>NC_080421.1:8104326-8776842 GCF_029873635.1 Malania oleifera | reverse complement strand
TGGAAATAAGTAGCCCACTGATAAAAAAAAAAACAAAAAAAAAGATATTGGAGAACGATATATAGATGTTGGGGATACATCTTGAAAGAGATATTTTTAGGTATTTAATATAAATATCTTGGAGGAGAGATTTTTTAGATTACTTAAGGGGCAAATAAGTAAGGATTTATTCTAATAAAATTCTCTTATCCTCTCTCATTCTCTCTATCTCCTCTATCTTTCTCTCTCTCTCTCCTCTCTCGACGCGGATTATTCTATATAAATGTCTTGATCCTTCTCTCTTTCTCTCATTCTCTCTCTCTCCTTACTATCTCTCTTTCTCTCTCACTCCTTCTCTCTCTCTCTCTCTCTCTCCTCTAAGATCCTTCGCCGTTCATCATCTGGATTTCAAAAACAGGAGGGTACTGCGTGGATCAGAAGAGGAAAAGGGAGGAAACTTGTATTACACTTGTAGTAGATCAGATCGTCGTTTTCGGAGAAGTTTCGGGTTTTGTCCAAAGGAATCGAAATCGAGGTAGGAATCTGATCCTAATTTTGATTGGCTATTGGATAAGCAGTGAAGATAAAAACATCGAAAGGTTATGTTTTCTGGTGGTTTTTTAGTTTAGGGTTTCAGGATCTCGAGTTGTCGTTTTGTCGCCGTTTCGTACGAAATGTTCATTCGAATATAGGTAAGGGAATTTAATTTGATTACAACTTTGGTAAGGGAAATTTGATAATATTACAACAATATTTTTGGGAAACTAAACCTCCTTCTAAAAAGTCAGTTTTAGTATATAGTTTATGTTTATTATCTATGATTAAACTACTGATTGTGAATTCTAACGAGTAGACAAGTAAGTGAAATGCGGTTGAGTTTCCGGTTTGTTTGGTTGACGATTTATGGTTTTTGGTTAAAAAAAAAAACGGACCGGGGCGGATTTTTCGACGTATTATATGATCTCCAAATTTTACAACACATCTTTATTTGTGTTTATACTATAGTAGGAGAGAGAGACTCGATTCCTGTATTTATTTAGTTAAAAGTAAAACTATGTATATTGAATTTCTATCGATGTCTTGATTAGCGGGGTTTTTTTTTGAGATAAACTTGTTGTGATATAGTTGCTGAATGAAATGGAGGAAATGTGAAATGGAATGGTTTTTTGTATTAATTATTAAACTTGTGGATATATGTTTGAAATGGAAATGAATGTATTTTCTATACTACTGATATAGAATAATGGGAATGAAATTCCAATTTGTTTACTGACAATTGTGTGGATATTAAAATAGAGCCTGGTGATACACCGAGCAAGCCATCAGTAAACAAAGAGGGTTGTTATGGTTATAAGTTTATGGTTTGTAGTTTAGGTTTGAAACCACGGGTGGAAAGACGCCGGTGTGAACCCGCTGGAGTCGGAATTATTTCTATACGATTGATATATATAGTTATGGGAGATGAGGATGAACAATCAATTGTATGTAATATAAATTGCTTTTTTATGATAACAGAACCACAGTTGATTGAGAGGAGTCCCAGGAGGGTTGAAAAATATTTCTTTGCAGGGTGAAATGAATGAAAACCATGAGGTAAAATGAATATGAACACAATGGTATATGATAAGGAACGATATAGTAGCTAGATGTAAGATACTGTACACGTGCAACCACACGGTACTAAACGGATGTGGCCGTGGAGGTACCAAGGAGGCTCTCGGCTGAGCAGGGTGAGATGTGTGAAACCATTGGTGTATTGGGAAAAGGGAGTGATGGAAGGGAGGGAGGATGAGGAGGGATGGAGGTAAGCAGGCATGTGTTAGGGGAAGTGACGAACAAGGGCAATTTGGACGAAAGAAGGAGTACCCGTGCCACAACACGAGCCAGGGGTTATGGTTAATGGTAAAAACTGGTTTAGTTTTTATAGTTATAGGGATAATTTTGCTTGTGGTCATCTGATAAAATCCATTAAATGGTTTGAAAGGAAAGAGTGGGAATTTTGTTGTTAATAGAATAATGATATACCTGAATGCATTACTTGTATTGAAAATATTTATTATTTATAGTCCAGGATGTTGAATGAAAAGATGCATGTATGCAGTCACACACTGTTGTTGTAACTCCTTTCCTTACGAGAGGTTTGTTTGTCCTATCACCCTATCATTACCACCTTGTTTTCAGGGAGGTCCATCAGTGTTGTTTTTTGGCGTCGGTCCTAGTAGATAAAAAGGACTAGGGAGGTTTTACTAGGAGGTTTAGGTTATAGGGTTTGATTTTGGTTAGGCTTACGTATAAGCATCTAAAATTTTTTGTTAGCATACTAAACTTGTGAAAATGATGAAAGTACTTTTTGGCAGGGTTTGTATGTAATGTTATGTTGTTTGTATTGTATGTTTCTGTTAAATGTTTTTTGGAGGGTTGTATATGATGTAATATGACGATACTCTAAGTCCGAAGTATGTTAATAAAATTATGGATGTATTAGTGAACTACTTCAGTATAAGAGTAACGAAGTCATCCCAATGGATTGTTTATGTTTCATTCCGCGACATTAACATCCCTGATATATGTATGTTTTCCCCTGGATTCACCTGTAATAGGGGCGGGTTTTTCCATATCTTGAACAGTAGGTATAGGTATAATTTTGTATGTATGTGAGTGATACTGTAGTCGTGTATAGCTGTAAATGTAATGGTTGGAAAGGGCCGGGTCGGTTACAAGTAAGCCGTATCGTTACAGTAAAAGTTAAAAATAACATAAACTTGTGAAAATATTTATAGTATAGCTGAATAGTTAAATAAGGTACCGTGCTCTGATAACATATAGATACATATTTCATATTTCGATACATAACGTTTCATATTTCTGAGTAGGTATATATATGACATGAATCATATTCATGGATTCTTCAACCATATAGCATAATAATTACGACAATCTGCCGCCTACGGGTTCAATCACTCATCAAACCGTCGGGTCGGGGTCATATCATACCTCATACTATGCATTTACGAATCTACGCCAACCATGTCATAGTCATATATATGGGAATCATGACATCTACGTTGGCGCAATTATCAGAAGTACTCTAAACATGAATTTCTTTGTGCACGGTTTAACATAATATTTTAAACCCATATTTTTTTAACCCACCATAGTTTCTAAACTGCTTAATGGTTTTCTGAAAACTATTAAACCATACTGATTCGGAGAAAATCATAAATTTAGTATAAGATAATTTTCATTGACATGTATACTCAGACCACACAAATATGAATAGTCCTCTAAACATAAAATTTGATCTTTAAATCATATTTTCTGAGATAAAAATGTACTCTGTAAATCAATTTTCCATGTCAACAGTAGTTATTTTTCAAACCCTATACTATTATCATATATATTCTTGAAAAGTAACTATTGTGGCTATATTCATAAGAATAATAGTTTCATGGAAAGAATGAAATAAATACTGACTTAATTTATCCTCTTACGCCGATTTCTTCGTTCTATTCTTCTCTTTCTACCTTGCTATCTCCTCTGGTGCTCCTCCTCGCTCACTGCGGTAATATTCTGCCCGACTTACTAAGAAGCCCTCCTCAAATATAAAACAAACCTATCATGTGTGTGTTCCAGATCAACACCCTGGAGATGAAAATTCACGACTGAAAATTCACATTTCCCAACAAATCATCATAGTTATACCAGTATAACACCTTTCCAACCACATTCCCTTAGTCCAGAATAGACCCAATATAGCTTATATAAGCCTTAAAATAACCAAATCGTACCCAAAATTTTGGGATGTACCCAAATACTACCAAATCAAAATTTCTTATACGATAGTATTATAAAGAAATCGTGAGGAGTAGTAAAGTAAGTAACGTGGCTGGCAACTTTAACCGATCATTTGACTGTAGGCGAGAATCGAATCAGCCGAAGAAAATTTTAGAGAGAAGTCAGAGAGACGAATTTAGAGAGAGCAGAGGAGAGAGTAGAGGAGAGAGAGAGAAGAGAGAGAGAGAAAAGTTTGCCCTGAAGATTTTCTCACACTCTATACAAACATGTGATTGAGCATATTTTTAGAGTGTTGTCCACGTGGGCCGCGTGACGAAAACCGCGGTCTGCCTTGGTTGACAAGTCCAAGAAGGAAGTTCGTTGATGAAGACTATAGGTTCATTGACGAGCCCGCATGCCCTCAATCCTACTCTCGGTTTCTCTTTGTCGACGAGACACGTGTCCTCGTCGACGTTCCCAAGAAGGCAACTTGTCAACAAATATTCTGCATTCATCGACGAGACCCTACTGAGCCCCCTTGGAAAAATCATTTTCTCTCTTTTTCTTTATTATTAAATTACTATAATTCTTCAAGTCTCTACATATAAAAACTAACATAAAACAAATACGAATGCAAATCATAGTGATGAAAATATTTCAAGTGTCACATATGATATGGGTGTCACTTATAAAGGCACAATATTTGATATTTATTTAAGTATTAATTATTTATTCATGTTCATGTCTTTATTGCATTTGGAAAATACTATTTTATGAACTCTCCTTTTAGAGGATTATCTTGGAGTAACTATTATCTCATATTAGCAAATTAATTGGGATGCATTAATCCAATCGAAGTAAAGGAATATGAGATGCACAGTTAGAAATGCAATTGAGATATTTGAATTGTCAAGTAGAAAAATGTAAAGAGTCGATGTTCCAAACTTAAATTTTGATGCTGCCTTACACTCAAACAAAGTGTATAATTTCATAGTCATTTGCTCAAACAACTGAAAATGTGCATTATGTGGAATTCATCCTATTGTGCCTAAATCCTATATTTTTGTTGACCTCTCCAAGCCTTGGAGCCAAGGCAACCCTTGTAATGACTTGCTTATCTTAATATATAATAAAACATAATAAATAAAATAGTTAACCCGAACCCGTGGGTAGCGGGGACACCTGTCATACACAATGGAACCTAGGCAGCAGTAAATGTAAATCACATTCATCAACCATAAATTACATAATTCCAAAGTCTCTTGTATTCCCAAAGATATTGTGTTTATATACAATCTCCAAAACATCAAAATAAACCTAGGATCTTACAACAAAAATCTCCTGATCTTAGATCAGAACTTACCCTTCTAGCAGGGAAGCTCAATTCACTCAGCAACGGCCCGAACACGCCATCTTTTCAGGTTTCCTGAAATAATTTAAACTTAGGGTGAGACACCTCTCAGTAAGGGTAAATAAATTAAAATTAGTTATGTAGCAACATGAATATTTAATATTGTAATACATATACCGTACATTTCACATACCATAAAACATAAATTGTAATATGATTAGACAAACATATAGTTTCATATTTCCAAGTAATCATACTAATCATGTATTTTACTAATATAAGCATATAATAGGAAAACTAACCACCGAAGGAATATAGCTAGTTGAGTGAAAAGGTATACCCCCATGACGGTGTTGTTGCAGGCCCAAAGGCGCCCCGACCAATGACTGGAGTTTTCTTCAGTGTGAACCAACTACCGAGTCAAAAAAAAAAAAGGATCTGTAAATAATAAGTACACAAAAATGGGCACGACCACAACAAAACTTCCTAGTTCGGAATACCAGTAAGTGGACCGATCTACAAACTCTAAACACTTGAAAGTCACATAAATATCCACAGTTCCCACTACGTCTACGATGGGGCTGTGGTTAGCCCACCCAAATACTAAATAGATATGTCCCCTGATCACTATCAAGTTAACAGTACGCGTGTCTCCGAAACGACATAAACTAAACATCCGAGGTCTTCACGATTAAGTGCATCTAGCACGCATAAACCTACCAGAGTATTTATCTGGTGAATATCAACATATAACATTTTACTTGATCCCTACATGTAATGATAAATAACGATACGGGCCTACGATGCCAAAAAAAACATATTGAAGTCTAAATCAGCAGCCTTGCGTCACGAGATACATGAGTAATTGCGGCCATTCGGCCAATGCTTTCAAATTACGGCCTTGTGGGGCGATTATCAAGGGACATAATATAATTCTGAAACTTTCATAATTACAAATGTTTATCATGTTATTCCAGAGAAAAGTATTTCGGTTCAAACATGTTTATCTTATATAATCTAAACTTAACATGATATAATATGTATATATATATGTAATTAATATAATATTCAGCCGTAACACGAATTGAATGAAACCATAGATGGATTACCGTGCTCAAAAACACACCTATCTGTGGATACAATTGTAGGTATTATATCCCAAATACATTTATCTCAATAATCAGTCCATATAAATCACATGTTTTCTTTGCAATATATAATCTCACTATTAAATAATGGTAATTTTTTAATGTTTACAAAATAGTTTTGAATTTAATCCCCTATCTTGGCAAGACTGAGGAAGGCCCATCTATAATCATCGTCTTACACCCGTAGAAAGACCCTAAGCCCACACAATTCCTGAAAATCGATAATTTGATCACAGAACTAATTTCAATATTTATTCGAGTACATCTTTCTTTCAATGTGAAGAGTCAATTTCGATAAAAAAGTCTTACCACGATCAGGATGAAATTCAACGACTCCCACCAACGATCCGCCTCAGCAGATTTGAAGAGAAACATCATAGGCAGTGTCGTGCAGGCCTCGGATATCGATTGGGGGAAACGACGGAGTACGTCGAAATGAGGAAAAAAATAGAGGAAAGAGAAGGAAACTGTGATAGAGGAGAGAGATGGAGATGAGAGATGGATGAGAGAAGAGTTTCTGAATTTTTCCTGCATTAAAATGCCGAAGTACTTTTTACTTATTTATTCGGGCCCGGAATCGTCAACAAGGGAACCGCTCACACTCGTCGAGGAGTACCTACTAGACGAAGTCGTCAAAGATACGCTTGGCACCCTCGTCACACGTGAACATTCAGAATTCAAAAATCTCTCTGCGGTATGTTATATTTTTTATCTGTTTTTAGCGTCTTCACGTCGGATACGCAAACTTGTCTTCGTTGACGAGGCCCTCTTGTACCCTCGTCGACGAATCCCCTGTGTTCGTCGACGAGGACTTGATAAATTTCTTTAGTCATTGCATCCCAAAGTGTAACGTCGTTGACAAAGTTGGCTGCCTCTTTCTGTACTATTTCTATTTCCCTCCCTCTTTATAATTTAAATACAATTATTTTTCGGGTCATTACACCCCTTTTTTTTTTCTTGCCTCATTGGATCCTAGTCGAATTGTTCCTTGATTTTAAATGGGCGATTAAGTTGCCCCTACTTCCTTTTTTTTTTTCTTGGTTATGATAATTGTTACAAAGGGAAGAAAATTTTCCACAAATAGCATCAAATTGTTACGGTCAAAAATAAAACTTGATCTCCTCATCTATAGTATGTGACGACCACTTACAACCAACAAGAGCAAGTATGCTTAAGAGACATATGATAGTTTCTAGAGGTCTTCTTCAAAGGAATAATTGCCCATTAAGGTTATATACCTCCTCCAATAGGATGTTAGGGGATTATACCCTTTTGTTCCCTTCCTCAAACTAGGGGT
Organism: Malania oleifera; assembly: GCF_029873635.1. NCBI lineage: Eukaryota > Viridiplantae > Streptophyta > Magnoliopsida > Santalales > Ximeniaceae > Malania > Malania oleifera. The sequence goes on along the minus strand of NC_080421.1, from coordinate 8,769,293 downwards.
TACCTCCTTTATTTCCCCTATTAACTTTATGTTACATCTTCTAATTTCTATGCCTTTCAGATTTTCTTAGATATTTTATGCTTAGTTGGTGTCCATACTTCTAAACTAATATTGTTTGTTTATTTGATCTATTAAATTTAGACTATACAATAAAAGCTAAGTATCAATTTTACTTTTTAAAAAAGTTAATATTATCTTTATAAGACCCACTTGGAAATAATCTCGCCAAACGACCTCAGACACATCATTTAACAAAAAAAAAAAAAAAAAACTTGTCATTGCTATTAAAATGTGAATTCATGTATAACTCACCTAATAGGGATAGTGTTGCATGTGAAACGTGCGACAATTATGATGAATAGTACTGAAAAACAAAGATATGGAACAACAAAAACACACAAATTTAACGTAATTCGACAATATGCCTACATGCACAGGAGCAAGCGGTGACTGGATTTTATTATACAAAAATAGGGTTATATCATATATATTTATACTAATCCTAACCGTACAGAGATATGAAAATTTCTCAAATACCCCTATACACGTGTTCCACTCGATATGAGCCATATATTACAACAAATAGTATCTCTAGTTCATATAAGAAATTATTATTACACCAAGCATATATACTGAACTATATTGATTTTGTCACGTGCATGTATTTTAACTAAATGAGACAATTGTTTTACATATGACAACATCATATTAGATCCAATATACATACTTGATGGACCTAATATTTTCTCAAGTTCATACACTCCTTAAAAAAATTGTTTTCAAAATTGTCTATTGGACGTTACTTCCCCAAAAAGTAATGATTCCCATTTTCCATACTTTTGGTCGTATCTAAAAGATGGTTGTATTGGTCACATCTTCTGCTTCATTTCTTTAGCTTTCACCGAAAAATATATACATCTACTCATTTATTCAATTTATTAATTTCGGGTCTTAAATTTAAATTTAAGTAAATATCAACAAAATGCACTACAAAATCACATTAATTTTTTTTATAAATTTACACAAATTTAAATTTAACCCCTACCATACTCTCAAATACCTTTTTGTTTATTAAAACATTTTTAGGTAGTGTTTGGACCTACAAATTTGAGGATTTAGATTTAAATTTGTATATATACAGAAGAAACTCAATTTATTTTAAACTATATTTTGTTCAAATTCACATAGATTCAAGTTTAAGGTCTAAATTTCATATTTTAGACACAACATTATGTAAGTATTAGTTAAATAATAAAATTAATATAATGTCAAAAAATATTAATATCATAATTGAATCGCAATTAAAGTAACCATTCAAAATTGTCTCCAAATTTATTTTTTCATTTTATAAAAATGATTCTCGACCATATTTATTTGGAGCCCAAAATTATTCATAACGAGTTGCATAGAAAAAAATTGATAAAATTACGAACACAAATAAATAAATAAAATTCCATTCTTGAGAGTTTGAAATCTAAATCGTAAATTCAGATTTGTATCAATTTAGATTAAAAAAAATCCAATAAAATTAAAGACTTCAAATTTATGCATCCCAACATAATTTAACAGTTGAATTTTTTTTTTTTATAAAAAATGGAATAAAAAATATATTGGATACACTGCATTTGTCCTAAAGCTAGTTAGTGCCTGAGCATAAAAACATTTATGGAATTTACTTTTGCAAAAGCACTCAAACTGTTGACTTTTTGGTTGCCACTTGACCCACAATTAATTATCCTATATCCTTATACAAGGACACCAATGATAGTACAGTTAATTTTTTTTTTTTTTTTTTAAAGGAAGTGAAATTACATATTAATATATCAAAAAACTTTTTATTGGCACTGCTAATTTAGTGATTCAGGATTATAAATAATTTCTCAGTTGATGCTGGCAATTATTATAAAATTATTAATTTTAAAAAATAGATATTAGTAATCTTAATCTCATGTTTGGAGAGATTTTGGGTTTGAAATTATTGAATTTGGATAAAATGTAATACAAAATTGTATTGAAATTTGTTTGTATTTGTTTAAATTCAAATTTAATTTTGAAATTTATGAAGTATAAGAAAATTTATAGTTGATCATAAAAATTGAATAGAAATATCATGTAGCACTAATAGATAATGGTACAAAAATAAAATTTGTGAGTTTAGAAAAAAAGAAATGATACAACATGCTAAACACCTTGTGTGTCTAATTAGGATAAATGATAAAAACAAATTATAAAATTGAATTGAATTTTACCAAATTTATGCAAATACAAATAAAAGATATGAAATTCATACTCATACAAGCTAAATATCATAATTACTCATATTACTTATAAGAAGAGAAAATATTCCATAGTCCATAACCATCTAAAATTATTTGGTCAAAAGATATTGGCCTCCCTCGGGTTTAATAAAAAGACCCTAATCTCTCCTGAGATTTCAAAAATTTCAGAAAGCTTTTCTGAGATTTCAAGAATTTCATAAACCTTCCTTAAAATTTATCAAAAAGGCACAGACATTTCCTTATATTTTGCAAAAAAAAAAGTCTTTTCAGGAAAAGTTTGTCATTTTGGCAAACATCAGGAAAAGTTTATGTCATTTTTGAAATCTCAGGAAAGGTTCCTATCGTTTTGTCAAATCTCAGAGATGTGGGTGTCTTTTTGCCAAATTATTTTTTGAAATGTAAAATAAATTATGAAGTTTAATAAATAAATAAAACTAAATTCTTGATTGACCATACTAGCAAAGCTTAAAATAACTCAAAAATAAGTTTCTTTGGCAAAAATTAATTAAATTTTAAATACAAACAAAAATAAATATACAAAGAGAAAAATACTTCTATAAAAAAAAAATTAAATAGAAACGTATCAGACATGTGTCCTATGGCTAGTTGCTACCTCGACATAAAAGCAGTGGAGTTATTGACTTAGGTATTAAGCCATTCAAATTGTTGACTCTTTGGTTGCACAAATAATAGCCCTATATCCTAAAAATTAAATAGGTTCCCATTACAGTAGGGCATTATTATTCATGAAGCATCCCGGGCATGCTTATTGCTTAGTGTCCTTGCAAACCCTCCAAATATTCATCACTTTCAGATCGCAGAATGAATATTGTTTTAAAAATTAGGGTTACTTTTACTTCACGAAATACTAATTTTTTAAGATAAAATAAAAAATTCAGATTTTTTTAAATATAAAATAAATACAAAAAGCATAAACTTGGAGGTCTTAGATTGAAATTTTATTCAATTTAGATGAAAAGTTCTATAAAATTATACTTCAAGATTTATATTCCAAAACACAATGTGAGAATGTAATAAAAGATTACATAGAAATACAACGATTTATGGAACTTAAAAATATTTTTGCTGTTCCATCTGACATAAAATATAAAATGAACATTTCCATAATGAAGTTTAAAAGTTTATCTACCTATTTTGAATTCATAAAAATTTCGCATAACTGTTTGATTTATGATCACACTTTTTTTATGCGTGTAAATTGTCAAGCTAATTTATTATGACCACTTTATTTGACAGACATTCTGCAAATTGAAGGTAAGCTAAATAGTGAGTCCAGAAAAATTCATCATTCTTTATTGCAGAATAATTAAGGTTTCATTCACAAAAAAAGTAGAAATTAGATAACAAAATTTTCCTATATCACTATTAAATAATAGTAAAAAGACAGTAGAGTTGCGTTTTTGTTAAATGTAATTATTCTACATCACTTTTATATTGACTCCATCTATAAAAGTCATCATCACTGTCATGTGAATTTACATTATCAGGAACCTCATCATCATCTGCTGCTTCCTCCTCTTTTGCTGGTTCTCCTTTCTCCTCTTTCTGCTCAGGCTTTGCTGTGTACTGTACACAGGCAGAATTAAGAATCAGTCAACTACAGCAGCAAAATAATTCTTTAGACGGACAGAATAATGGATAAGGATAGGCATTAGCTTTGGAATCACCTTCGGCACCTCCTCCTCATTTGTCATGTCAATTGGGTCATCTCTATCAGAGTTCAATTTCTCCTGTGCAGCAACTTGCTGTAACCGCACAATCACTTGTTGGAAATGGGAATGATCTGCAAGAGAGTTAATAAAATTAAAGTTTCCAAGCAGGAGACTCCCCATAAATTGCCTAAAGAAGCTTCCAGTTGAAACAGAAACAATCAACTCTGCTCATATTCACCTCTTTGGCTACATACTTTACATGCTACTAAGGACAGAAGAATTCAATGAAAGCACAAGCCGAACTACGAATTTACAAATGGTGAAACAATATTTTCCATCCTACTTTTAGAGGAAAAGAACAGTAAACTTGTGGGTAGCAGGGCTGAGACGACATACACCCCAGCTCCAACCTACCATCTTCTCTGCAGTTTATGAGTTATAATACTCATCACACTGAGTATGCATTAGAGAAAGGATAAATTGTCCACTGTCTAAAGGGTTCCATCTATCAGATAGAATTGTGTTAAAGCTTGATATACAATGTTGACCCACAACCTAACAGCTTAAACTTTTAAGTAAAATGGTAATCTAACATCATATCAGAGTTAGTTACCAAAAGGTCCTGGATTTTAGTCTTGCTGCCTGCGTTTATTTCATTACCTATCATGAGTGTTATTTATTGTGTGTCAAATCTCTCCATATGCGGGGGAGTGTTAAAGTTGATATACATTGTTGGCCCATAACCTAATAGTTTAAACTTTTAGGTAAAGTGGTAATCTAAAAAATTATATAAAAAGTACCATTATTTCCTAAGGTTAGGATGCATAATCTGTAGGGCATTCCCAAGGATTCATGTGTGCATGATCTGTACACATACCAACAGAATACTTCTGCAGTTTCATGCATTCAAATCTTGAATCCACGGTGACAAGATTGTTTTTTTCAAAGGAATTGGAAAGGTGCTTGAACATTGACAGTGTGACACCCGGATGGATTTTATTTTCCTCACCATTCATTCAACCTCATAGCATTTTTTTTCCATCAATGACATTTTTCTTATGCTTAAATGAGTAATTCTACAAATATAACTCGATAAAATTTTATAATATAATAATCAGAGACTTGGGAGATGCTCTGAAGCACATATCGTATTTTCAAGATGGCTGCTCTCCCATCCCCACTACCACTTTGAGTATCCTAGGTTGTAGGCTTAACCATTTCATTTGCATCTTCTTTGACATTTTTTTAATAACTGTTTTGTAAATTTCTTAAAATGTTCTACACCATTCAAAGAAAATGATTTAATGAATTGATCAAACATCATCAAATCCAAATCATTTTCAGTAGAATTATCCAGGGGCATATCACTTAATTGGCCTCTATCCTTCATGGTAAATGGTAAGATAGTCTTCCACGAAAGATTTTAGAAAATTTCCACTCTTGTATGGAAAAAGCAATAGCAATTCAGAATACAAAAGCAAAAGTTTGAAAAGTTTCAATACGACCCAAATTTGTTTTATAGGTTTGTGTCTATTAAAGTTGCCCTTCTTCTGCCAGGGAAAAAAAAAAAAAGAGTGGGGGCGTGGGGGGGGCGAGGTGGAAGGATAACTAAAATGGTGCGACTTTTACCCTTGGTACGATTTCTTAAAGCATCATCCAGTCTAGAAGGGTGTTGACGCTCTTCCTTCTTGTATTTCAATTTAACTTGCCTGCGTGTCCGATTGGGAAAAAGTTGTTGTATCATTGATATATCTGCACCAAACTGCCGAACAGCCTGAACAAACATTGAACAGATATAAGTTGGAAGAATAAATAATCAAGGTGAGAAAAAAAAAAAAAAAACTTTGTCAGGGAGATAAGTACTGAAATTATTAAAATGAAAATACACCATCACCTAAAGTCAACAAAAAAGCTTTCAGAATTTATGCTTATGATCTCTTTGCATTCTTGCATAGTACATGTGAATACCAAGTAGTAGAACCACGCCAACGTCTGATTTAAGTTCCACACATGATACTCTGCTGTCCAAACACACGCAGCATTGTCGATCTAGTAATTAGCTAGTAATTGTTATTGATCTTAGGGTTTAAATGAATCTTCTTTTACATGCAGCACTCCAAACTTTCAGGTTGGAGAGAGAGAGAGAGAAACTTCATTTGTATATGGTATTGCTGTAATCCCCATTTCCCCACAATATAGATTATTGTAGGATCTCTAAAATCCTAGGGACACACAGAATCCACCTATAAATCAGCCAACTGCACAAACCACCATTATACCCCCCCCCCCCCCCCCGGTCACTGGAAATCCTAAAAACAAATAAAAAAACGATAGTTACCATAAACACCTATTACAAGTCGAATCTACTGAACTTTAAGAAGTTAGACATTGCCTTCTTGGAAACATATAAATTTCAAAGATTTTCTGGTTTCAGATCCACAAATGTGAACAGTGAAGAGCGAACACACAGCTGTTGTCACAAGGGTGCTAAGTGAGCTTGATATAGTGTCATGGAACTAGAAGCTTCAGCATGCAACACTACTACTGTCAGCACCTTGATCATTTAACCTTGCCAAGGGCATTTGGTTCCATTAAGCCATATACCAAGGCATCATCAAGAGATGGCCTGTAATTCGACATCATTGCTACAGTGATTGGTTTCGATTAAATTGCCATATGGTTCAGCTGAATGCATGTCAAATGCTCTAATTTCATACGATACGTGCTCATGCGGGGGAAAGTGTCATGATTCAGGAAAAATTGTGCAAAAAAAAAAAAAAACAAATTTGAGCCACACGCCATAGTGTCAATGACATTGGCAGATTGTTTGATATGTGGAGACAGGACGGTTACTTGACAATTACTTGTAATGGCTGACTTGCATGTCTTGTCTTAAACTCCGAAGGTAATTTTGTGGGTTTCTAACATGTGGCAACATTCTGGCCATGCAAATGAAGACAAAATTGGTTAGTGGCCAGGTGTCATGTTGCATCCAGGACAACCTATGCAGTTAGGGTTCTCAACTGCAAACCCTTGACGGTAGGGGGTGTAAACTTTAAACTAACATGTTGCATGCCTGAAACAATAGAGAATACATGTATGAATGCTCCTGCATGTTATTGAGTGTATTACCCTGCCTTTAATAAAAGATTAATGTTTGGAGGTGTTGCTCCTATAAATTAATCAGCTTGTGTGCATGCTATACTGAACCTATACTTGCAGGATAACAAACCAATGAAATTGATAGTAGGATATCGGCTGAACCAAGTGGGTCTTGGGGCCATCACAGTGGGTAAGAATTTGAGAGAAATTTAGACCCTGCTTGTTGATGGCTAGCACGGGTTGGTGGGATAGAATCAATTGGAAAACTTTCTTGGTTTTCCACAGATCAATGACGTGATTCCATTGGCAATGCAATCATGAACAATTAACCAAGGAATTGGTTGAGTTGCAGCAAAGGCACGTTGACTTCAAAGTTGCTACAAAAACGAAGATATCCTCAGAGAGCAATATGACAACCCTCGGACAAATTATAAATGGCAGGCTTAGTTCTGAGCATGGTCTTAAATTTCCACTAAATTGTAGAAATTTCCTTCAAAATATCTGGTTTCCATCACCCTCGAAATCGAAATGACAGTCGATTTCCGTCTTGCATAATTTATGTCAAAATCTTAACATCATCCGAAATTTATCGAAATCTTGATATTTTAGCGAAACTTGTCAAAGTTTTAACTATACAATGAAATTTCCTCGGAATTCAAATGAGAGATTTAGGAGTGAGTGAAATTTCTCTCTTAATTTATTTTATTTATTTTTATCGAAGCAAAAGATTATTACAAGTGTTTTTGAAATTATATGAAAACATAAACTTACAGCAACATTTTATTTAACCATTCATGTCTAAATTATCATTATTTGTATAATAAATTTTATTTAAATGATTTTGAATTTCATTTATACTAACTGAATGTGTTTAATGTATATTATTTTTACAAATATGTTTGTTACACATACTATATTACAACTTTTCCACCTCATACACAACATAGATGTATTTAACTTGCACTATATTAGTCCTAAAACTTATGTTATTGTATGTTAACCATTTCTAAAGTTTCACAAAGAACTCAATGCTTTACTACTAATTTTCATTATTGTTTCAAATTGAAATCAAAATTTCCGTTGAAATTTTCATACAAAATTTGAGTCAAAATCGAAATTTAAGACCTTGGTTCTAAGGATGGAGAGATTACCCTTGTGAAGAGGGCCATCTCTTCAGGTTCTGGTGGGGGCAAAATCTCACATAAAATTTGAGTTCTAGAACAAAAGTACTTCAAAGTTTGGAAAGAATCCAAGTGCAAAGGAGAATTTCTTGTGAGATACAGAGCAGAGAATGAAAGGGTTGCCAACACTTCAATGTAATTGTCAAGCAAAGCTAAGTTATCGTGGCACACTCGAACAGAGGACGATGTTAATCCTGGAAGGCCTCATATTGAGATATGGGAGACATTGAAACAATTGAAGCAAACAAACATGATTCCTGACTATGTTAAAGGAGTTCAGTTCCTCGATGCTAGACAAAAATATATATATGTCGGAGGAAAGCAAGTTGTTGAACTTCTTGTCAAGTTTACAACTGTGGGCACAAATTGAACTACAAAGACAGAGACAAAGCTGTGTAAGATCTCCATGCAACCATAGCTGCGACAAAACAAATTAATTGGTTTTAAAATCAACAAAGATCAAGAGGTAAAAACATAGTAGTTAAAAGCAGCGCAAGGCGCAATGAGGCGAAGAGGCTTGCGCCTCATACCAGGTGGGGCGAGGCGACCTACAAGAGGCGACCCTAGGCAAGACGAGGCGCAATGGGGCGCCAGGCGCAATGAGGCGCGCCTTTAGTCATTTAAAGGAGAGAAATAGCCCAAGCTAGACCCGTATCCCTCATTCAACTCGAACTAACATAGCCCTAGCCCCTTTCGACCCTTCGAAGCCCTTAGTGAGTTCGTTTGCGAGCCTTTGAACCAACCGCAAGCCTTCACGACTTCGTATTCGAGCTTCGAATGAGGATCGTGAGTTCGTCTTCGACATTTTGAAGAAGCACAACCCTGCGCGACTTCGTTTCAAACCAGCTAAAGCCCTCATGAGTTCGTCTACCTACCTTCGAAGTAGCCGTGAGTTCGTCTGCCTGCCTTCGAACACGACGTAAGTTCGTCACATCGTCTTCGACATTTCGAGCCAGCTGCAAGATCGTCTTTGAGCCTTCAAACCTTTGTAAAGTCTTCTTCTTCTTCTTCTTCTTCTTCTTCTTTATATGTAAGCTTGTAAATTAAATATTTAGTTTAATTAATGTAAGCTTATAAATTATAACTAATACATAATATTTATTCTTTTTACTGAAATTTAGCTACTATTTTTTAATTTGTAATATTTAGTTTAATTAATGTAAGTTTATAAATTATAACTAATACATAATATTCATTCTTTTTATTAAAATTTAGCTACTGTTTTTTAATTTGTTTGGAAATGCATTATATAAGTCCTAAATTTTAAATGGGTTATTGTCTGGATTAGGCTATTAGCTACTAATACAAAATGAGTTATTGCCTAATTTGCCTGAAATATATGATGCATTGTTTTTCCACTTAGGATACGGGATACCAAGTCTAAAATCTTAAATGGATTCTAGTTCTGGATGTGAGGCCTCGGCAAAGAAAGATCCCGCATGGAAGTATGCACATTTGGAGGATCAAAAAAATAGAAATAATTTGACTTGCAATTTTTGTGGTAAAGTCACAAAGGGAGGAATATTTCGGGCAAAACAAAACATTGTCAGAGGATTTCAAAATGTGAAAGAATGCTCTAAGTGCCCTGCTCATGTACGTGAGAAGATTAAAGAGTATATGTTGAAGAAAGATATGGAAAAGGAGGAAAATGAGCTATTGCCCGACTTTGATGATATAGATCATTACGGTGAAGATGAAGAAGATGAAGTTCAAGAAATTGACACTCGTGGCAAGGGAGTACTTACTGGTGATGGAAGTAAAAGATCATACCAATCCAACTTGAGGAAACCAAAACAGAAGGGGCCTATAGACTTGTTTTTTACTCCCGATCCAAAAAAAGCGGTTCAAGCTAGGAAGGGAAGATGAAGCAAACATCAATAAATGAGGCGTGCAAAAAAGAACTAAGAAAAAAGGCAATAGGAGATTTCGCTAGGTGGATGTATGATGCTGGAATACCATTTAATGTTGTACGTCAGAGCAGCTTTGCAGTGGCACTTGAATCGATTGAATAATATGGTCCTGGAATAAAGCCACTTAACTATCATGAAGTGAGAGTTCCTTACCTAAAGGAGGAAGTTAGTCGAATGAAAGAGTTGTTAAAGGTTTATAAGGAGGAATGGATAAAATATGGCTACTCAATTATGTTTGATGGTTGGAGAGATTCGGTTGCTAATAAGGACATAATAAACTTCTTAGTGAACTCTCCAAGGGGATCAGTATTCATCAAGTCTACTAATGCTTCTAATCTTGTCAAAAATACAGATAGAATGAACAAATTACTTGATAAGATGGTAGAGGAAATTGGAAAATCAAATGTAATTCAAGTAGTAACTGACAATGTGATTACCCATCAAAACTACGTAATTGGACGTTTAACCCGGGCTTTATGGTTTATATTTTTAATTAAATGTCCAAAATTGTCCAACATTTTAATAAAGTGCCAAAATCATCATTCTTGAACTTTATTGCACTATTTATGAAGTTTTGGTAATTTTTTGTCGCAGAAAAATTCCCGAGAACCAAAACTGACACCTGTTCGTATTTTGTGTATAACTTTTCCGTCCAAACTCCGATTAAGACGATTCAAATTTCTGGAGAAAGAGGAAAGGATTATCTACAACTTTCGTGTTTTGAGTTTTGTGAGATACGGGCTCCAGAAGAGTCAGATTTGCGATGAATAGAGAATGAAAAAAGTATAGCAATTCGGGTCAACTCCAATTAGGTCAAGTTGCTAGGTCGGGTCTCCTATCCGGGTCTAGGGCTTTCCCCCCTATCCTATTTAACCCTTCTCTTTCTCTTCCTGCATAGGCAGCCCCCGGGGCTCCCCATTCTCCTCTTCTTCCCTCTTCTTCTTCTTCTTCTTCTTCTTCTTCTTTAGTTTGTTTTTTTTCTGCTTTGTTCCTTCTCTGTTTTCCTTTCCTTCTTCCCCTGTTCTTCCTTAGCTCTGCCTTTCCCTATCCTCTTCCTTGCCCTTTGTTCCAGTCCTCCTTCAGCACAGCACCCACGCACAGCATAGCTGCAACACCAGCAACACAGCAGACCCTCACGGCACAGCAACAATACTCGCAGCTTGCAGCAACTCCTCCAACACAGCAGACCTTCACGCCACAGCAGGCCAGCACTCTTCCTTTGCTCCAGCTTCAACCGAGGACAACCAACTAGCAGCAGCAAAGCCTTCCAGACCTCTGTGCAGGAGCCTCCACACAGCAGAAGCACATCAGCAGAGTACCTCCAGCCATGGCCCCTGCTGCAATTCTCCTATGTTCTCTCTCTCTCTCTCTCTCTCTTTTATCTTTTCTCTTTTAATATTGATACAGGATAGTATGTTTTTTTCTATTTACTGAAGGTATTTAAAAAAGCTTGGATTTTGAATATTTTATCTTTGCAATAGTTGATTGTTTAATTATTTTTGTCTTTTGTATTTTATTTTATGGGTAGATTTAGTTGGAAGTTTATATTTAATTATGCTTGGTTTCATATTTAAATTAGTTTTTTTTTCTTCCCGAGATTTAATTTTTTTTCGAAGTTCGGTTTAGTTAGGACCAGTTTTATCAAAGTTCATATTTTTACTTTCTACCATCGTTCCTTTTTTTATGTGTTGCATTTTGATTTGAGTTATTGGATTGTGTTAAAGTTCCGTTTTTTTAGTGCGTGTGTGAGTTTGATTGAGTTTCCATTGCATGTTTTAATTCCTTATTTGTAGTTGCCATCTTTACTAATGCGTGTTTAGGTATTTCCTTAAGCAGACTAGGATTTCCATACTTGTTTTTTTATTGCAAGCATGAGTGGCTAAGTTCGGTAACTTGGGTTGTGGGTCGATGTCGTTTGCATTCCATGGTTTATTAGTTATCCTATGATATCATTGTTAAACTTTTATTTAGTTAAAACCGAAAATTGAAGGGATCGTTGATAAATCGCTAGCTCTTGCTTCTTGTTTTGTTGTTGACATTAGGCACATCAAAACCTTGATTTAATCTAGGATTTTCATCAACTAATTTACACGACATTCGGTTGATGCTTAATGAGAGTTTATATTTTCTTCCGTTTGGATGTGGCAAATTTACTCGAGTTTAGTAATAGAATTTCATCTTATTAATGCCTTGATTGGATTAACAAGAAGAGGAGTAAGGCCTAGGGAATTAGTAAACGATGGAAGCAAGCAGACGTTGACCCGTAACCCGAGTGTTTGGTAAAATTTGTTTAGTTTTGGTTGCGTTATTAGATTTACATTTTTGGAAAATTGATAAAATTTCAGTTTCATTTTGATAGTTTACCCAAGCTTCTCTCACTTTGTTTATTGTTTTCAAAATCGAAAAAGATCAAAAATATTTTCAACCTACATTTGACAGCAACAGGATTTCACTAAACTTACATAAATACTTTGATACTCAGTGGTCCCTGTGGAATACGATCTTGGACTCATCCTTGATACAACTTGACACTTCTGCACTTGGAAGCATAACTCAGAACGAGTCACAATGCATCAAACTATGTTGCAGCAGGTAAGAACTTATTTCTAGAACTACTTTCTATAGTGTATATATTATTTATTTTAATATTTTAATGAGTTCATTCCTTGATTATTAAACAAGGAGATGGTTGGAAGCAAAGAGGGCACATTTATATTGGACACCGTGTGCTGCTCATTGCATTGATTTAATTTTGGAGGATATTGGGAAGATGCCTTCAATTCATGCAACTTTGAAAAGGGCAATTTTTTTGAATGGTTATATCTATAACAGTGTTGGTGTTGTTAACTTAATGAGACAATTCACTGGAGGGGATGAATTACTAAAACCTGCAGTTACAAGATTTGCAACTACCTTCATCACCCTTCGTTCAATCCACCTTCAAAAGAACAACTTGAGGAAGATGTTTACTTCTGAAGATTGGAATACTACTAAATGGGCAAAGGAGGCAGCTGGCAAAAGAGCAACTAGTATTGAAAGAAATTATGACAGGTTTGTACAAATGTATTGCAAGGTTACTGCCAACTATTGAAATGCAAGATAAAGTTTCAAATGAGTTGGAAAAATACAATGCCGCTAGCAGTGTCTTTGGAATTAGTTTGGCAGTGAGACAAAGGAAGACAAAAGCACCAGGTAAAGTGGCATTTGTACTACCTCTTTCTTTTTGAAAATTATTTTTGCTATTTACCTAGTAGGTATTCATTTAAAATTTATTTTATAACAGCGCAATGGCGGATGGCATATGGATCAACAACTCCAAACTTGCAAAAGTTTGCTGTGAAAATTCTTAGCCTTGCGTGTAGTGCTACCGGCTGCGAAAGAAATTGGAGCATATTCCAACATGTAAGTCATTAGTATATCATGGATTAATTATTAAAAGAACAAGAACTACCATTCTACTGCTTTTTAGAATCATTATTAACCATATTACTTTAAACTTTTTGCAGCTTCATAGCAAAAGGAGAAATAAGCTATCCCAGCAACGCTTGAATGATTAGGTATTTGTGAAATATAATCGAACTCTGAGGCGTCGATACGACAAACGTGACACCATTGATCCATCCTCCTAAAGGACATTGATGATAGTAATGAGTGGTTGATTGGTAGGATGGACGGCGATTCTGATGAGGATGATGAACTTGTGTTTGAAGATGATAATTTGACTTGGGATTCTGTTGCTAGAGCTGCTGGACTAAATAACCCCCCACATCACACTAGATCAAGAATAAGTACAAATATGCCATCATCGTCTAAAGGAAAAGGAAGAACTTCATCTAGTAGTGCAACCAGTGCTAGGGGTAGGACCACAATGTTGGAACTTGTAGATGAGGATGAAATCCAAGTGGATAGTGCAGAGGAGACGGAGGAGGAAAAAGATGTTGGAGAAAACAGTTCTGATGATGAAGAGGAAGATGATGATATCTTCGCCCACTTAGTTGATGATGAGTGATGATTGAGGAGGATTTTTAGATTTTATACTTCGAAATCTTTTATTGTACTCTTTTCTTTTGATGTTGAACTATGTTGAATTGTTGATGCTTTTGGGCTTCGTCTTGGCAATTTTATTAAATTTCCAATTTTGTTATTGAATGTTTTGGCATTTTAAATTCTAATATTACTAGATATTCATATGTTCATATATAAATTACCCCAAATAGACATTTTACACCATTTTAATAATTGTGCGCCTCACCTTCGTGAGGCGCGCGCCTTCGCCTCGGCTCGCCTCGCGCCTCTAACTACTATGGGTACAAATCCAAGCCAAAGAAAGACGAGACAAAAGTAAGGCCAAGAAAAGAAGGGGAAGAAAAAGGAAAGTGGCTCTAAGGCAGACGGGAGTAATCGAGAAATGGGAAAGTAAACTTCAAAGTTCCAAAAATTCTGGTTGCTTCATCAGGAATGGCCCTCATTGAGCTCACGATTGTCTAAACTAGAGAAAATTAACACTTTGGCAGCCTCAAATTCAGAGGATGGTGACTTGGATGCTGAGGACCGTCATATCTTAATTCGTTATAATTGTTGAAGACTCACAGCTGTGAAGCCCCTATCTCAAAAGGGCCTTATGTACGTGCTGTTGAAGCTCAACTGGATTGATATAGATGCAATGGTGGATTCGGGGACCACTTATAATTTCCTTGCAGATAAGGAAGTGGTGAACTATGGTCTCAAACTTTACAGAATTCAAGTTGAATAAAGATTGTGAATTTGAAAGCAAGGCCTATTTAGGGAATGACTATTGTTGTTCTAACCATGAGTTCATGGGAAGGGCAATGTAGCCTGACATTTACCCTTGGATGACTTCAATGTCATTCTACGAATGAAGTTACTTGAAAAGGCAAAAGTGATGTTGATGCCCCACCTTGATCTTAGATGAACAAGCTGTGTAGGGTTGGTAATATATCAGCCATACAAGTGAATGCTAGATTAAGGAAAGGGGAGTCCACATCCTTGGCTACTTTTGTGGAAATTAAGCCAGATCAATTGATGGAAGTGGAAGTTCCTGATATTGTTGCAAACCTTCTAGGAGAGTTCTCTGATGTTATGCCTAAAGAACTCCTGAAGTCTCACCCACCCCGAGGTGCAACTCATCCAACCTTCAAAGCCCCTCCACTGCTGTTTCAAAAGAAACGAGCTGGTTTTGTGCAGATGTGAGTACGTCATCAAGCGTTGAACAAAATCACCATAACAAGTACCCTATTCTAAACTTGGAGTTGCTGTTTGATTGACTCTCCAAGGCCTTCTATTTCACAAAACTGGACCTGCTGTCTGAGTATTGGCACGTGCAAATTGCAGAAGGGGATGAGTTAACGACAACATGTGTGACCGGATATAGCTCATATGAATTCTTGGTAATGCCATTCAGTTTTACTTTTGCTCCTATATGTAATTTAGCGAATGATGTACTCCGTGAATATTGACCATTTTGTGGTTATGTGTCTAGATGACATTGTCATTTACAGTGATTTCTTGGAGGATCACAAGCGGCACTTGAGAAAGGTGTTCACCAAATTGTGGGAGAATCAATTGTATGTTGCAAAAGAAAAATGCTCTTGGGACATTGGGGGAGCAAAGACATGTCAAAATGGATGGAAGAAGATCAAGGTTGGCCTGCACCCTCAAGGGTTGTCAAACTGCATTCATTCCTTGGGATGGCCAACTACTATCAGAAATTCATTCAGGGGTATTCAAAGAGCATTGCTCCATTACAAGAAATGGGCATGGACAGAAGAATGTCAGAGTTCCTTAAATGAAGATCAACAATAAAATAGTTCATAAGGGACATTAGATAGGCAGAAAGGCATACATGACCTGACTTTCAATGTTAGTTTTTTAAAGCTTTTCTATGTAGATATCCTAAATGAAAGTAGAAGACAAGCAAAGAGAGCCCCGCAAATGATCAAAAAATAGTTTGACGAGGATGTTGCAAAAATCCAATCCTGGATCACAGACTTGAACGTAAGAGTAAGAAGAACTGAAGAACCCACTACATAGTGAAGTAGAAAGGATTGCCCAAGGCAGATGCAAGTAGCGAAGAGATATGAGTCTATAGAAGTTTTAAAAACAAATAGGGAATTATCTAGACAATTTCCCCAAGAGGATGCTTGAGTATTCCGGTGGGGTGGTTTGTTAGCCCCTTGATAACTTGACATTGCCAAGGCACGTCGTTCTATTAAGTCATGTGCCAAGATATAGGCTCTCTCCTAGGATTTACATGGTTCCGTACTAAGTTGCTAAAGAGGGAGCACATAGTAGTTGAGATGCTTGAGTAGATGTTCAACATAGTAAAAGATGGACATGGTTGGGGCCAGAGTCTTTGATAACATCGCTACAGCTCATTTTGGTTATGCTGCTAGAAGGTTAACTAGGTTATATGTCAAATGCTCTAAGGTCATGTGGTACATGACCATATGGTGGGAAGAGTGTACGTGCTACACGAAGGTTTGATTGTGGGCTATTGGCTTAACCAAGTGGGACTTAGTGCCATCGCAGTGGGGTGGAATTCATGGGAAATTTAGACCCTGTGGCACCTACCAAGTTGAGAATTTTTTAAAGCAATACTAAAGTTGTCAATGGGGGTATCAAATGTGCGTTGAAAACCACAAGCAATTAAGACCAAAGAAAGGAAACCAGCCATCTAATTTGTTTTACTGAAAATTTCATCAGATTGTATTCCACATCAATGAAAGGGAGCTTAAGCGCAACAGTAAAGTTATTGCTGTGTGACTCAGGTCACAGGTTCAGGGCATGGAAACAGCCTCTTGCAAAAATGCAAGGTAAGGCTGCGTACAATAGACCAATTGTGGCCCACCCCTTCCCCGGACCCCACATACACCGAAGCTTTGTGCACTAGGCTGCCTTTCTTTTTTTGTATTCCACATCAATGACAAATTGAAATAAGATATTTTAAGAGCAATCAGCAGTCAACCAACACTAGCACTATGTATAAATAAACCATCTAAGATCACCAAAATTTCATGCACAGAGCTCACAATACAACACCTTCACAATGACAAGGCAACAAACAACAAAAATAATGCTCTACCTTCCCAGTTTAGATACCACATACAACCAACGTGATCATTGCCTAAAAACTGAAAGCTCATAAAAATGAGGCAACAGCCAAAGCGAGGGCATGACTAGGGGGCATTTGATAAGATTGAGAATTAGGCATTGAATACCGAATGCAAACGCAGTTCTGAATTTTTGTGGACCAAATTCTAAATATATGACTTGAGCAAACTTTAAATCTGAATACAAAATTTATTTTAACATTTTAGTAACTAACCACTAAATATGTGTGTAGATAGGGTTTGGGAGATGAGGATTAGTGTGCCATAGCATTGTGAATTTACATTTGTTTTTGTGGACAAAAATGTACAACAGAGCCTTTGAATGGACTTCTCGTTGAATCAACAGGAAGGTAACTGGCTCAGTCGGAGGTAATTCAGCTCAGATTAAGAGGTTTAGCAAACAAGCATGGTTTAGAACATTAAGAGTACAGCCTTTGTTCAGAGGCAATTAAACTCAAACAAGTAGTGGACGTTCATGCAATGTGGATTAAGAAGCCGTCATAGTATGGACAACACAACAATGCTTAGCTACATGAGAACAACTTTCAAACATGACTATCATGTTAGGGTCAAGCCGGAAGAGACTAGATAAATATAATGTTGCAAGATGCAATTAAGAAGGATTGAAGCATTAATTAAGAACCATTAAACTATTGTTGGAAATAGAATGGGAAAATAATACTACTAAGGATCCAAAAGCAAGGAATAATTGCAAATTTGTGCATATTTGAAGCATTAAATAATACCTAGAAGTACATAAACATAATACTGAAAAAAACAACATGGCTTTCGGGAAGTTCGCTACACATTTTTTAAGCCAAGAATGCCTTCTGAAAAAGACGTCAAGTACAAATGGCAAGCAAAACAAAAATTTACATTAACAAAAATCCTATGTTCACCACAGCATTCCAACCATATTTAGTATTAATTATTAATGAGTGAGACAACATCTCTAAAATCAAGTACATAAATGTGAAATTAATGTTGAATATACCTCGTAAAACAACTCTGTCTCCTGCTTTGACCATCTTGCACTAGGCACTTTATCCATATAAGATTGGTAATTTAATAGAGAGTTATCCTCTTGAACCCTATCGCCTTCTTCACCGTCAAGAGAGCCTCTGTCTTGCTCTGAAGCAACGCTATCCTCCTCATTATAAGGAGCGTCCTCAGGAAAATAGCTCTCAGAACTACACAGCAAAAGGCATTAAAAATGATAATAAATGGACTATATATGACTGATACTCGTATTTGAAACAGGCACACAGAATAAGCAATTGTGACACAAACAATAGGCATTAAAAATGATAATAAATGGACTATATATGACTGATGCTCGTATTTGAAACAGGCACTCAGAATAAGCAATTGTGACACAAACAATAGCAATAAATGTTTATTAAAAAATGGGCAAGTGTCAAACTTGGGGTCAATCAAAAGCCAATCATCAAGTTAAACACGAACTTTTTGAACATCTTTCCTAAAAAATTCCCTAAAACAATCTTCCCTGCCCCAAAAGGCAAGTCTACAATGAACAAAAGCATGTTCATCACATGCAACACATGAACCCTAGAGACAAATCACAAATTAACACATGTTGCAATCATTAGAAGGTGGAAGCAGATGGATTTTTTAACAAGCAAACATGTTAAACCAGAATGTAATTGCAGCCCTAAAATATCATTACACCAAATCAATAGAATCAAAACTAGAGATACACATCTCCCACCTTATAGTATCATCAAGACTGCTTGAGTGGACAAAATTTTCACCATGTTGGCAAAATTATTCAATGATACACTTGTGCCCATAAAACACCTAATAGTGGCAAAATAAATTACAAAGTTCCATATATATTACGGCATCACTCCAACAAATGCATTTTAATAAGGCAAAAAAAGTTATAAATTTCCATATATATATATATCACAGTACCGCTCTCAATAAATGCATTTCAATATGCTCAAGAAAGCTCTTTTAAGGGGATAATCAGAATAATACACCACTAATTGAAGATCCTTGCATTTAACATAGCGCTAAAATTTGCAATTTATTTTGAGAAAGTATTGTATATTATTTTTATTCACTCACCAACTTTTTACTTTAACTGAAAGAAAAAAAATTAATTTCTTGACCAAGGATATTCCTTCTGTGAGCAAACAAATTGCAATAGTTGCATCACACTAATTCCAGTTACAATTTGCATCATAAAACTACAGTAACTTTCAAAATCCTAGCTACATAATTGCAATATTTGCAACACATTACCTTCAGTTGCAACTTGCAACATGTCTAGTAACTACTGTAACTCAGACTCCTCGCCACAAATAACATTCGCTTGAGGTTAAACAGAGTTATATTTTTTGTATTAAGTTGAAAAATATAGGAAATGCAAGCAACATGCAGGTGTAAAACAAATAACTTCTTCTGATTCTCTGAACACAAACCAATAGCTTCCCCTCTGCCCCCCCAAAATAAAAATTAAATACACAAACATAAGAACCTTTGCTCTGAGCTTTTCCGTGCATGAATATCTTCTTCCTTCGTTTTATTTTTCAAGTGAGCAAAAAATTTTGAACTTTGTGCTTCGCATTTCATCAAACCATTGCACCCGATTTCAAAATTAAAAGGCAGATAGCATGCATCAAGCAATTAAGAATATTGGTTTCTGTTTAAAAGGCCATTACCTTTGATTGGTTGTTAAAGGGGTTTTCAATGATGTTGCCTCTTTATTCTGCATAAAAATGTGGAAACATGAAACAAAATCAGCAATGACATAATAAAAATCAGAAACTAAACCTTATGCTAAGACGAAAAAGCCAAATGATTTTATTTTGATTAGATAAAAGTGACAAAAAAAAGAGAGAGAAGAGAAACCCATGACGTGTACCGCTAACCGTTCCTTGTATTCAGCAAGCAGAATTAGATCCTTGAGACGTATATTTTGACGGTCAAGCTCATCCTCTGGGGTTTCAAGCAAAACCTTGTCCACTATCATCATATACAAGGAGGAGAAGACACATTAACAAGAAATCATTGTCACAAAAAAGGTGAAAAGGAAATTGTAACACACAAAGTGTTGTTACCGCGCCTTTTGTTTCGTCTAGTAGTATGAGAAAACTTTTTAGGAGGTTGTTTAGCCGACTGACCCAGTACTTCCGTCGCTTGCTTACGCTTTCGAACTGGTTTTTCATTCTCACCCACCACTTTCTCTGACTTTCCTTGAGCTTGTCTCTTTGGGGATGTAATTTCCACTCTATACTCATCATCATTATAATCTTCTTCATTCCCTAAAAAACCATGAGAAAGTTCACCAGGGAAGGCACCACTATCATGAGTATCATCATCAGGCTCATCGACAAGAGTATGTGCAGCTACCCGCTTTCTCAACCGCATTGATAATTCACCAACTCCATTCTCCTCACTGCCAGTCGCTAGAGGCTTCCCAGAAAGATCTGCCACTCTAGGCGATTTTCTTTTCCTTTTCTTAGTACTCTGAGAATCCCAAAAAAAAATTTATAAAGATAATAACAATATAGACAGGGTAAAACTGATTTAAAATTATTGAAAGGCAATGTCTTATTTATGTGAAATAAAGATTGCATAACAAACCAAAGACATTCATATCATTATATATTTCCATTGACTTTTGAAACAGTAGCTGAACGCACATTGTTTTCAGGATTGGCAGCGTCAGGAGTCTCCCCAAGGTCTGTTGGTTCTTCATCAACAAGGAGTTCAGACATGGGATCCATAGGGATAGAGTCATCAAACCTCATGGATGGGAAATCAAGAACATCATCAGGGGGGAAGGCAGAAGCTGTGCCCCCAACAACATTCACAGCATTAAGAGGAACCAACTGGGGATCCTGCGGACATGACACATACTCAACTGCATCAGGATGAGGGATGATGGCTGTGAGGGGCTTCCCCTTTTCACAATGTCCCTTCGGCTTGGGCAGGAATTTGAGAGTACGCTGTTCTGAAATTAGCACAAAATTAAGAAACTACTCAATACAAGGAAAAATAATGCATTGGGCCCAAATCTTTGTACATACCAGATGTAATGGTGGACTCAGAAATAATATCTAAGGTATCCAAGCAAGGAAAGGCCACCACTGCCTGCAGCAAACCAAAGTTCTAGCAATATTAAATCAATAAAATACACATTTCAAAAAACATCATAACCATTAGATCATTAAGTCTTTACCTCTGTTTCCAACCTTCCATTATCAACCTGAATCACTCTGTTAGTCTCCCTGCAGGCTACTGGATCTTGGATTACAGAAGGGTTGGGATAAGTGTCAGCTGCTGCAGCATCAGACACCATGAAGGATGATAAGTTGACTGAAGAATGAACAGGAACAAAAGGTTCTCTCTCTGCATGTGCAGCATTGGAAGCAGCAAGAGCTGGGATCTCTGAAAAAGGAAAAGAACTGTCTGTCTTGGCATTAACAAGAACGGATGTTGGGAACTCATTGCCTGGCTGCATATCATCAACCTTAGGTTGGAGCTTTTTTGCAGTGCTCACTGCCAAAATAGCAAATGAACTACTCATTCCAAGGAATATTGGCCAATAAAATATTCCAACAAACTAAAAGTCGAATTTCTTCCTTGCTCACCCATTGCTGTTGTAGACTGAGACATAAAACCATCCAGGCATTCCAATCCCAAAAATATGTCCGCATTCTGTGGGGTAATAGAATTTAAGAACCATATGAATTAAATAATGCAGAAGGAAAGAGAATGCCTGTATCTTTACCTCTCCCGTTGATTTTCCGACACCACTACCATCAGACATTGCCACATCCAAATGCAGAGAATCGGTGGAACCTACATCCACTCTGGTCGAAAGAGATTGAGACGAGGAGTTGACAAGCCCAGAGCTTCTATTTTTATCAGAGAGTAAAATTCCTCTAACCGCACCCTCATTGTTTTCCAATGAGCCTTTATTTCCAAGACTATCCAAGGTAGCTGAAGACAAGTTAACGGGATCAGTCAATCTATGATTTATAACATCAACAGTCTGATTTGCCTGCATGGTGTCTGAGCTAGTTGAGGCCGGCGTAACATGCTTTCCTGTCATACCATGAGGGAGTGTGGAAGCAACAGATGCATCTGTCTTCCTCCCAGGCTGAGGCTTGGGTTTAAACTTGCCACGAGCACGAGCTGGAAGAGAAATAAACATAGATCACTCCTTCAAGCAGCAAATTGACGAGGTGCGAAGCATTACTTACGATTGTTTGTTGCAGGCATTGGAGAAAACTCATCAAAATGATCCAAATCAAACCCAGTGGAATCTGCCTACAACCAACAGTATCCCCTGGGTAAAAAAGCTCATGAAACATGTACGTTTGGCCAATGCAGAACTAAGTGATATAAATCTTACCACTCTTCCTGATTTTTGGAAACTTGAGTTCCCAAATTCATAGCCATCAGACACTGAAACCTCTAAAGGCAAAGCTTCAGTGGAGTTTGTTTCCTCTCTAACTGCATTAAGCTGCGATGCAGGATCCAGTAATACAGCATTTCCGTTATCATCAGAGGAAGGGCATCCTGGAAACGAGCTTTCGTCTTTTTTCAACAGCTCTTTGGTCTCAAGAATCTCAGACGTACACATTGAAAAATTATCTGGACTATTCAGTGTGTTATCTGCAGCAGCAGCATGCCAAACAGGTTGTGTCGTATCTACACCAGCGGAGGTTAGTACCTCTGTTTGTTCCTTGATAGCATTCGGGAGGATAGGAGCAGCTAATGCAGATGTTTCCTGTCCAGCCTTTGGGTTGACCTTTGGTTGAAACTTTTCAGAAGCCCCAGCTTAAATAGATTGTTTAATGTCAACCACCAAAACATAAGAAAGAAAAGAGCAGCATATAAAACAAATTGAAATTGTTGAGAAAGCATTAATTACCAATACCTCTGGCTGGCTCAGGAACCATATCATCAAAAAGGCCCAAATCAAACCCCATAGAATCTGCCTAAAAATCAATCAAATTTGATTGGCAATAAAATTAACAAAACATGTAGATGCAATATTGGAATACCATGGGCGAAAAGAGAGAGAATTATAATGTAAAAGTATTGAAAACGAAAGTAATGAGAAGTTGTTGAGTTATGATCATTTTTCAAAAAAATTATTTAGTGAAATTTATTCATGTTGGGTTTTTTTTAATTATTTTGTCCAATAAGAAAATAAAAGATATTTAAAAATAGTAAAAAAATTAATGGGATCAATCAAGGTAGAGAGAGAGAGAGAGAGGGAGGGAGGGAGAATTTAATAAATAATTTTTTTTAAATTTAGTAGGGCCCATTTTTGACAAATGAGAGAGAAAATTTAAAAAATTGGAAATGATTAAAAAAATAATGGGGTTTGCATGGGGCCCTCTACCTATGTTGAGAGAAGAGGGGAAAAATGTAAATATGTATGTAAAAAAAACTTTTGAGACTCATCTAGGCCTTTCCATCTATAAGAGAAAGCAAAACAAGAGAGATGACAAAAGCTTAAAAAAAATTTGGGGGGGGGGGGGAATGGTAGTTAGACCTGGCAAAGCGGATCGGGTCGGATTTATCCGTGGCGGATAAGGCGGATTATTGGGTGAAAAAATCATAATCCATATTCGACTCGTTTAAGTGGCGGATTAAGCGGTTTCGGGTCGGATAATTCATAGCGGATGGGCGGATAATCCGTCATTCTCAAATATAATTTTATTAATAATTTATTTTTTGTCATAATAATTTAAGTTGTATACGGTAACTTGCGATTAGTTTGTGTATTAATTTTTTTTTAGTAACTATATCAATCATTCAATCATTTATACTAATTAGCAACTCCTGATTCATGCAAGTAAAAATGTAAACAATAAAACATAATAAATTAGTCCCAATCCAACTCAAAATAGAAACTCAAACTCAAACTCAAACATAATAAATAAGTCCCAAGAAATTTCTAAAAATTTCGCAATCAAAAGGCACAACAATGCCAATTCTAAAGAATAATTTGTCACTTATGCATTTTAACAAGCTTCATTCAAGAAAACATGATGTTCCAACAAGTGAATTCTTCAAAATAAGATCTTTAATTCCATTTAAAAATTTTGCACTCAAAAGGCACATTGCCTTTATGCCCATGGAAATGCCTAAATGATGACATTTCAAATTGAGGATTCTTCAAAATAAGACCTTTGGCTCCATTTAACAGAGCAGAGAAAGCCACAAAAAAATAATTCCAATAGTATTACTAGCTTAAATTTTTAAAGAGAAAATGGATTTATATTTAGAATATTGAATAATATTAGTAATAAATTGCCTTTGTTTTCCAGTTGACCAGGAGGTTAGATGACAAAAAAAATAGAGACTAATCACCACTTGGACATTTTAACAAACATGTAACGAAACATGATATTGTAAAAAGTGAAATTTTTTAAGAGAAGAAAAGAAATAGAAAATGCTAATACAAGAAGAACGCCCAAACTAGGTTTGAGCTAATCGATCGTGGTGACTCTCAGCAACACCAGTAATGCCAAAACATCTTTATTGAGCATCCAGTCCCAAATCAAATCCATAGAAGACCCATGATCTCAAAAAATATGGGCACCAAATAACCAAAATAACAATGAAAGTAGAATTCCACGCCTTCCAAAATCTCTAAATTCAACCACCAAGAAATCCTCCAAAGAATAAGGGCACCCATAACACTTCCCAACAGGCCAAAAATCTTGTTCCAAAGACACCAAGCCACAGGACTGAGAATAAATGAGCACATTCCTTATTACCATAGCTACACATGACACAAACATCTGAACATAAAGCCTAATAAGGTCTCTCAACCTGCAAGGCTACAACAAATCATTGGTGTTAACCCTATTAAGAATGGTGATCTACACAACACCTTTACTTTGAAGGAACTTTAGCTCTCCACAATTTATTGGCAAGATGAAAAAAATGGTAAGATGTGTTCAGGTGAATACAGAATCATTTACAAGAGCAAACACCATAATTATCCAAACACCAATCCTAAAATCCCCACAATGGTAATAACAAGAAGAATCCAAGAACCACATGAGAGAGTTCCTCAAGCTCCCCATCATTATGGTTAAAACAAAAAGTGAAAATCGCAAACAATGCTGCTAAACATACTAAAAAACTGATGAACATGGAAAGCAAAAAGCAGATTTGTAGAAGAAGAAGAAGAATACTTACAAATTCGAACTTCGACGCAAAGGAACTCACGAACTCACAAACGCTCAAAGACGAGCTTGCGAGGAGCTCCTTCTGGTTTGAAAATGTCCACGATGAACTCGCGAAGCTCCTGACGAAGGAACCGAACTCGCGAAGGGCTCCTGCTGGTTCGCAGTGTGGAAGACCAACACACGAAGGCCAGAGGGCTTCGAAGGGTCGAAGAAGAAGGCCAGAATGAAGGGCCTCTCACTCAGTCACTCTCTCCTCTCGTGTTGGCTCTCTGAGCAGAGACGTTCGTCACGCTCAAATGAAGAAGAATCGAATAGGGCAGCAAGCAGCTAGGGCTCGAATTGAATTGGGCTGCGGGCATTAGGTGATTAGGGATTTAGGGTTGGGCCGGTTGGCCTGGGATTGGAGTGGGAGGGGCCGATTGGGGTGTGTGGGCCGTGCGGCAGTGGGAACTTGCGCTGTGGGCTCACTAGGCTGGCTGGGTTTGGAGTCTTTGGACTTTGGCTGTAGCCTGTTGGGCTTTCCTAAGTTACTAATGTAAGCGGGTTGGCAGATATCCGCCGGATAAACCTGACCCGACCTACGAAGGGAACAGATATGAAAATAAAAAATCATATTTGACTCGTTTAGCAAATGGATTAACGGATTTTTATCCATTTTGTCAAATCTAATGGTAGTCATAGGTGACAAAAAATCAAAATCTCAAAATTATCCTTATGTTTAGTTCATAAAAAATTGAAATTTCGTTCATGTCCCATAATGCAACAATCCTTTTATCTTCGTAGTTCAACCATTGATGATCACCAAACTCCCACACCTCTTCAACTTAATATGACGATTATGGTGTTGGATATTTACAAGTTCCACCTTCGCAATCCCAAATGTTGGAGAAAGTAAAAAAATTTAATATATATTATAAGAAAATGTCTAAAACTTCTATCTATTAAGACTTCTGTTTTGCTTCACCATAGTACTTATTTCACTTTTATATTACAACTTTCGAAGAGCTTATTAGAGAAATCCAAACAAGAAATACACGATGAGAAATTTGTCTAGTTTAACTTTAGTTCACAATCGAATGATGAATCTATGTTTTTTTAGTATGGCTATGTAGTAACTGGAAAAATAAATAAAAAAAGTATTCATTAAAAAATAATAATAATAAAATTAAATTAAAAAATAAAATAAAATAAAATAATTAAATTAACAAGTAAAATGAATAGTATGATAAGGGAAAAAAATATATTGAAACAAGATATATAAGTAAGTTATTATAATATATATATAAAATAGTGCAAGCTTCTTTAGGAAGCTTTGTTTCAATTTCAGTCAAATCCAATTTGAATTGGATTCCTGCGCCCAGTGTTCTCAACTCTCTCTTAGTCTTTCGTAGCGTCTCTGGTCTCCTCATCTTCTCTCTCCCACTCTCCTCCACCACGTCTTCGATATTTGGCCGATCAAAAATCCAAAAATACCATTGGACTCTACTCATCGCCACCGACATTTCTACTAGAGTGGATTTGTCGTAGGAGTGGCGTAGGCATATCTCCTGGGGTAAGGTTAAATCTCAAACTTACCTCAATTTTTCTTAAACTATAAGCCTCATTAACGAACGAAAATTGTCAAGAGACTCGTGGGGGAATTCTCTACAATCTAGCCAGAGCGGGTTTTCGAATTGGAATTCCGGGGTACCAATCTTAAATCGGGGGTAAGTTTGATAATTTAGACTTTTATTAGGCTATTTAGGGTATTCAAAACTTAGGGAAATTTTAGGAAAAGTTACTATAGGAATTATGATGAATAATATGGTGAAATTTGAATTTCAAGGTTTTAGGGGTTTTGAACGTCATGGGACGTAGGTCGGGATTTTATCGTGCTTTTCAGGAATCAGGTAAGAGGATTAGGTTAAGTCAGTAATTTTATGAAATTTGAATCAATTAAATTATTATGTTTATATAAATATACTTATTTATTTATTCATTTGGGAATTTAAAGGATCAGGATCTTTTAGAAACCAACCGTTCAAAATGGATTTTACAAATTTAGGATATATGGTATGGTATTTTTTAATAAAATGAATGGTGCAAAACTTGTTTATTTATATGGGTTTGTTAAAATGTGAAAAGTCGTGTGGTAGATGATTTAATTTGTATGGATTATTGGATATCTCGATTTGGGATTTTGAAATACTGAATTTTCTATGAAATACTAAATTGGTTGAGAAATATTGAAAATGCTTGTGAAAATACTATAATTGTTTATGAAATGCAGAAGTTTAAACTAACGGCTAATGGTAGGGTGTTATTTGATTGGCCAAGGGTCGGGATTATTATTTGACGGTCGAGGACCAAGTTTTAATTGGTGGCTATATACCGGATTGTATTTTGTAGCTGGGGTTCAAGTGTTTGGAATAACAGGAAATATATATGAATTAATGTTTTAAATGGTGATTTCTACTATCTAAATTGCATGATATGCTTTAGGAACCCTGGGGACCAGTGTATTGTGAACACGGTACCGTTACTAGTTACACCATGTGCACCCACACTGTCTGGATAGAAGTGTTGGGGGTCCAGCCGACTGCCTGCATGAGGTTGAAGTAAGGGCGTCGGACCTACAGCTTTACTATGGATGCTTGCAGATGTGTTTGCAAAGGATGTTGTTTTTTACTTTATTTGGGCTTATCACTTAGGCTTAGTCCAGCCTTCAGGCCTCACAACCCGTGCCATGGGGAAGTAAACGATGTGTTTGTCACTGGAGTGTCTTATATGCATATCTGTTAATTTATGTGAATATGGTTAATTAATAAAATAATTTCGAGGGCTTACTGAGAAAGGTGAGTGCCCTGGTAGCAGTAATGGTACTAGAGCAGAGGGCAGTTACTTGTATGGGCGGGTAATCTTCCTTATCCTTGGCTAATTGTGTATGAGAGTGTAAAATAAGAATGTTTTCATAAATGTGTTTATCTACTTAATGAACTGGTTATTTTCTGTACACTAAATGCATGTTAGCCACACACTGACATTAACTTAGTCTTTCCCTTACTGAGTTGTGTCTCATCCCTACTTTACAAATTGTCTTTTCAGGGAATCGTAGAGATCGGGTCTAACAGGCTAGTGGTGTAAATTTTATGTAGGTAGTGTGTAGATAGAGATTTTATTTTTTGTCTAGTTTTACGGAATGTAATTATGTGAAAATGGATATATTCGTGTATAAAGATAGTTAGAACTCTGGTAATGTAATTTGAGGATTTTATATTTTATTTCCGCCACGTATATGTGTTTTATATTAGATGAATAAGGTATCAGGTATATTACCGTCACTAAAGTAGCACTCCGGGCCCACGTGGCGGGTTGGGGTCGTTACAGGTGGTATCAGAGCCTAGGTTTGTAAGGTTCTGCAGACTTTGAGGATTGATAATTACCAGAATATAGGTTGAGATAAGATAGGGATATGAGTGGATAGGTTAAGATGGGTTTTGGTCTGGAAGCTTGGAGGCAGAAATCTATTGATGGACTTCTGTGATTTTTAGAATTAGTCGCAAGTTTCAGAAAATCATGGTAAATCCATCGATGGTTTCGTTTCTAGGTTGAGAGACTTGAACTCAGGAAATTTAGGTTGGAATGTTAGGATGAGTGGATATATATATGTGAAGTTAATGTTGGGATGGAGATTTTTACCTCAATGGTTTGGTGATAGAATTGGAATATGAATTATTAAATTAGAACCTATATATTGTATCAATTCTATTATTCCATATTTGCATTAATTATATTAAATGTGAAATTTCTAAGTCGGGTTATATCCTATTTACATACTGTCAGATAGTGTCATTGTATTATTTGATTTAGGTGCAACCCACTCATTTGTGTCTCACGGATTTGTTAAATTATGTGGGTTAGAAGCTCAACTGTTAGAGACCGAGTTAGTAGTGTGTACACTAACAGGGTCACTGTTAGTATGTAATAAGGTGATTCAGGGGAGAGTGTTGCCTACTAGTTTGATAGTCCTTGATATGCATGGTTTTGATATTATTTTGGACATGGACTGGCTAGCATCCAGCTATGCGAGCATTGACTGTCGCAGGAAGGAGGTGGTATTCAGACCTCCTGGAAAGCAGGAGTTTGTATTTGTTGGGTTGTGTGTGCATTCGGCACCACGGATCCTTTCGATTATCCAGGCAAAGAGGTTACTTTTGGGGGGATGCCAGGGTTACCTTCCAATGGTGAAGGAAGCACCGAAGGAGGAACTCAAGTTGGAAGATATCCCAGTGATAAGGGAGTTCTTTGATGTTTTTCTAGAGGATTTACCGAGATTGCCTCCTGATTAGGAGGTAGAATTTGCAATTGATTTGATCTCGGGTACAACACCAATCTCCAATGCCCTGTACAGAATGGCTCCAGCTGAATTAAAGGAGTTAAAGGAGAAACTACGGGAACTTCTAGACAGGGACTTTATCAGACCGAGTGTATCACCCTAGGGTGCACCGGTGTTGTTTATGAAGAAGAGGGAC
Source organism: Malania oleifera (assembly GCF_029873635.1). NCBI lineage: Eukaryota > Viridiplantae > Streptophyta > Magnoliopsida > Santalales > Ximeniaceae > Malania > Malania oleifera. The sequence continues at coordinate 8,739,318 of NC_080421.1, read as the reverse complement.
GGGTCGATAAGGATGTGCATCGACTACCGAGAGATTAATAAAGTAACAGAGAATAACAAGTATCCATTACCCTGAATTGACGACCTGTTTGATCAGCTTCAGGGTACGCAAATTTTCTCTAAAATCGATTTGCGATCTAGATATCATCAGGTGAAGGTTAGATCAGATGATGTATCAAAGACTGCTTTGCGGACTTGGTACAGCCATTACGAGTTCTTGGTTATACCGTTCGGGTTTACATATGCTCTAGCGGTATTTATGGATTTAATGAATATGGTATTCCACGAGTACTTAAACTAGTTTGTTATTGTATTCATAGATGATATTTTGGTTTACTCGAGGAGCCTTGAGGAGCATAAAGCTCATATGAGACTAGTACTTCAGGTGCTCAGGGAAAATAAGTTATTTGCTAAACTTAAGAAATGTGAATTTTAGCTAGAGCAGGTTGCATTTCTGGGTCATGTGGTATCCAAGGAAGGGATTTCAGTGGATCCGAGCAAAGTAGAGGCTGTAGTTGACTAGGCAAGGCCGAAGAACGTGTAGGAAGTTAGAAGTTTTCTAGGTCTTGCCAGATACTACCGCCGATTTGTCGAGGGGTTCTCTAGATTATCTAGGTCTTTGACACGACTCACGAGGAAGAACGTGAACTTTGATTGGACCGACGAATGTGAGCAAAGCTTCTAGGAATTGAAGCAGCGTTTAGTCATTGCCCCAGTGTTGGCCATTCCATCAGGTGAAGGTGGATTTGTAATTTATAGTGACATATCGTAGAAGGGACTTGGTTGTGTTCTAATGTAGGAAGGGAAAATCATTGTGTATGCGTCTCTCCAGTTGAAAGAGTATGAAAAGAACTATCCTACATATGACTTGGAGCTGGCAGCAGTTGTGTTTGCATTGAAGATCTGGCGACATTACCTTTATGGTGTAAGGTACGAGATCGTTACTGACCATAAGATTCTTAAGTATTTCTTCACCCAGAATGAGTTGAATATGAGGCAACGTAGATGGCTCAAGTTGATAAAGGATTATGACTGCACCATTAGCTATCACCTAGGAAAAGCGAACATGGTAACCGATGCATTGAGCCGAAAATCTGGGGGTACGTCAGCCTCAGTAGTTATGGCTTCGCACCAGATTGTGATGGACCTGGAGAGGTTAGGGAATTACTAGAAGGGAATCATCAGATGTTCATTTCTAGTATGGTGGTTCAATCGACCTTACGGGAGAGAATCAAAACAACTCAGTTGAAAGATACAGAGTTGATGGAGATAGTAGAGAAGATATAGGATGAGCAGCACACAGACTTTAATGTTTCTGAGGATAGAGTTCTCAGATTTCACACTCGATTATGTGTGCCAGATGACGCAGAGCTAAAGAGGACGATTCTACAGGAAGCTCACCGTTCTCTCTATACTATTCACCCAGGTAGCATGAAGATGTATAGAGACTTGTGAGAATCGTTCTGGTGGAGTAACATGAAAAGGGAAATTACTATATTTTCGGGTTAGTACTTGACATGTCAGCAGGTGAAGACAGAACATCAGAGGCCAGCGGGACCACTTCAACCACTGGAAATCCCTATGTAAAAGTGGGAGCATATCTCGATGGAATTTGTATCTGGATTGCCTTTAGCGTTGCATAAGCAGAATGTCATATGGGTAGTGGTTGACAGATTGACGAAGACTGCCCATTTCATTCTGGTTAGAACCAGTTATTTTATGGATAAGCTGGCAGAACTCTATGTTCAGGAGATAGTTAGAATACATGGCGTGCCCGTGTCCATCATTTCAAATCGGGATCCGTGGTTCACTTCCCATTTCTAGAAGAATTTGCAATGAGCATTGGGTTCTCAACTCAATTTTAGTACTGCATTTCACCCTTAGACGAATGGACATTTAGAACGAACCATTTAGATTCTCGAAGACATGCTACGAACATGTGTGTTAGATTTTGGGGGCAGTTAGATATGATATTTGCCGTTGGTTGAGTTTGCATACAATAACAGTTACCATGGCAGCATTGGAATGGCACCATATAAGGCTTTGTATGGTCACTGGTGCCAGTCTCCGTTGTACTGGGATAAAGTAGGCGAGCGGCAGATTTTGGGGCCAAAACTTGTTCAGCAAGCCTCTGCAAAGGTCGAGCTTATCAGGGAAAGGATCAAGGCAGCCCAGAGTCGGCAGAAGAGTTATGCGGATACTCGCCAATGGGAGCTAGAATTCGAAGTAGGTGATATGATATTCTTGAGGATTGCTTCGATGAAGGGGGTGATGATGTATGGAAGGAAGGGCAAGCTCAGCCCAAGATAAATTGGGCCGTTTGAGAATCCAGAAATGATTGGTTCGGCGGCATACAGGATAGCACTATCCCTAGCGCTGTCTAGGATACACGATGTGTTCCACGTGTCCATGTTGAGGAGGTATGTTCCAGACCCCTCACATGTGATTAGTTATGAGTCATTGGAGATCGGGGATACTCTAGCATACGAGGAGGTACCAGTTCAGATTTTGGATCGGAAAATACAAGAACTGCGTACTAAGGATATACCATTAGTGAAAGTGTTGTGGCGAAATCATGCAGTTGAGGAGGCTTCTTGGGAGTTAGAAACGAAAAATATGCCAGAAGTACCCACAACTGTTCAGAGAGGGCTAGTGCCAGACAAGTAAGAGTGTCGTTGCATATGGAGGAATTAGAGTAGGTTGTGTAGTTAATTGTTGGTAGTTTTAATTATGGATAGTCTTTGGAAAAAATTATTATGGATATTATAATTTCCCAAAGGCAGTATTATAACCATGGTATTCCTCCGCCATAAGTGAGAGTAGTTAATAAACGTGGGACAGGGCCATTATGTGGGTGGCTACCGACTCTTTTGTAGATAGGGGTAGTGAGTTAAGAATGTGATTGGTATTAGTTAACAAATTTCACTGACGAAATTCTTTTAAGGGGGGAGGAATGTAGTAACCGAAAAAAATATATATATTAATTAAAAATAATAATAATAAAATAAAATTAAAAAAATAAAATAAAATAATTAAATTAACAAGTAAAATGAATAATATGATAAGGAAAAAAAATATATTGAAACAAGATACATATATATATATATATAGGTAAGTTATTAGAATATATATATAATAGTGCAAGCTTCTCCAGGAAACTTTGCTTCAATTTCAGTCAAATCCAATTTGAAATGGATTCCCGCGCCCAGTGTTCTCAGCTCTCTCTCAGTCTCTCACAGCATCTCTGGTCTCCTCGTCTTCTCTCTCCATCACGTCTTCGATATTTGGTCGATCAAAAATCCAAAAATACCATTGGGCTCTGCTCGTCACCACCGACATTTCTACTAGAGCGGATCTGTCATGGGAGCGGCGTAGGCATATCCCCTGGGGTAAGGCCAAATCTAAAATTTACTTCAATTTCTCTTAAACTATAAGCCTCATTAACGAACGAAAATTTCCGAGAGACTTGTGGGGGGATTCTCTACAATCTAGCTGCGGCGGGTTTTCGATTTGAAAATTCCGGGGTACCAATCTTAAATCGGGGATAAGTTTGATAATTTAGGCTATTTAGGGTATTCAAAACTTAGGAAAATTTTAGGGAAAGTTACTCTAGGAATTATGATGAATAATATGGTGAAATTTGAATTTCACGGTTTCAAGGGTTTTGAACGCCGTGGGACGTAGGTCGGGATTTTATCGTATTTTTCAGGAATCAAGTAAGGGGATTAAGTTAAGTCAGCAATTTTATGAAATTTGAATCAATTAAATTGTTATGTTTATATAAATATACTTATTTATTTATTTATTCGTTTGGGAATTTAAAGGATATTTTGGAAACCAACCGTTCAAAATGGATTTTACAAACCTAGGACATATGGTATGGTATTTTTGAATAAAATGAACGGTAGAAAGCTTGTTTGTTTATATGGGTTTGTTAAAATGTGAAAAATCGTGTGGTAGATGATTTAATTTGTATGGATTATTGTATATCTCGATTTGGGATTTTGAAATACTGAATAATCTGTGAAATACTAAATTTGTTGAGAAATACTGGAAATGCTTGTGAAAATACTAAAACTATTTATGAAATGCAGAAGTTTGAACTAACGGCCAATGGTCGGGTGTTATTTGATTGGCCAAGGGTCAGGATTATTATTTGACGGTCGAGGACCGAGTTTTAATTGGTGGCTATACACCAGATTGTATTTTGTGGCCAGGGGTCAGGTGTTTTGAATAATAGGAAATATATATGAATTAAAGTTTTAAATGGTGATTTCTATTATCTAAATTGCATGATATGCTTTAGGAACCCTAGGGACCAATGTATTGTGAACACGGTACCGTTGCTAGTTAGATCATGTGCACCCACACTATCTGGATAGAAGTGTTGGGGGTCCAGCCGACTGCCTACGTGAGGTTGAAGTAAGGGCATCGGACCTGCAGTTTTGTTATGGATTCCTGCAGATGTGTTTGCAGAGGATGTTGTTTTTTACTTTGTTTGGGGTAATCACTCAGGCTTAGTCCAACCTTTAGGCCACACAACCCTTGCCATGGGGAAGTAAATGGCATGTTTGTCACAAAGAGTGTCTCATATGCATATCTGTTAATTTATGTGAATACAGTTAATTAATAAGATAATTTTAAGGGCTTACTGAGAAAGGTGAGTGCCCTGGTAGCAGTAATGGTACTAGAGCAGAGGGAAACTACTTGTATGGGCGGGTAATCTTCCCTATACTCGGCTAATTGTATGTGAGAGTGTAAAATAAAATTGTTTTTCATAAATGTGTTTATCTACTTAATGAACTGGTTATTTTCTGTACACTAAATGCATGTTGGCCACACACTGACATTAACTTAGTCTTTCCCTTACTGAGTTGTGTCTCATCCCTACTTTACAAATTGTCTTTTCAGGGAATCGTAGATATCGGGTCTAGCAGGCTAGAGGAGTCGGGCTAGTGGTGTAAATTTTATGTAGGTAGTGTGTAGATAGAGATTTTATTTTTTATCTAGTTTTATGGGATGTAATTATGTGAAAATTGATATATTCGTGTATAAAGATAGTTATAACTCTGGTAATGTAATTTGAGGATTTTATATTTTATTTCCGCCGCGTATATGTGTTTTATATTTGATGAATAAGGTATGAGGTACACTGACGTCAGTAAAGTAGCACTCCGGGCCCACGTGGCAGGTCGGGGTCGTTACTGGCTAACTCATTTCAATTTCAAATTTTATGAATAACTATTTAGTTGTTTCATTATAGCAATAAATTTGTATTTTCTTTTATGAAAAGATGTGTGGGCATGCATGTTGAAAATTTTTAATATATACTAAAATTTCATATGTTAGAGGTTATTGGATTGTGATCTTGTTATTACGGAGTGGAACCATCGGAATTGATTCATGCAACTGACCTTAAATTGTTGGACTAAGACTTTTAAGTCAATGTTTTATATATTAATCGAATAAATGTTTCTCTTTGATTAAAATTATTTTACAAATAACTATAAGATTTTGCTATAGATTTTGTTGTGTCGAGCACCCCACTTGTAACAAACACCAATACTACAACTACTGCTATTTAATATATAAGAAACTAAAGTAATGCAAAAACTTATAATAGAACAATAAAAAAAAGATGAGAAATTAACGAGGTTCGGTATAGAATTACCTCCGTCCTCAAGCGCCGACGATCAATCCACTAATTCTTGATAAAGTACAACTTTGATGTGTGTTTTACAAATGGAGAGTTGAGTTCTTTATATAACTTTGACCTCAAGTCCAAAAAACACTTCTCTCCAATGTGGGACAAATAATATAAGAAATTAAAAACAACTTTTTATTCCAATGTAGAACTATTCTACTAATGTGGGACAAAAAACAACAAATCTCCACCTTGACGATAAATTCAACAAAAATTTTAGTCACCAACATTTTCTGGAGTTCCACATCATCGGTGTCTTCCAAAATTATTCAGACTTGTAGGATATTGATCAAGTACAAACAATGTTTGAACTCGATTGTTATGACAATCGTGGCCAACATATCTGCGGGATTTTCAGTTGTAGCAATCCTCTGAAGAAGTATCTCACCTCCATCAATAATATCCCGCAAAAAATGAAATCGAAAGTTTATGTGCTTCGTTCGTGCATGGTAGACTTGGTTCTTTGCCAAATGAATAGCACTCTAGCTATCAGATAACACAACAATGTGCTTATAAACAACTCCTAAATTTTCAAGTAAACTCAGCAAGCAAGTATCTTCTTTAACAGCCTCTGAAGCTACAATGTACTCTACTTCTGTTGTAGACAAGGCAATGGTAAACTGTAAGGTAGACCTCCAACTCACTGGACCATTAGCAAATGTGAAAACAAATCCAGTAGTTGATCGACGTTTATCCAGATCACTTGCAAATTCAGAATCTACATATCCAACAACACGTTGATCAATAGTATTGTTTTTCTTAAATACTATACTAACATTAATTGTATTAATAATATATCTCAAAATCCATTTCACAGCTTGCCAATATCCTTTACTCGGATCATGCATATACCTGCTCACCATGCTAACAGCTTGTGAAATATCAGGTCTTGTACAAACCATTCCATACATTAGACTACAAACAACACTTGCATAAGGAACCTGTGACATATACTTACGTTCCTCATCTAATTTAGGAGATAAAGCCGCACTAAGTTTGAAATGAGGAGCAAGAGGAGTGCTTACTGGTTTTGACTACTCAGACATGCCAAAACTCCGTACTGTCTTCTTCAAATACTGTTTCTGAGACAAATTAACTCTTCCTCTCATTTTGTCTCTACGAATCTCCATGCCAAGTATCTTTTTTACTTTACCGAGATCTTTCATCTCAAACTCTTGATTTAAATGACTTTTCAACTTGTTGATTTCTTTTCTATTCTTTGAAGCTATCAACATATCATCAACATACAAGAGTAAATATATAAAAAGATCCATTTTGTAGTCTGCAAAAATAAACACAATCATCATGTTTATTTATGATGTACTTCTGACCCATCATAAACTGATGAAATCGTTTGTACCACTGTCTCGGAGATTGTTTTAAACCATACAACAATTTACCCCATTTACATACCCAATTTTTTTTTCCCAACAACCTGAAATCCATCTGGCCAAGTCATATAGATTTCCTCTTCCAAATCACCATGTAAAAATATAGTTTTTATATCGAACTGAACTATTTCAAGATCAAATTGGGCTACCAAAGCCAACAAAATTCAAACGGAATAATGTTTAACAACTGGAAAACATACCTCATTATAATCAATGCATTTCTCTTGTGCGTAGCCCTTAGCTACCAATCTAACTTTGAAGCAAACATTATTTGCATATGGAAATCCTTTTTTCTTTACATAAACTCATTTGCAACCAATTGCTTTCTTACCCTAAGGCAACTGGGTTAGCTCCCAAGTCTGATTCTGATGAAGAGACTGCATTTCTTCATTCATCGCTCTTTTCCACTTGTCTGATTCAGAGTTCCTCATTGCTTCTTTGAAAGTGTAAGGAACATTATCATCCACAACTGGAAGTGCATAGGCCACCATATCAGTATACCGAGCAGGTTTTCAAATTTCTCGCTTTGGCCTCTAAGAAACAATTGATTTTTGTTGCTGTGAAGATTCTCAAATTTAAATCTCCTCTTTTTGTACACTATTCCCACCATAACTGGAAAGTTACCTTGTATAGTCTCATTTCTCACTGGGTTTCCCAAAATTGTCTTAACCTCCACATATTGTTGAGTACCACTAGTCTTCTCTTCAACTCGTGACTCCTTGCGTATTGTTTTCTTCATCATCGCAAGTTCATCAACAGTCACATCCCTGCTTAAAATCATTTTTTTCGTCTCTAGACATCAAATACGGTATCCTTTGACCCCTACACTTATCCCCAAGAATATTGCTTTCTTGACTCTTGGATCCAACTTAGTTTTTTTAACATGATAATAAGTCATAGTACCAAATACATGTAAATAATCATAATCACTAGCAGACTTTCCAGACCATACCTCAAAGGGTGTTTTCCCCCCTATTACAAATGATGGTAAATGATTGATGAGATGACATGCATATCTAACAGCCTCAGCCCAGAACCTTTTATCTAACCCAACATTAGACAACAGACATCGAACTTTCTCCAGCAAAGTCTGATTTATGCACTCTGCCACCCCATTCTGTTGTGGCGTATCTCGAACTGCGAAGTGTCGAGCAATACCTTCATCCTGACATACCTTCATAAACGGGTCACTTGTATATTCACCACCATTATCTGATTTGAGCCGTTTAATCTTTCTGCTAGTTTGAGTTTCAACTAATTTTTTCCACTTAAGGAAAATATCACACACTTCATTTTTATGCTTCATATAATGCACCCAAACTCTTCTAGAAAAATCATCAACAAAAGTGACAAAATAATGCATACCACCCAATGAAGTCGTTTTTGTGGGCCTCCATACATCTGTATTGATGTAGTCTAAAATACCTTCAGTTCGGTGGATTGTAGTGCCAAACTTCACTTTAGTTTGTTTTTCCAGAATGTGATGCTCACAAAATTCAAGTTTGCACACCTTTGCACCCTTTAACTAGCATCGCTTAGCTAATTGTTGCAAAAAAATTTCTTCTGCATGTGCTAATTGCATATGCCATAACCTGGTTGTATTTGAACCTACATCTTTCTCATAAACAACAGCTGCTGAACCAAAAACTGTACTACCTTGTAAATAATACAAGTTATTTTTCCTTATTCCTTTCATCACCACTAGCGAACCTGATTTAATCTTTAAGGTTCCATCTTTCAAAGTGATACTGAACCCTTTATATTCTAAGACACCCAATGAAATCAAATTCTTCTTTAGGCTTGGAACATACCTAACATCAGTCAAGGTGTAACGCCCTGAACCCTTAAACTCGGTCCGATGCGTTATACCTGATTAAATTCTGATAATCCATTATATATACCATATACACAACGAAAAACATAAACATAATCTCCATAAATATAATACCAGAGTTTATTATTTCTACCTATAATCCATATTAACCATTAATCCACCTGTATTCACAAATCTACATACCTCCAAAAACTCAATCCACAAAACCAGTACTCATAATCATTCCTTTCTCAGCAGACTTAAAACATAAAAGCATAAACTTAAACTTTATACAACCCAACAGTATTATCAAAATATACCTTTTCTCTTTATAATCCTAAAAAATGTTATAAACCCTTGAGTTCTCTAAGCCCGACTTCGAGGATGTCCTGAAAAAGAAATATTCATATTCGGGTGAGACACATCTCGGTAAGGGAAGAAACATTATATTAAAACAGCGTGTGGCTAACATGAGGTTTATAAATATCATTTTAATAACATTTGCAAAACGTTATCATAAACACTGAAACCATTTTCTGAGCCTAACCAAACACATGTAAAAGATTTAACTCACGAGATTACCCAAGGATAGGAGTGATTACCCGCCCATACAAGCAGCACCCCTCTGCTCTAATACTTAGGCAACTCGAAGGTCACTATTGACGCATATTAGGACACTCACCTTACTCACTAAGCCCTCTAGTGTTAGATTGATCTCGTACTCACACGGTTCAAACAAAGGTTTACCAGCGAAGGCCCCAAGGATAGGGAAATCTACCCACCCATACAAGTAGGTTCCCTCTACCCTAGTACGTTATGCAGCTACTGCCACATCTGAAGTTACTAGCACACTCGTCTTTCTCAACAAACCCTCGGGCGAACAGTATGCCCCGCCCAATCGTAACATCTTCTATGAGCATAGATACTTCTAATATCACAATACATTATTCTTCCTGTCATTATTCAACTATTCACAACTGTTCATGTTCATAGCTTAAACATTGCATCGCATTTCACTTTAAGCGACTCTTTCCTATTTACATCGTTCACATTTCACATTTCATTCCATTGTCATTTCATTCCATTTTCATTTAATTCATTTGTACTACAACCGCTCTTTAACCGTCATCAGTTAGTCCACATATAAATGAGTTAGAATCTACTAACATAGCTCATTTTAGCTGTCATCAGTTAGTCCACATGGAAATGCGCTAAAATCTGCTAACACGGCTTTCAGCTGTCATACATTTACATGATTGCATTAACATACACAAGCAACATAGTTCATTTCATATTTTATTCTCAATGCATTACTTACTTAGCCTGCATCTCATACATATAACATACATTTGTACATAACTTACATTTACTCATGTTACACAATTTAGCAGTAATATTCATACATATTCCTTGTAAAATAAGTCAACCCACATTTAGCATTTAAATACTGAAAATATAATTTCAATTTCTTACATAATTTCCCATAAAATACAGTTCACTTTCATCAGTCCATTTTCATATATACATAGCTAAATAAGTGGATGTAGGCTCAAAAGACATAATTTACATGGTTGGCATTTTTAAACTCATCCCAAAAACATATACATAAGTGTAACATAATTCATTATCTTTATTTCACAAAACCTGATTTAATATATAATTTCCCCTTACTTGACTTCTGAACTATGCCGACAGGATCCCTGAACCGATACCCACGGCCTTCACTTAGACCCTGAGTCAAAACCCTAGTTTAGTTAAATAAACCCAAATAAACTACAATTTTCACATTTTCTTAACTTAATAACCTTAAATAAACTTATAAAAACCCAAAACTAGGAATTCAGACCCTTACCTCAACTTAAGCATTCCATAAAAAGCCCAGTTTAAGAAACTGTTCCGCTAGATGTGTAGAGAATCCTCCTTAGAACACCGTAGCGGCTTCCGTTCAGTGATTCGGGTTGAATCTAAGCTGGATTTGAAGAGAGAAGGCAGAGGATGCGATTTTTAAAGAGAGAAAATGAGGTTTTTCTGAATTCTTTGTGTGGAAGCAACCTTGGATCCTTTTATAAACGCTGCTGCCATGTGGATTCGTCAACAAGAAGGCAGGGTTCGTCGACGAGCCAATGAAGAGACTTCATCGACAAGAAAATACATTCGTTGACCAAATTCAGAGTTTGAAATTACTCTCTCGAGATTTCTTCGTCGACGAGAGATTGGAGTTCGTCCACGATCTCTAGAAGGACACTCATCAACAAAGACAGAACATTCGTCGATGAGGCATGTTGTTCCTTCCTCTAAAATCTTTCTTTTTTCCTTATTATCCATTAATCCATTTCATTTATTATACTTCCTAATTATTTTAATAGTTTTAATTTTAGGGTCATTACACAAGGTCTTAATAGTTCCATCTTGACATTTCAATTGTATTGATCATATTCTAGTTGTTTTACAAGTATTATCATTTCCCATAAAAACAACCCCACCATCTAGTTCTTCAAAAATATAAAATATTATCTATTGGGACACATGTGATAGGAACAACCAGAATCCAAAATCCTCTCACTAGAATAATGAAACGAAAATGTTCCAACAAGAGAAAAATCTGACTCACTTCCATCATCATTGGCTATATTGACATTAGAATGTGCTTTGCCCTTATTCTTCTAATGTAATTTAGGACAATCTTTCTTTCAATGCCCTCTATCATGAAAAAAGACGCATTCATCTTTAGCAGGTCTCCCACGAGACTTACTCCTCCTTCCAAACATATAGCTATAAGAACGTCCCCTTATTGTTAGTGCTTCTACTGTTTCCTTATAGACCCTCTAATCCTTCTTTCTGCATTAAGTACTAATCAATGCAGTACATACAGCGTCATAAGTAACTTTATCTTTCCCAAACAATAAAGTGGTAGTCAGATGTTCATAATCATCAGGGAGAGAATTCAGTAACAATATGGCTTTATCCTCATTTTTCACCTTTTCATCAAAATTTAACAAATCGACCAAAATTTTATTGAAAGCATTTATGTGGTAATTAATCGAAATACCTGGTTGATACTGGAAGCGAAACAATTTCTTTTTTCAAATAGAACCGATTTTTTAGAATCTTGGTCATAAATGTATCTTTCAATGTCTTCCACAATTTCTTTGCAGATGTCTCCTTCATTAACACAATATTTCTGATTTTTAGCGAGACACAGACGAATTGTACCATATGCCTGACGATTGATTTTTTCCCAATCTCTGTCACCCATATCTACTGGTTTATCATCCAAAGCAATTTCTAATTCTTGTTGATACAAGATGTCCATCACCTCACATTGCCACATACCAAAATTATTAGTACCATCAAATTTCTCCACCTCAAACCGAGCATTTGCTATCGTCTTCGATGATGATGTTGAAGTCAAAGGGGTTGGAGTTCGTGTGGATAGAGTTTCTTCTATTACTGTACTAGTTTCTGTCATCTTCTATATATTCAATAGCAACCAACAAAGCAAAAGGCCTATGATGAAAAGTACGTACCAACTGTGTCTACTCTATTTTATCTTATGAAATTCCACTTTGACCAGACTGACCTCCAAGGAGCGACTAAGCCGCAATGGTCTCTGAGCACTCGCTTAGACAAGGTATTTCTTAGGCTTCAAATGTGGAATCAATGATCCTAACAGAAGAACATCTTCGTATCAACACTATTCAACCTAACTCTGATACCAATCGTTGTGTTAGGCACCCCACTTGTGTCAAACACCAATGCTACAATTATTATTATTGAATATATATAAAAAGCTAAAGCAATGCAGAAACTAATAATAAAACAGTAAAAAGAACAAAACAAGAAATTAACGAGGTTTGATATAGAATTACCTACGTCCTCTGGCGCCAACGATCAATCCACTACTTCTTGACAAAGTACAACTTTGAGGTGTGTTTTACAAATTGAGAGTTGAGCTCTTTATATAACTTGAACCTCAAGTCCAAAAAACACTTATCTCCAATGCGGGACAAATAATCCAATGCGGGACAAATAATACAAAAAATTCAAAACAACTTTTTATACCAATGTGGAACTATTCTACCAATGTGGGATAAAAAACAACTGATTTATTTGCCCAAAGTGCAAATTTGTTAATTGAGTTACTTATTTAGACATGAAAATTGTCACGACTTGAAATATTTTTGTTTTATAACTAACAATTGGGATTTGAAATCATGCTCTAGAGCATAAATTCTAAGAAATTATATTTGTGGTCTATTTCAATATTGAAGGCATTATGATTTTTTCCTTCATTGCTATGGTGACTAATAGATTGAACATTAATCTTAGGATAATTTATTAGTCTATGTGCATGTGCATGTAGTGTACCTATCATCGTAACTACTTCCATCACCGTGTGGATGTGACATTAGGAATCCACACAAAGAAGATGTCATTAGATTTTCATAACTCAATCCATTGCAACTTATAACACATGTATAAATCAAGTTTGGACTTAAGTGCATGAGGAGAGGTGACCTATGAAGTGTTTGTAAGGTTGGTGGTATAGATGGTATAGCACCAAGAAATTATGTCATGACATATGAGGAATATGGTGATGGAAAAAAGAAAAGGAAAAAATATCAATAATAGTATGAAAAAAATAATTTTTTGATCATTAATAACCAATAAAGGAAGTTTTAATATTTTGAGAAGTCCTATTTGAGGGATATAGTGCCTTATTTAAAAATTTATTTATATTTGATTAATTATATTTTGGATTGTTTGAAGTATGAATATTACTAACAATGTGAAGGTGAAAAAACCTATGTGCAAGAGTATTTTAAAAAAATAAAAATAAAAAGATTGTATTTATTCCCATTTCTTAATTTAGTTTTCATTATGCATACTCTATTATCATTTGTTGCGCAAATAGTTCACCTCAAAAGTTTTTTGGGCAATTGACTAAATTAATTAAAAGATTATACTTTTTCTTTCAATTAAACTTTTATGAAAAAAATAATAATTTAATTTTTTAATGATTGAAGTCGCAAAGTTCTCGCGGAGTGAAGGGTGCTTTAGGGTGGGCGAAATAAAAAAAAAATGGTTTATATTTTTGGGAAAAATTGGAGGGTTGGAGTCACCACTAACATTTTGGAGTGCGGTTAGAACATGTGATTACTACCCAATTAAGAATAGAATCGGTCTGCGTATACCGAAGTAGGGATCGGGAATTCAGTTACGTGAGGGGAAGTTACTAACACCTGCACACCCGTTCTACGAACGATACCTATTTAATTATAAAATTATCCCCAAATTAAATTTAACAGTTTTTTTTTTTTTTATTTTACTCCCTTAGAAAAATTACATAAACATTAATACCATGCAATATATAACTATTCCTCAGAATTAGGACACACGAAACTTGAAAAAGCTTATGCCTCTTGTTTGAAATCATAGAGAAGAAAATCAATAAAGTATTTAACAAAAATAAACTCCTACAATTTTTGAAATTTTATAGGACTTTTTGCAAGTATGGAATGATATTTAGGAATCTCGGGAGGGTTTTGAACTCATTCGGGATGACAAAGTTTATGAAAACAAAATTTTGACCTCAAAATAAATTTTTCCAGTTTTCAAATTTTTTTTGCAATTTTCCCATATTTTTCCCAAATTTTGAGTAATTAAATAATATGATACAAAAAATAATTTAGGAAAAATAATGAAAATTGAGTCAAAAATATTTTTAGAATTTTATTCTTTTTTTTTAATTTTTTTTATTTTTCTGAATTTTTTTGTGAATTATTTATTAAATATTTAAATAATATAATAAATAAATAAAATAAGAAAACTGGTTGGAAACCAGTTCAGGGGGCCAATTGGTTCAATGGGAATTGGGTTGAGTCAAAAGCCCGGACATGTGGCGCCTTCCGAGTGGAGGGGAGTAGGCAGGTGGGATCGGTGATGTGGTCTGATCCTATCCCTCCCTAAGAAACGGGGATCGAACAACTTAGGGAGAATTGCATGATGTTGTGTGTTTGTGGGGGTGAGTGAGCCCCGTGTCGGTAGCCGAATGGGTGAGTATATGTGAATGGGATTAGTGATGTGGCTTAATTGCGGACGTCCTTGGAAAGTCGGGATCCAACGATAGGGGGTGAGATGTGCACAGATAGCTGACGTGGCTCAATCACTTCTGCTCACAGAAAACACAAATCGGATGATTTAAAGAGAGCCGCGTATGTCTCAATACGCATGGATGTGGTGGAACCATGTGTCACACATCGGCGGTGGATAAGGAGCCACATGTCGTGATCGTGGGGTTCTGAGGGGAGAGATATTTGAACCCAATTTTTTTCTTTCTTCATTTTTCATTCCCTCTCTCTCTCTCTCCCCTAAAACGCTTTCCCTCTCTTCTATATTCTTTCTCTTCTCCCTCTCTACAACTCCTAAACCAGAAAACTCTAATTTCCTAGTCTCTCTTTCTCTGTTCGGTTCCTCCTCGCAGAGGTCCTTCCCCTGGAACCCTCTGTTCTCACTCTCTTCTCCTACTCTCCTAAGCTTCCCCTTTGTAACTTGTAAGTAGAAACCTAAGTCTACCTGTAATGACCCGTAAAATTTCTTATTTAAAATTCTCTGATATCACTTGTAATAACCTGACTATTTCATATTATAATACTCACTGATATAGACAGCAGAATACCTCAATTGCAAAATTACCAGAGTACTAAACTATCACCTTATAAAAACAATATTCTCATATAGCACAATTAACATCCTTAAAATTCTAAACTCATTACAATACAATTAAATTGATAACAACTTTAAATAAAACCTTATGTCCCACCCACGTTGCCACTGTGCACTCTGATTTCTGTTATACTCCTTATAACGTCTGAAAAATATTAGATCATGATGGAGTGAGGCACTTCTCAGTAAGACGAAATAAATTATTATCAATGTGTGACGGATGAGTTTTAATGTAGCAAGAATACATCCATTAACTAATTATCTTTAACTAAGAAATCATTTAATACTGTACTCACACCTATACATTTGAAAATACATATTTCCTTCTCAAAACATGCTTTGGTTTACTGAATTTCTCTATTTACATAAATCTACATATAAGTGTTTTCTATATTGAGCATAAGCTTTTGCAATCTGTAACTCATTCCTATATAATCAAGAGCACACATTTTTTAAGTTCAACAGAGCACCATAAACATATTCAGTATTGCAGCTTAATAAAGCACCATAAACATAATCAGTATCGCGGCTCAACAAAGCACCATAAACATAATCAAGATCGCGGCTCAACAGAGCACCATAAAGATAATCAAGATTGCGGCTCAACAGAGCACCATAAACATAATTAAGATCGCGGCTCAATAGAGCACCATAAACATAATCAGTATCGTGGTTCAATAGCACACCATTAACATATTTAGTATCATGGCTCAACAGAGCACCATAAACATAATCAGTATCGTGGCTCAACAGAGTACCATAAACATAATCAGTATCACGGCTCAACAGAGCACCATAAACATAATCAGTATCACAGCTCAACAGAGCACCATAAACATGATCAAGATCGCGGCTCAACATAGCACCATAAACATAATTAGTATCGTGGCCCAACAGAGCACCATAAACATATTCAGTAACGCGGCTCAATAGAGCACCATAAACATAATCAGTATCGCGGCTCAACAGAGCACCATAAACATAATTAGTATCGCGGCTCAACAGAGCACCATAAACATGATCAAGATTGCTACTCAACATAACATCATAAACATAATCAGTATCGTGGCTCAACAGAGCACCATGTTCATGTTCACATTTCCATATACAACCTGTCATATCATATCTTAGCATGAAGCCATCATATCCGAACTCGACATATAGTTGTCATACCCTAACTCGGCATATAGCCATCATATCCTAACTCCCTAATTGTAACGCTCCAACTTGGGTCTGCCATGGAGCACTGCGTCTCTCCTCTCCCACCTAGACCAGATAACAGGGGGCGGGCCTTATCGGACTAATGACTGACCCACAGACCAACACGTGTCTTTTGTCCTCACTCACACACTTCCTGAGAAAACTTCCCAAGAGGTTACCCATCCCAAGATTGCTCCAAATCAAGCATGCTTAACTATGGAGTTCTTATGTGAAAGCTTCCGAAAAAAAAAGGTGCACCTTACTGATATGGGTAGTAACATCTAATCTTTTTAAGTCTTTTCATCCATGGGATATCACACCAATACTCTCTACATGCCTTCAGATCGGTATAAACCATAAATTTTACTGTATAATAACATAAAAATGCAACATGTTTATTTGTGCAGTAAAAACATTCATTCTCATGCCACACGATCTGAACGTTAATCCATAATATGGTAAGTTGCTTGGGAAAATATATATTTTTGCTGAAAACTATGTCTGTCATTTCCATTATTGTATCTAACTCAACATATGTATGTTTCGAGTAACCGAGACTACAAACTTACTCACTTTGTTTTTTCCTAAATACCTATATATATATATATATATATATATATATATATATATAATAACCCAAAATCATCATGATCATATGCCTGATTATTCATAAAATTATATATAACATTTCTATAAACACATGCTCCCTTTTAAACGGTTAATCCTTAAAAACAGCTGACATAATTTATTCCCCTTACCTGTTTCCTAGAGAAATGCCTGCAGGTATCCTATACCGACGCTCGCAGCGTTCGCACAAATCCCTGTATTCATATACCTAAGTTTAATTAGCTCAACCTCAAAATTATAATGATCTAACATTCTTAAGCTCACACACTCCTATTAATGAGTTAAATTCAAAAAAAAAAAAACACGGGTATGATCCACTTGCCATATTTAAATTTAATTTCTAACATATTTAAAAACACCAATATGATCAAATCTCCGCAGTTTAATCTAATTCTAAAATATTATCAGAAATCTAATTTAATCAAATCTTTGCAATTTAACTTAATTCTAAAATATTCCCCAAAAAACTAACTTAACCAAATCCTTGTAGTTTAACTTAATTTCAAAGTATTCCCAAAAATCTAATTTAATAAAATCCCTGTAGTTTAACTTAATTCCAAAATATTTCCAAAAATCTAACATAATCAAATGCTACAATTTAATAAGTAAATACTAGAATTTAACCGGTTAAATTTTTAAAACAACAGACATAATTTTTACTCCTCATTTTAGCCTCGAAATGGTGCCTAAGATCCCCAAATCACAAATCCGCTTGGTTAAAATGTTGGTGGGTGAAATTGGAACCTAGGGATATTTATCGTTCTTCAATTGGCGCACGATTCACCAGAGAAATTAAAGAGAGAGAGAGAGAGAGAGAGAGAGAGAGAGAGAGAGAGAGAGAGAGAGAGAGAGAGAGAGAGAGAGAGAGAATTTGAGGAGAGAGAAAGCATGCAATTCAACTTGGGGCTTCTTTGTTTCCAATTTCCAATTGAACTTTTCTTGATTCTTTAGGAAAGCTAAGGCATATATAAATATTCATATGTATAAAGATAATATATTTATTCCAATAAGTTTTTATTATCATTATAATACATTCATTTTATTTGTTTATTTATTTAATTAATTTAATATAATAATAATATTATTATTATTATTTTAATACACTTACACACATATTATTTTTGGGGTCGTTACATTCTTCTCTACTTATATAAATTTCATCCTCGAAATTTGCTAACTATCATTTCAAATAAAATTTATCGTGAGCTCAACGAATTTAAATAACCTTGTGAACAAACTTACGAAAACTGACAACTAACCCAAACCAACGAATTAAACATCTTACGTTAATATCCCTTGCTAAATAACTATCACTCAACAATATTATTTCTCACTTCCAGCTCCCCAAAATCTATCATGAACTTAACCTTTATCTCTCAGCAGACTATAGATTTTGGATATTCTTATAGAAACTCCTAGCATAGAATTCCACTAGAAAGTCCCCAACAACAACCTTATCCCATAATAGCCAAGATGGATTCAAATTTTGAAAATAAATCCCTCTAAGAACCTGACTCGAGAATTTTATATTTAATAAATAACAAAAGGGTAAAAAGTAAATTTAGCAAGCTTCATCGATGAAGCCATTGTTCTCGTTGATGAAGGCCCTCATACTTTTCGTCGCCGAAATTCAGAGCCTCGTAGATGAAGAGATATCGAACGAGTTGTAAAATATCGGAATAGGGTTTGTCACCGAAGGAACCAGTTCGTCGACGAAAGGTGTAGACGATTCGTCGACAAAGGTGTCGTATAGTCAACGAATTGGACCGGGTCAAGGGCCTATAAATAAGATATTTTGTTGCTTCATTGTTAAGAAACCTCAAAACCTCTCTCTCTCCCTCTCTCTAGAACCAGCGGAATCTCTCATTCTCTCTTTGATTCTTTGTTGTTCATTGCTTGATTCAAAGATCTGACGTTACTATGTGGATTAGGGGAGGAATCTCTCCGTTTTTAGTTGATCGAAAATTCGTTTAGAGGATTTTCGGGGTTTGACCCAAAATCGAGGTAAGGGTCCGATTTCATTTTCATTCCGGTAAATCTATAGAGAATAGTATTGTAAGGAAATATTTTTCTTGGATGTTTAGGTTTTGGGAACTCGGTTCGTAGTTTTGGAGCCGTAGAGTTGATATTTTGATATTTGGGAAAAGGTAAGGGGATTTTGTCTATAGTAGTTATTTTTGAAATCGTAATCAATAAACCTGTAGTTTACAATCGTATGTATGTTTTGGTTACTTATTTGGGAAAATCTATCAGGTGAAAATATGGGATTTTCGGGTTACAGTTTTGGGGTAAATTGGGGGTTTCGGGTATCATCTTTATTTATATTGGAAAATCGTATGTTGTATAAAACTGTAGTTTTGACGACTTGCTTATTTTCAACATTTTTTTTTAAATATAATAATAGAATCAATATCACATATTCCAACTTAGCAGATCATAATCCACCTAGACCCGTGGGTACCAGGGGTACATCAGAACACAAAACGGAAGCCTAAACAGTAGGAAACATACAATCACAATATTATAAATATGGAAACATCCATCACATTACTATAAATACTAGAGTCACTATATCCACTATATTTCCATATATACATCCCAAAATAAGATCTAGGGACATTTCCCACAAAAATCCAATTGTCCCTACTAAAACTTACCCTTCAAAAAGGGTAGACAACAGCTTTAGATCAGCGGGGCTTTTCCCGCTTTCCTATCTGGGCTCCTGAAAAGTTTATAAAATTTTGGGGTGAGACACCTCTCAGTAAGGGAAATAAACTAATACCAGTGTATGGCAACATGAGTATTCCATGTTATACATATATCATACATAACATATTCAGTAACTGTTTGTCATATATATATATATATATATATCAAAACATGGCAGAATATACTGCATTTTTATAAACATATCTTATCTAATATAATAGTAATAACACAAAAACATTCCTGGTAGGTTAGCTGGCTATTGTCATGTATTACCCCCCACATGATTGGGTTGTGTGGCCCGAAGGCGGGACCTGACAATGGTTGGCTGACCACTGCCAAGTCAAAAGTACAGTCTGTAAGTTTGATGGGTTTGCCAGACCTGGTCCGTACACCAGGGGCGCTCACACACTTCTTAAAAAAAACCACATTGACCATCCAATCTCACACCACTCCGTACAGTGGCGTTAACACAGATATCATGATCATGAGAACCATGGACACATAGCAACAGTACCGTGCAAGTGCTAGCCTAGACCAAACCAACCAGGTTCTGATATCATATAACATATACTGAAACTGTGATACATGGATATCTCACATCATTAATTATCAAATCTATCATGTCATTTTGCATATATACATATATCATGAAAATCATCGACCTGTACGTCGGTATTACACATTTTATCATTACTTGGCCCGTACGCTGGCAAATCATAGCACAGCACGTATACTAGAAAATCACATCCATAACTCGGTCCATACGCCGGCAAATCATATCATAGCACAGCCCGTACGTTGGCAAATCACATCCATAGCACGGCCCGTATGCCAACAAAATATATCATAGTACAGTCCGTACGCTAGCAAATCATACATATAGCACGGCCCGTACACCGGCAAAATATATCATAGCACAGCCTGTACGCTAGCAAATCATACACATAGCACGGTCTATACGCTGGCAAAACATATAAAATCTCGGCCCGTACACCGGTTTTCTCATTATAAAAATCCGTATCATAATCACATTTCCAGAAACAGTATTTCATAACATTTTCTACTCATGCCACACTAACAAGTTTTCCACATAATCACCATACCATCATTTTAACAGTATTTTCCCAAATATAAATCATATACAAATATATATTTATTTTCCTGAAACCAAATGCTATAACAGTATACACATTTTTCATCAAATACTAACTTAGTTTATCTCCTTACCTAATTCCTGAAAAGCCCCTAAGAAAATCTGTCCCGCACCCGCAAGGTTCTCAACTCAACACCCTAAAAATAATATTCCCCATAACTAAAGTTCAATATTTCTACGCGTATAACACTTTCCTCAACTGTCAAAAATCCAAATATTGAGTAGAAAGCCTTACCCTGGATTTGGGATGGTTTGCACCTTGGTTTTACCAACGATTCGCTCCGGCAAATTTGGAGAGAACTTCCCTAGGAGCGTCGTGGTGGCTTCAGATTGTCGATTCAGCATAAATTTAGCCCGAAATCGACGAAAGAGAGAGAGAGAATCGAAGGGGAGAGAGATTTCTTAATTGGAAAGTAAAAACTCAAATTTTTTATATTTATAGAACTAGATTCATCGACGAGCCACGTCATTCATCGACGAATCCTTCAATAATTTCGTCGATGAAATTCAATCGGCTCAAAACCTCTCTCGGTATTTCCTCGTCGATGAATCCCCTGTGTTCGTCGACAAGGTCGACTGCCTCTTTCTGTTTCTGGTTTCCATTTTCCTTCCTTTTTATTATTTAAATCCCATTATTATTCGGGTCGTTACAGTAGTAATGAAATGACCGTACCTGTATTTGTATTAAACTGTATTTCTCGAATTGAAAACAATATGATTGTTGTATACTAAAATAAGTGTGGAATGAACTGTTGTATGTAAAATGTTACAGGTTTGTAAAACAGCTAGTGTCGACTAATTAATGTACGCTGATGGGTATAGGAACATGAGTTCCAAAATTGTTTTTGGTTTTGTGAAATTTTGCCACGTCTTGACTAATTACCATGGGCAAACGCCATGTCTCGGCTAAATACCATGGGCGAGAGTGTCCGACTCTATATCTGAGGGTGTAAAATATCACTTGTTTGTTCCGAATGGTCACCGATGGGTGTGAGTGGACACTGTATTAGCACAATATAGCTACGAGGCTTTGATTATTGCAGGATATCGGGTGCTTGAGTGTGACGACACTAACCGTATGTTTGGTATCGTATGCACTGGAATTTGATTGTGAAAATACTAGAACTATATTGTGTTATGTTTTATGTCGAAATAACACTTGTATGTCACACACTGATATAACCTACTTTCTTCCTTATTGAGAGGTGTCTCACCCCGAATATATAAATGTTATTCAGGTCCTTCGAGTAGCCGAAACTAGCATCCTAGCGTCCAGGAGCGTAGTTGTCGATTAACTGTGTTTAGTACCTGTGTAAGTATGGGTTTTGTAACTGGTTGGTTTTGTAGACACCCGAAGTACGTACTGTATTTTGGGAACATATATTCTGGTTATGTATAGACTCTAGTATGGTATGATGTATGTATAGAAAGAACATTTCTGCTGCGTATTTGACGAGTATGGATATGTGTGCGAACCCTTATTTAGTTTAGTATCATATATGTTTCAATTGATACAGAGACAAGTTAGGTTACTATATTCACACCTGGGACCCGTCCGCAGGTTCGAGGCGTAACAGCTTGGTATCAGATCAAAATCAGGTCGTTAGGTTTTGTAGACTTGGTTAGGCGTAGTTATGTATACATACTAGAGTATAGGATGCAAGGAATTGGTAGAGTAGGTTGAGGGTTGTTTTGTTGATAGACAGGGACTCATTGGCGGTGTTCTGTGTTTTTTCCTAGAATGACGATTTTAGTAAAATCACGACAAAACATTGATGGTTTCGTGTTGGTGTGGTAGGACAGACCTAGACCGTGAGAGTTTTAGTTAACATGATTAGATTTCAATGATTATGTTAACTGTGTATGATGTAGGAATTCTAACTAATTATTTATCCTATTTTCAGATTGGAGCCCAAAGATAACAACTTGGATAGTGGTTTTGAGGGGACTGCAAGTGATGAGTCTCCTTCTATGCCTCGGGGTTTGACGAGACAGGTTATGCGAGAGATCCGGCGAAGTGTTAGGAGACATGAGCACTCTCCTATTGCTACAGGTTATACCATAGAGAGGTTCACTCGCATGCACCCTCTGACGTTTATGGAAGGACCCAACCCGATAGTGGCGAAGAACTGGGTGCAAAAGACCAAGAAGATATTGGGAGTTCTACACTACACTGGTCAGTAGAAGGTTCTCTATTCTACCTTTTAGTTGGTAGAAGAAGCAGAAAAATGGTGGACGGTTGTGAGTCTTCTTGAGAAGCAGAGAGTTGGTCCATCTAGTATGACTTGGAGCCGTTTCAAGGAGGCATTTTTCGAGAGATACTTACCGGCTTCCACTCGTGACGCGAAAGCTGATGAGTTCTAATGCTTGACTAAAGGAACCCTGACGATGCAGAGATATGCTACCAAATATATTGAGCTATATCATTTCATGCCATATTTGATCTCAAAAAAGTATGAGAAGACTCGGAGGTTCGAGAAGGGTCTGAAGAAGGACATCCGCAGGCTTGTGGGTATGCTATAGATTCAAAAATTCTCTGTTCTAGTGGATAAGGCCACCATAGTTGAGGCTGACCTCTAGGGGGATGAGGTGGTACAGGAACAGAAGTAGAGGCCAGTATCTTCTGGTTCTCAGATTGGTCCTCGACAGGGACAGTGGAAGAAGAAGAAGAACTATGGTTTGGGTTATCGCTAGAATACCGAACGACGGAGTTCTCAGGGGGATCCATCTTCCGCCCCATGCGCTAAGTGCCATAAATGGCACGACGGTGAATGCTAGTCGTTCTAGGGTAACTGCTATAACTATGGCAAACCAGGCCATATATCCCGAAACTGTCAGGCATAGAGGAGCGATATGCCTGCACAGGGCCAGAACCGTGGAAGTAATCTGATGCCTTGGGGAAACTATCAGGCAAACACGGCTCCAGTGAAGGTGTACTCCCTTACTCCAGCAGATACGGAACACGCTAGGAACGTGGTGACAGGTACCATATTATTGCTTTCGAATAGAGCTATTGTTTTATTTGATTCGAAAGCAACTCATTCTTTTATATCTGCTAGTTATTGAAACCGTGTGGTTGAAACCCAAGTGATGGATGAATGGTTGTCTATGGCTACACCGACTAGGAGTATAACAATCTGTAGTAATATATTAGGAAACTGGCTAGTGGTTATTTGGGGAAGGTTGCTACCGGAGAACCTAGTGGTGTATGACATGTGCAGATTTGACGTCATACTGGGGATGGATTGGTTATTTCCTATTATGTAGTGATTGATTGTCGTAGGAAGGTAGTAGTGTTCAGACCTCTTGGGGAGCAAGAATATGAGTTTGTTGGATCGTGTGTGCATTCGATGCCACAAATTATATCAGCTATATAGGCGAGAAGGTTACTCTTGGAGGGTTGTTAGAGGTACCTAGCTTGTGTGAAGGAACCATCTCGGGATGATTTGAAACTTGAAAATATCTGAGTGGTTAATGAATTTCTAGATGTATTCCCTGAAGACTTACTCGGTTTACCTCATGATCGGGAGGTGGAGTTCGCTATTGATCTTCTGCCAAATAAGGCACCGAATGTGCATTGATTACCGCGAGATCAACAAGGTAAAAGTGAAGAATCGATACCCGTTGCCTCGTATAGATGATCTGTTTGACCAGCTGCAGGGAACGCAGGTCTTTTCGAAGATCGATCTACGGTTAGGGTATCATTATGTGAAAGTTAGGACTGAGGATGTTGTGAAAATTGCTTTTCAAACCAGATATGGTCACTACGAGTTCCTAGTTATGCCTTTCGGGTTGACTAACGCTCCGGCTGTAGCGACCTCAATTTTATTAACATAAAATGTAACATAATAATGGAAAAGTCAACTCGAACCCATGGGTAACGGGGACACCTATTGATCACAGCGAAAACCTAAGTAGTGGTAAAATAAAATCTCAATCATTCAACCATGAAACATAATACCAGAGTTATTTGCATTCCCAAAATACTGTATTTATTTACAATTTTCCAAAAAGTCCAAAATAACACTAGGATCGTACAACAAAAATCTCCTGATCCTAGTTCAGCGCTTACCCTTCTAGTAGGGAAGCTAAACCCACTTAACGGCAGCCCTGACCCACCGGTCCTTTTGGGTTTCCTGAAAATCATTTAATATTCGGGGGTGAGATACTTCTCAGTAAGGGAAAATAAACTAAATATAGCTGTATGGTAACATGAATATTTAATGCAATTATACGAATACAGTACATTTCATATTTCATAAATGTTCATCATATCATATTGAAAAATCACATGCTTTCATATTTTCTAGTAAGTCATATCATACATAAAACATCTGTTATACTGATAATACTGAAAATATATACCCAGGATGAATAGCTAGTTGGTGTCATGTATAACCCCCATGACGAGTTGTGCAGCTCGAAGGCGGGACCCGACAATGGCTGGCTAACCACTGCCGAGTCAAATAAGTCAGTAAGTACGATGAGCCCGCCACACGCTGGTCTGGACTGCCAGGTGGACGTCCACACTCTACTAAAAGCCACATCGATTATCCATCTCCCATCCCCTCGTGGGATGGTTAGCACTAATCTAGCGTAGATATTTGATCTACAATATAGCTACGGTACCGAGCTCCTGAACTGAACTAAATTAACATCTAGGTTTTGATAACATATAGTACATGGTAATATAACATCTTTCGTAATTTCATAAGTACGACCTCATGCCAAAAACATAAATACGGCCTCGCGCCGATAACATAAATACGGCCTCATACCGATAACATAAATACGGTCTCGTGCTGATAACATAAATACGGTCTCGTGCTGATAACATAAATATGGCCTCGTGCCGATAACATAAATACGGCCTCGTGTCGAAATCGTTTCAGGTATATATATATTCTGAAAATAAATCATTTATTATATATATTCGTCAAAATCATTACAACATAACTCATCTTTTCATAATACCTGAAACCATGTTTTGTTCGTAAAATCCTTCATATCATAATACATTTCACATAAAATTATATTCATGCCACACATGTGCTGTTTAAAGTCATACTTTATATTCTAAAATCGTGATTTTCTGGCATCTCATTCATACATATATATCTTAACATCATAGCAACATTTTCCCAACTGTACATTCCATTCATAATAAACAAATATAACATATGTTTTTCTGAAAATAAATTTACTCATAATCAATAATAATTTGCATGGAAAATCACTGCTTTAGTTTATTCCTTTACCTGGTTACTGAGAAAGCCCCTATATATTCTTGGTTTAACCCCCGTAGGATTTTTTTTTTTATCAAAATCCTGGAACTCAAAACTTTCAGTATTAAATATCAGTATTTTCATGTGTACATTATTTCTTATAAATATCATAAAGTCTAATTTGGCTTAAAAAGTCTTACCTCAACTTAGGGATGATTTCCAATTAGCTTTCACCAACGATCCGATCCAGCATAATTGGAGAGAACTTCTCCAGGAGCGTCGTGATGACTTCGGATTGTCGATCCGGCATAAATATAGCCCAAAAATGAGGAGAGAGAGAGAGAGAGCACCGAAGGGGAGAGAGAGAGGATGAAGATAGCTCGGTAATGAAGTTAAAAATCAGATTTTTGATATATATGAAACTGGATTCGTCGATGAGCCACGTTATCTCATCGATGAGTCCTTTAATAATTTCATCGACGAAATTCAGTCCTCATCGATGAAATTCAGTCGACTCAAAACCTCTCTCGGCATTTCTTCGTTAGTGAAATTCAGTCTTCGTCGACGAATTCTCTTAAGACCTCGTCGACAAAATTCAGTCAGCTCAAATCCTCTTGGTATTTCCTCATTGATGAATTTTCTTAAACTCTCATCGACGAATCCCTGATGACCCCCCTTTTGATTTTTCCTTCCAAAATGCAATGTCATTGACGAACGCGAAGCGTTCGTTGATGAAGTCGACTCCCTCCTTCTATTACCGTTTCCATTTCCCCTCCTCTTATTATTTAAATTCCATTATTATTCGGGTTGTTACACCAGTGGTATTATGGACCTAATGAACTGGGTTTTCTATGAATATCTGGATCAGGTTTTAGTGGTATTCATCGATGATATTCTAGTATACTCTAGGAGTTTAGAAGAACATGAGAATCATCTGAAGTTGGTACTTCAGGTTCTATGGGCGAAGAAGTTGTATGCTAAGCTCAAGAAATGTGAGTTTTAGGTCATGTCTCGTTTCTAAGCCATGTCGTGTCGAAGGGTGGTATCTCAGTTGATCTTGGTAAGATTGAAGCAGTGGTTGATTAGGTGACACTGAAGAGTGTACAGGAGGTTCAGAGTTTCCTAAGACTGGCGGGTTATTATCATCGGTTTGTGGAAGGATTCTGTAAGTTATCTGGTCCTCTGACACGTTTGACAAGGAAAGGTGTGAGATTTGATTGGAACGATGAGTGCGAGGAGAGTTTCTAGGAGTTAAAAAACCGACTGGTCACTGCTCTGGTTTTAACCATCCCATCTAGGGACGGTGGTTTTGTGATTTACAGCGACGCATTGTTGAAGGGTTTGGGATGTGTGCTGATGCAACAGGGGAAAGTAATTGTTTATGCTTCTTGACAACTTAAGGAGTACGAGAAGAATTACCCCACGCATGATCTGGAGTTGGCAGCGATGGTATATGCGTTGAAGATGTGGAGACACTATTTATACAGTGAATAGTGTGAGATCTTCATGGACCACGAGAGCCTCAAATACTTTTTCACACAGAAGGAGTTGAACATGAGGTAAAGGAGGTGGCTGAAACTGATTAAGGACTACGATTGCACCATTAGCTATCATCCGGAGGAAGCTAACGTGGTAGTTAATGCGTTGAGTCAGAAGCCAGAGCACGCGTCAATATCTGCAGTAGTAGGTTAGCATCATATCAGACGGGATTTGAAAAGTCTTGGCGTGGAGTTGGTGGATGGTAATCATCAGGGTTTCATTACTAGCTTGGTGATCTAGCCGACATTATTTGAGAGGATTAAAGTCGCGCAGGGCAACGATGTGGAGTTAGTCGAGGTTGTAGAGAAAGTGAAGCAAGGGTTGGTTGCAGATTTTAACATCTCTGAGGGAGGTGTGCTGAGGTTTGGGATCAGACTGTGTGTTCCAAATGATAAGGGGATAAAGAGGACGATCCTGAAGGAGGCGCATCGTTCTTTGTATATGGTACATCTGGGTAGTACGAAGATGTATCGGGATTTGCGCGAATCTTTCTGGTGGAGTGGTATGAAAAGGGAGATTACTCGATTTGTGGAACAATGTCTAACATGTCAGCAGGTAAAGGCTGAACATCAGTCACCGGCAGGGCCGTTGCAGCCCTTGAGTATTCCGGAGTGGAAATGGGAGCACATGTCCATGGACTTTGTCACCGGGTTACCACCAGCACTTCACGGGCATAATGCAATTTGGGTAATCATGGACAAGTTGACTAAATCTGCTCACTTTGTACCGATGAAGGTTAGCTACTCTTTGAGTAGGCTAGTAGATTTGTATGTGTAGAAGATAGTCAAAATGCACGAGGTACCGGTTTCCATTATTTCAGATCGAGACCCGAGATTTACTTCTAGATTCTAGAAAAGTTTACAGGAAGCACTGGGGATGAAGCTTACTTTCAGTACAACTTTCCACCCCCAGACTTATGTACAGTCAGAGAGGACGATACAGATCTTGGAGGATATGTTATGGGCTTGTGTATTAGACTTCGGTGGTAGTTGGATTCAGTTTCTACCATTGGTGAAGTTTTCCTATAACAACAACTTTCAGGCTAGTATCGGGATGGCACCGTTCGAGGCATTGTATGGTAGGAGGTGTTAGTCTCCTCTGTATTGGGATGAGGTCAGTAAACGACAGATACTGGGTCTGAACTCGTATAGCAGGCTTCTAAAAAGGTCAAATTGATCAGGAAAAATATTAAATCAGCTCAAAGTCGGCATAAGAGTTACGCAGATGTTCGTCATCGTGAGTTGGAATTCGAGGTTGGGGATAAGATATTCCTAAGAATCGCTTCAATGAAAGGGGTGATGAGATTTGGGAAGAAGGGCAAGCTAAGTGTGAGGTATATTGGACCATTCGAGGTACTAGAACGAGTGGGTCCAGTGGCCTACAGGTTTGCACTACCCCTAGCGTTCTCTAGGATCCATGATGTGTTTCACGTATCCATGTTGAGGAGGTACGTGTTAGATCCATCGCATTTAATTAGTTACGAATCTCTAGAGATTGTGGATGCTTTGGCGTATAAGGACATACCCGTTCAGATTCTGGACCATAAAGTTCAAAAGCTGTGTACCAAGGAGATACCGTTAGTTAAGGTATTGTGGCGGAATCACATGGTTGAGGAAGCTTCTTGGGAGTTATAGACGGAAATATCTACAATTGTTTTGAGCAGTTGTTTTGATAGTAAGATCGGTATGGGTATGTATGTATGTAATATTTGGCTTTTGTAATAATGTTGTAGTTAGTCTTTGGGGGAGTGTGTGATATTGTGAGCTCCCTAGACAGTGTATGTATGTAACCATGGTATTCCTCCGCCGTAAGTGAGGGTATGTATGTATTGGGGACGAGGCTACTATATGGGTGGCCGTCAGCTCTTTCTAGAGTCAGGTATGCGTTGGGTATGTAGTTGAGTTGGTAAATAAGAGATTACAAATTTTAAGGACGAAATTTTTGTAAGGAGAGGAGGTTGTAAGAACCTGACTCGAGAATTTTAGATTTAATAAATAATAAAAGGGTAAAAAGGTAAATTTAGTAGGTTTCGTTGATGAAGCCATTGTTTCGTCGACAAAGGCCCTCATACTCTTCGTCGCCAAAATTCAGAGCCTTGTCGATGAAGAGATACCGAATGAGTTGCAAAATATCGGAATAGGGTTCATCACCGAAGGGATTGGTTCGTCGACGAAAGGTGTAGATGATTCGTCAAAGAAGGTGTCGTCTCGTCGATGAATTGGACCGGGTTAAGGGTTCATAAATAGGATATTTTGTTGCTTTATTGCTAAGAAACCTCAAAACCTTTCTCTCTCTCTCTCTCTTTCTCTCTCTCTCTAAAACTAGCGAAATCTCTCATTCTCTCTTCGATTCTTAGATGTTCGTCGCTTGATTCAAAGATCCGACGTTACTGCGTGGATCAGGGGAGGGGAGGAATCTCTACGTTTTTAGCTGATTGAAAATTTGTTTCGAGGATTTTTGAGTTTTGACCCAAAATCGAGGTAAGGGTCCGATTTCGTTTTTCGTTCTAGTACATCTATAGAGAATAGTATTGTAAGGAAATATTGTTCTTGGATTTTTAGGTTTTGGGAACTTAGTTCGTAGTTTTGGAGTCGTAGAGTTCGTATTTTAGTATTCGGGAAAAGGTAAGAGGATTTTGTTTATATCAATTATTTTTGAAATTGGAATCGGTAAACCTGTAGTTTACGATCGTCTGTATGTTTTGGTTACTTATTTGGGAAAATATATCAGATGAAAATGCGGAATTTTTCGGTTACAGTTTTGGGGTAAATTGGGGGTTTCCGGTATCATCTCTATTTCTGTTGGAAAATCATATGTTGTATAAAATTGTAGTAATGAGATGACCATACCTGTATTTGTATTAAACTGTGTTTCTCGAAATGAAAACGATATGATTGTTATATACTCAAATAAGTGTGGAATGAACTATTGTATGTAAAATGTTTTAGGTTTTGTAAAACAGCTAGTGGCCGTTAATTACCGTATGCTGATGGGTATAGGAACATGAGTTCCAAAATTTTTCTAGGTTTTGTGAAATTTTGTCATGTCTTGGCTAATTACCGTGGGCAAACGTCATGTCTCGACTAAATACCGTGGGCGAGAGTGTCCGGCTCTATATCTGAGGGTGTGAAATATTGTCTGTTTGTTATGGTTGGTCATCGATGGGTGTGAGTGGACACCGTATTAGCATGATACCGTTGTGAGGCTTCGGTTATTGTAGGACATCGGGTGCTTGAGTGTGACGACATTGACCATATGTTTGTTATCGTATGTACTGGAACTGGATTGTGAAAATATTGGAATTGTATTATGTTGTGTTTTATGTCGAAATAACACTTGTATGCCACACATTGATATAACCTGTTTTCTTCCTTACTAAGAAGTGTCTCACCTCGAATATACAAATATTTTTCAAGTCCTTCAAGTAGCCGAAACTAGTATCCCAACGTCCGGGAGTGTGGTTATCAGTTAGCTGTGTTTAGTACCTATGTAAGCACAGGTTTTGTAATCGGGTTGTCATTATGGGTTTTGTAGACACCCGGAGTACGTACTGTATTTTGGGAACATATATTTTGGTTATGTATAGACTCTGGTATGGTATGATATATGTATAGAAATGACATTTTCGCTGTGTGTTTGATGAGTATGGATATGTATGTGAATGTGTATAGGGTGTACATGTACCCCACGGGGTCAGACCCTCATTCAGTTTAGTATCATGTATGTTTTAATTTATACAAAGACAGGTTAAGTTACTATATTCACACCTAGGACCCATCAGCGGGTTCGAGGTGTGACAATCCCTATATTATTTGTGAAGACTATAGGGAATCATCACCGTAATCATCACCCAAAAATTGATTTGTATATATCAAAATTTTATATACTCGTGTGCACTCCGCCTATAGATCCAAACCCAAGTAAAATAAAGTTTAATTCACAACCTAACATAGACGTTTTTTCTTCTTCAACAAGCTCAACATGTTATGGGATGAGCCCCAAATCGAAAGGAAAACTTTTCTTTGAATAAATCGAAAGGAAAACTTCTCTTCTAACTAATAATGTTTTAGCCTATAGAATAATACTCATTCAGAACCACTGAAATTTCCACTTTACTTCCCACCGTTCACTAAATTTAAACAACTAGATAGGACCTCCTTCCATCCTCGGGATGACTATTTACAAATTGAACCACAACCACACTTGTCTTCTACAAACCCACAATCGCCAGCAACTCTTACAAGAACTTTTGCTATTCATTTGTAAATCCAATTTTGTAAACTTACCATTCTAATTTTCTTTTGTCCTCATCCAAATTTTTATTTCGCTAATTTTTTGTAATGAGTACTTTTCTTCAATTTTTCAAAAGCAAAGGCAAATATTCCCAAATTCATCTACCACGAAATAAGGGAAACTAACTCCATTAGCTACAAATCTAGGTTTTCTCCTCCAAGCAAACGAAGCACCCTATCCAAACTTTTCTACTTGCAAATTGAAGGGTTCTCTTTCAATCAAACACTATTCCGTGGAAGTTTTGCTTCCATTCTATATATGTGCGCTCATTTATTTGAATTCTAATTCCATACATTAAAGAATTTTGATGGTTTCCAACCAAATTTTTCCTTAGCTCATAGGAAACCTTGGGATAATCAATATCCACAAAGACTTCACCTGTAATAACCCGAACTAAGAAAATAAAAATAAATAAAAGAAAAATGGGAAATAAATAAGGAGAAAGAAAAGAAAGGGAAAAGAAATTTAAAAGGGGCATCAAGCAGGGACTCATCAACGAACTTGTTTTCTTTGTCGACGAATGTCCTTCTTAATTTTGTTGACGAGTACACGTGTCTCGTCGACAAGGAATTACTGAGAGTAGGGAAAATTCAGATTTTTAACGAATTCGTCGACGAACTTGATGTTCTCGTCAATGAATTTCAGCCCATAAATAGACCCTGGATCCATTTCAGTGTGAAAATTCTCTCTCCTCTCACTCTCTCTCTCTAGGGTTCGGCCCTACCACCTTCTCTTTTCGATTTTGGCCCAAATTTAGTCTGATTCGATGATTGGAAACCACCACGAGGTCCCTAGGGCGATTCTCTCCAAGTTAGTCAGGGCGGAAACTTGATTTTGAGTTCTTAGGCACCACTCCAAAATTAGGGTAAGTAAGATATTTTTAATATTAAATTTATTATTGGGAGTGTGTGGGCCTAGAAGATGTTAAATGATAAATATTATGAGGTTTAAGTGATTAAGTTAGGATTTTTGGAATATAAGGTTCCATTTTCCGTTCGATTTGGGTAGAATTTCGAGGATCATGTAAGGGAAATAAATTATACCATACTTTTTATTAAATTTGAATCAATTATTTTTTAGTATAGGAACCGTATAATTATAGTATGATTTTCTGAACAGTTTAGGCAATTGAAAATAATGATTTTGATTATAAATCATAATTGGGAAAAACCGTGTGGCAGGAAAATAATCCTTCTTAATTATCTGGTTATAAATATTGTACGATTGTCAATACCGTCTGCTTGTTAGTACTGTTTAGATGTGAGTATTGTCTGGTTGTGAATACTGTTTGGCTGTGAACATGGTCTGGTGGTGAATATTGGTTCGTTGTGAGTACTGCCTGTTCAGGTGAATACTATCTGTTGTGAATATAAACGTACAGTGAAATACGTAGCTACCTTACGTGGGCCATGTATAGTGAAGTACGCAGTTGCTCTATGTGGGCCACGTACCATGCCATACGCAGTAGCTCTATGTGGGCCAGGTACTGTGCCATACGCAGTAGCTTTATGTGGGCCACGTACTATGTCATAGTAGTAATCCTATGTGGGCCATGTATTGTGTCATACGCAGTAGTCCTATGTGAGCCACGTATTAGGTAGTACGCAGTAGTCCTATATATAGGAATATAAGTGATGAATGACTATTGTGGAATACAGATAGAATTAGTAAACTCTGGTGTTTATTTTTATGATTGAGGATCATAGTTATGTTTTCCGCTAAATATGTATGACTTTATTATGGATTATCAGGATTTAACCAGGTATAACGCACTGGACCGGGCTTAAGGGTTCGGGGCGTTACAGCTACACTTAGGTAGAAGGTTTGGATTATCATGATACTTTTGCTCTTGTTGCTAAACTCGTTAATATTAGGTGTATTCTTGCAGTGGCTATAGCTCAGAATTGGCATCTCCTTCAATTGGACATCAACAATGTTTTTCTTGATAATGACCTCGATGAGGAGGTTTATATGATCCCTCCACAAAGTTATTACAAATAGGGGAGACTTATGTTTGTCATCTTCAGAAATCCCTTTATGGCCTAAAGCAAGCTTCTCGCAATTGGTTCTCTAAATTATCTTCTGTTTTACTTGCTGTGGGCTTCACCCAATTTCAGGCCGATCACTCTCTTTCACCCGCTCTCGGGGTTAGTCTTTTACTTTCATACTTGTTTATGTTGATGACATTTTCATGGCAGACAATGATCTCTTCGATATTAGCACTTTCAAAATCATGCTCGATCAGAAATTCAAACTCAGGGATCTTGGCAAATTGAAATATTTCCTTGGCCTTGAAGTAGCTCGCTCTCCCACTGGCATCTTTTTTAACCAACACAAATATGCTTTAGACATCCTCACTGATGGTGATCTTCTCTTTAATCCAAGCTCGTTTCGGCGACTCATTGGACGTTTGATATATCTCACCATCACTCGTCATGAAATTGTATTTTCAATCAATATTCTCAGTCAATTTATGCACCAGCCCAGACAACTGCATTATGATGTTGTTGTACGCATTCTTCAATACATTAAGGCATCTCTAGGACAAAACTTATTTTTACCTATTGCCAACACTCTTCAAGTCTCAGCTTATTTTGATTCGGATTGGGCTAGTTGTCCACTCACTCGCCACTCCATCACTGGTTTTTTCATTCATTTGGGCACTAGTCCAATTTCCCGGCGCACTAAGAAACAAACTACAGTCTCTCGCTCCTCCTCCGAAACTGAGTACCGGGCACTTGCTTCCACTACCTGTGAACTTACATGACTCAAAACTCTTTTAAATGATTTTGCCGCACCGCATTCCTAGCCTATGCTCTTATATTGTGACAACCAAGTGGCTCTTCACATTGCCCAGAATCCTGTTTTCCACGAACATACCAAACATATTGAAATCGATTGTCATATTGTTCGTGAAAAGTTACGGGTTGGCCTCTTCTTCACTAAGCATATTCCTACCCATAGTTAGTTTGCCAATATCTTTACCAAAGCTTTGGGTCATGAACATTTCCAAAACTTATTACGCAAGTTGAGCATTATAGATCTCCATGCTCTAACTTGAAGGGGAGTATTAGAGAAATATATACTTTCCATTTAGAGCAATATATACTTTCCATTTTTTTCATTTCTCTTGTAGTGACCTAAAAAATAATAGTATTTAAATAATAAGAGGGAGACAAATAGAAACAGAAACAGAAACAGAGGGAGGCCGTAGACTTCGTTGACGACATTGCATTTTGGAGAATATAATAATTTTAAGGAAATTGCCAAGCTTCGTCGAAGAACACACGGTTTCGTCGACGTATACAAGGCTTTGTTGACAAGAAAATATCGAGAGACGGTTCAGGCTGCTCTGAATTTCGTCGACGAATATAGGGTTTCGTTGACGAATTTATTGAAGGATTCGTCGACGAAGTGACGTGTCTCGTCGACGAATCTAGCCCTATAAATAGCTAAAAATCGGATTTTTAATCACTTTAAGCTCTCCTCTCTCTTTCTCCTATGTTCCCTCTCACTTCTCTCTTCGTTTCCGGTCCCGCCAGACGCCGGATCGACGATCCGAAGCCACCACGACGCTCCTGGCGAAGTTCTCTGCAAGTCTGCCAGAGCGGATCGTCAGTGGGATCGAGTTGGAATTCATCCCAAATTCAGGGTAAGACCTTTAAGCCCAATTTTGGCCTTCTGACAGTTATAGGAAATAATGTAGGCTAAGAAATATTGATATTCTGTTCTGGCAAATATTGTTTTCAGGGTGTTGTGTACGAGGCCCTGCGGGTGTTAGGCTAGTAAACCGTAGGGGGCTTTCTAGTCGTCAGGTAAGGGAAATATGTTATGTTAGGTATTTTTATAATATTATACAGTTTATTAAATGATGAAAATTATGTATTACATTATCATGTGGCTTTTGAATATGAATATAGTACAAATATATGTTTTACAATATTTCAGTATTCTGATTTTACGATACTTCAGTACCATGATTTTATGAATCTTAGTACCATGATTACACGAATATCAGTATTATGATTATGTAGTTTCAGTATTATGATTATGCAGTTTCAGTGTAATGATTATACAGTTCTTAGTATTACGTATGAACTAAAGTTACAGTTTATGCAGCATCATGGTCATTTCAGTATTCTAGAATCATGGTAAATTATATATATATATATAGAAATATATTATATGATATCAGACCCTGTTAGACTTGCAACTACAGAGCACGGTACCGTTGTTACAGATATTATGTTACTTTATGAGTGTAACCACCTATTTAGATAATACGTGGTAAGGTCGATAACCTAGGCCTTTTAAGAGGTTAGGCTCCCCATCCAGATATGGGTTGAGGTGGGCAGATTGACCGATGGAGTATAGTGATTTATTCCTGGTTGGTCAGCCAGGGTAAATCTCGCCTATGGACCGCACAACCCTATCATGAGGGGGTAAGTGATGACACACAGATAGTCAAAGGGAACATTTTCAGTTATTATTATTATTATTATTATTATTATTATTATTACGTATTTACAGTTTTACAGAAACAGGGAATATACTTATGTATAATAGAAGTATTTTGAATAGTAACCTATGATATTGTTATGTTAAGCAACATGGAAAAATGGGGGGTAAATTTTATTACTTATACTGTACTTATATATTCAGTTATGCATGTTTATATGAATATGATTTTTTTTTATATTGCAGCTCATTTGCCACACACTAGTAATAGCATATTTCTTCTTATTGAACGTTGGCTCATCCCTATGTTGAAACATTTTTCAGGTGATCCAGGTAGGCGAGTAGACTAGGCTCGCAGATAGAGGGGTTTCTGTACTACCCTGCCAGAGGAGAGTGAGTACATTTTGGGAGTATTTTTGTATACCCTAGCTAGTTAAAGGTATTTTGGGGAATAGACGTATGTATATATTTTGGAAAACATGTAGTACTTTGGTATTGTGTGGTATTGGTTTTTGTATTGTGTATATATTTTCATATGGTTATGTCTATGTGATTTATGCTTTTCGCTGCTTAGGTTATTGATCGGGTTTACTACCAGTATGGTTTCAGAGCATGTAGAATGTTATAGTATAAAAAAATAATAATAAATAAATAAATAATACCCAATTAATTAAACAGGTCGTTACATCTCTCATGTATATGTACCCTTGTAATCCTTGTATTATGTGTGAATCAATAGAGAAAATTATTTTTCTTCAATTTTAACAGAATTTGTATTGGATTTGGATAAAACATAATATAAATTTATATTAGAATTTATCTAAATTCATTCAAATCCAAATCTAATATTTGGAATCTATATTCCCAAACTCAACATTAATGTTTCTTTTTAAGAGAGATGGATTTGGGCTTTTAGTAGTGACAATGTATTATTATGATTCATGAAATGAAAATATAATTCAACGTCTTTTTAGCATTTGAAACCTTAAAGATGTGTTGGAAAAATATTTACAGGGCCACTTACTCGTGGAAAAATAATTTTTATTTTTCAAGTTTTCTAAACAATTAAAAAAATCCAACTTTTGTTTTGAGTTGTAATATTTATATAAAAATTGAAAAACAATAAAATATTTGGCACTATTCACTTGAGAAAAATATTTTTATTTCTCATTTATATTTTTTTTCTATAAATATAGAGAACGCTTCGTTTTTTAAAAATTTTTAGAATTTGTTTAATGAAATTGGACAAACCTTTTACTATTTATAGATATCTAATTTCTATTTTTTCCTAAAATAAAAAAAAAACAAGTTGTGATTTTGGAATTATTTGAAAATCTAAACACAAATAATAATAAATTTTTTGAATTACTTGAAAATTTAAAATAAATAATAATTTTTTACAATAAATAAAATAGTTTATTTTTTATCTTTACATTATAAAGTTTGAAAAATTGAAGATCAAGCCACTACTTTTATAATTCTTTGTAAAATTAAAATTTCACAACTAAATGAGTCCTAATAATTCGTATGAAGCTGTATCTAAGTTTGCTCGGACAAAATTGGTGGTTATGCCTACCCGCTCTAAAATCCAAAGATGCCATCATGCTATCAAGACTTTTTGATGACATGTTGCTCCATCATTTTGTAAACACATATCAAACTTTTATCCTGCAGCTCTCTATTTAAAGGACTTCTTCTCACAAGTCATTGATCGCTTGGTTGCCTCACATTTCATCCCAGAGAAAATTTGTGTGCATCCTCAGTGATCCCACATTTCGTCCCGGAAAGGATTTGTGTGATCCTGAAGTTATCTTATGAGTGTTATCTAACTCTTTCAAAAGCTTGTATATATGTAATTCTAAACTTAGAAGTTTAGAGATTTATTCAAGTGTAATTTGGCAAAAGAAAATACTATTATTCAAAATGTTATCCAAACATAAGAGCCAATTTTCATGATGAATCCATATATAAGCTTCTAACTCTTGATATTCAAACAAAAAATTATGATATGGATAGTAGATATGCTAATTTATAAATGATTTACAAAGTTTATTACAAAGTTACTATCTCAAAATCAAAGAAAGTCCAAAAGGATCTGCCCTTTAATTACAAGCGAATAATTTTACTATTTATAGATATGTAATTTCTATTTTTTCATAAAATTTTTAAAAACAAGTTGTGATTTTGGAATTATTTGAAAATTTAAAAACAAATCATAATAATTTTTTTGAATTACTTGAAAATTTTAAAATAAATAATAATTTTTTACAATAAATAAAATAGTTTATTTTTAGTCTTTAAATTATAAAGTTTGAAAAATTGAAGATCAAGCCACTACTTTTATAATTCTTTGTAAAATTAAAATTTCACAACTAAATGGGTCCTAATTATTCGCATGAAGCTGTATCCGGGTCGGGTACCCGCTCCAAAATCCAAAGCCCAATGACTTTAAACGGTAAACACTCCCCTTTGGGATTCAGACCGTTCGGCAACATCTAGCCGCCAGCGTCCTAGCCCACAGGCCAGTCTCTGTCCTCATCCGGCGGCCCGTTCCTCGCTTTCGGTTGGTAGATGAGGCCATGACTACGCTACGACGACGGCCGGCGAGCGCACCAAATATACGCGTCGCTGCCACTGGCGCCGATCTTTATATATTTGCCACCACCATTGATGAAGCAATTTCCGTCAGCTACAGCGCCTCAAGTGGTAGCGACCTTCTCGCTGACTTGGGAGCTTTCAAATAGCTGTATGTTCGATTCCAATCCTTTTTCTTCAGTTGTAGCTCGCAAATGAGATTAGCACATCAATGAGAACAAGAATAAGAAGAAGTGGTATTGCATGGCTAGACCTCTGTCATCTTTTTCAAACCTCTTCCGCCTCCGCCATAACCCTCGCGCTCTCCAAAACCCTAGCACAGTCGACCAAATTCGTGGACTCACTGCAGGAGCTGAGGGGGATCATGGCGGAGAAGAATACCCAGAAAGCCAAAATCATGAACAAGTCGCGAAAGAAGTTTGTAGAATCATCCGATGCAGACCCAGATGGGAGCAAACACTGCACTCTGATTTCCCTTCTTTCAGTTTCTCTAATCCGAGGTTTTTTGGGGAATTTTTGAAGCAGCAAGGCAATGTACTTCTTTCTCTCAGATTCTTCCGCTGGTTAAGCTCTCAGCCTGGGTTCTCGCCGGATTCCACGTCTTGTAATGCACTTTTTGATGCGCTCGTGGGCGCCAACGCCTCCATTGCTGCAAAGTCGTTTCTTAATTCCACCAATTTCAGTCCTGATCCGGTTTCATTAGAGGCTTATATTCGATGTCTTTGTGAGGATGGATTGATCCAAGATGCTCTTGATGTGTTTGAGAAGTTAAAAGGGATTGGAGTTTGTCCCTTGGTGGAAACTTGGAATTCTGCTTTGTTGGGCTCACTGCAAGTTGGGAGAATTGACTTATTTTGGAAGCTGTATGGAGAGATGATGGAATTTGGTATTGAAGGGGATGTTAATACTGTTGGATATCTCATTCAAGCCTTCTGCGAAGATAACCAAGTTGAGAAAGGTTATGAACTGCTTCGACAAGTTATGGAAGATGGGATGGTGCCCAGCAATTCTGCTTTTAACAAATTGATTTCTGGGTTTTGTAAGGATATGTGTTATGATAGAGTGTCTGACCTGCTCCACAAAATGATTGCGAAGGACCATGCCCCAGATATTTTTACTTATCAGGAAATAATCCGTGGTCTCTGTAAGAGTAGAAAGGGCCCTGAAGGTTTTCGAATTTTCAATGATCTCAAGGATAGAGGGTATGCTCCTGATAGGGTCATGTATACAACAATCATTCATGGTCTTTGTGAGATGAAATGGATTGGGGAAGCTAGGAAGCTGTGGTTTGAGATGTTTCGGAAGGGAATCCTCCCTAATGAATACACTTATAATGCTCTTATTCATGGGTTTTGTAGGATTGGTAATCTTGAACAGGCTTGGAAGCTGTACAGGGAGATGTGTGACAAAGGCTATGGAGAGACTACGGTGAGTTACAACACCATGATTGGAGGACTTTGTTTGAATAGAAAGCCAACAGAAGCCCAAGCCTTGTTTGATGAAATGCCCCAAAAGGGTATTGTTCGTGATGTGATTACATACAACACTCTGATTCGTGGTTTTTGCATGGAAGGGAAGATAGTTGAGAGCTCAAACCTTTTGGAGCAACTCTTAGAACAGGGTTTACAGCCTTCAACTTCCTCTTATACCGTCATCATTGAAAAACTTTGTCAGACTGGAAATGTGAAAAAAGCAAAAGAGCTGTGGAGTGACATGCAAACAAAGGGTGTTGAACCAGCTGTCTGCACCCGCGATTTTATCATAACAGGATTCTGCCAGCTAGGATATGCTGCTGAGGGGATGGAATGGTTGGCAGAGATGCTGAGGAGTAGGCTCAAACCACAAAAGGAGACTTTTGAGAGTTTGATTCAATGCCTTTTACAAAGTGATATGTTGGACGATGCTTTACTTGTTTTAGATTCAATGTTCAAGATAGGTTATGTATTAAGAGAATGTCTTTGCCATTTTTTGGTTAGCAAACTTTGCAAAGGGGATTCCCATATTGTCAAAACCTGTCTGGAGGAGATCCTGCAAGGAAATTGAAGCTTTAGAAATCTTTTACAATCATTTTACTAACTGCATTTTCTTAATTGTGGCTTACTTTTGAAAACTAAAGATAGTAGTTGTATACATAATTTAGATCTAAAAATCCTTTTGAAAAGCATTGTGTTGCTTATTATTTGGTATGTTATGAAAATGCCTGAAATAATGAATTTTTTTGTTAATCAGTGTTTTATTTGGATGAGTGGCACTTTGTGCTTTGTGACAGTTATGGATCCTCTCCTATAGATGTAGAACACATAGTTTTACCTCTATTCTCTAGGTTATCCTCCCTAGATTGGATGTTGTAGTTTAAGCTTGACTTGTTCCACTTCCATACTGCAAGGAGAAATATCAAATAAAAAATATATTGGTTACTACAACAAATGTTTGGCACTGATACTTGCACTGGGTCCCAAAAAGATGGTAATTGGTTGGAAATTTTTCCAGACTCTACTTCTAGGATTAGGTACTGCAGCTCTGTTGCCATCATGTTTGGGGATACCATTCAGTCATCTTGGAGCGTAAGTGCGAAGCTATAACTATGCAACATTGTTCAAATCTTTTTGGGCAGAATATCGTGTAAATTCCCAAATTGCATCCTTCAATTAGATTTGTTTGTTTTGCTTTACATATAATGGGTGTCAAATTCTTATTAGCTGGTTATTGTTAGCCTAAAACTCATTATGGATCGCATATCTTGCTTGTAATAATGTGTACTTACTGACTGAAGTTTGCTTGGTAACTGAATTTCCCTTTTGTAATTCTCTTTAGATTGAAGAATAAGAAAAAAGTAATAGATGAACCAAATGAAGGATAAGAGGTTGAATTTATCTTTGCTATGGGATAGAATAGATATATGGCTTTTATTCACGCATTTGCAGCTGATTGTTTTCAGGGAACATGCTTTTCTGATGTTCAGCAGGATTGGCATGCTTTATTATCTTGATTTTGTATTTTACATTTATTAGGCTTTTGTCTCTTCTTAGGAGGATTCCTTATTCTTCTTTCTGTACATTCTTATATCCTCTAGCGGGATTTGTCTTTTTCTATATAAAAAATGGACATAGACTGGCAAATCACATGCTGCAAGGAACCCTTAAAATTGCTCACAAATTTGCAATTATTTGTCTATCTTGGGTTATTAGGATAGACATCACTGCTCACGCCACCGAATGCCATCATCCTCCTCCACCATCGCTGCCACACGTCACTGCTGGCTGCTGGTGAAGCTTACCCCCCTTCTCTTGTTTTGATTTCTTCTTCTTGTGATTCCAAATCCTTGATTTTATGTAACTCATCCGATCTGACTTACTCTTCCTGATTTGCTTTCATAAAACTTACTGCTTTTAATGTTTGTTCAAATCTCTCCTTCAGGGCTCTGTGATTTCTCTTTGATAGTTTGATTCACTCTCTCCCTAATTTCTCAAGATTCTGGTATACTTTTGAAATGTTCTTTCAAATCTCTATATAATGTGTAGATTTACTAGTTTGGACTCAGATCACTGCTAGGCTTCTCCTTGGTCATGATTTTTCGTCTAGATTTCCTTTGTTTTTTCTTAAATCTAAGATTTTCTATGTGCATGTCTTTAGACGTAAGTTCTGGTTGCTGTTAGATACTATCAGTTATATTGATGTAGGACGGTTCTAAGTAGCCCTAGTCCTATGGTTGATCCTCTTTGTAGTACACACACAATATCATAATCTATGAGATGAATTGAATTAACCAAGCATGAACATCACAAACATATTCTATTGATCACAAGTTGTTGAGATTTTGAAAACATATATGATTTGGTTCAAAGCCCTTAGTTGATCATTTTATTCAAGTAATCAAGTTCACTTTAAAAGATGTTATATTAGAAGTCTTAGATCACAATTCCCTAGCGTACAAATCAAATATTCCTAAGCATGGTACTAGCAAGCATGTTCATGTTTAAAATCTAGGAAGATTCAAAGAGAATGAACAAGGTTTTTCAATCAAGGTTTTGGGTAGAGTTTCAAGGCTTACAAGGTACTTTTAGGGGCTGTTTTAGATGGTCGCAAACAAGGAATTGAAACGAGCTTACCAAAAAGTTCGGAATGTCGAACACCAAGACACACGAGTACTTGATCGCACCACGAACAATCTTGTTGATCCTTAGGAATCTTGAGACAAGAATGAAGCTTGAGGTGGCTGTGGCTGTGAGCTATGAAAGAGGTGTGGGTGTGTAGTGTTGATGACGATGTTGATGTTGTCATGGTCTCTCACCACCCAATCTCTGGGGAGACGGAACGTAGCCTCACACTACTCACTCACAAGGAGAGGAACAAGATTCAGAAGTTCAAGAAAAAGCTTCTTTTTTCAATTGATAAGGCAAGATGCCTTTTACAATACAAGTGATGACATATTTATAGCCTTACATGCACATGACTTGCACATGGCTTCTTAAAGAAAATACAAAAGTAAAATAAAACATTTAAAACATAGGTAATGGGGTTCCTAGGAAATGTTTGTCATAGGAAATAGGTGCCTAGGAACTAGAATAATTATGATAGTGGAGGCTAGGAACTTAAATGAAATAAATGCTTTTTGAAAACCCAAGACTCTTTGACTTGCAAGCTGTCATCCTCTTTCCAAGCTGGCTTCTAAGAGAAGCTTCAATTGCTGCAAATAAAGTTCACATCAATGGTGGACTTCGGGTGGTCGTCCATGTGTCACAATATCCACAAAAGATACTCGATGTGCATGTTGATCCCCATCATGTATGTATTTGATTTGGTTTATAGCTTCCTAAGATTGGGATTAGCATGTAAGAGTTTTGAAGGCATTCGGTTCAATAGTTGGTGTGCGGGCATATAGGAAATGTGCTTAGCTCAGGTCTTTAGTGATTGATATGCATGCATGGAATCTTGATCTAGCTCTAGGGTGTTTGTTAGATGATTTTGAAGTGGATGCAGATTAGGGAAGGAGTAGTTTGCTTAGCTTCGAGTTTTTGGGATTCTAGGACTCATGCATGAACTTGAAAACAGTTTGCATCAACCACTTATTGATTTCAAAAGGATAACATGCATCGGTTATGCTGAAATTCAAAACATGTGAATCAAACATTCTTGATTTCGAGTGTATAATGATTTTAGGATGAACTTTTGTGTTTTAGCAACTTTCTATCTTCAATAACAACTTGCACTTCATTTTGAGTACAAGTAAGAGCATGTACATTTGTATGAATCATAATCTCATCTCTACACCATTTCAGTATTGCACTTGTCATTATTCCCACCCCTGATTTTTGAAAACAAAATTGCGTGCATACAATCTTTTTTCTAATTTTCAATA
Organism: Malania oleifera; assembly: GCF_029873635.1. Taxonomy (NCBI): domain Eukaryota; kingdom Viridiplantae; phylum Streptophyta; class Magnoliopsida; order Santalales; family Ximeniaceae; genus Malania; species Malania oleifera. Next base: position 8,694,527 of record NC_080421.1, on the reverse strand, counting down.
TAGGGCTACAATAGTTATTTTCTAAATTTTGTCGATCAACCATCGATAGGTACGTGCACTCTGCCTATGTAGCACTAACTTTCCTAAATATTTCGGTACCAACCGCAGGTAAAGGAGTAGGGTTGTATTAGGTAGCAAACAACTAGTATAAAACTTGTTAGATTATTATGATTTGAATCCTCACCATTCACTAGGGTGTCCCCTACAAGCGACATGTTGCAGTTATACTACTTGAGTGCAAAAGTCAGTGCAGGAAACTAGGGTTAGATTAGTAATTTGGACTATAGGGACACTTTTTATAGGTAAAAGCATGAATATAGTTGACACAATGATTTGAAGAAAAATTAACATAATCTTCCTTCAAGAGACTAAGTGGGTGGGGGAAAAAGTTAGAGGAATTGACAAATCAGAATTTAAGCTTTGGTGCTCTAAAAAAGAAAAAATTAGAAAACGGCGTGGATATCATTGTAGACAAAGACTTAAAAGATAGTTTGGAAGATGTTAAAAGAGTAGGCAATTGAATTGTGAAAATCAAGATAGCTCTACCCTAGTGATAATAAATGTCATTAGTGTGTATGCTCCCCAACTAGGTTTAGGAGAAAACTTTAAAAGACAATTTTAGGAAGATATGGATAGTATTATAAAAGGGACACTTGGGCTTGAAAAAACATTCATAGGAGCTGATTTGCATGTGCATGCTAGAAATGATAATAAAGGTTATGAGAGGATACATGGAGGCCAGGGGTATGGAGAAAAATATGAGCTTGGTGATATGATTTTAGATTTTCCCATGTCATACAATTTTGTTATAATAAATGCCTACTTTAAGAAAAAAGAAGAACACTTGATAACTATTAAGATTTGATAAAACTTAATGACCTAACTTGAAGATAGGTCTCTCCCTCTATTTATAATACAAATTTAAATACATTCTAATGACAATAATACCCTTACTAACTCTCACTAATTAACAATACTAACATACTCAATAATAATAATACTAATAGACATATATAACCTTTAACACTCCTCCTCAATTGGAGCATAAATGTCATAAGCTCCTAGCTTGTTACAAATGAATCTGACATGAGCACACCCCTCAACGTTTTGGTAAACAAATCAGCAAGCTGCATGTCCGACTTCACACAAGTGGTTGTAATGAGCTTCTACACAAGTTTCTCCCGAGCGAAGTGGCAATCAACTTCAATGTGCTTTGTCTGCTCATGAAAGACCGGGTTGGAAGCAATATGAAGAGCAGCTTGATCATCACACATCAACTTCATAGGCTGAGAATGCAAAAAATCCAATTCTTCTGACATGTTCTTGAACTAGACAAGTTCACAAGTAGTGTGAGCCACAACTCTATATTCTAAGTTAGCACTTGACCTTGCCACTACTGTTTGTTTCTTACTTTTTCAAAAAACTAAATTACCACCAACCAAGATACAGTACCCGGTGGTGGATCTCTGATTGGAAGGCGATCCAACCCAATTTGCATCCATGTATCCATGGATATAAATGTGACCCTCATCACAGTATAAAAGACCTCTCCCAGGTGCACCTTTGAGGTATCTCAAGGTGCAAATTACTATGTCTCAATGAATTATCCTCAGAGAATCTAGAAATTGACTAACAACACTTGTTGCAAAAGATACATACGACCGAGTAACTGTGAGATAATTCAACTTCCTAACAAGTCTTCGGTATTGTCCAGAATTAGGTAGCAAATCACCCATATCCGACATTAACTTGCTGTTAGGATCCATGGGTGTATCAACCGATTTAGATCCCAACAAGCCAATTTAATCTAACAGATCAAGAACATACTTCCTTTGTGACACAATAGTTTCGATACGAGATCTCGATACTTCTATACCCAAGAAGTATTTCAACGGTCCCAAATCTTTGGTATGAAACTTAGTCTATTGAAAAAGTTTGAGACTTTGATACCTTTATCATCATCACCTGTAATAACAATATCATCCACATAAACAAAAAGAAGGATTCTACCTGATGAAGTATGACGATACAACACAGAATGATCCACAACACACCGTCGAAGAGACCAAACTCAAGTACTACAACACTGAAACGACTAAACCATGCTCGAGGAGATTGTTTTAAACCATATAAAGCCTTCATGAGCCGACGCACTATGCTTGACTCCCTCTGAGCAATAAACCAAGGTGGTTGCTCCATATAAACCTCCTCAAGGTCGCCATACAAGAAGGCATTTTTTACATCTAACTAATGTAAAGGCCAATGACAAGTAGTAGTCAAGGAGATGAACCAACGTACTGATGTAAGTTTGGCAACCAAGGAAAAAGTATTAGAATAATCCAAACCATACACCTAAGTGTATCCCTTACCAACAAGACGAGCCATAGAACCATTAAGGTTGACTTTCACAGCATAAATCCAGCAACAACCAACCATAGGCTTGTGAGGAGGAAGAGTTACCAAGCCCCAAAGACCATTGTCATGTAAAGCATTCATCTCGTCAACCATAGCATCCCTCCATCCTGAATGAGTTGAGGCTTTCGAAACAGATTTAGGAAGGGTAGTAGATGATATAGCAGTGACAAAACAATAATAGGAGGGTGATAAGGAGTCATAAGAAACATAGTTGGAAATTGAGTGTTGAGTACATGTGCGTTTACCTTTCCGAACAACAATAGGAGGATCAATATCGTAAGAAGTATGATCATCAGACGAGGAAACCAAAGGCATGGTAGTAGAAGCTAGAGGGGACTCTCTTCCTTGGAACTGCCGTCGTGAATACACCTACAAATTAAGATGATCAAGGCGATGAGAAGGACTCGAACTACAGGGAGACTCAGGTGGTTGGTTGGGCAAGGACAGCAACGTAGAATCTGGAAGATTAGGCAAAGGAAGGGACTCATTGAGCTTAGAAGTACTCAGTGACTAGGTGTAGTAAGGTGTAGACTCAAGGAAGGTAACATCGGCAGAAATAAAGAAGCAATGCAGCACAGGATTATAACAATAATATCCCTTTTGAGTATATGAGTAGCCCAGAAAGACACATTTTATCGCACGAGGATCCAACTTATCCACCTTAGGAGTTAGTTAATGAACAAAGGACACACACCCAAATATATGAGGAAGAGAAAATAAAGGTGAATTAGGAAAGATAATGGAGTAGGGAATTTTACCACTAAGAATAGAGGATGGCATTTTGTTGATCAGATAACAAGTAGTAAGTACATCATCACTCCAAAACACTTAAGGTGCATGCATTTGATAAAGTACAACATCACTCGAAAACACTTTAGGTACATGCGTTTGATAAAGTAAAGTGCGAGTGATTTCAAGAAGATGTCTATTTTTCCTCTTTGCGACCCCATTTTGTTAAAGAGTGTGCGCACAGAACGATTAATGAACAATACCAAATAGAGTCATACAAGTAGTGAATTGTGCACTGAAAAACTATTTAGCATTATCACTTTGAAGTATTTGAACTGGGAAGCCAAATTGGGTCTTTATTTAAGAACTGAAGGCACAAAATACATGAAATAACTCGGAACAATCTTTTATTAAATATAATTAAGTCAATTCTTGAATAATCATCCACAAAGGTTACAAAGCACGGAAAGCCAACTTGGACACGACCCTACTAGGGCCCCATACATCTGAATGAACTAATATAAAAGGGCTTGCAGCCCGTTTATTGACCCGGGAAGCAAAAGAAACACAATGGTGCTTTTCCAATTGACAAGACTAGACACAGAACTCAAACTAGGAACACGACATTTTAACTTTTCCAATGAAGGATGACCCAAGCAATAATGAATTTGGAAAGGTGTGGTAGTAGTATTGTAGGCGGTAGAAGGACATAGCGGCTCAAAGTGATAGAGTCCACCAGCTCCACGCCCTTCGCCAATCATCTTCCTTGTCTTCAAATCTTGAATAACTACAGAATCAGGGAAAGAATGTCACTAAACAATTCATGAATTTAGTAATTTTGCTAACGGGCGTAAGATTGAAAGGAAATTTGGAAAATGTAAAACCGAAGGAAGAGAAATAGAATAAGTGGGATTTACAGTCCCAACTCCCTTGACTGCAGTAGTGGATCCATCAGCAAATGTAACACAAGGTAAATTTGTAGGATATTGAAGAGTGGAGAAAAAGCTATGTATACCTGTGATATGATCAGTGGTAGTGGAGTCTATGGCCCAAGGACTAGGACAAGAAGTACTGGATAACAGGCATACTGTATGCTTATCGGATTGGGCAAGAGATGCAATGGGAAGAGAAGCTTGTTGTGACACTTGGTACTACCGGAACATGGAATACTCTTCCTCTAAAATAGAGACAGTACGTTGCCCCCCACTCGACCCCAAAGGTGAGGAGTCGGTGGTGGCTGCATTGGCTGCCCCCCAAAGGTGTGAAGTTAGTGGTGGCTGCATTGGCAACACGTGAAGGTCTGCCGTGAAGAACCCAACACCGCTCAATACCATGATTATTCCATCCACAATGAGTGCACTTGCGTGAAGTACCTCTGCCTCGTCCGTCTCTACCACTACAACTACTTGAACTACCGCGATAACTTTTGCAGTTGTTTGGTAGAGAACTAGAATCACTATGTGTAGCAAAGGCTGTCCTCTCTGAGTTAGATGCAAGACCAGGAGAATGCGTGCTAAATGAAGCACGAAGGACATGAGAATTTACATCAACAAATGATGGCAGCTCGGCACTACTGAGTATTTGGTACCGAACTGCCTCAAACTCAGGTCTCAAGCTTGCTAGAACACGAAGAACAGTCATCTGCTCCCTCTGCTTCTGTATTTCACAAACGTCAGCAGTTATAGGTTGCATGATGTTAAGCTCCTCATGAATGCGCTTCATCTCTCTAAAATAATCTGCAATGCTCCTATCTCCTTGTTGTAACTCTAAGTACCCCTGGGATAAATCATACATACATGTGATGTTACTGGAGTAAAGAAGTTTGACATAATCCCAAATCTCCTTGCACGTATCTAGAATTCTAGATGCATACACATTTGTGCAATCTGTGGCTCCATTGAATTTCATAAAAGGGAAACAATCAAGGCATCTTCCTGAACCTACATGTCTTTTCTCTTTCATCTGAAGACTTAGATTGGAGCAAGTGGTCAGTTTTCCCTAATCCTGCTAAATAAATCTGAACAGCTTTAGACCATTGAACATAGTTCATTTCATCCAACTTTTGAGTCGTTATTTGTGGCAGCGATGTAAGAAACAAATTTTTGGCATTCATAAATTCCATCCCAACACTCACAAATTGGCAATCACACCAAAAACAAGAAGAACAATCAAAACTAATCGGGACAATCACAAACTATGTAGAGCATCGACACAACGATGGATGAGGTGAACAACTCACCAATGGATATAGTGCTGCCACAACACTCACAAATAGCAACCACACCAACAACAAGAAGAACAATCAATAATTGGAACAATTACAATCTAGGTGAAGCACCGACGCAACCACGGACAAGATGAACAACTCACCAACGGATATAGCACTGCCATAGCCTCACAACTGAACATACGAACGCTGCCATGGCTCCAAAAAACTCACAAGGAAGCCTTCACAAACCCTGAACAGAAATTAACAGAATACTGCGAGTGCATGGTCGAAAAAGGTTAAATTTTTGAGCAAAAAACTGGCCTAACAGCTTGATAATATAGTCTAAAGAAGGATGGCAGAAGAAAAAAAAAGGGGAAAAAGTGGCCAGAACTGCTCTCACGCACCGGCGTGTGGGGTCAGCCCTGCCAGCTTTTGGCTGGCACGTGGGGGCCCTCCGGCGATGGGGTTTTGTGGGGTGGGTCATCAGGGGGGGGTCTGATTATGGGTATATGGTTGGTTTTGTGATTTAGTATGGGATGGAGGTGGATTAGGGAAGAACAGCTGAAGGAATAGTGTTTTCTGGCAATGGCTGAGGGAAATGGGGTTTAGATAGGATAATGCTCTAATACCATGTGAAGATTTGATTAAAACTGAATGACCTAACTTGAAGATAGGTCTCTCCCTCTAGTTATAATACAAATTTAAATACATTATAATGACAATAACACCCTTACTAACTCTCACTAATTAACATACTAACACACTCAATAATAATACTAAAAGACATATATAACCTCTAACAATAACCTTCAAGAGTGGACAAAATAAAAGGCAAATAGATTTTTTTATAACTAGGAGGGGAGATTTTTTGTCATTTAAGGACTGTAAAGTTATCTTAGGTGAAAGTTTGGCTACACATCATAGAGATCTAGTATTAGATATATGCACTAAAAAATGGAAGAGAAGGGGAAACATAATTAATGCAAGAGGATTAGGTGGTGGAATTTAAAGGGAGAAAATATAGTAAAATTTAAAGATAAAATGATCAAAGTGGGTGATTGAACAATAGGTATATGATAGATGAGAGCACATTGTGGAATAAGATTTCTATTTCTATTGAAAAATAGCAAAAGTGATTCTAGGTGAATTTAGAGGAAGATTCCTGGCAGTAAAGAATGTTGGTGGTGGGATCAATGCATCTAAAAATTTGTAAAAACAAAAAAAAAAATTGGTATAAACCATGGCAAAATACTAGTAACATAGAAAATCTTGAAAATGTATATAAAGGCAGGAAAAGATGCAAAAAAGGCGATTAGTGAAGTTGGAACATAGAGCTTATGATTATTTATACGTTAGACTGGATACAAAAGAAGGGGAAAGAGTCATTTATAAATTTTCTAGAGCTAGAGAAAGAAAGTTCAATTTGGTCTTAGTTGCCTCTATTTTTTTATTTATTTTTAATGTCTTATTTTTAACCAAATTGAAAGCTTAAACTTTGAAATGAGGAAAAGACTAAAAAATTTGAGATTCAAATTAGTCACTAAAGTTAAGATGACTTTAAAAAAAAGATAAAAAGTGGGAAGTCAATAGGACCAAATAACATCTTAATTGAAGTTTGGAATAGAAGTATATGGCTAACTAATCTATTCAGAACTATTAATAAAACCAAGAAAATGCCAAATGAATGGAGGGAAAGCACGTTAATACCCTATATACAAGAACAAAGTGATGTTAAAAATTGTAATAACTATTGTGCAACTAAACTCATGAGTCATACGATAAAACTATGAGAAATGGTTATTGAATAAAGAATAAGAGTAGAAATAAGGGATCGACAATAAAAGCTATTTATCCTTTAAGAAGATTAATGGAAAAGTTCAAGAAAAAGAAGAGGGATTTGCATATGATTTTTATTGACCTAGGGAATGCCTATGATAGAGTACCTAACGAAGTTCAATGGTGGGTTTTAGAAAGAAAAAACAAACGAGATTCTTGGACGTGTATGATAGAGTAATGACTAGCGTTAGGACTGCGGAAAGAGAGTTTAAGGAATTTCCAATCATTATAGGCACCCATCAAGGTTCTACTTTGAGTCCTTATCTTTTTGCTTTAGTGGTTAATAAACTCACTAGGAATATCTAAGATTTCATGGTCTATGTTGTTTGCAGAGATATTGTTTTGATTGATGAAAGTAGGAGTGAAGTAGAATCTAATTTAGAACTATGGAGAGAAGCTATCTAAGTTTTTTTTTTTTTTGATCTGTAAATGATAAATTATATTGATCAAATGGAATATGTACAGAAAACTCCGAACATACACCGAGAGGGGGGGAAACAAGTCCCCAACACAATTGTTAAGCAATACAATCAAAAGGCCAGCCAAAAGGCCACCTACATCAAGAATAAAGGAGACCTAAGCTCCTAATCAAAAAATAACACAAGTTACACAAAAACCTGGGCATTCCCTGGGGCATAGAGGCCAATCCAAAAAGATACATTCAAGACTGGGCATACCCAGCGAACAACTCCATACAAATTCAGAACAAAATGGGAAAAGAACAGATAAACCTCAAGGAGGCCGAGTGCCCTTGTTCCTTTTCTTACTCGTTGTAGGTGTAGTCAAGGCTAGTACAATCTGCCCCTGCACCTTCTTCCCAATATCGGTTTGACTACTCCTAGTGCAAACAAGAGGAGCATTTCCTTTATCCACCGGACCAGCAAATCCTTTATCAGTACCACCATCTATTGTAGGAGCTTTTGCAGCAACGAGAGGAGGACTCAGGTTGACTACAACACTACCTGGCTGAATGCTCTGAACCTTAGCTACCTTAGTGCCTTCAGATTCACCAAGCTTCACTCCCTGTGCAGCACTCATATTATTCTGAACAACTCTCTCTGCCACAATTAGATCTCCTTGCCCATGTAATTCTTTACCCTAGATTGTCTTGGTATTGCATGAAGGAAAGTCAACAGGAATGACACCTACTTGTTCTTCATTCATCTTGCTCTGGACTTGTTCATTAGCAGTACAGTTCTCTTCAACATGGCCCGGACTCGAACAAATTTTGCAGAAACTGGGCATCTGCTCATAAATAACCTCCTGAGAAATTACCTGTTCATTAGGAAGCATGATCTTTACGGATCCTTTAATCTCTTTGGCAACATCAATCTCAACCAAGACTCTAGCATAAGATAACCTCACCATATTAGTGGTGAGTTTATCGGCGCACATGGGCCTTCCCAACTCAGAACAAATCTTTCCCAAAGCATATGGAGACCAAAATTCAAGGGGCAGATCTTTAAGCTTAATCCAAATTGGACAAACGCTAAAACTTTCTTTCTAAAATTGGAAAAAATTCGGAATCCTTTTGAGCATAAGAAGCCGTCCATATGCTTGATAAGGGCCACCTTGCAGCACATGGATCAATTCCTCCTCCTTTCCCAGTTTGAAAACAATCCAACCACTCTCATGGTGAAAGATTTCAACTTTAACCTTCCATTTTCCAACAATAAAATCAAGGGCTGCTGTACCTGGGAACTTACCCACGAAGCGACCAACCAAGCAGTTCTTCCATTGTTCAGCAGCATGTGCTAAATCTTCAGCTTCAAATCGAGCTCCTGAACCATCTGAAACAAAACTAGGGATAGCTCCACAGTTCTGTTGGTGCCTGTTCTTAGCAAATAAATCAGCCCATGACACCTTTTTGTTCCCTTTCATAAAGAACTTCTTTTGCTCCTTTGCGGGATTATGCTGAACAACATGAGTGCAGGTAGTGTTATCATCTTCCTTTGCAGTCCTTTGCAGTACATCACCTTCGGAGTAACGCCCAGAATCCTTTACTGCCCATCGTTGCCTACCTTTCCCATGAATGTCCCTTGAGACATTTAATCGAGCATCTTGAGTGCCATCTCCAGCATCAGCACTCGTAACTGCCCATTGATCCCCTTCGTTCTTATGTAGACATATGGTCGAGCATCTTGCATGCAAGCTTCATCATCAACAGAGGTAACAGCAATTGGTGCACTGTTAACCACTAATCTAGCAGACTCATCACTGTCGGAATCATCCTCCACCGCAGTCGTATCTTTTGTACCCAATGATTCCGACACTAGACATTCATCATATTCATCAAAGGAAGAATCAATCACGTTTGAGTTTTCTGGGTTTTCTTCTTCGTCACAATCAGATTCTTCAGTAGATGAACCGCCATCATCGTCACCTTCTGCAGATCTGCTACTGGAAGTCGAGGTTAAATGCGTCTGCCACCCTGAAATAGCAGATTTTTCATTTGCACCATCAGGGGTAGCGTTCTGTTCTCGTAGCAATTTGTTTTTGGCCAGTTCTTTAAGCCTCTTAACCTCCTCACGAATCTGAGGCAGACTCTTCTTGGCCCAGACACAATGATTTCCCCCTTGATTCACAATAAAATCCAGACCATCTTCACCTTCATTCTCTGATTCTTGTAGCGGTGAAAACCGATTTGCATTCGCAGAGATTCTGGCAACCTCCGCAAAAATCTGCTTCATACTCTTCCCGCCCCAAAATCCACGATTACCTCCATCGTTGCTAATGAAATTTAGGGCAGATTGACGTTCACTCAAGATCGGAAATTGCATCTTAACATCACCAAATCAAACTCCAAAATCAAAACAAAAATCCACTCAAGAAATCAGCAAGCTCAATCCATAGCACAGCGTTTCCCTTAGAGAGGGATGAGAGGTTCTCTCTCTAACTCTTTAGAAGCTATCTAAGTTAAAACTATGGAGAGTAGCTTTAGAGTTTAGAGGCTGACCACTTTAGTATCTTGCTAAGCATTTGCTAAGTAGTTGCTGCTCTAAATATCGTTACAGAAAATTTTCTTTATTTTATTTTCTTCAATTAACCCATTATGTAGGCTAACTTGTGGCGTCTCATGTCTATATTATTTACCAGTAGAGTGGGATTTTATGAATTATGATCTTAATCCCATCCCAATTTCCCCACCCCAAAGAAAAGGTTAATCAAACAAGCTTATGTTCTTTTGTCATTTTAGTAGTGGAAGAATCCAATTGAAGAATAGAATTGTTAAAACAAGCTTCTCTTGTACACCGGGCTGCCCCCTTTTTTTTATGAAAGTTTTAATCATGGTTTGTCCTCTGACAAATTTTGCCTTGAAATCTCTCTCTGTCTCTCTCTCACGCACAAACAACCACCCCTCTTGCCAGTTGAATCAGATTTAGGTATTTCAACCTCACTAATGATTGACCAAGACAATTATCAATCAGAGAATGCTAAGCAGTTAAAACAACAAAATCGAATATTATATATGCTTGAAAAAGTCAAATTCTGTTAACTATGTGAAATTTAATAATCATCATTTCTTATGCCTTCTTATTTACAATATGTTTACTATAATTTATAAGAAATTCATGCAATTTCTAACACTGAATGTTATTAATGAAAGTTGGATTTGTATCGTCTAGCTGAATTTGTATCGTCGATTTGTTATTATATGTAAATTTATTTGTTTGATTATGAAGACCAAATCTATTGAATGCTCCACAGATTTTATAGTTTCATTACTGTTGTTTGTATCTTTTGTTATTTGTTCACATATGGGTTGATGTTTTATTTAATCTCTACTTGTTCCTGTGTCAATCTTGGTTTTGCTGTTTGAATATTAATGTTACTTTATCTATTGGGACTCATTTGAAAGTGGTTAAGGGCTAAGTAAGTCAATGGACAGCCTACTGAAAATTTCAGTAGAAGTGAAGATCCAGTTTAATATGGAAACATTTATATTTAGGGTGATAGTGACTGTTTTAGTTACAGTAATTATTATCTTTTAATCAGCCTTAGAGATATATGGAATTCTTCACTATCTGGCTATTGAGAAGATAAAATGTAGCTAAGCATAAAGCTAATCAACTTCAATGCAGGGGAATCAGTCAATAGGCAGAAAAGTCACCCAAGGGAAGATCATTTCCCTGAAGACCAAGCCACGAGCTAGCTCATTTAGAACAAATTAGGACTACTCTCACGACTATCTCGGTGTAGAATGGATATGGTTACATGTATATATGATTATTGCCATTTTTGTGTTAAAATGATCTGCAGTCACTAATTCAACCATTAGGATTGCTTGTCCTGCAAGCTAGCCTTAATTGCTCTGAAATACTCCTCGACAAGCTTGTGTGATGTGTGTGAATTGATATGCAGTGACAGGGATATTATATATGTGTATAAGAATGTCAAACAAAGTTTTGTAATTACCCCTACAGAATTTGTCTTCTTTCTAATTCTTTCAGTTGGTTTCCAGAAGTGGGGGATGGAACAGGACAATGGAATAATTGAGTGAGAAAGGAGAAGGGGAAATGAGCAAAATTTTGTTGTTTCTATAGATGAATGGCCCTCCTCAGTGTGTGACAGAGAGGTTGAGAATTACCAAGCCAGGCCTTAGAGTGGCCAACCTTCTTTTTAGACGCGGAGCACTGGAGGTCAAGCAGGGGAGGGAGTTAAACAATTGTCCCTTTTGCAACTGGAAAGGGAGTATGCGGAATGAGATTTTTCAAATGTTCTGATAAGGAAATTGGCTGTGTTGACGAGCTAGATGTCACTTTTTTGAACAATTCTTGAGAATTATCAAGTGCGTATATTCTATGACAAGCCTTGGTGAATTTTGAGAGTTTTGACTGCTTTGTAGAATAAAATTGCAGAATTTAAGATATTATGATTTTATTTGTCTTTTGGGTGATTGTTAGGAGATGGTGGAGACATGACATAGGTAATGAATTTTAGAACTGCACTTAAATTGCTGTTCTCGTTTCATTATGTTTTTATTAGATAAAAGGGCATGTTGTGTTTTGCCAATTAGTAAGGGTATTGTGGTCATTCCTATTGTACTTACATATATTATAAATATAGGGAGATACCTATCATTGAGTCTAGGTCTTCCATTTTACCCAATTACTCAACATGGTATCAGAGCGTGATCCAAACTAAACCCTATTCTCCTCAGCCGTTGCCGGAAAACACCATTCTCGTGGTTGTCCTTTGTAGATTTTACCTCCATCCCATATTAATTCACAAATTCAACCATACACCTATAGACAGACCCCCCCCCCCCTCCCCGATGACCCACAAAACCCCATCACAGGAGGACCCCCCAACTGCCCCCACTGGCCGGCGCGTTGGTGAATTTCCGATTCCTTCTCTAGACTATATTATCAAGCTGTTAGGTCAGTTTTTGGCTAAAAAATTTAACCTTTTCCAACTATGCACTCGTGGCATTCCGTTAATTTCTGTTCAAGGTTTGTGAAGGTTTCTTTGTGAGTTTTTTGGAGCCGTGGTAGCAACCATATGTTCAGTTGTGAGGGTGTGGCAGTGCTACATCTGTCGGTGAGTTGTTCACCTCGTTTGTGGCAGTGCGACACCCAAAGAATGGTTGTTTGATGCTTCGTGAAGCTGTTTATCAATGGTTATTGAGTTTATTGGGTCTGAAACAGTGGGATTTGCTGTGTTTTTAGATTCAATGTTCTAATCCCTTCCATATACCAAAATATCAAGCTGTTTGGGCATGTGTTTTTTGCTCAAAGATCCAATCTTTGTTGTCACAATGCACTTGTGGTAATTCGTTAGTTGTTGTTCGGTGTTACTACTTACTAACGGTCATTGGTGATCATCTTGGAGCAGTGGCAGAGCTCATAAGCTGTTTTTTTTTTTTTTTTTGTGAGGCTGTAGCAGTGTTGCTTTCTTGGGGTTGCATCTGAGGTTGTTGGTGATTTGTTCATGGTAGTTTCAGTGGTTCACCTCTTCAATTGTTCCAGTGCTGAGTGTTGCTTTCTTGGGGTTGCGTCTGAGTTTCTTAGTGCTATGGCAGCCTTGTACTGAATTATCTGTGACTTGTTCATGGTGGGTCACTTTGTTCGTGGTTCTTCCGATTGTTCTAACAATTAATCTTATGATCATTGGTCTGAGTTTGTGAATGTTGGGGATGGCATTTGCAAATCCCAAAAGTATGATTCTTCTGTTAGTCACTTGTTTGAGTGAACTGCATACTGTAATTGTATCAGAGGAGGTGTATTCAAGGTTTCTACAGTATCATGTGTCTCAACAAACATCTTATCACATTGCTTCTTTTGCTTAAAAAGGTAATCCTACAGTCTGCATGTCATTTGGTATACTTCCTACTAGTTCTTAAATTCTCGATTCTGCTGCCACTGACCATATACCTAAAAATTTCCCTTGAGTTACCCTTGCTGATGGTTCCACTATTGCTGTTAAGGGGATAGGAACAGTAAATCCTACTCCTTCTATCTCTCTTTCTTCTGCTTTATACATTCCTAAATCTCCTTTCATTCTTATGTCCGTTAGTAAGCTTACAAAGTCTCTAAATTGTTTTGTCACATTCCTTCTAGATTTTGTGATTATTCAAGATCTGAAGATGTGAAAGACAATTGACATAGGATGTGAGGCTCGTGGACTTTACTACTTTGAGTCACTTTCTCCACCCATTGCCTGCACAGTCACAACTACACCACTTCAAATCCATTGTTGGACAAGTTCAAATAGCTAGTTCCTACATTGAGTTCTGTGTCTAATCTTGAGTGTGAGTCTTGTCAATTGGCCCAACGTCATCGTGTTCCCTTTGCTCCCTAAGTTAGACAAACGGGTGGTTAGTCCTTTCATGCTCATCCATTCTGATATTTGGGATCCTAGTTGTGTCACATCAAAGTTGGGGTTTGGTACTTTGTTACATGTTTTGATGACTACTCTAGGATGACTTGGTTATATTTAATAAAAGATCGTTTTGAGTTGTTTGATATCTTTTGTGCTTTCTGTTCCCAAATGAAGGCTTAATTTGATATGCTAGTCAGGATACTTCGTAGTGATAATGCTAAGGAATACTTCAATACCCAATTCAGTACGTATATGACTAACTCCAGTATGATTCATGAATCCTCTTATGCACACACTCCACAACAAACTGGAGTTGTAGAGCAGATAAAAAGACATATTCTTGAAGTCACTCGTACCCTATTGCATCAAATGAATGTCCCCAAAGTCTTTTGGAGTGATGCTGTGCTCACAACTTGCTCTCTCATCAATAAAATGGCATCTTCTGTCCTTGGTGGTAAAATCCCATATTCAGTTATCTTTCCTAAGGCTCCTTTGTTCTCCCTTCCTCCTTGTATATTTGATTGTGTGTCCTTTGTCCATCAGTTATCTCCAAGAATGGATAAGTTGGATCCTCGTGCTATCAAATGTATTTTTTTGAGCTATTCCTATACTCAAAAGTGATATCAATGTTATAGTCTTACTTTACATCGATTATTTCTTTGCTGATGTCACTTTTTTTGAGTCTACGCCATACTACTCTGATTTCTTGAGTTCTATTGACCTTGATGAGTCCCTTCCTTTACCTTGCCTTCCAAATCCAAACCTAGTATTTGTGCCCAATCCTCTTACATCTTCATCCAATTTGAGTACTTCACGTTGCTTGAATCATCCCAATTTGCAGGTATACACATGGCGATACAAGGGGGAAGTGCCTCCTTCAGCTTTGACTACTGTGCCTCTAGTTCTCTCGTCGTATGATCTTATTTCTCATGATATTGATCTTCCAATAGCTGTTCAAAAAAGGTAAATGCACTTGTACCCAACATCCGATCTCTAATTTTGTTTGTTATGATTTCTTGTCACCCTTTTATTACTGTTTTGTTAGTACTCTATCTTCTGTTGCTCTTCCAAGACCTATTTCTGAAGTCCTATCCCATTTTGGGTGGAGGAAGAAAATGGTTGAAGGGATGCGTACACTATGTGATAATGATTCTTGGGATTTGGTACCTCATCCTCCTAATAAGTCTGTGGTTGGGTGTTGCTGGGTGCACAATGTGAAGGTCAATCCTGATGGTTTTGTGGCTTGTCTGAAGGTTTGCCTTGTTTCTAAGGGGTATACTTAGGTGTATGGTTTGGATTATTCATACACATTCTCCCCGGTCGCTAAACTTGCCTTAGTACGTATGTTCATTTCTTTAACCACCACTTGTTATTGGCCTCTACATCAATTAGATGTGAAGAATGCTTTCTGAAAATAGGATATAGTTCCCAAGAGAGGGGGGGGGGGGGTGAATAGGTTTTAAAAAATTTATGTTCTTTTTAAAGGCTTTTGAATTATAAAAATAAATACAACCCATACACAATCACAAAATACGTGTAAAACAATCAATCCAAATCAACCACAATCAAAACGAAATAACCAAGCACTTGATTCTTGTAACAATAGCCCTGTAGTAATATGTAATGCTTGTTGGATTTGTATAAGCCCTGTGTTGAAATTCATAATCACACTTCTTCCCAATGTTCAGCTTTTAAATAAACTTTCAGTTTAATAAGTTTAGGATGATCAACCAACGTAGTCCTTTTCGGTTTCTACACTCAATGCCGATCAAACCAAAACAAATTATCTTTTAGTCTATTTAACAACCAAACACTTAAGAATTCAGAAATTATAAAGCATCCACGCAGTTTATAAAGTATGCTGAAAAGTAAAGAGTAGGGAAGAGAGAGAGGAACACAAGGTTTTACGAGGTTCGGCTTATACCCAGCCTAGGTCCTTGCCTTTGGCAAATCACCAAAGGATTCACTAGATCAGTTCCTTTATCGGACGAAACAACACCGTTTACAACACTCCTTCGATTAGGTTAGAGCCCGGCTCTCCAAACGATATCCCCTCGCTTGGCACAACGATCCAACAACCTTGAACCGTCTATAAACAAGAAACAAGTATAGAAAGGTTTGTGTACAAGAAACACTCTCACAACAGAGCTGGTTAGTACAATATTCAACACAAATATTCTTCAATGTAAATCAATATAAAGAGATTGAAGCTCAATTGAATTTAGATCACCGAATATATCTTCCGTTATTGAAAGATGCAGACTTTGAATGCTCAAATTCAGAGTTGGGATCAGCAGTAATTCAGTAGTGAACGTAGGATGAGCACAAGAGAGATTGAGAGCTTTGAGAGTACTTTGATTACTGGAAAATTTCTTGGTTTATAAAATCATTGTAGTTTGGGGCTATTTATAGATGTTTAAAAAATAATTCCTTGCCCCCCAAGTTTACTTGGAGTAAACATCAAGTTTTCAAAAAGAGTAGAGCCCAAGAAATCCATTTAAAAAATCTTCCCGTTGAATTTTAAAAGTCTGTTTGAGTGGCAGTCGTCTGCCATGACCTGCCAGTCGCTTGCCATAGTCAAAACTATATATCCAGAAGGCTGACAGTCGCTTGCCAAGACACAGGCAGTCGCCTGGCTTGACCACCCAGGCGCCTGACAGGGTTCAGGCAGTCGCCTGGGACCCTACTGCCTCCCAAGTTTAATTCCCTTTATTTTTGGCAGTCTACTGCCTATATTGGGCAGTCGCCTGGCTCTCAGAAACTCCCTTTTTTTTTTTTTTTTACTTTGAAAACTTTCTTTCTTTGAAACCTTTTATCATTTTGATTCAAAAACATATTTTAAGGTCTTTCAAAAATGTGTTTCTTAGTTTCTTTTTATTTGTAAGAGCTTCAGTTCAATTTATATTGAGTTTTACATGAAATACTTACATAGAGACATCCTTAAAACTCTAATCTTTTGATCTTCATGTAAATCCTTGCTTTTCCATGATCGTATATCATCTTTGAGCTTTTAATCAACTTTCATTCTTCAAGCTTTTATACAGTATGTCCATTATGAGCTTTATTGCCCTTTAAGTTTGAAATGCTTGAGCTTTGCCTGCTTCCTGAAACAGTTTAACTTGGAAACTATATCAAACTTATCTTGATTTGTTATCATCGAAATAAGAATTGTAAGCCTTGTTAGGCCGACACTTTCCTACATGGTGATCTTTATGAGGAGGTATATATGGAGCAACCCCCTAGGTTTGTTGCTTAGGAGGAGTCAGGCTTAGTATGTCGGCTTAAGAAATCATTGTATGGATTAAAACAATCTCCAAGAGCAAGGTTTGGCCGTTATAGTGTTGTAGTACTTGAGTTTGACCTTCATCGGCGTGCAATAGATCACTCTGTATTTATTGTCATACTCCATCGGGCAGTATTTTGCTTATTGTATATGTGGATGATGTTGAAAAAATGGTGCTCTGATACCAATTGTTGATGCGAATGCGCAGCGGAAGACCTCGCAAACTCGAATCAAATCGGAACAAGTAATGCAAGCACTCAACAATGAACAATATGGAAATTAACAATCAACCACAATGAATAATGGAAAGCAATAAATCAAACACGACACAAAAATTTACGTGGTTTGGCAATTTGCCTACGTCCATGGGAGCAAGTGGCTGTTTTTCACTATCACATGTGAAGCTTACATCAAGCTTACCCAACAAGGGTTACAAATATTGATTAAATACTAATCCTATGCTTACAGAAGACTTAGACTACACCTAAAACACTTCAGTAGCAATCCCTTGGAGAAAATCCTCCAAAATCTCCCAATCTACTGATCACCAATTCAAAAATCCGTGACTTGCGCCGAATGAAACTGTCGACGGTTTTATACCGAGAGCAAACCGTCTCTCATGCTGTTGACTAATCCTTCGACGGTTTGATCCTGCAACTACCCTCCTTGTTCTTTGCATTACTATGCTTTCTCCGGTGCATGCGTTCCACTCAAATATGAGCCACATCTGCAACATATGACATTGTGATCACTGGCGATGATGATCAAGGCATCTAGGACCTAAAACTTTTTCTACAGAGCAAGTTTCAAACCAAAGACTTGGGACCATTGAAGTACTTCTTAGGTATAGAAGTATCGAGATTTCGTATGGGAACTATCTTGTTACAGAGGAAGTATGTTCTTGATCTTTTAGATGAGACAGGGCTGTTGGGATCCAAACCTGTTGATACACCCATGGATCCCAATAGTAAGTTAATGCTAGATTTATGTGATTTGTTGCCTAACCTAGGTTGGTACTGGAGACTTGTTGGAAAGTTAAATTATCTCAGTCACTTAACCAGATACATCTTTCGCAACAAGTGTTGTGAGTTAGTTTCTTAATTCCCTGAGAACAAGTCCCTAGGATGTAGTAATTCGTATTTTGAGATATCTCAAAGGTGCACCAGGGAGAGGTCTCTTATATCAAGATTGGGGTCACACATATTCAGAGATATACATATGCTAATTGGGCTGGATCACCTTCCGATTGAAGATCCACAATCGGGTATTGTATCTTTGTCGGTGGTAATTTGGTGTCTTGGAAAAGTAAGAAACAAACTGTGGTGGGCAGGTCGAGTGTTGAGTCAGAGTATAAGGCTATGACGCACACTAAATGTGAACTTGTTTGGCTGAAGTACATGTTGAAAGAACTAGGTTTTCCACATTCTCAGCCTATGGTGTTGATGTGTGATAATCAAGTTGATATTCATATTGCTTCCAACCTTGTCTTCCATGAGCGGATAAAGCATATTGAAATTGATTGCCACTTTATTCGAGAGAAACTTGTACAGAAGCTCATTACGACCACTCATGTGTTGTCCGAGTTTCAGCTTGTTGATTTGTTCACTAAGGCCTTGGGAGGTGTTTGTTTGAAGTTCATTTGTAACAAGCTAGGAGCATATGATATATATGCTCTAGCTTGAGGGGGAGTGTTGTGTTAGAGTTTTGTTAGTAATAAGCGTGAGTTAGTAAGGGTATTGTGGTCATTCCTATTGTACTTATATATATTATAAATGGAGGGAAAGACCTATCATTGAGTTTAGGTCTTCCATTGTACCCAATTACTCAACACCTACCATATTAATTTTATCAATCCAAAAGCACCCAGTTTTGTGTTTTGAGATATTTTATAAACTTCAATCTAAAATCACTTCTACATTAGTTGATTTATAATCATATAAAAACAAAAAAGAAATTCTTCTTGGTTTACTTCTCCTACTTAAAGTGTTTTATAGGTTCTTTGTTTATTGATATTGGTGCAATTTGGCTTCCAGACTTTCAGTTAGTTTAAGCTAAAGCAAGTTGAAACATTAATTATAATCTTATCTATGTTAATGGGGTTGTTTTGCAGAGTAACTCTCAAGAGTTTTGTAATTCTTTGACTGTACATAATTGATTGCATTCCTTCTAATAAATCTTTTGCCTTGCATATTTGGTGAAAAAAAAAGGAAGAAAAGGGAAAAAGAAAAAATGATAGCATATACACACACACAATGATGTACAAATTCATTATTTAAAGTCACACAATTGATAGAAAATGACTGTATTAACCTTTGAAATTAAATCAGGAGGATATGGTACCCTTGAAGAACTTCTTGAAGTTATTACACGGGCTCAGCTTGGGATCCACCGGAAGCTTGTAAGTCCTGGCTACTTCTCTCTCTCTCTCTCTCTCTCTCTCTCTCTCTCTCTCTCTCTCTCTCTCATTTTGGAATAATATACCATTGTAATGTGCAGCTTATGCCATATTTCTTTTGGAAAATGAAGGTGGATGCTTCCAGTCATTTCCAGATCATGCAATATCTATTCTATAACAACAAAAAATTAAAAATAAAAGATTATTATTCATTTATTTATTTTTGCTATGGTAAAAACTTGACTCATCAAGCAATTCGAATAGTTTGGCTTTGATTTGAATAGAATCGAGTCAATTTAGGTCATTCCCGGATAGGTTGAAAGTCTGCTTGACTTGCAACCCTAATAAAAAATTCTCACGATGACAGTTACTTTTTTTTGGTCGTCCACCAAAGACCTCACCTACACAACAAGAGTATACCTCAAATCTAGGATTGCTTAAAACAAAAAATGAAGAAGGCAAAAGAGAAACTCAAAAAGGAAAGAGAAAAAACAGAAATGCTTTTGCGGATGGACCTCATAATCAATGTGGATTTGGAGAGTATTTGTCCTCTTGTTGATAGGTTGATTTGACTTCTGTTGACTCTTCCGTGCATTTTTGGCAATGAAAATCGTTAGTACTAAATTAGAAAATCGGATGGAAGATGACTATTTTGCAAACTACTAGTTTATCTTCATTGAGGGACTCAAGAATTTTACCTTGATTCTATTATGGCATAATTTACTTTGCCTAGGTTTCAAAGTTAGGATGGATAACCATTCCCCCTTTTTTGTTCTAGATACACTTGGAAAGGAGGTAATTATGTTTAGGATGCATAGATTATTTTTAAAATTATGACTGTTAATGTTGATTTTATACATACAAATGTTATTAGTATCTTTAATTGTTTTGTGAAAAATAAATTCTTTAATTTATATTTTATGAAAAAATTGACATGATATATACTCCACCCCCACAAACCATTAATCCTGCAGCACCAATGGCACTGTCTGGTTTATTTTCTGTGATGTAAACTGAAATAGGCTCAAAGTACTTTGCTATTTAACCATGCTATGAAGAAGATATGTTCTGTTTTCTGTTTCACTTTCAATATATCTAGCTCCATTACTCATTCTGTGCTCCATTTCCCTTTCATTATAGGCTTTAGAATACATCTTTGGATACCACTTGTTATATGGTAGTGGACATGGAATTTTCTTAAATTTTATTTTCATTCATCTGTTGTGCTGATTATCCTTTTTGAAAAAATTCTAGAGTTTTTCTGTAAAAACTAATTGAAGAATAAGGAATGCATACTGCTATTTTTGTGCAATCTATGAAATAGGCTACGAACTTGACTAATGATAATTGAACTAATTAAAATAGCAAGTATTCTGGGTTTTTACTGTGTGTGTGTTTTGTTTTTTGGGGCCAAAAATTAAATAAAGGATTTTTTTTCAATGTGGGACAATGATTTAAAAATTAGGCTGAGAAAAAATTTCTCTGCCTATATATAGGAAGAAATTTCACTTTTAGTTCCTGCAATTGTGACACCAGCTACAGATTGCCTGTTTTGGTAGATAACTGTCCGTCTTTTGGGTTTTAGTGTGCTACAATTTGGATACCTAGCATTTGTAACAGAGATGAAATGGAGTGTGTTTTAATCGATTTTGAATGGAGGAAATGGGTGAATTTTTGGATCAGAGAGAAGCTGAAAAATGAGCTTGCTGCCATTGCATTTTGATAGTTTTATTGATAACAAAATGGAGGGCTTTCATCCTTTGCTGGTTGGTTTTTATTGTGGGACCGAAGTTCTGCAATTGAGGGTCACCATCTCTTTTTTTCCCATCTGGGAGCTTTTATAGGTGATAATTTTGAAGAAAATTAGGACACTTGAGCCAGACAGGAGAACAATTAAGATGCAGCCTGTGAGTAAAGGTTGCTTTATCCTCGATTTTTAATTTTCTAGCCGAAGTTGATAATATTTCTATTTTTATGTGCACAAACAAAATTTTGGTCATGTATTCTTATGGTTGTTGATATAGTTAGCAAATAATTTGGTATTTTTTTTTTATTTACATTAAAAGATATAGAAGATTCATTGGTACAAAGTACAGTTGAATTTCAAAGCCCAGAAACTACAAACTCCCCTTTTAGTGATATAAATAGAAATTTGATAGAAATAGAAATTTCAGAAGGTAGACATTTTGATTTTAGAGCATGTATAATTTAATAAAGTCAGAAGTTTTGATAAGTAGTCAGTTACCTTCTATAATTATACAAATAATCATTCTGAAAAATTTGATATAAATGCATTTTCATGCAAAGTATGCTATCATAAAGGCATCTTTGCAGCAAGAGGTGTTACTAATATGTATTAAAAGGAATGAACATTTTCTGTCTGTTGATGAGGTGCTACAATGATGAAATTGTACTAGTTTAGAGGCAAGCTCTGTTAAAAAGACGTAGTGGTATGATTCTCTTCACCATTGTTAATATGTGCTTATTGTTTGTATCATTAATTAAAATACAATTATTGCATTGTCATGGAAAACATTTAAATGTTGCGTTGATATTATTATTATTATTATTTAGTGAAGACATGTTATTGAATTCAATGGTCAAATGTTGTTTTCGTTTCAAATTGTTATTATCTGTTGCTGGGTAGGAGACCTTCAAAGGCACTTCCTCCTGATGTCTGTTCTCTTTGTTTTGATTCTGGAACAGCATCTCAATTGTTTCTGCGCTGCTCTTTTGCTTGGAATATATTGAATAAGCTTTTTGGTCTTTGGGAGGAAATTGGGTTTATCTGGAGTTGGTGCACTTTATTTTTTAATTTTGGTAAAAGGAAGGATGCACATGCTCTGCGGACTTGTCGGTTTTTGCAGTCCTGTGGGATTTATGGTCCATGGCTGGAATGAAATGCTCCTATATTTATGGGGGAACATCTGAATTTATCTTTTTTATGGGAGAAGAAACATTATTTTGCCTCACTTTGGTGTGCATCTATTGGGTTGTTGAAGGAGTGAGGTTTTCTGATATTCAACAGGATTGGCTTGCTTTGTAATTGTTTTGGATTTATTGTTTTATTTTTTTCTTCTTTCTACTTCCCTTTGTTGAAGAGGATTTCTTGTCTCCTTCTTGAGTATTTATCCTATCCTAATGCATTTATCTTCTCTTTCTACCAGGGGGAAAAAAAAAAAAAGCTTGTTGACTATCATATTCTGAATTTATTCTTTTTGATGATTTTCACATGAGCAACTCTATGGTAGGAAATGCCAATTGGATTAGATTTATGTTTTGGGTTTGGGGTGTGCTCTTGGTTGAGGGTCTGGTTAGAGAAATGGCTTCAGTCTTCTATTAGCCGAGTGTATTACTCTGGTGCTTGTGTGACTTTGGTTGCCTCATGCTAATTCTTCCTTTCTCTTCTTTCCTCCTATTTTTTGAATTCTTTCCCTTGTCTCCTCTCCTATTTTACTTCCCCTTCTCCGGTTCTGTTTCTTCCAACTGCATTCCTTTAATTAACTTTCTCCTCTCTGTTTTCTTTCTGATTATCTGGTTCCCCTATCATAATATCTACCCTCCTCACCTTTTCTTTTATACCCCAGCTTTTTCTATTCATCTTCCCTCATGGCCCTAGTAGAGCTTTCCTCTGGCAGGTGTTATCTTCAATGGTTTTTGAAGGGAGTGCTCCAGTCCAATCCTTTGGCAGATTTTTTGAGAGTTGTTGCTTTGTTATAGAGCACTATCAGCTCCGCCATGACTATTTCAATCAAGAAATGCCCTCCTTGGCAGTGGCAGAGTATTGTCCTTGAGCATTGTTTGCCAATCTTTTGTTCTTGGCATGATGACATGGTAGCAATGCTCCATAGTCTTTTCTTGGGCTGCCTCAGATGATCATGCATCTGGTTTTCTGGGTTTTTCCGGTTTCAGCTAGGTTTTCTGTTGATGTTCTATAATTTTTAGTTTGGTTTTGTTGTACTTTCAGGACTGCAGTTGGATGTTTTCAGAGTTTGCATCTTATTGGGGTTTTTTTCTTTTTAATAAATACTCCAAGATGGTTTCAGATGCAATGTTGCTTGCACTGTGACCAAATCATTTAGGTTCTTTCTGCTATTAAGCTGCCCTAGTTTTGAACTGCTGGAATCTGGATAACTGAGGTGTTTCAACATTGTGCTGGTCAGAATTTTCTCATGTTCCTTTTTTGTATCCACAGCTCATGTTGCTGGCTCATGTCTCATGCTTCTTGATCAGACATTGAACCTGCCTGTGTCTCTATGCTTTTCTGTTCTACTGTTTGAGCCGCACATTGGCAGTGCTCCCTCAAATCCTTAGACCTCATCATATGAATTATGGATTTAATGGATTTTTTAAACATTTTTATTAATTAATTATTGTTGGCCGCGTTTTTAATATATTGTTCTTTGCTTTATTAACATTAAATAAGTGCCTCAATTTTTTTGTTGAATTTTATTTTTATAAAATAATTAATTATTGTTCGTTGTGTTTGTAATATATGTTCTCTCTTTTAGGAGTAAATAATTGGGATTATAGCGAATTGCAAGGGTAGATCGGGAGGGATTTCTCGTAGGAGTCGGACAAGTACATTAAAATTTAAAATATGCAAAGGACATATAGCGATTGACTATTCCCATTGTTATGCGATATATTTCTTTATTTGGTGATTTAAAAAAAAAAACAGAAAATAATATTATGTAATTTATAATCCTATGCAAGTTTCTTGACAACTTAATTTTTTATAATAATAATAATAATTATTATTAATTGTTATAAAATTTATTAATATAATTATTAGCTGTGACTACAAAAACATTATCCAAATATTATTACAAATTTTAAAAATTAAATAAGGAATTATTAGGTGGCTTTAAAGAGCAATGACGCAATTTATGGCATGGTTTAAAAATTGGAATTATTCTATTTATTATTTCATAATTTATAAAATTACTAATTTAATTATTGTTCCATTGCTTTTTGATATTTAAACACACCATTATATTGTGCATACTATTTATTTACAAAGTTAAATTCGTGATTGAAAATTATTTCACTTGATATTTGAAAAATGAATTTGGTTATAATAACTAAAACATAATGTAGCACAATACTATTTTTTGTGGGGAGAATAATGGGGAAATAAAAATATTTATTTAAATTTTGAATATGTGCTTATTTTTTTGAATTTCCTATTTTTAGGGGATAAGGTGGATTAATTAAACAGAATTTTTTAGTTTTAAAATAAAAAGTTTATTAAATTAATTATGTGTCCATACTTTGTAAAATATTGTAATTATAAGATACCTTATAAATTAAGAATATTTTTGGAAAGATGATTGAAATAAAAAAAATTGAAAATTATCAGTTACAAAAAAAAATTAATTTAATTACTATCCACAATCACAAAAATTAATTTAAAACATATGAAAAATATTGCAAGATGTTGATACTTATATTTAATTATATGATTAAATTTTGTAGGAGAAATTAAATATTATATTTTTAAAATTTCCTAATATGATAATTCTATAAAAAAAAGTTAGTTTTTTGAAATCTTATCCCGTGTATGGTATGGATCTCTATTAATATTTAAAATGTTTAACAAAATATTGATTCGATTTGATTATTACAATTATTTAGAGTATATAACTAAAATTGAGTTAATAATTTAAAAAAAAATTAAAAAGTAAAATAAAATTAAAATGATGGGTAATAGATTTTTCGGTTTGTGTTGTAAAACATGTATATTTATGTGGATGACTATCTAGATAATAGGTTACAACGTTTGGTATGCCCACATAATGGTTAATTATATGGTTAACCTTTGAGATGTCAATGTATTTGTTTATATAAGGACATGTTTTATAATAAAATGAGATAATAAGATGCTTAACAACATCTAGTTCCTGAAGAACTATACTGTTAAATTTCTATAGTTCTAATTTTTTTTTCTTTTTATTTCTTTTTCAACACGTTATCAGCACAATCAAGTCTCTAATGGTATAACAAGTTTCGTTGGTATTATTTTAAGGTAAGAATCTTGTTTTCTTTAATATTTGTTATCTATATAATTTTAGTTTTTCGTCAAACTATATTTATATGTTAACTATATCTCTTATCTTGAGTACATGTCCTTAAATATTTTTATGTTGGGATATATGTGAGAATAACATTTCCATTTAATATTTATCTAACTTTGAATTTTTATTTATTTTTGAAGTACTTTTATGATGTCAAACCTCACAAAACTTGAATTCGTTGCCCTTGATATTTCTAGAAGAAATTATCTGCCATGGGTACTTGATGCTGAGATCCACCTTAATGCTACGAATTATGAAAGTACAATTGAAAAGGAAATCAAGCATCACTGCAGGATTGCGCAAAGGTAATGATTTTCCTTCGATACCATTTACACGAATAATTGAAAATTGAGTACCTTACTATTAAGGATCCATTAGTCATTTGGAACAACTTAAAGGAGAGATATGAACACCAAAAAACGGTAATTCTTCCAAAAGCTCGATATGATTAGATACACTTACGACTGCAAGATTTTAAAACTGTAAGTGAATATGATTCAGTTTTGTTAAAATTAGCTCTCAATTGAAGTTATGTGGAGAAAAAATTACCGATGATAATATGTTAGAAAAAACAGATTCGACTTTTCATACTTCGAATGTGCTCTTGCAGTAACAATATCGAGAGCGTAGATTTACAAAATATTCTGAACTAATTTCTTGTTTACTTGTGGCTGAACAAAATAATAAGTTTTTGTTGAAAAATCATCAATCTCGTCCAACTGGCTCAACACCATTCCCTGAAGTGAATGTGACTTTTTCTCAAGGTCGTGGACGAGGTCGTGGTAGGAAAAATTGTTGGACCCATGATGATCATCCTTCAAAGTTTGAAAGTAAAGGTGTTGAAAATACTCAAAGAAAATGGATAAAGAATAAAGAAAGCTCTTAACAAAATAACAAAGTATAAAATAATAACAATATTTGCTATAGGTGTGGAACAAAAGGTCATTGGTCTTGAATATGTCGCACTCCTAAACGCTTAGTTGATCTTTACAAGGCATCGTTAAAAGGAAAAGAGAAAAACGGTGAAGTGAATTTTTCTGAACCTATTGATGTTAAGTATGAGTCTCCTTTGGATGTTAAATTTGATGTTTCTGAATTTTTTGAGAATCCTAGTGGCAAAATTGATCATTTGATTGAGGATGAAAATGTCTACTATTAAATTATTTTCATGTTTATGTTATTTTAAGAAAATTAACTTATGTAATTTTTTTTTATTAAAAGTTTTACATATAATATGCTTGGTAATATTTTGTTATATTTCATAATTCTTAAATTTTACTTTTCATTTACTAGATCATACAAAATAAACTTGATAAAATGGAGGATGACATGTGTTTGATGGATAGTAGCACGACTTACACAATTTTTTATGTTAAAAAATATTTTTTGTAATTAACATTAGCTGAAATTAATGTTAATACAATATATGACTCTGCAAATGTAATAAAGGACTCTGGAAGAGTTCAAATTATGTTTTCAAATGGGATAAAATTGTATATTGATAAAACATTGTATTCTAGTAAATCCCAAAGAAATATACTAAATTTTAAAGATATATGTTGTAATGGATATTATGTTAAAACCAAAAATGAAGGAGATATGGAATATCTTTTTATTACATCTATAGTTTTAAATTAGAAGATCATATTAGAAAAAATTTCAAGTTTTTCATCTAGCCTATATTTCACAAAAATAAGGATGGTTGAATCAAATTTTATGCACTAAAAGTGCTCCGAACCTAAAAGTTTTATACTTTGGCATGATCGTCTTGACCATCCTGATTCAACTATGATGTGACGAATCATTAAAAATATACGTGGACATCCATTAAAGGATCAGAAAGTTCTTTTACCTGGTGATTATTTTTGTACTTCTTGTGCTCAAGAAAAACTACTTGTTAGACCTTCTCTATCTAAATTATCTTTAGAGTCTCCATCTTTTCTGTAAAGAATACAAGGAGATATTTGTGGTCCAATTCATCCATCTTGCAGACTATTTTGATATTTCATGGTTTTAACTGATGCTTCCACTTGATGGTCACATGTTTGTTTACTTTCAACTCGTAATGTTGCTTTTGCTAAATTTTTTGCTCAAATAATAAAGTTAAGATCAATTTTTCTTGATCATCCCATTCAAACTGTCCATTTAGATAATGCAGGTGAATTTTCTTTAAAAGCATTTCATGACTATTGCATGTCAATAGGAATAAGTGTTGAACATTCTATTGCACATGTTCATACACAAAATGGTTTGGCGGAATCCTTCATTAAGCGTTTACAATTTATTGCTAGACCTATGCTTATGTGATCAAAGCTTCCTGCATCTGCTTGGGTTCACGCTATAGTGCATGTTGCGTCTTTGATTAGAATTAGACTAACTGCATATCATGAGTTTTTACCTTCACAGCTTGTGTTTAACCATCAACCTAATATATCTCATCTTAAAATTTTTGGTTGCGTTGTATATGTTCCTATTGCACCTGCACAACGAAGTAAAATGAGACCACAACATCGGCTTGGTACTTATGCTGGTTTTGATTCTCCTTCTATCATTAAATATCTTGAACCACAAATAGGTTATCTTTTTAAAGTCAGATTTCTAGATTGTCAATTTGATGAATCATTTTTCCTGTCATTAGGAGAAGGAAAAGGATTAAAAACACAAGAAATTTGTTGGAACACACAAACTTTGTCTAATCTTGATACATGCCCAAATCAATGTGAACTTGAAGTTCAAAGAATAATTCATTTGCAGAATGCTGCAAGTCAATTGCTAGATGTTTTTACAAACAACAAAAGGGTCACTCAATCACATGTTTCGGCCGAAAATATTCCTGCTAGATTGATTGTTCATGAAGAACATCCAATGAGAATAGCAGCTAATGAATCTAAAGTGTGCCAGAGACGTGTAGACCAATTGGTGCAAAGGATACTGTTCCTCGAAAGAAAAAGGAAATGAATAAAAGTGAAACTCCAAAAGAGTTCATTAACACTTAAGAAGAGGTAAAAAGAAATATAGATCAATAATCCTATATTTCCACAGAAGCAACACCAGAAGTGGTTCCGGTACCGGGAAATTATGAGATTTCATTAAAATTTGGAAATATGCGGAGAAGAAATGAAGTTGTTGTTGACAATGTGTTTGCATATGTGATTGCTTCGAAAATTATTAATGATAATGAGCCTGAGCCTCAAACTGTAGAAGAATGTCAATATCGAAATGATTGGCCAAAATGGAAAAAAGTAATACAGGCTGAGCTAGACTCATTAGCCAAACATAAGGTATTTCGACCAATAGTCCAAACACCTGAGAATGTCAAACTTGTTGGGTATAAATGGGTTTTTTGTATGTAAAAGAAATGAAATGAATGAAATTGTAAGATACAAGATGCGTCTTGTAGTACAAGGTTTCTCCCAAAGGCCTGGTATAGATTATAATGAGACCTATTCCCCTGTTATGGATGCAGTTACTTTCAAATTTTTGATTAGTTTAACGGTTTCTGAAGGACTCGACATACGCCTCATGGACGTAATAACAACTTACTTGTATGACTCATTGATAATGACATATATATGAAAATCCCTAAAGGATACGGAAACATATAATCCAAAACAATGACAAATGTATTCTGTTAAATTACAAAGATCCTTGTATGGATTGAAGTAATCTGGACGAATGTGGTACAATCGTCTAAGTGAATATTTGTTGAAAATTGGATATGAAAATAATCTTATCTGTCATTGTGTTTTCATTAAGAAGATAAATTCTAAATTTGCTATAGTCACAATTTATGTTGATGACATAAACATAGTAGGAACTCTAGAAGAGATCTCAACGACTGCTGACTATTTAATGAAAGAATTTGAAATGAAAGATCATAGGAAGATAAAAAATTGTCTTGGTTTTCAAGTTGAACACAAGTGGAATTCTTATTCATCAATCATTTTATATAGAAAAAAATCTTGAAATAATTTTTTGTGGATAAATCTTATCCATTAAGCTCTCTGATGGTTGTTCGTTCACTTGATGTGAAAAATGATCTTTTTCATCCTCGAGAAGATGATAAAGAAATCCTTGGTCCTAAAGTACCCTATCTTAGTGCAATAGGAACACTCTTGTATCTTGTAAATTGCACTAGACCAAATATAACTTTTGCGGTAAATTTTCTGACAAAGTTTAGTTCTACACCAACTCAGAGATATTGGAATGGAGTAAAACATGTTCTTCGTTATCTCCGCGACACATCTGATATGAGTTTGTTTTACTCAAAGGGAGTAAAGTCTATGTTGAAAGGATATGCTGATGCTGGATATTTTTCTAATCCTCATAAAGTTCGATCACAAACAAGCTATATTTTTACATGTGGTGATACTACTATCTCATGACAATCTGTAAAGGAAATGATCACTGCTACCACTTCAAATTATTCAGAAATATTGACAGTTCACAAAGCAATTCATGAATGTGTATGGTTAAGAATTATAATCCAACATATTAAAAGGACAAGTGGATTATCACTGGAGAATGACACACCAATAATATTGTACTAGGATAATGCATCATGTATTACACAAATCAAAGATGGGTACATAAAATATGATATAACTAAACATATTTCACCAAAGTTCTTTTATACTCATGCACTTCTGAAGAAAGGAAATGGTGACATTTGTAAAATCCGTTCAAGTGACAACTCAGCAGATCTATTCACAAAAGCATTGCCAACTTCAATTTTCAAAAAACATGTACATAACATTGGAATGTGATAACTTAAGGACATTTATTAATTGTTTGTATTTTTGAGAGGAGGTATGAATACTATACTTTTTTTCCTTCGTTAAGGTTTTGTCTTACAGGGTTTTTCTTAGTGAAAGTTTTAATGAGGCATATTCATAGTATATAGTCATTTAAGGGAAATTGTTATAAAACGTGTATATTTATCTGGATGACTATTTAGATAATAGGTTATAACTTTTGGTATGCCCATATAATAGTTCATTATGTGGTAACCTTTGAAATGCCAATGTTACCTATATAAGGACATGTTTTACAAAATTAGATAATAAGATGATTAACAACATCTAATTCCTGAAAAATTAGGTTCTTAAATTTCTATAACTTCAAATTTTTTTATATTCCTCTTTATTTCATTTATAACATATTTTTGCAATTTTTGAGATATTTTCTAACGGTCCCAATATCACAAAATGACAAATATACCCCTCATTTCTCCACCCCTCCTTCCTACTATTCCGCACAAATAACTTGACAGAGGGAGAAATAGAGAGAGGGGGGTACAGAGACGGAGAGAGGAATTGCAGAGAGAGAGAGAGAGAGAGAGATAGAGAGAGCGAGAGGAAGATGTACGGATACGCGAGCGTGGGGAAGGGGGAGCTAGATCTAGAGCAGGGGACGCTATACCCAGGGCTCAGCCATGGCGAGAACCAGCTTCGATGGGGTTTCATCCGCAAGGTCTACGGAATCCTCTCTGCTCAGATCGTCCTCACCACCATCGTCTCTTCCGCCACCGTTCTTTACTCTCCCCTCAACGATCTCCTCCGAGGAAATTCATCCCTTCTCATTTTCCTCATGTTCTTTCCCCTCATCTGTAAGTTCCCGTTCTATCCTAATCTTATTAGGCCGTATAATTTTATGCCCATCGCCCTTTTATTTTTTGTGCTCTTGTATTTTTTTTTTTTGAATCTTGTTTTCGATTGAATCTATCTACGGTCGCTTTGGCTTTTCTAAAATTGCTTTGTGACCGAATGTCAATGTACGTGCCTGGATGATCGGGTTTTTTCGTGTCACTTAAGAGTGAGTTAGGGTTTGGTTTTGATCAGAGAGGATTTCATCTGGGGTGTCAATAAAAATCTTTTGTGTCATGCGTGTGCGTGTGCGTGTGCTATTGTTATTGAATTACACATTGGGTTGTTATCTTGGGAAATTATTCAATATTGGATCATAGGATGGTAAGATTCAATCATGTAGAAAATAACATTTAGATCTCAAATAGAAAGGTGCATGTTTAATTTTTTTAATCAAACTAGCCGGCTCTCTATTTTTCAAAAAAATTTAAAAATTGTGCAGAAAATAGCCAAGAATTAAAGAATATAAGGGCATTTTAGGATAGATAGGTAATTGCATAGATGTTTTTGGATAATTAAAATTAGTTTTAAGAATAAATTTGTCATAATTATGGGGCTGTTTTGGGATAGTTAGTCACATGGGTATTTTAGA
This sequence comes from Malania oleifera, assembly GCF_029873635.1. Classification (NCBI taxonomy): domain Eukaryota; kingdom Viridiplantae; phylum Streptophyta; class Magnoliopsida; order Santalales; family Ximeniaceae; genus Malania; species Malania oleifera. The sequence goes on along the minus strand of NC_080421.1, from coordinate 8,662,524 downwards.
TAATTATATTTAGTTATAGGGGTAAATTTGATATTTTTGAAAAAAGGCACCAAAGGGGGATCCCCTTCATGGTATTAGAGATTAGAGATTAGAAATTAGATAAGATGCTGCTTTGATTTAATCTAGAAATAAAATTACTTTGCGTGATGTCCAATACATTAAATGAGTGAGATAACAAACAACAACAACAAAAAAAAAAACCAAGCCTTAGTCCCACTAAGTGGGGTCGGTTATATGAATCCTTTTCTGCCAATTTATGCGATCGTGGACCATTTCTTTTGATAGATTCAAGGATATTAAATCCTTACTCATTATCTCTTCCCAAGTTATTTTAAGTTTACCCTTACCCCTTCTACTGTCCCCCACAGTAACTAAGTCACTCTTCCTCATAGGTGCACTATAAGGCCTACGTTGCAAGTGTCCATACTATCAGTGTCGTCCCTTCCTTATCTTATCTTCTATAGGAGTTATACCTAACTTACCACGAATATGTTCATTCATTAATTTATCTTTCAATGTTATACCACTCATCCATCTAAGCATTCTCATTTCGAAAACTTTTACTTTTTGGATATTATGTTTCTTCGTCGCCCAACATTCTGATCCATGTAGCATAGCTAGTCTTATAGCTGTCCTATAAAACTTCCATTTCAATTTTAAGGGTATTCTACGATCACATAGCACACTTGAAACACTTCTCCATTTTACCCAACCTGCTTTAATTCTATGCTTTACATTATCTTCAATTTCTTCTTCAGCTTTCATAAATGTGCAAGTGCTATTTATTTCATCATCATCAATTTTAACTTTGTCTCATATATTCCTCCTATCATTATTAAAATTATATTTCATATATTCTGTTTTATTTACTTATCCTAAAGCCTCTAGATTCCAAAGCTTCTCTCCATAATTCTAACTCAGCCTTTACTCTGTCCCTAGTTTCATCAATTAATACAATATCATCTGCAAACAACATACACTATGGAACCTTCTTTTGAATACTCTTAGTTAATTGGTCCATCATTATAGCAAAAAGATAAGGACTCAAAGCAGATCTTTGATGTACACCTATGGTAATTGGAAATTCTCTAGTTTCTCCATGTATAGTCCTTACACTAGTCATTACTCCATCGTACATATCCTTAATGACATTGGTATACCTACAACAACACCCTTTTTTTCTAAAACCCACCATAGAACTTCCTTAGGTATTCTATCATATGCTTTCTCAAGGTCAATAAATATCATATGAGATTTCACCAATTATTCATGATTGAATTTCACATCTTAGAATTTGTGGGTAGATCTTCTTTTCAGGTGGGAATTTTTATGGATTTGGTCTCAAATCACTTTGTTTTGGTCACAACTTTGCGAGAAAGTTATTTTCTCATGAAGTGTTCTCTTGAGAGTTTAAGGGGGTTCCTTATGCATAAAAATGCTATGAAATCAAATGATATCTTTTTTTGGGCTTCAAGGTGTTCTAATCTATTCGTATCCCAAAGGAGTTGAGAGGAATTAATGGTCTCTCCTTCAAGCATGAAAAAAGCAATCAAGTTGTGGTGATATTCTGCTTCATATTGTGAAAGATGGTTGGAAATGCTTTGATTGTGGGTCATCAATCATTAGAAATTTGTAAGAGTCACAATTAGTGGAGATGGTGTGAGAATCAGTGTTTTTCAAAGGCTTGTGAAAGGTTTGATGTGTGGTGAATTGCTTTTGAAATTGTTGGTGATGGAGTTTTGACACTATGGCGAGGTTATCTATTGGGCAAGTGTTAGATTGGAAAATGGTGTGAGTTCAAATTTTAAGACAAGTGGGCCTTCCTTTTGGGCTTCAGGTTGTAGCAACAAGTGAGCTAAATGCGTTTGATGCTAGGAGCGAGCCTAAGGGTTGGAAAGCAAGTGGGCGAGACATTGGGCTTGAATAAGGATAAGCCCGCTCATTATATACAAAAAATTGGGCCTTGGAAATTTTGGGAGAAGTTGAGGGAGATGAATAAAGTCTCCTCCATCACAGTTATTGATGAAAAGCCTGATGAGTTGTTGTAGATTGCCAAATTGATGAAGAAAGAGTTTACTTGTCATGAGGAAAGCCTATTTTGAACAAATATTTTAGGGAATTCTATTCTGAATTTGACCCCTTAGAAGAAATGGATCAAGATTTAGGGAGCATGGTTTTGATGACTATATTGATTGTTCATAGGACTTGTAGTAGAGGATTTGATTTGAAAATCAGTTGAACTGTGTGGTTGCTTCCTTTTTAATCCTCATCCGGATGGGGATTATTGTTTCAGGGAGGTCCGTCCTTTGAGAATGCTTTGGCCAGTTTTTCCCATTTGAAGGATGATGTTGATCATTTAGGTGCTTCAAGGGAAGAGGGATCTTTGGCCACCATTCTTTCCCATAACGTCTCTCATTCTGATTTCATTTTTGATTCTAATTCAGTTGGGCGCTATGGGTAATTTAGAGGTAGAACCTTCCAAGAATGATCATGAGTGCTTAGTATCCCTCAAAGGTATTATTCAATTTATTTCCATCCTAAAGAACTTGTCTAAATTGATGCATATACCTTTGTGCTGAAGGGAGGAAGTAAATGAGGGAGTTGCCGTTTCCATTAGCCTTTAGGGAATGAGAGAGATGACCAAGACCCTTGAGCTCTCCTGAAGTGGGACGGGTATCAAATTTTCAAGGGAAATAACATCAAGTGGCAGACACTTTTATGTCTTATGAGAGGGGGAAAAAAGAGAAATTTCAAAACGCTTACGTCTTATGAGAGGGAAAGAAAGGCAGTTCTAAAAGTGCTTAAAAATCTTGCTACCTTTTTTTTAGGGGGGTTGGGATGAGGAGGTTAAAGTAGTTAAGTTATAAGGGTGATTAGTTGGAATTTAAAGGGTTTGGAGATGTTTGGTAGAGGGGTTTAACTGCAGAAGTTTTGAAGTAGGTATTATCCCAATATTGTTTTCTTACAAGAAATCAAATTTGAGATTGTGGATGGGGGTGGTTTGGGGGTATTTTGAGTGGGAGGTGTAAGGATTAGGAACTATTCCCTTCCAGGCAGTTGATGTGAGATTGTCAGTTTATAGATTTGATATTTGGTAGATCTCTTTCCTATTTTTGCCCTACTTGGAGTTAGAGGAAGGGGTTAGTGGTGGTTGTGTTTATAATTCTACTAGGCCTACCCTTTGCTCATATTTTTGGGATAAGCTTTTATGTTTATGGGTTTTGTTCTCCTAGGTGGATTGTAGGGGGTGATTTCAATGTTGTTATCTTTTTGTTAGAAAAGAAGGGGGTCTTATGTTATCAAGCATGCGGAAGTTTGATAGATTTATTAGGGATAGTGGGTTGAGAGGTCTTCCTTTGGAGAATGCTTTGTATTATTGGTTAGTGGTGGTGAGAGGGTGGTGACAAGCCATTTGAATAGGTTTCTGTTTTGTGGTGAACAAGAGAATGAATTTTTTTATTTTATGCCAAAGGTGTTCTCTATACTAGATTTCGATAATTTTTCTATCCGGATAGAATCTAGTACGGTTAAGTGGGATTCAACCTTGTTTTGTTTTGATAATATGTGGATTGGTCATCATTTTTTAATTCCTTGACTAGGGATACCTGAAGTCAGTGCATTGTGAAGGGTGGGAAGGTTCTAGGTTTAATAAATTAAGAGACTAGAAGAGGCAGTGGAAGTTAGAAGATTTTGTGGTTTTACTATAGGGCTCCAGCAAGCTAAATATTGGGCGACATTGATGTGTTGGATAGAAAGGAGGGAGTAGGGGGTTTTTCACGTGGTGAGGTTGCTAAGTGGGTCTCTTTGTAAAATGAGCTAGAAGGTGTGATTCTCAAGTAAGCATGGAGTTGAAGGCAAAAGACTAAATTTAATTGGGTTAAGGGGACAGAAATTTAACTCGAAAAATGTTTTTCATAGATTGGCCAATGGGAAGATGGGATGGGATCTAATCAGAGAGTTGAAGTCTAGGGAGGGGGGAGTTTGTTAGAGATGCTATGTTGATTGCTGACGAGATTACTAATTTGTTAACAGAACTTTATACTGAGGAAGCTTACTTGAGACCTATGATTGAGGGTTTGGATTAGAGTCCTATCTCTAATGCTGAGAACTCTTAATTAACGAACCAGGTTTCAACATATGAGCTTAGAAACTATTGTGTATAAGATTATTGCTAAGATTCTTGCAAGTAGGTTGAGTCTGGTGCTATGGGTGGTGCTATTGTTGGGGCGGGGCGTGGGGTAGATAAATTTTGAATGCTATTTTAGCTGCTAATGAGGTAGGAGAGGATGTTTTGGAAGGAAAGGGATAGATATTTTTTGAAGTTGGACTATGCAAATGCGATGTGATGGTGTAAGTTGGTACTTTCTGCATACACCTCTTTTTAAGAATGGTTTTTGTGAGAGGTGGTGGTCTTGGATAAGAGGGTACATAGCTAAATGCATCACATTTTAAGTGATTATTATTGGGGAACCCGTGTTGTGGTTAAGGCCTTCAAGGGGTGTTAGGCAATGGGATTCTTGCCGGGAATGCTTTGAGTGGGATGATAGATAGAGCAGTGGGTAGGGGGTTTGTGAGTGGTATTACAGTGGAGAGTGAGGAGGTGATAGTGTCCCATTTAAAGTTTGCAGAATGTGCTGCTATCTTCTTAAATGATCATAGAGATTTCTTTTTAGATGTTATTACTGTTATTCTGATTTTGAGTAGATTTATGAGTAAGAACTAATTTGGGTAAAAGTGGGATTGGGCTATTAATTTTAGTTCTCATGAGGTTTTGGAGTTGACTTCATTACTTGGGTCTGGTCTAATGGTGTTTTGGATAGACCTTTGACTTATTTAGGAGTTCCTTTGGATGGTAGTACTAGGTTGTTAGGTTTTTTGGATCATTTGGTGATTAAATTGTTTAGGCAGTTGGATGGGTGGAAGGGCGGGCACCTCATTCTCTTTAGGTGGTCATATCTCCCTTTTAGGTGTCTGTATTCTAGTCCTTTGTATAATTTGCCAATGCTTAGAATTCCTGCTGTGATAGCTAATAAGATTGAAAAATTAGAAGTGATTTTCTTTTTGTCCAGGGTATGGGAGGAGGAATCATTTAGTTAGTTGTAAGTCTAAGGAGTAGGGGGATTGGATCTTGGAAGGTTGGTGTCCAAAAACATGGCTCTATAATTTGGGTATTAGATGTTCTTCTGAGAGTTCTTGAATATCTATTCACTAGTTTATGCTTTATTCTTTCCTTGCAGTAAATATAATTGAGTGAGGATTCTCAGATTTGATTTTTTCAGGATATTTGTTGGAGGATTCTGCCTTTTCTTCATTTCTATCCCATTTGCATCCTCCATAATGTTGTCATCTCTTCTCTTTGACTTCTAGTGGTGATAATTTTACTCGGGATTTTCATTTTCGAAGAACTATAAATAATATGGTAATGGAGGAGGGCTCTTTTGGAGGAGTGTTACTCTTCAAACAGAGGAGGGATGCCTGGGTTTGGAATTTGGATTCATTGGGAGTTTTTTCTTGTGAGTCCTTATTTATCATCTGATTAGATCTATTATTTATTTTTTGATTCATCATTGCATTTTGGATGCAAAAATTTCTTTGAAGATTAAAGTTTCATTTGGTTTGGTGGTTCTAAATAGAGTTAACACCAATAAACTGTTGCTGGGTAGGAGGATTTTGAAGGTACTGGGATATTAGTTTTTTTGTGGTGTGCAGAGCAGGTTGTTTGGACTGTAGAGGAAATTGGGCTTTTTTATTTTTATTTTTATTTTATTTTTATTTTTAAAGAGGGGTGCAACATGAGGGCTTCCTAGGAGGTCACCCATCCTAGTACTACTCTCGCCCAAGCATGCTTAACTGCGGAGTTCTGATGGGATCCGGTGCATTAGTGCTGGTATGATCGCACCCAGAGGAAATTGGGTTTGTCCAAAGATAGTGGAAGTCTTTTGAATATTTCTTTTAGAGGATATGGGAGGAGTAAAGATGCCGGTTGTTTGTCGAGATGTCCCATGTTTGCCTTTTTTTTTTTTCGGTGGGGAATTTAGTTCGAGCATGATGTACATATTTTTAGTCGAAAGGGGCTGACTGTGGCATGGGATATGTTTGGTGTCTCTTTGGTCTTTTGCAGCTGGGTGTGAGAGAACTTTTTTTGATGTTCAGCAGGATTGGAAGCCTGATTATCTTCAGCAAGCCTTATTATCTTGATTACATTTGGTACTCTTTTACCTTGTAGGAGGATTTCTTATCCTTCTGTGTGTACATTCCTTTTCTTACTATACCATCTTTTTTTCCTATAAAAAATGTGTGTTTGGTATAACTTTTTTAACTAAAAGTGATCTCCATTGTGCAAAATCTGTTTTAGGCTAGCTGGTGACAGCTTTACTTGTAAGTCACATTCTTAAGATAGAAATTTATTTTTGAACCTAAAAAAACTTTTGGAGTGGGTGGGTTATTGAAGCTCTCTCCAAGGCTGATTTTTGGATTAATGATCACTTCCCAAAAAAAATTGTTTCATGTTACCTTTGTATTGCGAAATCACTCGTAATTCAAAGTTATCCCAAGTGGGTTATTAAGACAACTGGAAGAGGACAATGGTCAATCCATAAAATTAATAAAAGCAAGAACAAAATGGGCTCGAGGCCACAAGGCTTTCTTTTGTTGATTTATCCAAGTTCAAAATGTGAGTGAAAAAAGGCCCTCAAGTTCAAGTTGAGGTTCAAAAACTTTAAGGTGTGTAAGAACATAGAATATCCCGAAGAGCCTACAAAGTACAAATCCTATCATATCGGTCCCTATCCCATGGAAATTCCACTATTTAACAATTTTTAGTTTGTATTGAATGATTTGATGATAAATTTGATAGCAGTATCATGGAATGGGCAAGGCCCATCCATTTCCTTGGTTCCCTTCCTTGATAGTGCTCCAGTTCTTAAATTTCATTGGTGAGTCTTGCATGGGAATCGTAATTGGTTTTTATACTATTTGTATCAATCTAATAGCTTAAATCGGTTGGACCTTATCTAATATAATCCCACATTGATTATATTAAGGCTTGGTATCCATTGTTGGTCCATAAAGTTGCTGATCAGGGTTTTAGTTTAAGTAATGATCTAAACTTGGTTTTTAGAGCCTTGATTATGATTACAAAGAAATCCTAAGCTCAATTATTTTTGCTGCATTTAATGTATTTTTGTTCAAAATTATTTTATTTTCTCATTATGGGTGTTAGTTGTTGTTTGTTCTGCTTCATGTGCAATCAGGTTGCACATGCAGGGACCGTTAAGGTTTGATACACTGTTAGTTCAAAATCTAACTTAAGGTTTTGGGTCATATGGGGAGTTAACATGCTTCTGTTGTTGCCATGGGTTCTAGACTTCTAGGTGCAACTTTTGCTGTTCGCGTTTATTTTTCATTTGGTAAATATTATCTTATTCTTTGTAATGAAAATTATTCATTGCCTGTTTTCTTTTCTGGATGCAATCAAACTGCACATGGGGGTAGGGTGTGGGTTTTAAGGCTTGGTATTCAATGTTGGCCCACCACATAATAGTTTAAGCTTACAAGTTTAGCCGTGACTTAACAAATTCATTTCCTAAGCAGTTTTGGTGTCTGATTCCATTAGGAAGAACTTCTTGATCCCTTGGTCCTTTTGGATGATGAGTCTTTACCTTCGTAAACTTACAGAATTTTGCATTTTGTGTATCTAGTCTTGTGTTATTTGGTTATTGTGTCAATCTTAATACCATAGTAGGTAAAACTGCATCTGAATCGTAGGATTGTAGCTACTTTGCCATAACTATCAAGATCACAAAAAGAATTCCAAAGTTGTAGAATTGCAATAGGATCATTGTAGGATTGCAGTAGGATCATTGTAGGAGTGTAAGATTGTATAAAATATATATATTTTTTTGACACTTCTTCTAAATTGCTGGAATCGTGGTACTTGATGCTTGTTCAGTAGAATTTGGCTAGAAGGTACAACCTAGTGGATGATTTTGTTTATTTAATAACTCAAATTTATTCTAGTGCATGGTTTGATAGTGTTGAAGCATTTAATATTATGCTTGGGATAGGAATTAGCACAAATTAACTCATTTGATGATGATGGGGTGTGATGGTGACATGGACGATCTTAGTGATATTGATAAAACAAATTTGTGGCTTAAATGATTACATTAATGTGGAGAAGGTAGTTTGATAGTTTGGCTTTTGTTATTTGTTTGCGAAAACATCTTTTTCGTTTTTGGCAATCTTGTTATTTAGTTCAGTGTTGACAAACTTGGGTAAAGACAATATCCTATTCTTTAGTTTTAAGAATCTGCTCCTTAATTATAAGTTGGTTTAATGGAGTAGGAACACAATACACTGCCTCTACCCATTGAGCCACTTCATTTGTGGGTTTCTTAATTTTGAATGCTTACTAGCCTGGTTCCTATGTTTATATCATTGAAACTTGGGAAAATGAAACATATAGATGCATTTTCCTACTAATTTTATATGGTTGGGTTATGATCCTTGATCTGGTTATGCTAGCCCTCTAGTGATCCTATGTAAGATCCGGTTTTAACTACCTTGGATGTGTCAAGGTTCAGGGCACATAGGCACATGCCTTGGGGATAGGCATCCAGGTGCACAAAAGGCAGGGTTGATGTAGGTTTAATTGCGTTTGTTTTAATGTTTAGTTTTTCCTCTCAGCATCATGGTACATGTAAAACCATTTAGTGTTTAAGATTTTATTTCTAAATAAGAAAAGAATTCCTATTTGAATTCAATGAAAATACTTTAAAAAGGAAAATTTCTCAAAGAATAGAGGTCAATTCTCCCCTCGGGAAAAAAAAAAAATGAAAAATTTCCAATTTCAAGGCATTCTGATTCTTCCCATTTTAAGTTCAAGAATACTATAAATTTAAGGTTTTAGAAAATTAATTTAGCTTAAAAGAGTGATGGAATTTTAAAATACTGGAACAAATTATTTCAAAAGTTGGTTATTGAGGCCTTCACAGGTCTTAAAAGCCTTGTGAATATAGTCAAACCTTGTTTACCTAAACTTGATCCCAGAACCTTTGCTTCAGAGTTCAAGCCATTTAGTTAAATCAAATCAAGCAAAGAAAATTTATTCCAAGTCAAGAATATCTTTGTCACAACTTAGTTGAGTGTGCCATGTTAGGGCCTAGAGACTAGAGTAGTGGAGTGCAAATGTCCCATTTGGATTCATATTATAAGTGAAACCTAAGGTGTAGTGTCAAGAGGGGGGTGAATTGGGTCTTTTAAAAATTCCTTAGATCCTTTTTGTTCATTTTTACAATTTTTTAAGGCTTTCTTGTATTCTTGTTAACCGGGCAATTCACACTAAGTCCTATTTCCTCCAATTAATCCACAATCACAACAACCACAATCAATCAATCAACTATTTAAGCAAAACAACCATACACCAAGAAATCAATTTGGAATATTTAGCGACCCTGTATATGAATGTGAAGTTCCTGTAGTTGGCTTTTGAGTTTGAATATTAAAATGACATCCAAACACATTTTTAATATTAGAATTTAAATAAACCTTCAGCTAATTGGTTTTGGGATGTTAACCAATCAACGTACTTCCTTTTGGTTTCCGCAAAAGATTGATTAACCAACACACTCCCTTTAGGTTTCCGCAAGCCCAAAAACAAATTAGATTTTGAGTTTACTTAATTTCCAATATGCGTTACTTTATGATTAAAAATATTAAAACATCCATACAGGTTATATCGTTGCTGAAATGTAAAAGAGAGTAAGGGAAAGAGAGTGACACCATCATTTTTACGAGGTTCGACTTACCCTAGCCTACGTCCTCGCCTTAGGTCAACCACCTAAGGAATTCATTATACCTTGTTCTTTTCGGGTGGAACAAAAACTTTACAACAATTACCCTCTTTTTTTTTAGGAAGAAAAACCTCTCTAAGCAATAACTTGTGCTTGGTCCAACGATCCAACAAACCTTTGAACCGTCAAAGATCAAGATGAAAGAAATAGATCTGCTTACAAAAACACTTTCACAATTCATAGCAGGTTGTACAAATTAAATTCTAAATCGTACTTCGAAAACCAAAGCTAAATAGAAAATGTGAAGCTTTAAAGGTTTAGAAGTCACTAATGGTTCTTAAAAAAAATTTGAAAGCAACTCTTTTGTTTGTCAATCCACCAATATCATATAGTTTTTCTCCAGCAAAATGATGTGAGCACACAAAAACTTTTAGGAGAATTTCAGTGCAGGGATCGTATATAACTTCGGCGTATTGCTCGTTTGATCTTTTTGCTACTTTTGCTTGTGTATTTTTTCATTGTTCAAAGGAGGTATTTATAGATTTTTTCAAAGAAAAGTTTCCTCATTTATCATGAAACATTTATGTAGCTTTTCAAATAGTATTAAATTATAGAATTAATTTTGAAAATTTTCCATTTAGGTAAATTTATCAAAAAATATTAAATTATAGAATTAATTTTAAAAATCTTCCATTTAGGTAACTTAAAAAAAAAAAAAAATTTAAATTATGAAATTAATTTTGAAAATTTACCCACGAGTTTGAAATTCAAATATTTTTAATTTTGACAATCTTCGTGGAAGTTTAAAATTCCCAATTTTGACAATCTCCCCGCAAGTTTGAAATTCAAAGATTCTTAATTTTGGCAATCTTCTCGCAGGTAAAAAATTCTCAATTTTGAAAAAAATTTAAATTATGACATTAATTTTGAAAATTTACCCACGAGTTTGAAATTCAAATATTTTTAATTTTGACAATCTTCGTGCAAGTTAAAAATTCCCAATTTTGACAATCTCCCCGCAAGTTTGAAATTCAAAGATTCTTAATTTTGGCAATCTTTTCGCAGGTAAAAAATTCTTAATTTTCACAATCTTCTCGCAAGTTTGAAATTAAAAAATTCTCAATTTTGACAATCTTCAAAACTCTAGTTTACTTGAAAAATTTAATTGGAACATTTTAAAAACATTTTTAAGAGTTTTTCAAATAATGATCGTTGGGTCTTTGATTCTTAAGGAGTTTCACATATCTAAATAGCATTGACTTTGAAGTACTTACAACAATCCTTCTAATCGTGGTCTCCTTAATCACTAAGTCCTTCAGCCTCTCGAGGTTCACTTTTGACTTTTAGACTTGCTTGACCTTTAACCTCTTCATTTGTTGTTCATTACTTCAATATACCGAGGAGCTTCCTTTAGATTAACATTGATCTTTAGTTTATCAACTGTGAGTGTCTTTTTACCTAGATCTGAAATCAAATCACTCAACACCACATGTTAAAGTATCATTCATTTTGTTGTCATCAAAACAAGATTGAAAAACCCAGTTAGGCCAACAATAAGTAATTTATTTACTCATTAAAATTTATTATATTGTCACTTTATTTGCATTTTAAATTAGATACTATCCTCACCTATGCTCCAGTTGCCCTTTCCCCTAGTACTATTTCTGTCTTGGTTCATCTTGTGACTTCAACAACCATGCTGGAAATGCCGAAAGGGTTGTCCATCATCATTGCAAGGGTTTTTGTTATTTAATTATTTTATATTTTATTTCAGTTGAAGATTATCTCTTTTTGCCTTCAAATTGAATTTAATAATAACTTTGGGGGAGGAACAGATTATTTAAATTTGTTAGGCTCTTAATGGACATGTAGAGTAGTTGGGTTTGAACTGAAAAAGAATAATCTAAGTTCCATTTGCATGGATCTATACAGGTTGTGAATATTTTTCGTTTAGTGCATGTTTAGTTGGATGCATCATTTATACTAGCAGCAGAGGTCATAAGTTTCTAATGGGGTTCTAGTATTTAATCCATTTTGTTTCTTTTTTGACAACATTAATATGCTACCTGTGTCTGACTAACCAAACAAAATATCTGCAGTGCTATGGCCCTTGTATGTGTATCAGCAAAAGCATCCATTGAACCTAGTTTTGCTTGGGCTCTTCACTGCATGCCTGAGTCTAACTGTTGGCGTAAGCTGTGCTAATACAGATGGTCAGTTTTATCCCTTGTACTTCAAAATGCTCATGGCCGCTATGTTGTTGACACAACAATTCTGCCCTTAAATTACAATTGTTCAGAATTATAATCTCATACTTGGTTGCGTTTGGTTTTTTTGCAGGAAGAATAGTGCTTGAAGCATTGATTTTAACATCAGCCGTTGTTTCAGCCCTTACGGGGTACACTTTCTGGGCTTCTAAGAAGGGCAAGGATTTCAGCTACCTTGGACCGATCTTGTTCTCCTGCCTTATTGTTCTTATCGTTACCGGTTTTATCCAGGTTATATGTCCTATTCTCTTTTAAGTTTTGCACTGCGATACCCAGTATAGTCATCTGACCTGGAAGAGCTTTGTGATTGTGCAGATGTTCTTCCCGCTTGGTCCTACATCTATTGCCATTTACGGTGGAATCAGTGCTATGATATTCTCAGGGTACATTGTCTATGACACAGACAACCTGATAAAGCGCTTCAGTTATGATGAGTACGTTGGGGCATCTGTAACGCTCTATTTGGACATTCTGAACCTGTTCCTTGCCATTCTACGTGTGCTGAGGCACACAGACGGCTAGTTTTACGTTGTTTCTGTGCCTGAGGCTGATTCTAGCCAACTGGTTTGCTACCATATTTGCACTATTATATGTAACAAAAATAGGTGATCATTTGTGGATATAATACATTTTCTGTTAATGTTGCTTTACATATCTGAAGGGCTCTTGAAACTTTTATCTTAGTGTTAAGTGTAACTAAATCAATTGTGTTAAGAAATAAAAGTGCTCGTCGAAGAGGTCTGCTGCAAATTCTTCATTTCCTATCAATAGGAATTTTGCGGATGGGTGGTCTGGTATGAGGTTGGTAGGAGCTTTATAATGTTGGGTGAAAGAGCATAATAATTGGAATAGGATTTGACTACTTATTTAAGAATTGAATGAAAGATGCTGTTGAACGAATGAACCCCTTTAACAACATGCCCGTCAGGCACCAAGTCAGTAAGAACTAGAGAGAGCTTATTTGCTGACTGCAATTTTTGAAGATGTGCAATCTTCTTTTATGTCTAATTGCTTATGCTTATGGTTATGTTGTTTCTTACAGCCCCAAACGCCGTGGATCAGAATCAACAGCTCCAAAGCAAGTTTTTTTCTTTTTCCAGTGGTTTATACTAAATTGGCAATTAACAAAGAGATCAACTTACAACAAGCCTGTTTTTTAAATTATTTTTTTTCCCTACTGGGATAGTGGCTTAGAAAAAATAAGTTATTAAGAGGACAGAAAAAAATATATTCCGAGTGATGACCTTTGTGTCCAAAGGAAATTGTAATGGTAAAACAAAGAAGTGTTTGAGAGTGCAAAGGGGCTTTGAACTTAAATATTCTACGAAATCAAAACTTGTATTTAAGCGGGCATTTGTCAATTCAACTTGTATTCAAGTGGGCATTTGTCAATTCAATGAAGCTATTATCATTCTCCTATTTTAAGTTACTATCATTCTCTCGTAAATAACTCAATCAATTTATTGTTAAAAGTGTTATTATTTTTAATAAAAATAATAATAAATAAACCCACAGAAAGGCGCGAGGGGAACATGGACGGAGAAGGCAGGGGCAGACCCACCAAAAGGCATGGGGTGGCCACAGCCAAACATCAAAACATAAAGAATTGCTGGGCATCCATCCCTAGTGCAATTCCACTCCATATATATATATATATATATATATATATATATATATATATATATATACACATTTTCATTCATTCAACTAGTAGGACAAGATTTCTCAATTAACCCCTTCTCCACCGCCTGCCTCCTTTCCCTTTCCTCCATATTATTAAACCTATTCCCAAGGATTATGCTATCTCATATTCAAATCCCCACCCCACAAGCACGCTTTTGAAGACACATTCAATTATTCAAATTCAAATTCAAGATCTGACAAGGATTATGCTATCTCATATTCAAATCCCCACCCCACAAGCACGCTTTTGAAGACACATTCAATTATTCAAATTCAAATTCAAGATCTGAAATCTATATTATCGAACGCATCAAAAATTTTATTTCTTAAATTTTAACAAATTGTCAATGTTATAATTTTATTCGCAAAACAACTCTTTTTGCCTATTATTATTATTATTATTATTATTATTATTATTATTATTATTATTTACTCAAAAAGGTTCAATACCATGTTAAGGAACCTCGGTGATGTCTTGGATTATGAAATTTACCCATTATATATATTTATTTATTTATTTATACGTTAAAACTTCTTACATGCTGCATATGAAACATTCACCCACTAACTATAAACTAGGAGGGGGAAAAGCCGGTTTTTTGTGCCGACAACTTGCGGGCACCATCTCTCAACAAATGTGCATCTCTCAACAAATGTGCCCATGTGTATATTTTATGTAAGTGAAGATGCAGTGAGGTCCAAAAAGAAAAAGGGCATGACGGGAGATTTCATCATCTTTTGTTCCCTTTACCTTTCTTAGGTGATGGGTCTTTAACAAAGGGAATTCAGAATTGCCTCAACCTAACTTTATTTTCTTTTCTTTCCTCCCAAACAGAAGATGGGAAACCACAGCGTACCTAAATCTACCCCACCCACTTCTTTCCTCTGCCCAATAATGCAACACTTCTCTTTTCCTCTCTCGCTTCCCAAGCATCATGTTGATGAGACAGCCTCACAACCTTCATGATTAATTATACACCTGTGTCAATTATTGATTGGCTCACAGTAATGAAGTCTAGTCGTTTAAATTTGTATATATTTATGTTGTTTTCGTTTAATAGTTTCTTTCAAAGGCTCCAAAATGAGAAAAATAGAGTCATACATATATATATATATATATATATATATATATATATATATATATATATATATTGAGCATGAGTTTTTTTATTTTTTCATTTGAGAGGCTTGCTCATCTCTTTCGAAAACATCTTTTGTCACTTATACTTTTAAAAAAAAAAATTAAATTAGTTTCCCTGATTATGACTAAAAGACACCATTTCAACGATATTTGAACTAAAAACCTTGAACATGAATTGGTTGAAAATATACTTTAAAAAGAAAGAGGTTAATTGCATCAATTTGTTGCACACTGGTGATCTTGAATTGTGTGACGCATTATGAAATGGTCTTAAATTACAGGTGTGTTTGTTTTAGTAGCTTGGTTAGGCTAGATTAGGCTAAGTGTTACTGTACTAAATTCTTATATACATTCTCGTGTCTGTGACTATTGAGAGATGTTGATCCTTGTGTATTCGATTCGATACTGTTTGTGGTCACATTCTTTTAACTTCGACTAGTGGGTGTTAAAATGACTCGTGCTCATATACAAGGATTATGCTAAGGGATGAGAGTTACCCTCAGTGCTTATGTGGAATATGAGTTCAAGTTCCTCACGACAATCTCAGTTGGGGGTTGATGCCATACTGTAAGATTGGACCACTAGATTGTATGCTGAAGAGTTTGCATGGATAAGAATGAGCATACCTAGACAACACTTGGTGTACTCTCATCTTGTTGCCTTACAGGCATGACTTTGTTATATCTAAGAAAATAAAAAAATGTAAGGTTGATTTCTTATGACTTCAAAAATTTACTCCCTTGTGATACTTAGCGTACTAATTATGCTTGGTGCAACACTGTGTTGAAAGATCGAACCAACAAAGAGGACTTCGCCTCATTTACATGGCATAAAACTGATATAATATCTCCATCCATCAACAATGGCTTAACAATCTCAATAATCAAAAGGGCTTATTGAATTGTCCTTATTTTTGTCTTTTCTAATCATTATATTATTATTTTCATCAAGAGTATTATTAGGTGCTTTTAATGATGACCCTATTTTTTTAAAGATTCAAATTTAAGCATAAACTATGATAATGATAATAATAAATTTAAATCATTTCTATTCATTGATGTAGGGCTACATATAAAATCAAGATGAATGCATTTTACCAACAAAACACTCTCACAATTGTGGGAATTTTCTTTCTTAGAAAGGCATGGCTGGCAATGGACATCACTTAGGACAATCGTAGATGGGCTAATTTCTAGTATATAGATTTTAGATGCAAAAATTATGGAATAATTATATTTGGGAGTTTGAATTTCAAGTTTTATATTTAGATATGTGCAAATTTAAACAAATTATAATTTAATTTGTGTCGATCAGTTTCATTAAAATCGTAAGAAATTCGTATTCTTACCTGCTCCTAAACTATATAGGAAGGTAGCCAACATCTCTCATTT
Source organism: Malania oleifera (assembly GCF_029873635.1). NCBI lineage: Eukaryota > Viridiplantae > Streptophyta > Magnoliopsida > Santalales > Ximeniaceae > Malania > Malania oleifera. The sequence goes on along the minus strand of NC_080421.1, from coordinate 8,646,248 downwards.
TATATCCCTTTCTAATCTCTTGATACGTATGAATGAGATAAAATTGAGTAAAATGAATTGATTTTACTACACGATTTTTTTATTTAATTTTTATTTCATTCCATTTTGCAAACCATATGCATCTGATGTGCTTCGATTTATCTATTAATGCACAATTAATTAGGAGGATTATTTATGAGAAAGGTTAAAGTTGGAGAAAAAGCAATTAGCTCGGATATGTACGGAGAGACCTTTTAATATATATATATATATATATATATATATATATATATATATATATTCAAAGATATGATTTTGTAAATAAATTTTAAATAAAATCTTAAAATTATAGGACAATAAACAAAATAAAAAAAAAAGTAAAACTTCATATGTGCTAAATTTAAAAATTTAAACAATGCAATTAATTATATACCACAAAAAATATGTAGCATTTTTCTTATATTTTAAATGTATTTCTCATCTTTTGCTATGATGAAAAGTTTAGCTCTATATTTGGGACTTTGAATTTCATATTATAAATTTAGGTTTATATAAATTTAAAAGAATTACTGTCAAAATTACATTGAATTTTGTCCAGATCCAATTTCAAAATTCATACCCCCAAATACATTTAGTCCCGTGTTTGAAAAAATTGCATAGAGAACTTGTCCTTTTATGTGTCTGTGTGTCTATTTTATATGCTAAATATGTGTCAAATTGGTCATATGTGAATTAATATCTAACATATAAAGAGAAAATATTAGGTACACTGGGTTTACAAATCCGAACCAACTTGATTTTACTGTACATAAATATATTTTTTGTAGACATGATACAGTTAGTTCGGAGTATCTAATAATTTCTCATTAGAGTCTACTTTGCATTTGAGTCTTTGTGGTTGAATAAAATATAATACAAAATTACATATATTTTGCACTTTCAGCTTTCTAATTTGGAATTTAAATATTAAAATTAGATTTATCTAATTTTTAAAAAATATTAAAATATATCGAGTTTTTTCTAAATTTATAAAAATTTAAATTTAAAATCCAAAATCTATGCTTTTAGACCAAAAAATAAATCAAGAAAAACTTTACCATTTCAATTGACAAGAAATGTGCAAAATAACAATTTAAAAGCTTTATTATGCAATTTATAATGAATATTGGGTGAAATTTTAAGTTTAACTTTTTTTAAAATTAATTTTCAAAATTCAAATCAAGAAATGTTTTTAGATAAGGATAAAATGCCATTCTAATAATTTAGAAAAATAAATATATAAATTGACAAAAGAATTAACTGACTAACAACAGAATTAAACTTGAAGGGAACACATTATAAATTAAAAAATCTTAATAGGGTAAGTGTCAAATTAAAGCAAATATTTCCATTTTGCCCTAAATAATTAATTCATTTATCCAGCAAGTTCTATTCCCACATGTCAACCTACTCATTAGCATCATACTTAAGATTACCCTATATGCCTTCATTAATTTATACCCCTGCTTAGAATTTATCATAATTAATAGAGACTAAAAGACAACCTATTTTATATCTTTTTTTTTTTTTTAACTTGTTTTTAAAATTCGAGATCTCTAAAATAAAAGTTTCTAATCTTATGCTTAGAATTATAAAGTTTAAATTTAATTTATGTAAATATTGACAAAATTTGTTACTCAACAGAATGACTCCTTTAATTAACTAGAAAAAAATTAAATTGTGCTGCCTAAAAATCGAACGACCTTCACGAATCGTTCTTCGATCACGACCACCTTTAAAAAGATCAAACAAGAATGACATGGAGGACCCGAGGTGTACTCCGGGGGATCGCTCCGATGCCTAAGTAAGGGACTAATGAGAGACTTTGAATTGCAACAGTAGACAGTAGTGGGTGTGAATGAGATGATTACCTATTCTCCAAGTCCCTTTTTATAGCGGTGGAGGTTGACCCTCTATTGATCCGGCATTGATGAGCACATTATTGCACTTATGGGGTTATAAAGCTTTATGGGCATTTGTATGGGAGTTTTTATTGTAGTCTTGTAACGATTGCCTCTCATGAAAGCATATGTATTAAAATTTCTACGTCGTTTATATAGAAGTGTTCTTATGATGGATTTGTAACTCTTTCTTTTTTTTTATGAGTATTAATTTTAGGTATATCAGTTTTGTTCAATCAAATTATTACAAATAGTGTGTCTCACCTGATTTTATCGGATGAAAAGAGTCGTCTAAAACATGGAGTTTGTTCCTTAGAGAAAACCTAAGTTTTTTCTTCTTCAAATAGAACACTTGCAGAGACCAATGAAATCATGTGGATGGAAGAGTTCCATTCTTCATAAACATGTGGAGCACCTACAACCTTGCTGTATAAATAATGTAGGCATGGTTGTGGTTTCATTATTTTTTTTCCACGTGGGTCGCATGTATTATTATTTTTATTTATTTATGTATAGTAAACCTAGGATGGAAGTGAGGAAGTGGAGGACAATTTGGGGGTTTCAGATGGCGTGCTGGCTCAATTGACTGCCTTAACATATGCATAAGTTGCACAAATGCTCACGAAACTATGATTGGAACAAATTGGGATTGCGACGGATTTCATCCTCTTACAATGTCTTTTGTATTTTATTGTGGAAGGAAGACAAGGGTGGGGGCAATTAACAAAAGGATAAGTGATTGAATTGAAGTTTACCAAAGAAGATCTTTAAAAAAAATATCTCTCTCTCTCTCTCTCTCTCTCATCAACCAAGTTGGAGCCCATTTTCTTTTGGCTCTTTCTAGACCATTTAAAAAGTGTTGCTCTCTCTCTCTCTCTCTCTCTCTCTCTCTCTCTCTCTCTCTCTCTCTCTCTCACACACACACACACACACACACACACATATTTTAAGTCCTCAAAATCCTATTTAAGTTTTGAATACTATTCAAAGAGACCCATTTGTCCGTCCAAATCTTTTTTTTTTAAATGGTCCCAACCAATATCTTCATATGATCCCAAAGAGCGACTTGTGATTTTGATGACCGTAAGGTTACGAGTTTGATTCTTCCTTAAGACATTACGCCGGTGAATTATCAGAGGTGCATTAACGGATGGATGACTTTCACCATCCTAAGTTTGGTACCGCACCATAGTTTTCCAAGTGGCGCGTTGATGGATGGAGTCCCATAGTGATAAAAAAAAACCTATTAAAGTTATTCTAATTCATAATTTTTTTTTTCATAATAATAAAATCAAATACAATAAGGTAGTATTTGGGAGATTGAATTTTGGACTTAATTTGAATTTGGATGAATTTAGACAAATTTCAATGCAATTTTAAATATTATTTTGTTCAAATCCGATACAACTTTAAATCTACGCTCTCTCCAAACATGGACTAAGAATATAATAAAAATTAGTACACAGATGGAAATTCAAAAAAAAAAAAAAAAGGTATGTGAAGTTTTGATTGTTTTATTCAACATTAAAATTTTTTTTATTATCATTTGATTTATGACGACAACACATGTTTTCTTGGGTCAATTTCTAAGAAATTGTGAATCAAACTTAACTTTAGAGTTTTGAGTTTTATTTTCTTCGTAAATCTATATTTAAAAAAAAAAATCATTTCATAAAATGATCAATTAATGAAAACTATTTTTTTTATTCTAATATTAGAGGAATTTATGAGGTTGTGAGTGCACCCCTAATCCACCACTGCATGCTTACACGTGGATTTTTTTCGACCACGAAGCGGAAATTACCATTAACAATTGAGAAAAAAGAAGAGGCCTCATTTGTACTTAAAATGCAATTCCATTTTATTTTAAAATAAAAATTAAATCACATTTTGCTCCATAATTCTCCAGAAGGCTAAGAAAAAAAGAGTAGGTTCACCACTTAAGTGTGACGAAAAATAAAAAGGTATTTATTAAATTCTTTTATCACTAATAACACCTCAGTAAAGTTATCGTTGTGTGACCTAAAAGTCAGGGGGTTAAAAATGTAGAAATAACCTCTTATAAAAATATAAGGTGAAGTTATGTATTATTGATCCATCGTCCAATTTATTGCTTCCTCTTCGTCAATAATCCCCAATCCTTCAACTTGTTCTAAAAAAATAGGATTACGAATAATAATTGATATACCCCAAATATATCACTTACCATAAATCCAAATGAGACTAGAGCCCAACATTGATGAAGACAATTACCGCCTAAGTCAACTGCTCAGGCAGAGCAATTGACGCCAGCTCCATGATGACTAGAGCAATCTACACCAACGTTATAACAACTGGAGCGATTCACGCTTGTGCCATAATTCGCTAATAAATGACACATCCCCCTTGGGTCAAATTCCATCATTATAAATGGGGATTCAGAGAAAAGGTTAATGTATCTCATTCTAAACTCTACTTTACTGTTGCATAAAAAACCTCTCAAGCCAATCCCTGACTTAGGCATCAGAGCGATCCCCCGGAGTACACCCCTGGTCCTCCAAGCCTTACTTATTTATCTCTTTTCAGGTGGCCGTGATCAGGGATCATGAAGGTCGTTCAATTTTTGGCTGCAATAGTTGGCGCCGTCTGTGGGAACTTCTTTAGAGGTTTTCTCTTTCAATCCTTGATCATGACTACATCAGATAATTGAAGGTTGGTGCATTGGCTCAATTAAGATCGTCCGAAATGCCACCGTCCGACACCTAAACATACTCAACGCCAGCCGATCCATCGCCAATTGGGACCCTACCCAGTGTAAACTCTTAATTCGCGGAATTGGATGTGACACTACCATCAAGAACCTCCACAATCTCTTCTCCACCTACGGTGACCTCGAAGAGGCCGTTGCGATTCTTAGCAAGGTCATTAGGAAAAGTAAAGGGTATGAGTTTATTACGTTCAAGCATGTCAATGGTGCTTTAATCGTGTTGAAGAAGCCAAGTAAGAAAATTGACAGACGAATAACAGGGACCCAGCTTGTGATATTGGGAAATTCCGGATCTAATACGAATTTGACTACAATTGATGTTTTTATACACAAGATTTATGTAGCCAACGTGCCTATTCTCAAGGTGTGATTTTTTATCCATCATACAATAATAATTCTAGAAAAAATAAAAATAAATAGATGCCACAGTTTCAACGCTTGAAGAGTTCCGTCTTAATGGCTAATAATAATTAATAGGATGTTCAAGATATTTAATTGATTGAACAGTGACCTATGCACTAAATGCACAGTGGGGTCATGACAGCTACACTGCCAGTCAAATAAACAAAGCCAACCTTTAAAATTCCAATGGGTTAGCAGAATGCACCATGGGGTTAGCAATAATGACTCTTGCATATTCATGTGCACTGAACAATGCTCTAAATAGTGAATTTGAAATTACAATTGGAAATTTGAGTTGAAATTGCAATGCACACTAAAATTGCATAATTGTAGCAACTGCAATCGGCAAAACCCCAAATAGCAAAACTGAGCTTCTTAGTGACATTCAGTTAAGCACCTGGAGCCCAATCAACTAAATAATCCACACCATAATCAAAACAAATAGTAACAAAATCACCGTTATTAATGGTAGACACTCGCAGATCTCAATCTTAAACTTCAATCTGCCATTGCACTCACAACCCCATCCAACATGGGACTCACGAATCAACTGGGATATAATCGAATAATCTGAATTTATAGACCCCACATATGACACAGACAACACAAAAATAGTCTGCGAAATCTATAACATTGCACGCTTACTTGTAGCTCCCTTTGCCACAAATGATCGAACACTTGGTGCATACACATCCAAACCCTTTGAAACAAATTCATCTCGAACTGATTAATAATTCTAACTGATATTGAAAATATCAAAACTCACATTTTTAACCCCAATGAAATCAAAACTGCAAGAACTTGTCGAATTGAATAACCATCCTGACATCATAAATTATCAAAATGTTACTGAAGATATAGCCTAAAAAATGAGCACAGCTCATTAGGTAAGGAAGAATCGGCCCAATTGACGAGCAACGCTCGTGAGGCCAGAAGATTACCCAAAAAATGAGCACAACTTATTAGGAAAAGAAAAATCGGCCCAACTGAAGAGCAACGCTCATGAGGCCAGAAGACTGTCCAAAAAACGAGCACGACTCATTAGGCAAGGAAGAATTGGCCCAACTGACGAGCAACACTTGTGAGGCCAGAAGACTGCCCAAAAAATGAGCACATCTCATTAGGCAAAGAAGAATCGGCCCAACTAACGAGCAACGTTTGTGAGACCAGAAGACTGCCCAAAAATTGAGCACAACTCATTAGGCAAAGAAGAATCGGCCCAACTGACCAGCAATGTTCTTGAGGCCCAAGAACGGCCCAAAATATGAGCATAGCTTATTGGGCCAGAAACGACAAAAAAGAAGAGCATGACTCATGAAGCTACAAGTAGCCCAAAATGCCTTAAGAAGAGTTGCTCGACAAAAAAAAAAAAAATAAAAAAAAATGCAACTTTCACTTTGGAAGCCAGCTTCAAAAATTCGAACTGAAGGGGGGACAATTGATATACCCCAAATATATCACTTACCATAAATCCAAAGGAGACTAGAGCCCTACATTGATGAAGACAATTACCGCCTAAGTCAACTGCTCAAGCAGAGCAATTGACGCTAGCTCCATGATGACTAGAGCAATCTACGCCAACGTTATAACAACCGGAGCGATTCACGCTTGCGCCATAATTCGCTAATAAATGGCACATGCCCCTTGGGTCAAACTCCATCACTATAAATGAGGATTCAGAGAAAAGACCAATGTATCTCATTCTAAACTTTACTTTACTGTTGTATAAAAAACCTCTCAAATCAATCCCTAACTTAGGCATCAGAGCGATCCCCCGGAGTACACCCCGGGTCCTCCAAGCCTTGCTTATTTATCTCTTTTCAGGTGGTCGTGATCAGGGATCGTGAAGGTCGTTCAATTTTTAGCTGCAACAATAATAATAATAATAAGCTTTTGAAATTTAGTAATTCTTGAAAAAAATAATTGTAGGAATCTAAACATTTATCTATCTAACCATGAGGTAGATCGACAGCTACTCCTTCGATACGAAAATAATTATGTACCATTCTCTTATCGGTGGCAGTTTCGAATAGATCAATCTACTCCTTTCGCGCACCCGTCATAAATTATTTAGACTCTAGGTAGATTCTAACATGCTGTTAGTCGTCCCAACCTCAAGAGTATATAGTCTAGAAAGGGGGGGGGGGGGGCTGAATAGACTCTTTTCGCGGAATGCGTATTTCTTTACAAAATAAAAACTCTTGGTAAGATACAAGAAATTATATCACAATATAAGTAAATGTAAATCATGCATAAGACAAATAAAATAAAGAGAAGGGTAGAGAAAATCAACACCACTATTTTCACGTGATTCGACACCAAGCCTACATCCACGCATTGGGACCAACCCAAGGATTCCACAATCCAGTAAGGAACTCCTTCACCGGCGGAGAAGCTTTACAACTCGAAAACAAAACCCTACCACACTAACAAAGAGCCTTCACTTGGGAACAAATCTCTCCCCACTCACAAAGAGCCGGCCTTTTCGATTCATAAACAACCTTCATCAAATAGTTCACAAATAACCTTTACAAGAAGATGACAGAAATATAATATGATGCTCTTTAAATGAGCAAATATTAAATACAAAGCAAACCTCACACTATCTCTCAAGTAATGAATCAAACACAATTAAAGAGTAAAAGAGAATTAGTGTTAGGTGCTTAGGTTTTGGTATAAGAAGATGTTTTTCACTAAAAATGATCAAAAGCCTTCAAAACCATGTTAATACAAGTTTAATAGCTTGTATTTATAGTCCAAGAGCCAAAGGAGCCGTTAACTAGCTGTTGGGGGGGAATAAAAGATATTTTATTTGGTAAACTAATCGTTTTCCTCCCGTTAGCGTCATTTTTCCCGTTGGACTCGTCGACTAGTCCCCTGCACTTTTTGACTAGTCATACACTGTCACTCGTCGACGAATCCCTTGTGTTCGTCAATGAGTGCCCTGAATTAGAAAAAAGTCATCAATATAAAAGTCGTGACATTTTGTCTTAACTTTCCAATGACACCAAAATCGTCCTTTTTGGACTTTTCTAGGAAAAGTTATGACCCAAATACCGAAAGGTATTTAGGACTCAAGGCTGCACTACGTTAGTGACGTTTGTTTTGTTTTTCCTTGTAAAAAAGCCTTTTAATGATTAAAAAATTTTTTGGACAAAATTATATAAAATATATTAAGTCTAATAGAGTTTAATACTTGTCCAAATAAGTTTCTTACTTAAATATAAGATATCTTGATTAATGAAAATATATTTGAAACTTGTTTGATATCTTATATATATATATGCTTAGTATGTCTTTTTATAAATATAATTGACTTTATTTGAACCTTTAGGACATAAAACTTGTTTTAACACAATCAGGACTAAGTCTAAAAATGTTCTTAAAACTAGGATGTTAAAATTTGTCCATTTGAAAACATATTTGAGTTTATGATTCATTTGACAAACTCTTAATTTTAACTTTGAAACCCATGAAAGTTGAGTTTGTAATTTTAATGCAATCCTATAAATTCATGTGTCCTAATATGCATGTGCATATATTGCTCACTCTTGCTTAGAAATCATGCAAGAAATAAAACGTAAGAGTTACAACAAGTTCTTACCACACACACAATCCTTATTACAAAAAATTCAACAATAATCTTCCTTTGGTTGTGCTTGGGTCCTTTTCGAATACATGTCCATTTGATCTTCCTACTCGACGTCAACTCAGTCCGATCTTTGCCTCTGATCTTAGTACTTCATGTAATTGCTATTGAACATGTACTAAACATGATCTGTAAATATGGAAAACATTAGAAACCACATATAGGTTAATATCATCAAAATACATAAACCATGATAGTATAGCCACCAAGACTAACACATGCTTTTATTCCTATTAACAAAATTTTGAAATAACTTTTTCACTTTTATTTTCCCTTATTTTTGGGAAGTTGCAAGGTGAAGTTTGGGGAAGCATGAATAAGTGGGTTTTGTACTTGTGATCGTATTATTGCTGAATGCTCCCCACTCGAACAATGAAAGCCCTCCAAACAAAGCCTTGAAATGCTCCAAGGACTGTCAGCTCCCACCTTTGACATTTTACTTTCCAAAATTTTCCCCCAAACACGAATAAGTTTTTTTTTGGAACTTAGGTTGTGCTTATTTCAAGAATAAAGAATATTTATAATAGAAAATTTTATTAATTTACCTCAAAAAATGTAATCTCCAAAAGAAAATAACAACAAAATAATTTTAATAAATTTATAATTAAAAAGATTTTTTTTTTATTTTTACTAAAAGAGGACGATATCTATATTTATTTATTAATATATTATCACTTTTGGCGGAGGAATACTATGGTTAGAAGATAAAACAAAATCTCATGTTTTGAATGTACAATTTTATCCTATTTGCATAGGTCAGAATTATATAAAATTTGACTTCTTTATAAGTTATTATATCCTCATATAATTTTCATCAATTATATTCTTTGTTGAGAAATTCACTTGTAAATTTATTTCACATTAAAAAAATAAATTAAGTGGATGATATGTGTACATGACTAAGTATTTGGATCGACTAGTTAACGTTCATTCACGTATATCAAACCTGTGTAATAAAAATTAAGATGTGAAAACCTAATTAATCTTAAAATTACATGCAAAAAATTACACAAAATCTTTTCATGTGATAATTATTATAATAAAAATAAAGACAAGACTTTAACATCCTCTAAATTTTGGCTAAAAAATAAGGATAGAAGATGCTAATCTCTACTGAGGTTTGGCAAAAAGATAATGTCCTTTCCTGAAATTTCAAAAATTCTAGAAACCGTCTTTGAAATTTCAAAAATTCCAAAAACCTCATTCGAGATTTGTCAAAAAGACATAAATATTTCCTTATATTTTGTAAAAAAGTAAGCTATTTAAGGAAAAATTTTTCTTTTTTTGGTAAATTTTAAGAAAGGTATGATATTTTTTAAACCGTAGTAAATATTTTTGAAATCCTAGGAAAATTTTTAATCTTTTTGACAAATTTAAAGGGAGGTAAGTGCCTTTTGTCCAAATATAAAGACTTCCCATATTTAATTTTTAGGACACTAAACATTCAAAAAATTTACCTTTTTATTGAATATCAAAATAAATCTGTGTGTGGGTTCAATAACTTTTAGGGAAGATTTGTAAAAATTTTGAAATCATAAGAAAAAAATTTGAAAATTTTTATATCAAGTCTTGAGAAAAAGTAGTCTATTTCACCCTAAAAATAATTATGATAAACATATACACATGCATGCCATTATTTTCTCACATTTGCTTATATTTACTAATGCATTTAGTCAAACAAAATATCAATCATATGGAGGGAGGGAGGGAGAGAGAGAGAGAGAGAGAGAGAGAGAGAGAGAGATTGATCCCAAATATTATTGATACATGATAATAACCAGAGACACCTAGGGTGCTTTTTTTCATTCCCCAAGGGGGGAGGGGATGGATAAGAAGAACTAAGCTGCAGCTCTTGAATCCATCTTCCTAATTAACACAAAGCCCATTTACAGACTCTCAAGACATTTCCTTCTACTCAGTACTGATTACCCACTTTATTATTCCAAAACCACAACTCACTGAATTAATAAACGACAGCCATATACTATAACACCGCTCTCTCCCTCTCTCTCAGTATGGAAACATGTCTGCAGCAGAAGCCATGATCGGTTGATTCAGACACATCGAGCTCCACGGATTCATCAGGAAGCTCTCATTAATGGCGCAATTGGGATCCTGATCCAGCCCAACACACCCACCACTACCACCACCACCACCACCACCACTGCTCACATTCAAGAAAGCCACAAGCTCGTCCAGGGACTCCAGTCTGCGGGTGAGCTCCTCCATCTGAGCTCTCAAAACGGAGTTCTCTGCTTCAATGGTGAGGTAGTGCTGCGTGGTGATGTTCATGCTGGATATGATCTGACCGTTCTCCTTCCTCAGCTGGCTCACCTGCGCCGTCAGATCGTCCAAGTGCTTCTGCTTCCTCATCCGTGACCTCCTCGCCGACTCCCGATTCGACATCATCCTCTTCCTCTTCCTCTGGTCCATCAGCATCTGCAAATCCTCTTCCGACCCAGAGTTCTGAAGCAGAGACAACGACCCCGACGATGTGCCGCTGGAGGAACCCATGCCTTATTTCTTTCTCACAAAATTAAAATCGATCACGGCGTTTTTGGGACTCAAGAGTGTATTAATTAAGAGAGGGAAATTGCAGGACCCAGATGAACAAAAACTCAAAAAAAAAAAAAAAAAAAACCCGACCGATTCAACACTAATTGAACACTAATTAATCGATCAATAACTAAGCAGAAATATAGATTTATATATAGATATATGTAACTAATTAAAACAGTACTTACGGATCAGAGACATAAGGGTTTAATCATGAAACGTAGTAGAGCCAGTAGAGGAAGACGACCGAGAAGGATTGAACTAAATGGGTCCTGCGTCTGAATGTGGAATTGATCATAAACCCCAGGAGGAGGATTTCACTGAGAATTGGAGACATGAATCTCGAACATCAAGAACAAGATGTTGAGCATCAAGGTGAACCTAAAAGAAAAAAAAAACCACTTCCTGCGGAGGGGGGGGGGGGGGGGGGATGGATGAGTTTCAAGAACTCAAACCCAGATATCAGCGCGTAGAAAAACAAAACACAGACACCAAGAGACTCAATTCCCAGACCGATCAAAGATCGATATCAAAGAAAAGGAAGCACAGATAGAAACGAAGAGAAAATTTGCAGAGTAGATGTGGAGAAGAAAGCAAAGGAGAAGAGGATTGTGAAAAATGTTTGGTGCGGAATTTATAGAGCATCAAAAGAGCATCACGTAAGTAAAATAATATCTTCCCGAAGGTTTAACAAGACCACAATCAGAGAGAGAAAACCATTAAAGATGGAAAAAATTAAAGCATAGAAAAGGACTTTGGAATCATCTCCATCTCTCAGTCTCAGCCAAAAAAAAAAAAAAAGTTGTTGGAAAAGATGATGGGACATGTGGGGTGGTGGCGCGAAGAAGCCTCCACAGCCGTCTAGATCCAGCTGTGATCCAACAATTACAGGTTCGGCCCCCAAGACGACGCCGTATAAGTCTTCTCTGCTCGTAAAACGGCGTCGTCTTAGGTCGCTGCCTCGTAGGGTACCCCAAAAGTTACTGCCTCAGTTTCAGGACCCCTGTGGGGCACCAAATCTGGGGACGTAGGTGGGAACTATTAATTTTAACGGGGCTCCATCATTGGGACCGTTAATTGTCTAAATTGCCCTTGGGTTGTGCGGGGGCAGGGGAGGTGCCGTAGATTGGAAGGGCAGTTTTGTCATTGGAGTTGGGGGGACAATGAGATTCCCCTTCAGGAAAAATATAGGGCTGATGCTTGGTTTTATGTATGTAGGTGAACGTGCGCAGGCATAAATGGAAGGAGTGTAATGGCATGATTGTGGGTGCTGACAAGTGACAACTAGTGGCGGGGGTAGACGCCAAAAATAAAAAATAAAAAATAAAAAAAGTTAATAATTAATAATTTAAAATACTACAAAATTAATAATAAAAAAGTAATTAATAAATTTTTAAATCCACTTAATTAAAAAATTGAGCACAAAATATTTTAATACGTCACTTTACTTGTGAAGAACGTCTAAAATTAAATTGTATGATAGAAGTGAAAATGTGTTAAATTGAAAAGTGCTTTAATTTTATGGTTTCTTTTTTTTGGTTGATTTCATGTTTGAAGGAATTAAATTGATATAAATCTGTATAAATATATAAATATGACATTATTTGTAAACAAATTGATTATTTTTGAGACATTTAGGACAATTGGAATTATTAAAATTTAGTTAAATACATATATGATCTTAGGAGAAATCAATTCTAAGGCATTTGTATTGACAACTCACCTTAAGACTCGATTTTATTAATCAATTACTCGGCGAAGAGTATATATATATATATATGTTATTTAATGTCTTACTAAATTATAGTTTAAACTTCAATCTTTAATGTTTATGTTATTGCATTCGAGAATACTTTGTTTTCTTATTGTTGATGATTTGATTTTGACTTTCCAATATTAAATTGATACAAGTCTATACAAATGTATAAATAATATATGTATTTGCATAACGAGGGCATTATTTGTAAATTAATTCATTACTTTCGAGACATTTAGGGCAATTGCTATTATGAGAATCTACTAAAATACATATTTGATCTTTGGAGAAATTGAATTTAGGACATTTATATTGACAACTCACCCGAGAACTCACTTTTACTAATAAGTTATGGGACGTTCGTTATTTTATATTGTACTAAATTAACATTTAAACTTTGATTTTTAATGTTTATATGTTGTATTTGAGTATATTATGTTTTCTTACTGTTGTTGGTTTGATTTTGAATTTATAATATTAATATTCATCTTAAAGGAATCAAATTGTTATAGATTCATATAAATATAAGTAATAAAATATATGTGAATGAAGATATTTGTTTGTAAATTAATTAATTATTTTTGAGAAATTTTAGAGCAACTCTTACTTTAGATATTCACTTAAATACACGCTCGATCTTAGCAAAAATCAAGTATAAGACATTAGTATTCACGGCTCACCTTAAAACTAGCTTTAATAATAAATTACTTGATTAGGGATTTTCAAATATATTGTTTTGTGCCTTTTGCATTGACGTTTAAATTTCAATTCTTAGTGTCTATGTTGTTGCATTTAGGTATATTTTGTCTCTTTATTGTTGTTAGTTTGATTTTGAGTTTCTAATATTAATCTTGGTAATCAAAGAAATCAAATTGATATTAACTTGTACAAATATTTAAATAGTATGTGTGTGATTGTCAATAAATTAATTAATTATTTTCAAGAGATTTAGGGGAGCTCTTATTATGGGTATTTACTTAAACGCATATTTAATCTTAGAAGAAATGAAATGTAGGACTCTCGTATTGATGGTTCACCTTAAAACTTGCTCATACAAATAAATTACTTAGTGAAAGATATATCGTTTTATACTTTTATCCCTTATCAATTTGAAGTTTGAATTTAAATTTTTTAATATATTTTTTTTGCATTTAGATATATTTTGTTTCCTTACATATTGTTGTTAGTTTGATTTTGATTTTTTAATATTAATAGTCAAGGTTAAAGAAATCAAATTATTATATATCTATTTGTGTAAAAAAAACATTTGCACAAAAATTAATTGATTATTGAGATGTTTAGAGCGATTCTATTGTGAATTTTGGCTCACATTCTGAGGGAAAGTGTGACACCCTATTATTTATTTATTTATTTATTTTTATTTTATTTTTATAGTCAAATACCTCTGATACCATGATAATAATAATAAAGTCCACCCGGACCAAGGTGGGGTATTGGGGAAACACTTGTGTTATGCCCTGAACCCGAAAATGGGACCTAGGGGTGAAAATGTAATCTAACCTGTCCCTGTATCCAATAAAACATCTAAAGATACAGTACAAAGGATGAGGGTCCAACCCCGTGAGGTCCCCAAACACCCTAAACACATCCAAACACAACAGAATATACGCAGCGGAAAAAGTCATTATATATATATATATATATAATGACTTTTTCCGCTGCGTATATTCTGTTGTGTTTGGATGTGTTTGTCATTATATATATATATATATATATATATATATATATATATATATATATATGCAGTACCATACAAGAGTCTATACAAGAGCAGAAATAGGCTTTGACATACAGCGTACAAACGGGTGCCTAAATACATCCTAACATGGCAACCCACTAAAATATAGTCCTAGCACTTACCCAAGCGTTAAACGTAGTACATCGGTCACTATGCTCCCTACACGAAGACGCTAGTTCTGGTTACTCGAAGGACCTGTAAAAATGTACGCACAGTAGGGTTGAGACACCCCTTAGTAAGGAAGAACACATGTTATATCGGTGTGTGGCATTTAAGCGTTATCATGATGTAACATACACGCAGTTAAATGCAGTCCAGTACTAATTTCACATAGTGCATACATGCACACGCAAGCCCATGGTCAACAAACCCAGTGTTGTCACACCCTTCGGCCTGAAGCCGACCTACGACATACGACATTGACCCATAGCCAACCCGCGTAACACGGCGTCACCGGCACATGACTATTCCCCGACTCCCATGGCATCGTACCGACGCTAACTCGTGGATCCACACCCTTGGGCCCGATCTGCCGGAATAAGCTCACACCCTCGGATATAGAGCTGGACCTCTGCCAATCTATGGCCAGCGATTTCATACGCTCTCGGATATAGAGCCGAACACTCTCAGTACCTGGAACAATTCGGAACCGCGTTCCTACTAGCATTTCAACATATCACACACACATGCATGCTCATATAACCAAACAAACCACACCCATTTGGTAATCTAAAACCATGGTTTTCCAAACACATATAGTTTAAAACAAGTCAAGATACGACCATCCCTATAACACAGTATAAATCAACATATACGCTCGATTTTCAACAAAACTAGGGATGCAACCCGTTGCCCCCTTTTTCTGAAAACTATAATCATGAAAAACCCATAGTTTTCCCCGTTAGATCCCCCCAAATGAGTAGCCAAAACACACATAAGACTGTGAACAACAGTTCTACTGAGTCCGATTTAAAAAATAACCGATATAAACACAATTCCCTTTACCTTTTCCCCAAATAAAAAATCCCAAACTCTACGGCTCCTAAATAGCGAATCGAGTTCCAAAACCTACAAACAACAGCACAGAAGATACTCACAACACTGTTCTCTACTAAACTACTGGATCAGAATTGAAAATCGAGTCTTATCTTGATTTTATGCCAAAACCCGAAACTGACCGAACTGAAAATTTGATCCGTAGAACTTGTAGAGATTCCTTCCACAATCCTCGTGGTAACTTCAGATTTATGATTCTAGCGACGAACGGTGAAGAAATCTAGAGAGATAGAGAGTAGGGAGAGTTCTAGAGAGAGAGAGAGAGAGAGAGAGAGAGAGAGAGAGAGAGAGAGAGAAGATATTTGAGTTTCTTAGTTGAGAAGTAATGAAAACTTCTATTTATAGCCCTTTGACTCGGCCACTTCTCGTCGACGAATTATGTCCTCGTCGACAAGGCTCTATACTCTTCTCGTCGACGAGACTAAGACCTCGTCGACGAGTCTAGGATCTCCAATTTTTTCGAGACTCCTCGGCTTCTCCTCGTTGATGAGCCTCTGAACTTCGTCGACGAGCCTTTGAACTTCGTCGACGAGGGATACAAGGCCTTTGAGGATAAACTCTGGCTTCGTCGACGAAGCCTATTGAAATTCTAATTTTTATCCCTCTCTTATTTATTTAGACCCATATATCACGGTTCGGGTTCTTACAACCTCCCTTCCTTACAAAAATTTCATCCTCGAAATTTGCCATCTCTCGTTCACAAACTCAGTCATATAATCAAACACATATACATACATATCCTCACTTATGGCGGAGGAATACCGTGGTTCATATACAACTGTCTTAGGAGTTCACAATACATACACTCTCGACAACTAACCACCTATCCCAACCCAAAGTAGGATAACATACATGTGCTCAAAACAACTGTGGATACTTCTGGCGTATTTTCGTTCCCAGTTCCCAAGAAGATTCCTCAACCTCGTGGTTCCACCACAATACCTTCACTAATGGTATCTCTCTAATACGAAGCTTCTGAACTTTACGGTCCAAAACCTGAACAAGTATCTCCTCATACGCTAAAGTATCCCCAATTTCCAACTCATCATAGCTAATAACATATGATGGATCTAGCACATATCTCCTCAACATGGACACGTGAAACACATCGTGGACCCTCGAGAGTGCTGGGGGTAGTACAATCCTGTAGGCTATCGGACCCACTCGTTCAAGAACCTCGAATGGTCCGATATACCTCCGGCTCAGCTTGCCCTTCTTCTCAAATCTCATCACCCCTTTCATCGGAGCGATACGTAGAAATACCTTACCCCCCACCTCGAACTCTAAATCACGGTGGCGAACATCTGCATAACTCTTCTGCTAACTCTGAGCCGATCTAATCCTCTCCCGGATCAAACCTACCTTCTCAGACACCTGCTGCACGAGTTTAGGTCCTAATACCTGACATTCACCGACCTCATCCCAACACAAAGGAGATCGATACCTTCGACCATACAAAGCCTCGAACGGTGCTGTCCTGATACTAGTCTGGAAGCTATTATTATAAGCGAACTCCACTAGTGACATAAACTGTATCTAGTTACCACCAAAGTCTAACACATAAGCTCGCAACATATCTTCCAAGATCTGTATCGTCCTCTCTGACTGTCCATCAGTTTGGGGGTGGAACGCTGTACTAAAAGTAACCTTCGTCCCTAGTGCCTCCTGCAAGCTCGTCTAGAATTGAGAAGTAAACCTTAAATCTCGATTTGACACAATGGACACCGGTACTCCGTGCATTCTCATAATTTTATGCACGTACATATATGCTAACCTACTCAAAGGATAGCCAACCTTCATCGGTATGAAATGAGCATATTTCGTCAATTTATCCACGATTACCCAAATAGCATTCTGCCCATGAATTGGTGGCGGCAATTCGGTCCCAAAATCCATGGAAATATGCTCCCATTTTCACACCGGAATAGGCAAAGGCTGCAACGGCCGTGCTGGCCTCTGATGTTCAGCTTTCACTTGCTGACACGTCAGACACTGCTCCACGAATTGAGTAATCTGCCTCTTTATACCAGACCACCAGAAGGTCTCGCACAAGTCCTGATACATCTTTGTACTACCCGAATGTACCGTAAACAAAGAACAATGCGCTTCCTCCAGAATTGTCTTTCTGATCTCATCATCGTTCGAAACACATAACCTAGTCCCAAACCTCAGTACACCTCCTTTAGAGATGTTAAACTCTGTAGCCAGTTTGTGCTGTACCTTCTCTATAACCTTTTCCAACTCTGCATCACTAGACTGCGCGGCCTTTATAGGCTCAAACAAAGTCAGCTGGATCACTAGGCTAGCAATACAAGCCTGATGATCACCAACCACCAACTCCACGCCAAGGCTTCCCAAATCTCTTATGATATGATACTGAGCTACAACTTCTGATATAGCCGCAGGCTCCGACTTCCAACTCAATGCATCAGCCACCACATTAGCCTTCCCTGGGTGGTAACTGATCGTTCAATCGTAGTCCTTAATCAATTCTAGCCACCGTCTCTGCCTCATATTCAACTCCTTCTACGTGAAGAAATACCCGAGACTCTTATGGTCAATGAAGATCTCAAACTGCACACTTGTTGACCCTATGGGTCATACCCTGTTTTGATTATGACAAATACTCAGGTACTTAATGACTGTCGAGTTGATGTGCAGGTTTACCTTAGTAGTATCCTATGATGGCACTCAGAGACCTGGAGAAAAACGAAGACCCTGAAGACCCTAGATATAATTTATTTGTTGTAATTTATAATCGGGTCTGTAATATTTAAGTAGGAAAGGTCTGTAATAGTAACTAGGACTCTGGTTTGTAATAAGCTCACACACATCACATGCATGATAATAAGTAAGCTCAAACAAACCGTGAATGAAAAATGACCTTAGAAAGACCTTAGGGCTTGTATGGACCCAAGTGACCTTAGGACACACACATTTACACATACTTGTTAGACACTTGAATAAGACTTGTATGCTTTGAAACGGGACCGAAATGCACACTTGGTGCACTTTCGATCGACCAGCACAGTCAGTTCATTTTGGTCTGGTCGACGGAAACCTCCCTAGGTCAAAAGTTTGACCATCTAGTCGACCGAACCAAGTAGTTCAAAAAGCCCTGGTCAACCGAAACCTCCCTGGGTCAAAAGTTTAACCATCTGGTCGACCGAACCAAGTAGTTCAAAAAGCCCTGGTCGACCGAAACCTCCCTGGGTCAAAATTTTGACCATTTGGTCGACCGAACCAAGTAGTTCAAAAAGCCCTGGTCGACCGAAACTTCCTTGGGTCAAACGTTTGACCATCTGATCGATTGAGAACTTTTGTTCTCCAACTACCTGGTCGACCGGAGGGTCCTCGGGAGAATTCCCAGCAGTCTGGTTGACTGAACCAGTCAGTTCAAAATGGCCTGGTCGATCGAACCTCGAAAAATTGAGAAATCTCCCTCTCCTAGTTAACTGAGCCCTCAATTCAAAAGTCCCCTAGTCGACCAAACCATATGAGTCTTGGTTGACCGAACCTATTCTGGTCGACCGGACCTCTCGGGTTGTCCTGATTTTTTACTGTAGTTAATATTTTTTAAAATAGGGTTAAAATGCTTTAAACATCATTAAACTTTTCTAATAATATCCAATAGGTCCCCAACGATCATATTTTCTCTCATGTCTATATATAATAGTTCATTTGAGAAAATTAACGATGGATTAGCAATCTTTGATTAGGAGAAAATCTCTAAAAATCCCAAAGTTTATAATACTCATCCTCCAACACTTATTCTTACCAGATCTTCCACTCAAACATTTTTGTTAGTGTGATTTAAGTGTTGTTGCTTTCTAGGGTTGCTCTCCTATGTGTGATAATTGTTTTTGACGATTTTAATTGAGAGCTAACCCAAGTATTCTTAGGGGACTTTGTTAATAAGTCTCTCCTAAGAAGACTTATATTAAACTTCCAAGTATTACACATTCATTGCAATACCTTGTGAAGTTTGTATTTGGTGTGGATTGCAAAAACCATTTCAAAATACTTTCAAATATCAAGTATGCTTTGTCTTGATAAATCTTTAAAGAGATATTTGTTTTTGTGAGAAAAATCTTTGTTGCAATATTCATTGATTTATATCTATAGTTGAATACAAAGATTAAACTCTTTTTGCAAACCAAACTTATACATTGGTAGAGCTTCATATACATATATGTATTGAGAAAACTTATTGATTGAAATATATGAAGTGTGGCTAATATCTTTGCTTGAGCATTTAGATTGAATATTTAGTGATACAAAGATCATATAGGTTTGCACTCTCACGCACGAATTACATCGATAGTAAATCTATTTGAGAGTAGACATCTTAAGACCACATTGAGCTTACTTATTATATCATTTGTGGTGTATGTGATTGCGCGTAACTGGGTACATATCTGCTTTACTTGAAAGCATTTTCATTGTACCATTTCCTTGTATTTCAAATACTATTGTATTTCCAGGCACGGTCCTGAGAGGGACACTAGCCCTAGAATAGTCCCGGATTGACTTAGACCCGGTTAGGAAAGTTAGGTGCGTCGTTCTGTTAAGGCGTGTAGGTTGAGGTCAGCCCCGCTAATTGACCTGGTTAAGGTTGAGGTCAGCCCTGTGTTAATTTGACCTGGTTATAAATGGCGCCGCTCCACCCTTAAGTGAGCTATTAGTGGAATCCTCTGGCTTGCGAGCTAGAGGTGGGGACGTAGGCATAGTTGGTCGAACCTCGATAACATATCGTGTGCCTTATTTATATTTCTGTACTTTATATTTACTGCATATGTATGTTATGGTGTGAATGATGTGTTTGATTTAATTTCCACATCACTTTTATCTACGCATTTGGAAATTGCATAGACAGACCCTAGGTCGTGCATATATCGCCATTAGATAGATTCACCTAGGATAAAAAGTTTAAAATTTCCAATTCACCCCCCCTCTTGGGAATACACCAATTCTAACAACACCATACAAATAGTGTTGCCAGATCTTTAGGGCATATACAACAGCAGCCAACTCCAGATCATGTGCAAGGTAATTCTTCTCATACTCTTTCAATTTCCAAGAAGTATACGCTACTATCTTACCCTGCTGCATAAGCACACATCTCAGACCTTTCAGAGATGCGTCACTATAGATCACAAACTCGCCATCCCCCGAAGGAATGGTCAATACTGGAGCAGTAACCAGCCGGTGCTTTAACTCATGAAAAGCACTGCTCGCAATCATTGGTCCATTCAAATTGCACTCCCTTCCTGGTTAATCGAGTCAGAGGCCCAGACAGTTTAGAAAACCCCTCCACAAACCGACGATAATAATTTGCCAGTCCTAGAAAACTCCGAACCTCCTGCACATTCTTCGGCCTCACCCAGTCAACCACAACTTCGATCTTGCTAGGGTCAACTGATATACCATCACCAGTAACCACATGACCTAAGAATGCTATCTGACTCAACCAGAATCCACACTTCTTCAGTTTAGTATACAACTTTTTCCCTCGCAGAATCTGTAATACTAATCTCAGATGGTCCTCATACTCTTTCGAACTCCTCGAATATACCAGAATATCATTGACTCACTCGAACAATGAGCAGCTCGAAAGCTATCCCAAGTATAGGAGTTCTGTCGTGTAATATTAAGCCCAAGGGCTAGATCGTCTCCTCAGGGAATGCGTTTAATCTCAAAATTTACGTTCTTTCCAATCGAAATTAAAAATGCACTGAACTTGGTTCAGATTCGGGGTTTTTCAAAATTGTTCAATTTCACTTTTGATGAATTAAATGACACGTAATTTAAAACTCTAAACTAACATGCACTAAATAAAAGAAAATAAGAATATAAACCCTACATCTACTTAAAGAAACATTGGGACACGGGTTAATAAAAACTAGAAACCTAAAACATGGAACTAAAACATGCAAGAATGGAAACTCTAATCTACCTAAGGAAATATTGGGACACGCGTTAATTAAAAATGGCAACCTAGAACATGGAATTAAAAGCACACAATGGAAACTAAACTAGACACACACTAAAGAAAAACCAAACCTACTAAAAATCGAACCTTTAGCACAATTAAGAGATCAAATCAAGACTCACAATTTAAATGTAAACATGAACTCAACGGAAATTTAAAAGACATAAACAATAACGGAACACAATAAAAACACAATCTTTACTAATCATAGACCCTAACTAAATCGAATTTCGACAAAAAAATATCTGAATTTAATTAAGAATGCTAAATTAAAATAACTATCAATTAGATAAACAAAGAGATTAATTTAACGATAATGAAATACCCAACATTACTCAACTTAAACAAAAAGAAAGAAAACTCCAATAACATTAAAAAAAAACTAAACTTTCTTCAATATTCCAAGATTCAAAGAAAAGTAAATAAAAGGAAGAAAGAAAGGAAAAGAGAGAGAGAGAGAAACAAATCCATGGAGCCATGAAGTTGCTGCTGTGCTGGAGAAATTGCTGCTGCGCTTTGGTGGTCCTGCTATGGAGTCGGCTAGTGTTCTGCTGTGCTTGGGGACTGCTGAAGATGGTGGAGGAGGCTGGTCGTACTGCAAGAGGGCAGAGGAGGCCAAGAGAAACAGAGGAAAGGGGGAGAGTGAGGGAGAAAAGACAAAGGGAAGGAAGAGAGACAAGGGGAGAGAAGCAGAATTGAAAAGAACAAAAAAAACAAACTAAAGAAGAAGAAGAAGAAGAAGAAGAAGAAGAAGAAGAAGAAGAAGAAGAAGAAGAAGAAGAAGAAGGAGAAGAGGAGAATGGGGAGCCATGGGGGCTGCCTATGCAGGAAGAGAAAGAGAAGGGTTAAATAGGATAGGGGGGAAAGCCCTAGACCCGAATAGGAAACCCGAATTGCTATATTTTTTCATTTTTTTTCATTCTCTGTTCATTGCCAATTCTGCTCTTTTGGAGCCTGTATCTCATAAAACTCAAAACACAAAAGTTGTAGATAATCATTTCCTCTTTCTCCAGAAATTTGAATTGTCTCAATCGAAGCTTGGATGGAAAAGTTATGTACAAAATACGAACAGGTATTGGTTTTGATTCCTGGGAATTTTCCTGCGACAAAAATTACCAAAACTTCATAAATAGTGCAATAAAGTTCAAGAATGATGATTTTGGCATTTTATTAAAATATTGGACAATTTTAGATATTTAATTAAAAATACAAACCGTAAAACTCGTTTTAAACGTCCAATTACGCAGTTTCGGTGCGTAATCAATCATCAATGAATACCACCAAGAACCGATCCAAGTACTTATGGAACACCCTATTCATCAGACCCATAAACACTGCCAGTGCATTGGTCAACCCAAATGGCATAACCAAGAACTCATAGTGGCCATATCTGGTTCGGAAAGCTGTCTTCGCCACATCCTCAGCTTTAACCCTCACCTGATGATATCCTGACCGCAATTCAATCTTGGAAAAGACCTGCATCTCCTGCAACTAGTCAAAGAGATCATCGATACGAGGCAAAGGATAGCGATTCTTCATCGTCACTTTGTTAATTTCACGGTAATCAATGCACATCCGCATCGACCAGTCCTTCTTCCTCAAAAATAATACTAGAGCTCCCCAGGGTGAAACATTAGGTCGAATGAAACTCCTGTCCAGTAATTCCTGCAACTACTCCTTCAACTCTCAAAGTTCTGCTGGAGTCATTCGGTATGGAGCTTTAGAGTTCGGTGCCTTACCAGGCAGCAATTCTATTGCAAACTCCCCGTCACGATCCGAAGGTAAACCGGGTAAATCATCTGGAAACACGTCTGGGAACTCATTGACTACTTGAATATCCTCGAGTCTCAACTCATCCCGCGACGATTCCTACACACAAGCTAGGTACCCCTGGCATCCGTCCAAGAGTAGCCTCTTTGCCTGTAATGCCGATAGAATCTGTGGTGTTGGCCGCACACACGATCCCACAAATTCGTACTCTTGCTCCTCAGGAGGTCTAAAAACTACCACCTTCCTACGACAGTCGATCACAACATAACTGGAGAAAAACCAATCCATCCCTAGAATGACATCAAACCCCGAAATGTCATATACCACAAGATTCGCCGGTAGTAGCTTCCCCTGAATTACCACTGGGCAGTCTTCCAACATCTTCCTACAGAAAGATACACTATAACGACCTGCTTAATTTCCATATTATTTTTTTATTATTTTTATTTTTTATACTATGACATATAACATGCCCTGATACCATTCTGGGAGTAAACCCAATCATTAGCCTAAGCAGCGAGAAGCAGAAAACACATAGACATAACCATATGAAAAAATATATATAATATCAATACCAAAGCACTAACATGTTTCCCAAAATATACACATACATCTGTTCCCCAAAATACCCTCAATTATACTGGGATATACAAAAATCCTCCACAATACTCACTTCACTGACAGGGCACTACTGAAGCCCCTTTAACTATGAGCCTGGTCTGCTCGCCTACCTGGATCACCTGAAAAATGATTCAACACTGGGATGAGCCAACGCTCAGTAAGATGAAATATGCTATCACTAGTGTGTGGCAAATGAGCTACAATATTATGAAAATCTATTTTCATATAATTATGTATAACTGAATATGTAAATACAGTTTAAGTAATAAAATCTACCACCCTTTCCACGTTACTTAACATAACAGTAGCATAGGTTACTATCCAAAATACTTCTAATGTACATACGTATATTCCCTTTTCTGTAAATCTATAACAACCCCAAAATTCTAACCATTATATATATATATATATCTGCATATCTATAGCCATACCTAAGCAGCGGAAACACATATCATATAACCATTCACATATTTACTATACTATACTAGAATCCAGTATATATAGACCATAGCCATACAAAATACCTTTCCAACATCATCTGCCCAAAATATACACAACTCTGTCAAAAACTCACCCTATAACCAGGGTAATCAGAACACTCTCTATCCGTGAGCCTAATCTGCTCACCTAATTGGCTCACCTGAAAAATGTTAAAGTAATGGGGTGTGTCGACGCTCAGTAAGTGGAAATATGCTATTACTAGTGTGTGGCATCCAAGTTAAGGATACTTTTAAATAATAACTGAACTGTAATGCAACAAATAATCTGTAAAGCATATATTTCTTTCACAATTTAAAATATACTGTATTGTCTGTATTTTCTATTTTTCATACTGATAATATCATACTATACTCATTATATACTGTAAACTGTATACATATACATATCTGTGCTTTATCCTTGGGACTCTGTATGTCATGATTTGACCCCTTATGATAGGGTTGTCCAGCCCGTAGGCGGGACTTCGTCTGGTCGGCCCTCCAGATAAGTCCATATACTTTACACTACCTCAGCCCGGCCAAACTGCATTGACTCGTTCTGAGTTGTGCTTCCAAGTGCAGAAGTGTCAAGTTGTATCAAGGATGAGTCCAGGATTGTATTCCACAGGGACCACTGAGTATCAAAGTATTTATGCAAGTTTAGTGAAATCCTGTTGCTGAAAAATAGGGTTTGAAAATCTTTTTGGTCTTTTACGATTTTGAAAACAGTAAACAAAGTGAGGGAAGCTTGAGTAAACTACCAAAATGAAACTGAAATTTTATCAATTCTCCAAAAATGTAAATCTAATAATGCAACCAAAACTAAACAGATTAATTGAAACAATTTTACCAAACACTCGGGTTACGGGTTCAACGTCTGTTTGCTTCCACCGTTTACTAATTTCCTAGGCCTTACTCCTTTTCTTGTTAATCCAATCAAGGCATTAATAAGATGAAATTTTATTACTAACGATCGAGTAAATTGGCCACATCCAAATGGAAGAAAATAAAAACTCTTATTACGCATCAACCGAATTTTATGTAAAAATAAATTGATTATATTCCTAGATTAAATCAAGGTTTTGATGTGCCTAACGTCAACAACAAAACAAGAAATAAGAGCTAGCGATTTATCAACGATACCTTAAACTTTCGGGTTCAACCAAATAAAAGTTTATCAATAATTTCTTAGGAGAACTAATGAACCATAGAAAGCAAACAACATCGACCCATAGCTCGAGTTACCGAACTTAACCACTCATGCTTGCAATAGCCAAAAAAATGGGAACCCTATGTATAATCAGACAAGTATCGAAACACGTGTTGACTAGAAACGATAACTTTAAACACATAACTAAAATATGCACGAATGAAAACTCAATTAAACACATGCGCAGATAATAAAAACCAAACCTTTAGCAAAATTACGAATAGAAATAATTAAGTGAAAAGAACAACTATTCTAATTTCTAAAAAAAACAAAAAAATATAAATTTTTTTATTTTATTTTAGAACCAAGCCAAACTTAATTTAATTAAAGAAAGAACTTCAATAAAAATTAAATATTAAATAAAACCTAAACTTGTATCCAAATCCAATTAAATAACAAAATAAGAAAACAAGATAAAAGAAAAAGAGAGAGAGAGAGAGAGAGAGAGAGAGAGAGAGAGAGAGAGAGAGAGAGAGAGAGAGAGAGAGAGAGAGAGAGAAGCTGCAGCAGCAGAGGAGCTGCTGCTAGCCGTGAAGGTTCTGCTGCTTGGGAGAGCCTTGGGAGATGTTCTGTTCTGAATCATTGGCTGGTCTGTGGTCTGGATGGGCTGCCGAACTTGGTTGCAGCCTACTGATTCCTGCTGAGGAGGCTGCTCGCTGGAGAGAGGACAGAGGGTGGAGAGCTGCTGTGTTGGGTCTTCGACTGGAGCTGGTGTGGCCGGAGCTGTGCTGGGTTGCAGAGAGACTGGAAGAGTGGCCGAGAGGATCTGCTGCCGGCTGGAGAACCTGCTGGCAGAGAAGGGGGCTGGTGGTTTGAATAAAGACCCAAGGGGAAAGATAGAAGAGAATAGAGGGCAGAGAAGAGAGGCAAGAATTGAAGGAATAAAAGAAAACTGAAGTAGGAGAAGAAGAAGAAGAAGAAGAAGAAGAAGAAGAAGAAGAAGAAGAAGAAGAAGAGGGAGAAGAAGAGGAAGATGGAGAGCAGCCGATAGGGCTGTCTAGGAAAGAAAGGAGAGAAGAAGAAGAATTTAAAAGAGATTGGGGGAAGCCCTAGACCCGGTTTAGCCAACCCGACCCGACAACTTGACCCGACCCGGCTTGCATGGCCGGGTCACATTTTTTCTCTCTGTTCACCGCAATATTTGACCCTCTTTAAGCCAGTTTCTCACAAAACTCAAAACACAAAAGTTGTAAATAATCCTTTCCTATTTCTTGAGAAATTCGAATCGCCTTGATTAGAGTTTGGACGGAAAAGTTATGCATGAAATACAAACAGGTGTCAGTTTTGGTTCTCGGGACTTTTCCTGCGATAAAAAATTATTAAAAACTCGTAAATTGCACAATAAAACTCAAGAATGATAATTTCGGCACTTTATTAAAATATTGGACAAATTTGGACATTTAATTAAAAATATACGCTGTAAAGACCGAGTTAAAGTGCCCAATTACGCAATTTGCACGCGTAATCATGCATCCTCTCCTAAGCTCGGGACTGGCTACTACCTCGTCAAACTGGCCCCCTCCACCCAGTGAACTGGGGAGTTGCATACTCTCCGAGTACGACCGACGGTACCCACACACTATCTGAGATATGTGATTGCACTCTATCTGTATCTAGCAACGGTATCGTACTCTGTATTCTATATCTGCACTGTATCTGTCTGTAATCTTTCCACAGGGATCTGATACTATATACATATATACAAATATACTCTTTTATTGTTTTCTTCATGTTTCCAAAATTACCATAATGCTATCTTTCTGTACTGTAAATACTGTAATTTCTGTATATTATATCTGTAGAATCTTTATGCTACCTTTGTATTTCTGTCTGTATACTCTGTTTATATATTCTGACTGTATACTCTGTATGTTATGGTACTAGGAAACATGACATACTATAACTCTGTATATACTGTTCTGTATAAAACTGTGATATAATACTGATCTAAATAAAACTGTATACATGTATATGTATATATATATATATGTCTGTTTCATGAAACTACTCATATAAAAACTGTATATGCATGTACATTTCTCTGTATACTCTCTGTGTATATAAATCTATATCTGTATATTCTGTGTAATCTCATATACTGGAAAAACTATATAAACTGTATATACCATCTATATCCGTGTACTCAGTATAGTATGATATTTTATAAAAGCTGTATAAATTCTTCATCACATGAAAATCTACTCAGGCCACACAAGCATTTAAATTCATATTTTGTAAATACTGTATAATAAGCTGGTATAAATATGTATCTATGAAATCTCTAATAGCATTATGAAAACTCATAGTATAACATATTTCCCTTACCTTAACTCTGGAAAGCCCCTATAAAACTCTAGCTCTATACCCGTAGGGTTCCTAACTTAACATCCTGAAAACACAATCCCCCGGAACAAAATATCAGTATTTTCTTACCTACAACATTTCTTATAATTGAGGGAAAGACAAATACTGAATAAAATGTCTTACCATAAGATTGGGACGAAATTCAACCCAACTTTTCCAACGATTAGCTCCGATAGACTTGTAAAGAACTTCGCCAAGAGCGTCGTGGTAGCCTCAGATCTTCTATCCGATGAAAAACAGGCCTTGTCACGCCTCGAACCCGCAAGTGGGTCCCAAGTGTGAGTTAAGTAACCTAACCTGTATCTGTATCAATTTAAAACATACATGATACTAGATACAAAGAGGGTCCGACCCCGTGGGGTGAACGGAAGCCCTATATACATACATACAATCGTCCATACTCATCAAAATACGCAGCGAAATACGGTCTTTGTATATATAAATTGTACCATACTAGAGTCTATACCATACAAGGATATACATCCCTATGAATACCATACATACTACAGGCGTCAACAAAATCCATCACGACAACCCGGTTACAAAAACTCGTACCTATTAGGCACTAGTAGTAGCTAAACAACACCCCTCGCTTCCGGATGCTAGGATGCTAGTTTCGGCTACCCGAAGGACCTGAAAAACATTTGTATATATTCGGGGTGAGACACCTCTCAGTAAGGGAAAAAATAGGTTATATCAGTGTATGGCATACCAGTGTCATTTTACATACTTCATAACACTATGCATACGATACAGTTGAAACAATTCGTACAATTTCAAAACAGTTCCATACATTTCCATACAGTTCCAGTATTTTCACAAAAACCATTCCAGTTCATACGATACCTAGATACATACATACATACATACATACATACATACATACATACATACATACGGTTAGTGTCGTCACACTAGTTCGCAACTACACAAGGTCACCTCGTCTCATAGCAATTACATTGCTACCTATGCAACTACGTTGCAACGATGAAGGCCCAATAGTGAATCCATTGCTACATACGCAACTACACAAGGTCACCTAGTCTCACAGCGATTACATTTCTACACATGCAACTACAAAGATCTACGACTCAGGCCCAATAGTGAATCCATTGCTACATACCCAACTACACAAGGTCACCTAGTCTCACCCCGATTACATTGCCACGTGCCAAACTACGTTGCGATGACCTAGGCCCATTGTGAATCCATTGCTACATACGGTGTACATCAAACCCATCGGTGACTAGCCGGAACATATTGGTGATATTTCACACCTCAGATATAGAGTCGACCACTCTCGCCCACGGTAGTTAACCGATACATGACTGTTTTACAAACTCCTGGAATCATTTTGGAACTCATATTCCTATACATTTCAGCGTACGGTAATTAGCCGCTACATAGTTATTTCACAAATATTTGGAACAAAATACATACATACAAACATACCACACTTATTTAGTTTACGGCAAATCAAATATGGATTACGGTCACCTCAATAATACAGTTTAAACAAGACAAACAATTTTCCAAACAAAGTAAAGATGATACCTAAAATCCTTAATTTTTCAAAAAACTGTAACCCGAAAATCCTGCATTTTTACTCGATAGATTTTCCCAAATAAGTAGTCAAAACATACATACGATCGTAGCCTATAGGCCTACCGATCCTGATTTCGAAAATGGACTAATATAAACAGAATCCCCTCACCTTAATCCGAAATCCAACTACGAACTCTACGGTCCTCAAAACTACGAACCGAGACTTCGAAATCTACAAACCACAGTACAAAACATACTTACAATCCGTACTACTATACATATACTGAATCAGAAATGAAAACCGAGCCTTACCTCGATTTTGGCCCGAAACCTAAAATCCTTCGTAATGAGATTTCAATCCAGTAGAAACGTAGAGAATCCTTCACTGATCCTTGTAGTATCGTTGGATTTACGAATTCGGCAACGAACGGCAAAGAAAACTAGAGAAAGAAAGTGTAAGGAGAATTCTAGAGAGAGAGAGAAAGCTTTTCCAAAACTTAGCCAAGAAGCAAACCCCCAAAAGATCTTTTATAAGCCTTTGACCCGGAGGATTTCGTTGACGAAGTGGTGTCCTTGTCGACGAGGTGATCGACCTACTACCACGTATTATCTAAATAGGTGGTTGTACTCATAACATAACATAATATCTGTAGCAACGGTACCGTACTCTGTAACTGCATAGTCCAACAGGGTTTGATATTATATAATATATCTCTATATACCACTATCTGATTTACCATGATTCAGAAATAACTGTAATAACCATGATGCTGCATAAACTGTAACTGTAATTCATACATCATAATACTGAGAACTGTATAATCGTAACACTGATAACTGCATAATCATAGTACTGTAATTTGTATAATCATGGTACTAAGATTCGTATAATCATGGTACTAGAATTCGTATAATCATGGTACTGAAATTCATAAAATCATGATACTGAAATTCGTAAAACATACCTCCATACTATATTCATATTCTCAAGCCACACCATACATAATATTCATAATTTAATAAATTATATAATACTTTAAAATTACCTAGAATAACATATTTTCCTTACTTGACTACTGAAAAGCCCTTATAGTCTACTAGCCTAACACCCGCAGGACCTCCTACATAATACCTTGAAAACAACATTTTTCAGAATAAAATATCAGTATTTCTTTGCCTATATCATTTCCTATAACTGTCATAAGGCCAAAAACGGATTAAAAGGCCTTACCCTGAATTTGGGATGAAATCCAACTTCGTTTCACCAACGATCTGCTTCGGCAGACTTGCAGAGAACTTCGCTAGGAGCGTCGTGGTGGCTTCAAATCATCGATCCAGCTACTAACGGGCCAGGATCAAAGAGAGAAGAAAGAGGGGCTGTTGGAGAGAGAGAGAGAGAGAGAGAGAGAGAGAGAGAGAGAGAAGAAAAACGACGTTGAAATTATGTGAAAAATGGGTTTTAGCATTATTTATACTGTAGGATTTGTCGACGAGCCACATAACTTCGTCAACGAGTCCTTCAGTAAATTCATCGATGACCCTTACCCTTCGTCAATGAAATTCAGAGTAGCCCAAATCCTGCGCTCGGTATTTTCTCATCGACGAAATCTTGCCTTCATCGATGAGGTCCTGAAGACCTTCGTTGACGAAACCCTGTATTTTGTTGACAAATTTCCTTATGCACTCATCGACGAACCCCTGTATTCGTCGACGAGTCCTGGAAATTCATTGAAATTATTATTATTATTATTATTATTATTATTATTATTATTATTATTATCTCCAAAATGCGATGTCGTCGACGAACGCAGAGCGTTCGTTGACGAAGTCTATTGCCTCCTTCTGTCCTGTTTCCATATTCCTCCTCTTTATTATTGAAATACTATTATTCTTTAGGTCACTACATACAATCCCAGATGGCGTAGTAACAGATAATACCTCGGTCATGATTTGGGTCTCAACCCTACACTGTCCCAAAAAATTCCTAGATATAAAAGAATGGGTTGCACTTGAATCAAACAAAACAGAAGCCTTATTTAAAAGCAATAATAAGTTACTTGTCACTACGTTCCCTACATGCTCAGCTTCTGCTGGAGTAAGAGAGTGTACTCTGGCCGAAGCTGTATTAGTCTGAACGGTTCCCCGAGGTATTTGGTTACTCCCTCGGTTCACACTAAATGCAGGCACATCTCGCTTCGGTGCATGACAATCACGAAACATGTGACCTGGTTGGCCACAGTTGTAGCAGTTACCCCCAAATGATCGGCACTCACCCTCGTGTCATCTGTGACATCTAGTACAATGACTACTCATCTGGCTTATTTACTACTCATCTGGCTCATTTGAGAATCCTAGTGCTCGGTATTATGACGGTAACCCGTGCCCTTGTTCCTTTTCTTCCACCATCCCTGACGAGATCCTATCTGAGATCCAAAAGGTACTATCCTCTTCCTCGATTCTTGATCCACGTCATCCTCTCGTATACTGGTCTCAATCACTGTGGCTTTATCCACCAACACTGAGAACTCGCGGATCTGAAGCATACCCACTAGTCTGCGGATATCATTCCTTAGGCTCTTCTCGAACCTCCGAGTCTTCTCATACTCGTTCGAGATCAAACACGGGGCAAACCGGCACAGCTCTATGTACTGAGCTGCATACCCCTACACCGTCATACTCCCCTGAGTCAGAGCAGAAAACTCATCCACCTTTGCATCACGTACAGAAGCCAGGAAGTATCTGTCAAAGAACATCTCCTTGAAACGGCTGCATGACATCTCCTCAGAACCACCCCTCTGCTTCTCTAGCGGATTCACTGCAGTCCACCATCGACCCACCTCCCCAGATAGCTGGAAGGTAGCTTAGAGGACTTGCTACCTATCCGTGCGGTGCAGGACCTCCAAGATCCTCTCAGTCTTCTCCACCCAATCCTCTACTATCGTCGGGTCAGGTCCTCTAGAGAATGTCGGAGGATGCATGCGTGTGAACCTCTCAATGGTGCACCCCGCAGCAATAGGAGAGCGCTCGCGTCTCCTCATACTCCACCCGATCTCTCGTAACACTTGCCTCGTCAAACCTCGAGGTACAGAAGGGGACTCATCACTCGCAGTCTCATCGCAGTCACTTCCCAGGTCATTATCCTTGGCCTCCATTCTATAACACAATAGGAATCTATTAGTATCCCTACAACACATACAGTTAAAACAATGATCTATCACTAATTGTGTTAACCACTCCCTACCAGGTTTAGGTCTGCTCTACCACACCAACACAAAAGTCGTCAATGGTCCGCCCTGCTTTTACTGGAATCATCACTCTAGGAAAAACACGGAATACCGCCGATAAATCTCGGTCTAGTAACAGAACAACCCTCAACCAACTCTACCTATATCCAACATCCTGTAATCTAGTATGTACTCATTGCTAAGCCTAACCAAGTCTACAAGACCTAACAACTTGGTTAGCTTTGATACCAAGTTGTCATGCCTCGAACCCGAAAATAGGACCCAGAGTTGAAAATGTAATCTAACCTGTCTCTGTATCCAATAAAACATCCAAAGATACAGTACAAAGGATGAGGGTCCGACCCTGTGGGATCCCCAGACACCCTAAACACATCCAAACACAAAAG
This sequence comes from Malania oleifera, assembly GCF_029873635.1. Lineage (NCBI taxonomy): Eukaryota > Viridiplantae > Streptophyta > Magnoliopsida > Santalales > Ximeniaceae > Malania > Malania oleifera. Next base: position 8,612,793 of record NC_080421.1, on the reverse strand, counting down.
AATATACGCAGTGAAAAAGGTCATTCTATATACATATATGCAGTACCATACCAGAGTCTATACAAGAACAGAAATAGGCTCTGACATACAACGAGCTGTCACACCCCAAACCCAAAAATGGGACCTAGGGGTGAAAATGTAACCTAACATGTCCCTGTATCCAATAAAACATCCAAAGATACAGTACAAAGGATGAGGGTTTGATCCCGTGGCGTCCCTAGGCACCCTAAACACATCCAAACACAACATAATATACACAGCGGAAAAGGTCATTCTATATGTATATGCCGCACCATACCAGAGTCTATACAAGAGAAGAAACAGGTTCTAATATACAACGTAAAAATGGGTACCCAAATACATCCCAACATGGCAACCCACCAAAATACAGTCCTAGCACTTACCCAAGTGCTAAACGCAGTACACCGGTCACTACGCTCCCTACACCAGGACGCTAGTTTTGGTTACTCGAAGGACCTTTAAAAATGTACGTATAGTAGGGGTGAGACACCTCTTAGTAAGGAAGAACACAAGTTATATCGGTGTGTGGCATTTAAGTGTTATCATGATACAACATACACACAGTTAAATGCAGTCTAGTACTAATTTCACAGAGTGCATACATGCACACGCATGCCCATGATCAGAAAACCTGGTGTTGTCACACCCATGAGCCCGAAGCCGGCCCACGACATACGGCGTTGGCCTGTAGCCAACTCACGTAACACGGCGCCATCGGCACATGGCTAGTCCCAGACTCCCATGGCATCGTACCGGTGCTAACTGGTGAATCCACACCCTTCGGCTTGATCTACCGGAATAGGCTTACGTCCTCGGGTATAGAGCCGGACCTCTGCCAATCTATGGCTAGCGATTTCATATGCCCTCGGATATAGAGCCGGACACTCTTAGTACCTGGAACAATTCGGAACCGCGTTCCTACTAGTATTTCAACATATCACACACACATGCATGCTCATATAACCAAACAAACTACACCCATTTGGTAATCTAAAATCATGGTTTTCTAAACACATACAGTTTAAAACAAGTCAAGGCACAACCATCCCCATAACACAGTGTAAATCAACATATACGCTCGTTTTTCAACAAAACCAGGGATGCAGCCCGTCGCCCCCTTTTTCCCAAAATTGTAATCATGGAAAACCCATAGTTTTTCCCGTTAGATCCCCCCAAATGAGTAACCAAAACACACACAGGACCATGAATCACAGTTCTACTGAGTCCGATTTCAAAAATAACCAATATAAACACAATTCCCCTTACCTTTTCCTTGAATAGGAAATCCCGAACTCTACGACTCCTAAATAGCGAGCCGAGTTCCAAAACCTACAAAAAATAGTACAGAAGATACTCACAACACTATTCTCTACTAAACAACCAGATCAAAATTGAAAACCGAGCCTTACCTCGATTTTACGCCAAAACCCGAAACTGGCCGAATTGAATATCTAATCCATAGAACTTGTAGACATTCCTTCTACGATCATCATGGTAACTTCAAATTTACGATTCTAGCGATGAACGACGAAGAAATCTAGAGAGATAGAGAGTAGGGGGAGTTCTAGAGAGAGAGAGAGAGAGAGAGAGAGAGAGAAGATATTTGAGTTTCTTAGTTGAGAAGTAATGAAAACATCTATTTATAGCCCTTTGACCCGGCCACTTCTTGTCGACAAATTGCATCCTCGTCGACGAGGCTCTAGTCTTCTCGTCGACGAGATCAAGACCTCATCTACTAGTCTGGGATCTTCGATTTTTTTGAGACTCCTCGGCTTCTCCTCGTCAACGAGCCTCTGAACTTCGTCGACGAGGGATACAAGGCCTTCGTAGACGAACTCTAGCTTCGTCGACGAAGCCTGATCAAATTCTAATTTTTATCCCTCTCTTATTTATTTAAACAAATATATCACAGTTTACGTTCTTACAACCTGTCTATATCCATATTTTATCTATACAGCGAAAAACATAACCCAATTAAATTTTAAGTACAATACTAGAGTACTACTGTCTCCTAAAAATATCCATACTAACCCCTCGAAAATCATCAAATCCTCAAAGTCTATACAAACATATACCAAGTCTCAAAATGGAAACATACCTTGACCAATAGAAATCTACTCCTCTGCTATTTCGGAGCTCAGTCTGCCTGATGTCCCAGATTTCCTGACATGTTAAGATTTATGGGGCAAGACACCTCTTAGTAAGCAAGAATAAACTATTATCAGTGTGTGCCAATGAGTTTTAGTGTATCACATTGACTCACTCTAAAAATGAGTAGCTTGGAAGTTATCCCAAGTATAGGAGTTACGTTGTGTAATAAATAGCCCAAGGGCCAGATCGTCTCCTCAGGGAATGCGGTTAAATTTCAAATTTTACGTATTTCCAATCGAAAACTCTTTATGCCTGAAAACTAGGAGGAACTAGAGGAAGAGGCCTCCTTTAACTGATTTGCTTCAGTTAAATTCTTCGCAACTATTAACATGTCATCGACATACAACAATAAGAAAATAAGAGAACCATCATCAAGCTTCTTCACATACTCGCAGTAGTCATACTCACATCTTCTGTAGCCTATCCTAATCATATAGGAATCAAATATTTTTTACCATTGCCTTGGAGACTGTTTCAGCCCGTAATTAGACTTTTTCAACTCTTAAACTAAGTTTTCTTGCCTTGGTTCACTGAATCCCTCCATCTGTACCATATAAATCTGTTCCTCCAAGTCACCATAGAGAAATGTCATCTTCACATCCATTTGTTTCAAATGCATATCATAATGAGCTACTAACCCCAACACTACCTTAATGGAAGTGTGTCGGACCATGGGTGAAAAGATTTCATCATAATATTTTTCATTTTTTTGTGAGTACCCCTTTGCCACTAATCATGCGTTGAATTTCTCTCCTTCCTTTTCTGAAATTGATTCCTTCTTCCTATATACCCATTTGCAACCTATCTTCCTCTTCCCATTTGGAAGCTCCACCAACTCTCAAGTTTGATTCTTATGTAGCGATTCCATTTCTTTAATTATAGCATCCATCCACCTACTTTTCTCCTGGTTGTGGACTGCCTTTTGAAAAGTAGTTGAATCATTGCAACTGGTAATGAATGCATAAGATACTAACTCTTCAAACTCATACCTTGGTGGTGGTCTGATAGTATGTCTGGATCTTTGTATAGGAATATTGTCGACTTGTTTGTTTCCCGAGTTAGAACCCTTTGCAACCGTGGAACCAAGATGATTATCAATACCCTGAGTTTCTAACTCCACATGCACAACATGTTTTTCTATGCTCCAGTTTTTCGGCTCCTATTTCTCTTCATCAAATTCTTGAGTACACTTTACCATAGATTTTTCATCGAAAACTACAACCTTATTTATCACCACCTTGTTTGTAATTGGATCCCACATCTTGAATCCCTTCACATCCTTTTGATATCCCAAAAAGATGCAGCATCTAGACTTTGTGTCAAGTTTCGATCTCTCCTCACTAGACATGTGAACATAGGCTGGACAACTAAATACCTTCAATCTAGAATAGTCTACCACATTTTCGTCCATACCTCTTCTCCCACCTTCCCCTCTAGTGATGCCCTTGGTGATCGGTTTACTAAGAAACAAGGCATACTAACTGCCTCAGCTCAAAAATTCTTCGGTAACCCTGCATTAAGTATGAGACACAGAGCTTTTTTAGCTAGAATTCAGTTCATCCTTTTAGTCACACCATTTTGATGAGGTGTCAGACAAACAATGAAATGCTCTTAATGCCTTGCTGCTCACAAAACTCTATGTACCTAGAATTAGTGTACTCAGTCCCATTGTCTGACCCGAGGCATTTGATTCCCCTCCCAGTCTAGTTTTCCACTTCAGCTTTCCACAACTTAAACTTGGTAAACGTATTAGACTTGTGCCGCGTGAAGTATACCCAGACTTTCCATGAGTAGTCATCAACAAAACTCACAAAGTAAACATGTCCTCCTCATGATGCTACTCTAACCGACCCCCAAAAATTAGAATTCATATAATCAAGAATACGTTCCATCTTGTGTATAGATGATTTGAGTCGTGCCCTATTTTGTTTCTCAAGACACAAAACTTGCAAAAATTTAGCTTACATGTTTTCATACCTTTCAAGAGTTTCCTCTTGTGAAGTTCTTTAATACCATGCTCACCCATATGCCTAAGCCGCATATGCCCAAGCAATATATGCCACAAAACGGTTTCATCAAATTCAAAATCTATGGCTATAGCTCCACCTACAATAGAAGTTCCCTGTAGTGACGTATAAATATTTCCATTTAAATTTTGTCCTTTCATCACTGTCAAATTACCTTTGCACACCTTCATAATCCCACTTTCGGACTTGTAATTGAATCCATTACAATCCAAATTGTTAAGTGAAATGAGACTCTTGTGTAGGTTTGATATATGTCTTACATTACTCAAGGTTCTTACAGCACCATTAAAGATTTTAATTCTAACACTTCCTATGTTAATGATTTTACAAAATACATTATTGCTCATAAGAACTGAACCTGAATTTACCAACTTGTAAGTGCCGAACCACTCCTTATGTGGAGTCATATGGTAAGAACATGCCAAGTCTAGGATCTATGAGTTCGTGAGGCAATCAAACCCCGACGAAACTGAAAGTACATCACCATCGCTGCAAACAAGATTTTCTTCTTGAATGACATTTTCTGATTTTGAAGACCCTTCATGCTTTTCAGCATTTCCTTTTTTCCAATCATGACATTCCGATTTGATGTGTTCCTTTTTACTGTACTTATAAAATCTGATATCTTTTTTCTTCTTGGATTGAGTTCAGGATTTTTCACTCGATCCATTTCTGAATTTTCCTCTCCCATGATCATGGTTACCTTTCACCACAAATCCTTCTCCATGTGAATTTTCATCGCATAATTTCATCCTTTGATGAAACCCCAACAATGCACTTGTCACCTCTTTCAAATTTAGGGCCTCATTCTCCCATGTAAGAGTGGTAACTAGGTTCTCATACGTGTGAGTCACTGGCAAGGAATTCGGTAGGATCAACGCCTTATCATCATCTTCGAATTTCACATCAACCCGCATTAAATCACTTATGATTTGATTACATGTGTTGATGTGTTGGTTCAAGTTTGAATCATCCACCATCTTAAACCAATAAAGACACTGCTTAAGAAAAAGTTTGTTAGTAAAGGATTTGGAATTGTACTAGCTTTCAAACTTTTACCAAATAGCCATAGGAGAGTCTTCCTTCATGACGTGATAAAGCATTTCTTCGAACAAACACAATCGTATAGTAGCAACAACCTTTGCCTCTAATTATTTCCAATTAGCCTCATCCATACCTTCCAGTTGAATACCATACAAGGCCTTCACCGTCCCTTATTGTACAAGAAAATATTTCACTCTTTTTTGCCACAAACCAAAGTTTCTGATTCCATCAAATTAATTTGACAACATCAAATTTTGCAGATGAAGTGTCTGATGCCATAACAACACCGCTCTTATACCAATTTTTATGTATAAACTCGGGTTTACACAGCAAAAAGTTAAACGCAGCAATCGATAAAGAACAAATATGGAACACACACACACGCTAATATATCTGAAAGTAAAAACAACAGCGCAAAAAATTATGTGGTTCGGCAATCGGTAAAGTTTCACTATATAAGTTTCAAAAGACATAATAAAATACTTCTTACAATGATCTTCTTCCTTTGGAATATACCCAGAATAGCATATTTATAAATACTTCAGAGGTTTCCCTCCAAACACCCAACTACACTAACGTTCGTATTCAAAATTTGAAATCAACCTCGTTGCCCTGAGCCAAACCGTCGACAGTTTCAAATAGAATAGAAATACTACCTTGCTGCACCTTGATTTTTTTTCATGCTTTCTTTAGTGACCCGAAAAAATAATACAAATAAATATAAATAAGGAAAAAAAGAAAATTTGGTTTTGCGGGAGGCCAGAAAATCGTCAATGGTTTCGTGTTACCGCGGCCCAGTAACGGTAAAATGGTGAAAAATAAAGGGGTTAAAAATTAAAACCGTCGATGGTTTCGTTTTTCATTAGGTTGAATATGTAGATCTCGCAGCTTATTTTCTTGATTAATCCATTTCCTTTCCTCCTTCTCTCTCTAGGCTACGAGATTCTTCTCTCTTTCTCTCTCTTTCTCTCTCCTCATTTTCTCTCTCAAAACTTGTACAAATTGACGATTGGGTACTACTATAGGGTTCTAGCGGCGATCCTCATCAAGTTAAAATGAGACAGATTCTTGTTTTGAGGATCCCAGGCACCACTCCATAACTAGGGTAAGGGAGTTATCTTAAGCTTAATTAGTTATTTGATTTGTGTGGACTTAGGAATACTAGGATGGTATGCATGCTGGGGTTGAGATGACTAAATTAGGATTTGGGGAATACAAGGTTTTGTGCGAAAGCCCCAGGCGTTGATTTTGGATCCTTGCAAGCGTTTCTGCGGGAAATAGGTAAGGGAAATAAATTATGTCAGGACTTTTTAGAAATTTAACTAATTAAATTGAAGTATGATATGAAAATATTATATGTGAATTTTCTGACTTATCAGGTATATATATATGAAATGGTAGTTTTGGAAATATCCAATGTTTTACTGGATAATTATTATATGGTTAAATATTATTGAAAATCTGTGTGGCATGAGAAACGATTGCGATTACTGAGAAATAAATCTACGAATATTTTACATGACGAAATGGGGTTTATGTTGAGATATAAACAAATATGATGCAAACAGTTATGTTGATATGAGATATGTGTAGATATGTTTTACATCGATATGATGAAATTAGATTTTATAAAGACATATTTTTATTAAATATGATGTACAACCATGAGTTACAGACAAGATGTGATACATACACATGGACACTCATGAGCTTGTGCATATTTATGAGAAATGAATCATGAGTTACAGACGATATGTTATATATACACATGGATACTCATGAGCTTGAACATATTTATGAGAAATGAAAATTTTTGGAAATAAACTTATGTGTATAACGAGTGATGGAAATGAGAACCCGATTGTTTAATGATATGAGAGCACGGTACCGCTGCTAGTGATTGAGTTAGTGCAACCACACAGCTCGGGGAGCGTGTTGGTAATGGAAGTCGATTGAGTCTTCGTAGAGATGTTGACTACCCCTAGGTCCAGACCAGGTTGTGGTGGACCAATCGTACTACAGACAAGGTATTTTGACTTAGCCTGGTAGGCCAACCAGGATTGAGTCCTGCCTTTGGGCGGCACAACCCGATCATGTGGGGTTATTACATGATGATGATATGAATGGGTTTCCTCATTGCAGACGCGATACACTCATATGATTGTACTTGATAGTTATGTTACTTTGTACACATAAATATTTGTTGAGCATGTTTATATTTTGAGAATAATATATGGTTACAGATGTGTATATATATATATATATATATGGTTATGAGAACAGATTTCCATGATTTCTCAGTTAAATTAATATTTTTATGAAAATGATGTGATACACTAAAACTCATTGCCACACACTGATAATAGTTTATTCTCGCTTATTGAGAGGTGTCTCACCCTGTAGATCTTAACATTTTAGGAAATTTGGGGCGTTAGGCGGATCGAGCTCCGAAATAGCAAAGGAGTAGATTTCTGTTGGTCAGGGTATGTTTCCATTTTGGGACTGGATATATGTTTGTATAGACTTTGAGGATTTGATGATTTTTGGGGGGTTGGTATGGATATTTTTGGGAGATAGTAGTACTCTGGTATTGTACTTAAAGTTTAATTGGGTTATGTTGATAAAATATGGATATGGACAAGTGTTTCTTTGGTACCCCACCATGGGTCCGGGTGGACTTTATTATTATTATTATTATTATTATTATTATTATTATTATTATTATTATCATCATCATCATCATCATCATCATTATTATTATTATTATTATTATTATTATTATTATTATTATTATTATTATTATTATTATTATTATTATTATGGTATCAGAGGTATTTGACAATATAAAAAAAATAAAAAATAAGGCATCATAGTTCGGTGTCAGAGCCTAGGAAGTTAGGTTCTGCAGACTCTAGGAAACCCGGATAATAATACCAGAGTACAAGAATGAATTTTGGTGAGTATTAAGACTAGAATTTAGGGTTCTATCTTGCAGTCTTGAGGCAGGAAATTCCATGGTGGTTTCTGTAATTTTCCTGGGTTGACGATTTCAGGAAAGCCATGGTAAACTTTCGTTGCATCTTTTTTCTGAGTGGTAAGACTGAATCTTAAATTGGGAATAAGGACGTTAGGTTGATTGGGTGCAGGATGATATCTTAAGGTTCTTAGTTAGATAGCAGTACTATCATATTAAGGTATTGAAATTTTAAGATTGTTTTTGTTCTATTTTCAGGATGGACCCTAGAAATAGCAATGCTCATGCTAGAGGTGGTGATGATACAGGGCCTTTCTAGTATGGGTGGTAGTGATTCTGATGTAGTCCTGCGCATTGTTGCTTAGTAGGTCATGTCTAAGATAGCACAAAATTCTAGGGAGCAAGGATGCCTATCAGTAGACAAGGCTGCACTATAAAGCAGTTCACCAGGATGAATCCTCTGGCCTTTTCAGGGAGTACAAACCCGATTGTGGTAGAGAACTGGATACAGGAGATTGAAAAGATCCTGACTGTACTACGCTGCATTGACGAACAGAGGGTTTTATATGCCACCTTCAAACTGACTGGGGAGGCTAAGCATTGTCGGTCTGTTGTGAGGCTTCTAAAGGAGCAGAGGCCAGTACCAGTAGCCCTGACTTGGGGAAGATTTAAAGAGATCTTTTTCGACCGCTATTTCCCCTCCTCTGTTAGAGATGCCAAGATGGAGGAGTTCTTGAATTTGACTCAGTGTCATTTGATAGTTCCACAGCACGCTGCTAGATTTGTAGAGCTGTCATGTTTTGCCCTTTCATGATACTATATGAATTCAGGAAGGCTCAGAAATTTAAGAGAGGGCTGAGGTAGGAGCTTTATGAGCAGCTGGCACTGTTGTAGATATGGGATTTTTCTAAGCCGGTGGATAAAGCCACCGTAACTGAGGCCAGTCGACAAAGGGGTGTAGGAGGACAAAGTCAAAGGAAAAGGCTGGCGCCTCCTAGTTTTCAAGCAGGTACGAGCCAGGGCCAGTGGAGGGGACATGATGTGGGTCAGCGGTAGGTAGGAGGACACCAAGTTACGCAGGGCAATTCAGTACCCCCTACTTGCCCTTGATGCTATATGAGATATTATGGAGAGTGCCAGGCTGGGGTGATTACTTGCTATCAATGCGGTCAGTCGGTGTAACGGCCTAGATCCTCCATGTGGGGCCTGTAGTGTTATGAAACCAACACACGTCTTTGATACCATTCATTCAGCGAAAATAACTTGAACAACCTTGAATATAATACTATAGTTCTATATTCACATCATCACACTTATAAAATAGAACCACATTCTCCATATTACAAAACCCAAATAGAATAAATTAAACATAAAACTAAATACATATCCATTTTGATGTCCACTCACAAAAACTACCTTGTCTTGGAGCTATCTAAGCTCGATCACCTGGATAACTTGAAAAGATTAAATCATGGCCGGGGTGAGACACCTCTCAGTAAGGAAGAAATAATTTACAACAGTGTGTGGCTGAAGTGTTTAATATGATTAAAATATCCATACAAACACATTCATAATCCAATAGCAGCCGAAATAACGCGTTCAAAATCACACCATGGTCAATTTCTCTGTCATCCAATCACATGCCCGCATACATAAATATTTTACTAATAATTCCCGAGAATAGGGAAGACTACCCGCCCATACAAGTAGATTCCCTCTGCTCTAGTGTTAATACCAGGGCACTCACCTTTCTTAGTAAGCCCTCGAATTATGTATCCAGGTAAATTTTCCAAGAATAGGGAAGGTCACCCATCCATACAAGTGGCTTCCCCTACTCTGGTATCCACAAATAATTACCAGAGTACTCACTTTCCTCAGCAAGCTTTCGGGTGGAGTAATCTACTTTACCACTAATACTTAATTAAAGTTACTCACAACCAATGCCAATCATCCCTCATAGAGTTCCACATGAATATGCATACCACAATCAATCCACACAGGATAATCCACACAGTCATCAACCATACCCACATAGGGTCCATAAACACACAGATTACAATGTCCAAACAGGAGTAATCAATCATACAGCATACATGTCTACACAGGACTAGTCCACATAGGACTAATTAATCATACAGTATAGATGTCCACACAGGATAGGTCCACACAGGACTAATCAATCATACAGAATACGTGTTGTAATGACCTGCTTATTTACCTTATTTTTTTCATGATAATAAAGACTGATATAATAAACCTAGTAGATCATAATCAACCTGAACCCATGGGTACAAGGGATACATAAGAAATACAGCACGGAAGCCTAAGCAGCAGGAAACAAAAAACCGTATACATCTCATATTACCATTCAACACAATACCAGAGTTTACTACAACCGTCATATAGATACACATATCTCAAAGTATCCAAAATAGTTCTAGGGTCGCCACCCAAAATCCGTCTGACCCTAGCAAGTACTTACCCTTCAGATAGGGTAGGACTAACGAACTCTAGCGCTGTGGAGCTTTATCCACTTTCCTATCTGGGGCTCTTGAAATGTTCATATAATTTGGCCGAGACACCTCTTAGTAAGGGAAATAAACTAATACCAGTGTGTGGTAACATGAGTATTTCCGTGTTATACATATAATAGTATATAAACATTTTTAGTGAAACTATTTGCATCATATATGGGAAAAACATATATAATCATATCAAGATAGAACATAATGAATTTCCATAAACATAATTCATCTCATATAATAATAATACAAAAACAACCTTGGAAGGTTAGCTGGTTGGTGTCATGTCTTACCCCTACATGACTGGGTTATGTGGCCCGAAGGCGGGACATGACAATGGTTGGCTGACCACTGCCAAGTCAAAAGCAAAGGTCTGTAAGTACGATGGGTCAGCCAGACCTGGTCCATACACCAGAGGCGCCAACACTTCATTAAACCACATCGACTATCCATCCCCAAGGTGCCTCGTACGACAACGATAACATTAACATCATAATAATCATGATCACATAGCTATGATACCGTGCTCATGTAAGCCTAAACCAAGCCAATCAAGTTCTGATAACATATAACATATTTCAAATTGTGATACATTGCTATTCCATAATAATAATAGTCAAATCACTATCATCAAATCACATTTTATAGCATAATATGAAAATCTTTGGCCCTTACGCCGACATTTCCTATTTTATTAATCACGGCCCGTACGCCGTATCACATATCAAATAAAAGGCTTGGCCCATATGTCGGCATATCATATAAAAGGCTCGGCCCGTACGCCGACATATCATGTGAGAACATCCTCGGCCCGTACGCCGGTATATCATAGTAAAACTTTGTATCATTTAACATTTTCCCAGAAACAGTAATTCATAATAAATTCTACTCATGCCACACAAAATGGGTATTATGCATATTTGAAACAAATCATCATTTACAGCAGTATTTCCCCAAACATAATGCTAATATATATTTATTTTCCTAAAATTAAATGCTGTAAGATTATACATATATTTTCATAAAAACAACTAGTTTAGTTTATCCCCTTACCTGATTCCTGAAGAGCCCCTAAAATATATCAGTCCTGCACCCGTAGGGTTCCCCGTTCAATACCCTGAAAATGACATCTCCTAGAATAGAAATATAGTATTTCTTCGACTACTACATTTACTAAATAGAAAGCCTTACCCTGAATCTGGGATGGAATTCAAGCTAGCCCCACCAACAATCCTATTGGGCTTATAAGGCTTAACATCTTATTTTGATGCTAACAAACAAGTGGATCTTAACATACTATGTTAAGTGATGTATTTTCAAGACTAAATGAAGAATGCAAGGTTAAAGAGTTCATGAGAGCTTGTACCTTAGATAAGGATGATTCTATCAAGCTTGAAGCATGGATTTAAAGTTTAAAGTCTGAAGATCATGAGAGCTTTGATATTAAAGAAACGGCTTCAAAGAATGAAAGCCCAAGTGATCAACATGGAGAGCTCAAAGAAAGATGAAACAAGTATAAAGGCCTCAATGAATTCAAGAATTGAAAAAGTCTAGGAAATTTCATGTAAGTACTTTAAAGAATTTCAATATGGATGCATGAAACTCTTAGGTAAATTTATTGGACCTAGATACCTTTGAACATACTTGAAAAATATTTTTATAAGGTCAAAAATTGTTTCAAAAAGGTTAGAATCATTTTTGGAATGAAAAGCACCAAAAAGAGGATTTCTCAAATGCTGTCAAATTTTCTACATCTACATTTATGCACATTTTTCTCCATAAAAAAATCTTTATTTTAAAATGTGTTCAACATGAAAGTTGTAGGATTTTATCTTAGCTTTCATTTTACATCAATAATTTCAAATTTGGAGTTACAAAGAAAACGTTATAATCAAATGACTGAAGGGTACTCGAAGTTGACAGCATGACAAACGACTGTCAAGAACTTGACAAACGACTGCCAATGCACTTTAAGGCATCTTTGTGGGTCTGGATAGCCAACTGCCAACTTTCTGCCCCTTTAATTTAATTGGTCAGATGACTGCCACAAATGGATAGTCTATTGCCACGCGGCTATTTTGATTTTTTTTTTTTATAACGGTCAAATTTTTAAAAGAGGTTGCTTGGGGCTTAAAATTCTTGGAAACTTGGGGAGTACTTCAAGCCACTTGGGGATCAAGTTACATACTTTTTAAATTCTATAAATAAGCCTCAAAGATCATTGAATCAAGGCACTAAGAATTCAAATTCTAAAAAAAAAATTCAAAGTTTCTCTCAAATTGCTCTTAAATTCTCAAGGCTCTCTCTTGCTCTCAAGCTCACATATTGTGCACGAATTTAACTGAGATTTTGTTGATCTTCTTCCGCCGGGATTGTGCTACAAATTATAAATATTTCAATCATTGAAGGAATTAATTAGTGATATACTTCATTGAGCTTCAAGTTAATTTCCATATTGTTGTTTACTTTGAAGTATATTAGTTGTGTCGTAATTTGTGTACTAACCAGCTCTTTGAGGATGGATAGTCGATGTGGTTTAATGAAGTGTTGGCACCCCTGGTGTGTGGACTAGGTCTGGGAGACCCATCGTACTTACAGACTTTTGCTTTTGACTTGGCAGTGGTCGGCCAGCTATTGTCAGGTCTCGCCTTCAGGCCACACAACCCAGTCATGTGGGGGTAAGACATGACACTAGCCAACTAAACTTCCAGGGTTGTTTTTGTATTATTATTATATGAGATGAATTATGTTTATAGAAATCCAGTATGTTCTATCATGATATGATTATATATGTTTTTCCCAGATATGATGCAGACAATTTCACTAAAAATGTTTATATATTGTTATATGTATAACATGGAAATACTCATGTTGCCACACACTGGTATTAGTTTATTTCCCTTACTAATAGATGTCTCAGCCAAATTATACAAACATTTCAGGAGCCCCAGATAGGAGAGCGGATAAAGCTCCGCGGCACTAGAGTTCGTTAGTCCTACCCTCTCTAAAGGGTAAGTACTTTCTAGGGTCAAACGGATTTTGGGTGGCGACCCTAGGACTATTTTGGATATTTTGAGATGTGTGTATCTATATGACGGTTGTAGTAAACTCTGGTATTGTGTTGAATTGTAATATGAGATGTATATGATTTTATGTTTCTTGCTGCTTAGGCTTCTGTGCTGTATTTCTGATGTATCCCTGGTACCCACGGATTCAGGTTGATTATGATCTGTTAGGTTTATTATATTTTTCTTTATTATCATGAAAAAAAATGGTAAAATAAGCCGGTCGTTACAGTTTAATATCAAAGCGTAGGTTTCTAGGTTCTGTAGACTTTAGAGTACAGCAGAAACGATACTAGAGTATAGGAAAATGATTTAAGGTTTTGTTATACTGTCTAGAGGCAAAACTTCCATGGTGGTTTCTGTGTTTTTCCTGGGGCAATGATTTCAGGAAAACCATAGTAAACTATTGTCGGATTGTGTTCCTAGAATGTAGGACTGGAGTTAGGAATGAGTTGAGGAAGTTAAGATAAGGAACTATGTTAGGTGTGTAAATTATAAGTATAGGGTTCCTAAGTTACGTTTATTGTTTTGCAGGATGGGTCCAGGAGGAGGTAATTCCCATGCGAGCGGTAGTGATGGAGCAGGCCCCTCAAGTGCAGGCGGGACTGATTCTGATGCAGTACTATGCAATGTGGCTTAACAGGTTATGGCTGAGATCGCTAGGAGCTCTAGAAAGCAGGGAGGTCCGTCTACAGGCCCTGGGTGCACAATAGAAAAGTTTACTAAGATGAATCCTCTAGGGTTTTTAGGAGGAGTAGATCCTGCAGCCGCCAAAAATGGATGTAGGAGATCGAGAAAGTCTTGGTCGTATTGCCATCTACGGAAGAATAGAGGGTCATCTTCACCACTTATAAACTATCAAGGGAGGTCGAGAGGTGGTGGATTGCTGTGAGGCTTTTGGAGCAGCAAGGACGACACTGATAGCTATGACATGGGACCGATTTAAAGAGTTATTCTTTGACAAGTATTTCCCAACCATTGTCAGGGAGGCTAAAGTGAAAGAGTTCTTGAGTCTGAAGCAGGGACAGTTGTCTGTCCAGCAGTATGCAGTGCGGTTTATATAGCTCTCTCGCTTTGCTCCGTATATTGTTCTTGATAAGGAGAAAAAGGCGAGGCAGTTTGAAAGAGGTTTGAGGCGAAGCATATAAAAGCATGTGGTAGTGCTAAAGATTCAGGATTTTGCTGAGTTAGTTGATAAAATAGCCTTGGCAGAGGTTGGTGAGCATATAGATGCAGAGGAACAAGGACAGAAGAAGAGATCTACATCTTCGAGCTATCAGCAAAGTCCTAGGCAGGGTCAGTGGAGGAGAGGAAACTATGGCAGAGGGCGGAGACAGGAGACTAGGGATCGTGAGGTTCAGACAGTGCAGAATCCTCCTATCTGTCAAAATTGTGGGAAGAGACATTAGGGAGAGTGTTGAGTAGGGAGAGTCATCTGCTATTGATGTGCTAGACAAGGACATCTAGTGCGAGACTGCTCTACACTGCCAAATGCTGCTCCTACTTTGAGACCATACCTGAGAGGCTATCAGACGACACGTGGAGGCTAACAGAGAAATATGGCTCAAGTTAGAGTTTTTGCTTTAATGTCGGGTGATGCTGAGACATCCAGCGACGTGGTGACAGGTATGGTTAGCATGCTTTCCTTTAAAGTTATTGTATTATTTGATTCAGGAGCCACACACTCATTTGTGTCTCTGGAGTGCACTAGACTATGTGGGGCAGAAACACAATTGTTAGACATTGAACTGTTGGTATCTACACCGACCGGGTCAGCAGTGAGGTGTAATAGGGTGCTCCGGGGTTATTCAGTTGATATTTAGGGAAAAATTTTGTCTACTGATTTAATAGTGCTGGACATGTATGAGTTTGATGTAATATTTGGTATGGAATGGCTAGCAATTAATTTTGCCAGTATAGATTGTCATTCACGAGAAGTTATATTCCGGCCTCCAAGAAGAGTAGAATTCAAGTTTATAGGATCTCGAGTGCAATCCCCGCCTTAGTTAGTTTTAGCTATTCAGGCGAGGAGACTACTAATGAGTGGTTGTTAGGGATTAGTGGCCTTTGTGAAGGAAATGTCAGGAAATGAATTGAAACTCACTAGTACACCAGTAGTAAAGGAGTTTACAGATGTTTTTCCAAATGAATTACCAGGTTTGCCACCTAATCATGAGGTAGATTTTCCTATTGATTTGCTTCCAGGTACAACGCTGATTTCTAAAGTATCTTACCAAATGGTGCCAGCAGAGTTGACAGAATTAAAGAGTCAGTTGCAAGATTTGCTTGATAAGGGTTTTATATGGTCCAGTGTATCTCCGTGGGGAGTTTCAGTATTATTTTTGAAGAAAGATAGGTCAATGAGGATGTGTATAGATTATAAAGAAATTAATAAAATGAAAATCAAGAACAAGTATCCTTTATCTCATATAGATGATTTATTTGACCAACTCCAGGGTGCACGGGTGTATTCTAAGATTCACCTCAGATCAAGCTACCATCAGGTGAGAGTGAAAGTAGAAGACGTCTCGAAGATAGCCTTTCGGACCAGATATAGGCATTATGAGTTCCTCATTATGTCGTTTGGTCTGACGAATGCTCCTGCAGTATTTATAGACTTGATAAATCGAGTTTTTCACCAATATTTAGACTAGTTTGTTGTTATTTTTATTGATGATGTACTGGTCTATTCAAGGAGTTATGAGGAGCATGAGATGCATTTGAGGTAGGTTCTATAGACTCTTAGGGAAAAGAAGTTGTACGTTAAGTTCAGTAAATGTGAATTCTGACTTAAGAAGATTGTATTTTTGGGGCATGTCATTTCAGGAGATGGAATTGCTGTGGATCGTAGTAAAATTGAGGCAGTAGTGAATTGGACTAGACTGAGGAATGTCCAGGAGATTAGGAATTTCTTGGGGCTAACTGGGTATTATCGTCGTTTTGTTGAGGGATTCTCAACATTATCAGGGCCTCTAATATGATTGACTAGGAAAAATGTGAGGTTTAAGTGGGACGACAGCTATGAGCAGAGTTTTCAAGAATTGAAGCAAAAACTTGTCACGACACCAGTATTGATCATCCCATTAAGGGGTGAGGGTTATGTTATCTATAGTGTTGTATCCTTGAAGGGACTTGGCTGTGTACTGATGTAGCATGGCAGAGTGGTAGCGTATGTTTCCAGGAAATTGAAAGAGTATGAAAGGAACTACCCTACCCATGATCTTGAATTGGCTACAGTGGTACATGCATTGAAGATTTGGAGGCATTACCTGTACGACAAGCGATGTGAAATTTTCTCCGACCACAAGAGTTTAAAGTACTTTTTCACTCAGAAAGAACTGAATATGAGGTAGAGAAGGTTATTGGAGCTTATTAAAGATTTTGACTGCACTATCAATTACCACCCAAGGAAGGCGAACGCGGAAGTTTATGTAACGACCCGAACCCTTAAACTCGGGTCCGGCGCGTTATACCTGATCCCTAATAATCCATAATTAACATATACGTAGTAGAAAACATAAATATAATCTCCCAATTATAATACCAGAGTTTTCTAAAATCTATCTATAATCCATAATAAATTATCAATCACATGCATTTCCATAAATACATAACTCCCCAAACAATTCAGTATTTTCACAATGATTCCTTACTCAATAGCCTTAAAACATAATGGCATAAAACATAAATATTTACATTCCCCAAAATTAACATAGATATATACCATTTTCTTTTTCTATTTCTCGATAATGCTATAAAAACCCTCAAGCTTTCAAAGTTCGATCTTGAGGAAATCCTGAAAAAGATAAATTCATATTCGGGTGAGACACATCTCAGTAAGGGAAGAAACCATATATTAAACCAGTGTGTGACCAACATAAGTTTATATATAACATAATATTTAACATTATAAAATCCTTCACATAATTTTCGAAATCATTCCTGATCCTAATCAAACACATGCAAATGTTTAACCCACGAGATTACCTGATGATAGGGGTGATTACCCGCCCATACAAGTAGCACTCCTCTATTATGATACATTTGACAACCCATAGGTCACAACTAAAGCATACTAGGGCACTCACCTTACTCAGTAAGACCTCAAGTGATAAATTGATCTTGTACTCACACAGTTCATACAAAAGTTTATCAACAAAGGCCCTAAGGATAAGGAAATCTACCCGCCCATACAAGTAGGTTCCCTCTGCCCTAGTACGTTATGCTTTGAGCAGGGAGTCTATTTGACTAGTGTTGGCAGCTATGGAGATCTAGTATCTGATCATGATGGATCTAAAAAGACTCGACATAGAATTGGTTGAGAGTGGTCCTCAAGTATGTATTGTCAATCTGGTGATGCAACCTACTCTGTAGGAAAGGATTTAAGCTGCTCAGAAAGATGATCTAGAATTAGCAGAGGTATTAGTCAGAGTGCAGAATGGTCAGAGGAAGGAATTCTGTATTGCAGATGACGGAGTGTTGCGATTCCGTTCCAGATTATGTGTTCCTGCCGACGCTGACATCAAAAAGTCCATCTTAGAGGAGGCTCACAAATCTTTGTACACAGTTCATCCCGACAGTACAAAGATGTATAGAGATCTGCGAGAGTCTTATTGGTGGAGTGATATGAAGAAAGAAATTACTAAGTATGTAGCCCAGTGTCTGACGTGTCAGCAGATAAAAGCTGAGCACCAGAGACCGGTAGGCCAGTTGCAGCCACTTTTTATTTCAGAGTGGAAATGGGATCACATATCTATGGACTTTATTTCAAGGTTGCCGTCGGCATTGCATGGCCAAAATGCAATTTGGGTGATTGTAGATCGTTTGACTAAGACCACCAATTTCCTTCCTATCAAGATCAACTAATCCCTTAACTGCCTAACAGAGATTTATATTCAGGAGATAGTGCATTCCTATAGGGTGCCAGTGTCTATAGTGTCAGACAGAGATCCATGTTTCACATTATAATTTTGGAGGAGCTTGTAGGAGGCTCTAGGGTCTCAGTTATTTTTTAGCACGACATTCCATCCTCAGTCAGATGGGCAGACTGAGAGGACGATTTAGATATTAGAAGATATGCTTCGAGCGTGCGTGTTAGATTTTGAGGGAAGTTGGACTTAATTTATGCCGCTGGTGGAATTTGCGTACAATAACAGTTATCAAGCCAACATTGGCATGGCACCGTTTGAGGTGCTTTACGGTAGGAGATGTCATTCTCCTTTATACTGGGATGAGATGGGTGAACAGAGAGTTATAGGGACTGAGTCAGTGCCGCTCAGAGCCAACAGAATAGTTACGCTGATACCCGCTGTAGAAAATTGGAGTTTGATGTCGATAATTATGTATTTTTGAAAATAGCTCCGTTAAAAGGGGTTATTAGATTTGGGAAGAAAGGTAAACTTAGCCCCTAGGTTTATTGGCCTACTTGAGATTATAGAAAAAGTGAGGTCAGTTGCCTACAGGTAAGCTTTACCATCTGTATTGTCCAGGTTACACGACGTATTCCACATTACCATGTTGAGAAAATACGTTCCAGACCCTTCTCATGTGATCAGTTATGGTGAATTAGAGCTCAGTGATTCATTAAATTATGAGAAGGTACCAGTACAGATTCTAGATAGGAAAGAACAATAATTACGTAATAAAAAGATTCCTCTGGTGAAAGTATTGTGGAGAAATCATGCAATAGAAGAAGTTTCTTGGGAGCTCGAGGAACAGATAAGGTAGAGATATCCACAATTATTCGAGAAAGTGTAATAGTAGGTAATGTTTCTTTTGCAGGTTAGTCAAGGTATGTATTAGTTTAGTTAGTAAGTAGTATTTTAGTTTTAGGAGAATTTTATTTTATATATGTAATCTCCCAAGACTTGGAATGTAACCACGGTATTCCTCCGCCATAAGTGAGGGTAAACAATAAAATAAGTAGACCATATTTTCTTCAGAGAATAATGTGTGGTACAAATAGTAAATTTCGAGGACGAAATTTTATAAGGATGGGAGAATGTAAAGATTCAGATAATTTTCATAATCTAATAATAGGATATAGAGAGAAAAAGAATTAAAATTTTGAAAATTAAACAGGGTCTCATCAACGAACACAGGGTGTTCGTTCACGAGCACATATGAAGGTCTCGTCGAAGGGGACGTGTCTCGTTGATGAGAAAATATTAAGACGCTATTTTCCCATCTTTGAATTTTGTCGACGAGAAACAAACGTTCGTTGACGAACTTCCTTTGTGACGTCATCGACGAGGTGTCGTGGCTCGTTGACGAAGGCAAGTGTATAAATAGACCTAAACTCGGATTTCAACATGGAAACTTGCAAACTTCATTTTCTCTCACTACATTTTTGTCCTCCACCCCTTCTCTCTAAGTTTTTGGGCCAAATTTTCCCCAGTTCGACGATCTGAGGCCACCACGACACTTTTGGAAGAGTTCTCTTCAAATATGCTGGAGTGGATCCGACATTAGGAATAGCTTCCCAAGAAGGGGGGTGAATTGGCTTTTTAAAACTTTCTTCTTAGTTCTTTTTTAAGTCCTTAACTTCTTTTAATATTTAACCAATTCTTTGACTTGTTTATTTATTTTTTCAATCAAACAAGAACTTGGTTTCTTTTAAACAATCAACAAGATAACTAATAAAACATTCAATCTTCAATCACACAAATAATTAAACTAGTCAAGCCAATCAACCACAATGCTCAGACCAACAACCAATTTGATTGCTAAATATAAGTTCAATGCAACACTATTAGATTGATGAAATCATTCAAGATTTAGTACTCTTGGAATATAAAACAAATCTTTATACTATCCAATCACAATCAATATAATATAAGTAACTTTCAACTTTTGATGTTTTCAGCCTTGTGGTGAATGTGAGTTTTGAACAAAACGCTGTATATATGAAATTTCTTCTTCAATATGATGTTCAATATAAAATCCAATTACTCTTTCCAAACTTCATAATTCAAACAAAGTCTTAAGTTAATTTATATTTGGGATGTTTAGCCAAGTAACGTACTCCCGTATGATTTCCGCAAAGAATGGTTCAACCAACGTACTCCCTTTCTATTTCCGCAACCCAAATCAAAATGAAACTTTAAGGTTTACTTGATTTCCAAATATACGTAGTTTATATGATTTTCAAATTTATACCATCCACGCAATTTAAATATGTACTGAAAATAAAGAGTAGGGAAAGAGAGAGTGAGACGGAAAATTTTATGAGGTTCGGCTTATACCCAGCCTACGTCCTCACCTTTCGTAAACCACTAAAGGATTCACTAAACTTGTTCCTTTAACTGGCAGAACAAACCTTTACAACACTCCTTGGTTAAGTCTAGAGCCTGCCTTCTCCAAACGATATCTCCTCGTCCGGTCACTCCTTAACTAGGCTAAAGCCTGCCTCTTTAAACAATATCTCCTTGCTTAGCCAACGATCGAAACGAAACCTCACGCTGCCCCGTATGACAACGATAACACTAACATTATAATAATCATGATCACATAACTACGGTACCGTGCTCGTGTAAGCCTAATCCAAGCCAATCAGGTTCTGATAACATATAACATATTTCAAATTGTGATACATTGTTATTCCATAATAATAAAAGTCAAATCAATATCATCATATCACAATTCATAGCATAATATGAAAATCTTCGGCCTTTATGCTGGTATTTCGTATTTTATTAATCACGGTCTGTACGTCGTATCACATATCAAATAAAACGTTTGACCCATACGCCGGCATATCATGTGAGAACATCCTCGGCACGTATGCCGGTATATCATATAAAACTCTCGGCCCGTACGCCGATATACCATATAAAAAGTCTCGGCCCGTACACCAGTATATCATAGTAAAACTTTGTATCATTTAACATTTTCCCAGAAACAGTAATTCTTAATAAATTCTACTTATGCCACACAAAATGGGTATTACACATATTTAAAACATGTCGTCATTTACAGTAGTATTTCCCCAAACATAATGCTAATATATATTTATTTTCCTGAAATTAAATGTTGTAAGATTATACATATATTTTCATAAAAACAACTAGCTTAGTTTATCCCCTTACTTGATTCCTGAAGAGCCCTTAAAATATATCAGTCCTGCACCCACAGAGTTCCCCGTTCAATACCCTGAAAACGACATCTCCCAGAACAGAAATTTAGTATTTTTTCGACTACAACATTTTCTGCAATTTCAAAAAAGTCAAATATTGAATAGAAAGTCTTACCCCGAATCTGAGATGGAATTCAAGCTGGCCCCACCAACGATCCACTCCAGCATACTTGAAAAGAACTCTTCAAGGAGTGTCGTGGTGGCCTTAAATCGTCAAACCGGCGAGAATCTGGCCCAGAAACTAAGAGAGAAGGGGTGGAGGACGAAAATGTAGTGAGAGAAAGTGAAGTTTGCAAGTTTCTGCGCTGAAATTCGAGTTTAGGTCAATATACATTGGCCTTCATCGACGAGCAACGTCGCCTCATTGACGAGCCACGTCGCCTCGTTGACGAGGTCACGAAGGAAGTTCATCGATGAATGTTTATTTCTCGTTGACGAAATTCAGAGATGGGAAAATAGTCTCTCGGTATTTTCTCGTCGACGAGACCCTCATATGTGCTCGTCGACGAACACCTTATTTAATTTTCAAATTTTTAATTCTTTTTCTCTCCTTCTCCTATTATTAAATTATAAAAATTATCCGATTCTCTACATGCCACACAGGACTGGTCCACATAGGAAAAATCAAACCACACAAGTTATAAGATACACACCTTGTTCATGGTAAATAGGTAAACAACCTCCTCATACCACTACCAATGTTTACCTCCCAATATAAACACCCATATAACGACCTCCTCATATGACTGCCAATGTTATATGATAGATATACCAGGTACGATATAATGACCTCCTCATACTACTGCGAATGCTATATCGCAATTTACATGAACCACAGTACAAATCAATAACTCTAACACAATATACACAACATCAGTACTTGCAACCAACCAATATATTCAACCAAGCAAAATCACAGTGAAACAGTATTCACAATCACCATAAATTATCATTCCACAATACTCGCATCCATTTAATTTTCAAAGCTATTTTCATGCCACATAATTTTTCCCAATATATTATATTTTTAAAAACAGTATTTTCAATACCAAAATGGTTCAGAAAATTATTCCTGAATATGTAGAAATTATATCCAAAATTAGTTAGTTTAAAATTAATAAAAATATTGTTATAAAGTATTTTCCCTTACCTGCTCCTCGGGATTCCTACCTAAACTGAATAAAATGAGACCATGTATTCCAAAAATCACAACTTTCTCAAATCTCAGAAAAATACCCATTTAATACTTCCTAGACTCCAAATACCTCAAAATAATAATAAAACCTTAAATTATTTCACTTACCCTAGTTTTCATCTCAGTCCATACATACCACCCACATAAATTTAAACCACTAGCCCAGATCCTCTAGCCTGCTAGACCCGATCCCTAAGATTTCCTGAAAAGATAGTTTGTAAAGTAGAGGTGAGGTATAACTCAGTAAGGGAAAGACTAAGTTAATGTTAGTGCGTGGCTAGCATGCATTTAGTGTACAAAAAATAACCAGTTCACTAAGTAGATAAACGCATTTATGAAATCATTCTTATTTTACACTCACACACACAATTAGCCAAGGATATTTCTTCACTTTAAAAGAATTGAATATGAGGCAAAGAAGATGGCTAGAGCTCATTAAAGACTACGATTGTACTATTAGCTACCACCCAGGAAAAGCAAACGTGGTGGCTGATGCAGTGAGCTGGAAATCAGTGGGTTCAGTATTGTCAGCAGTAGAGGTTCAGCATCTGATTCAGATGGATCTGGAGAGGTTCAGTATGGAGCTAATAGAGGGTGATTCCCAGGCATTCATCACCAGCTTAGTATTACAGCCTACCCTGCAAGAGAATAGTAAAGCTGCTAAGAGAAATGACACAAAATTGGTAGAGCTGATAGTTAAAGTGTAACGACCTGCTTAATAAACTGATTTTTTTTTTTTTTTATACTATAACATTCTACATGCTCTGATATCATACCGAGGAAAACCTAATCATATACCTAAGCAGCAAGAAGCAGAAACTGAATAAACATATCCATATGTAAATATATATAACACCATACCACACAATACTAGAGTGCCATATGTTTCCCAAAAATACACACATATCTCTGTTCCCAAAGCACCCTCAACTAGCTAAGGTATACAAAATCATTCCCAAAAATGTACTCACTCTATGACAGGGCACCAAAAAAGCCCCTTTACCTACGAGCCTGATCTGCGAGCCTACCTGGATCACCTGAAAAAATAATTCAACACTGGGATTAGCCAACGCTCAGTAAGTAGAAATATGCTATTACTAGTGTGTGGCAAGTGAGCTACTATATCATGAAAATCTATTTTCAATAAACATGTACAACTGAATATATAACGAAGTATAAGTGATAAAATACACCACCCTTGTCCCTATCGCTTAACATGACAGTATTGGAATTTATTATTCAAAATACTTCTAGTATAAGTAGTATGTTCCCTGTTTCTGCAAAACTATACATACGTAATAATAACTGAAAATGTTCCCTGTGGCTATCTGTGTGTCATGACTTACCCCCTCATGACAGGGTTGTGCGGCCCGTAGGTTGGATTTACCCTGACTGGCCAACCATGAATAAATCACTATACTCCATAGGTCGATCTGCCCACCTCAACCCATATCTGGATGGGGAGCCTAACCTCTTCCAGGGCCTAGGTGAACGACCTTACCATGTATTATCTAAATAGGTGGTTACACTCGTAAAGTAACATAGTATCTATAGCAATGGTACCGAGCTCTGTAGCTGCAAATCCAACAGGGTCTGATATCATATAATATATTTTTATATATATCTATTTGATTTACCATGATTTTGAAATAACCGTAATTACCATGATACTGCATAAACTGTAATCGTAAATCATATATCATTGTACTGAGATCTGTATATTCATAACACTGAGAACTGCATAATCATAATACTGAAGTTCGTATAATCATGGTAGTGAGATTCGTATAATCATGGTAAAGTAAAACATATTCGTAAAATCATGATACTGAAAATCATAAAACATATTTTCGTACTATTTTCATATTCACTAGCCACACCATATTTAGATACTTAATTTTCATAATTAAATAAACTGTATAATATTTCAAAACTTCCTAGCATAGCATATTTCCCTTACCTGGCTACTGGAAAGCCCCTAAGGAATACTAGCCTAACACCCGCAGGGCCTCCTACAAAACACCCTAAAAACAGTATATGCCAGAATATAATATCAGTATTTCTCCTCCTACATCATTTTCTATAACTATCATAAGGCCAAAAAGGGGCTAAAAGGTCTTACCCTGAATTTGGGATGAAATTTAACTCGATCCCACCGACGATATGTCCTAGCAAACTTGAAGAGAACTCCGCCAAGAATGTCGTGGTGGCTTTGGATCATCAATTCGGCGTCTGGCAGGGCCAAAAACGAAGAGAGAAGGGAGAGGGTTCGTAGGTGAGAGAGAGGAGAGAGAGAGCGGCGCGAGAAATGAGTAAAAATATGGTTTTTAACTATTTATAGGGCGGAATTCATCGACGAGACACATCACCTCGTTGACGAGTCCTTCATTAAATTCATTGACGAGACCCTGTGTTCGTCGACGAAATTCAGAGTAGCCAAAACAGTCTCTCGGTATTTTCTCTTTGAACGAAACCCTGTGTTCGTCGACGAATTTTCTTCTACACTAGTCGACGAACCCTTGTATTCTTCGACGAGTCCTGGCAGTTTCCCAAAATTAAAATTATCCCCAAAATGCAATTTTGCATTTGTCGATGAAGTCTACGGCCTCCTTCTGTTTCTGTATCTATTTTCTTCTCTTTTATTGTTATTAAAATGCTATTTTTCTTTGAGTCACTACATAAAGTACAGGACGGTTAGGGTGAGGAGTTCAGTATATTAGATGATGGAAGTTTACGGTTTCATACTAGATTGTGCGTCCCTGCAGATGCTAAGATTAGGAGAGCTATCTTAGAAGAGGCGCATAAATCCCTTTATACAATGCATCCTAGCAGCACTAAAATGTATCGGGACCTTCAGGAATCTATCTAGTGGAATGGTATGAAGAGGGAGATAGCTGAATTTGTGGAGCAATGTTTGACATGCCAGCAAGTGAAGGCTGAGCAACAAAGGCTTGCAGGATAGCTACAGCCACTCCATATCCCCAAGTGGAAATGGGACCATATATTCATGGATTTTTTTACAAGGTTATTGCCGGTGCTGCATGGTCAGAACGCCATTTGGGTAATTATAGACCGGCTGACGAAGACGGTTCCATTTATTCCTATTAAAGTTAGTTATTCTATGAATAGACTGTAAGAAATTATACATTCAGTAGATAGTTTGATCTCATGGTGTGCCAGTATCTATAGTTTCAAATCGAGACCCATGATTTACATCACAATTTTGGAGGAGTTTACAGGAAGCTTTGGGATCTCAGTTATCATTTAGCACAATCTTTCATCCTCAAAATGATGGGCAGGCAAAGAGGATGATCCAGATACTTGAGGATATGCTGCGAGCATATGTGCTGGATTTTGGGGGTAGTTGGACCTAGTATTTGCCGCTAGTAGAGTTCGCGTATAATAACAGCTACCAGGCCAGCATCAGGATGACACCATACGAGGCATTATATGGTACGAAGTGTCTTTCTCCACTATACTGGGATGAAGTGGTGAGAGGCGAGTACTAGGACCAGAATTAGTGCAGCTGGTATATAATAAAATTTAACTTATTAAAGAAATAATCAGTGTAGCTCAGAGTTGGCATAAAAGCTATATAGATACTCGCCGCTAGAAGTTGGAATTCGATGTGGGAGACCATGTGTTCTTGAGAGTGGCACCACTGAGAGGAGTTATGAGAGTTGGAACGAAGGGTAAGCTGAGCCCTAGGTTTATTCGCCCATCCGAGATTCTTGAGAGGGTGGGTTCAGTCGCATATAGGCTAACTTTACCACCAGCTTTATTCAGGATCCATGACGTATTTCATGTTTCCATGCTGAGGAAATATGTCCTAGATCCCTCCCATATGATCAGCTCTAAGGAGATAGAGCTTAGAGATACATTAGCATATGAGGAAACACCAGTGCTGATTCTAGATAGAAAGGAGCAAGAGTTGCGTACCAAGAAAATACCATTAGTAAAAGTCCTATGGAGGAATCATGCAGTGGAGGAGGCTTCGTGTAAGTTAGAGAAGGAGATAGGACAGAAATACCCACATCTGTTCAGTGGAGACCTGTTAACTTTGGTGTATTCCCAAGAGGGGGGGGGGCAAATTTGGTATTTAAAAATTACTTCCTAAGTTAAACTAGATCAACAACAGCTTTACACAAACCTAGGGTTTTTCTATATAATTATAACCCAATCAACACATGCATTACCTACAATGAATTAAGCATACAACATACATGTGCTGAAAAATAAAAGTGTGAAAAATAAATTTACAGGAATATAAAGAACACACACAATATGTTATCAGGGTTCGGCCAACTATGCCTACATCCCCCCCTCTAGCTCGCAAGCCCAAGAATTCCACTAATGGCTCACTTAATGGGTAGAGCGGCACCTAATACAACCAGGTCAATTAGCATAGGGCTAACCTCAACCTTTACAAATTCTCCTTGCGGGGTGGAGAAGGCCTTAGGTCAAATTCACAAGGCTGACCCCAACCTTTACACAATCCTTACCAGGTTGGATTACCGCCCCTTCAGGCCACGCCTACAAATATGATGGTATTTTTCCCAATCAAGTTGGTACAATGATTATACTTTCATGTAAATCAGATATATACCGAATACGCGCAAGTAATAATCAATCCACACCAAACATGTAAGAACTGTAAGCTTAGTGGTGTATATATGCAATCTACACTCAATATAATAATTATACTCTGTCAAGTACAAGAGTACTCAAGCAAGCTAATCTCTAAAATAAGCTAAATGAAATCTCAATAGCAAATCAGGGTTTCAAAGATGTTAATCAAGTATTCAAACTAACTCAAAAGATTTCCTTCAATGAAATAAGTACATGAGTAGTTTGAAAAATATTTTAGCTTGTAGAAAATATTTTGCACAACAAAATCAAAGCTATGGGACACTTGCAATGACAATGCAAGTTTCCTAAACTTGCTAGTTTATCCCAACACAAGATTTATAATTTTGAAATCAGTGGGATAAACTTAACTAAACTCCCCCAAAATCAATCAATCAAACAAGAACAATAGGAGTATTAGTAATATCTAATAAACACAAGAACACTCAATGAGATTTTAGGTAAAATGAGATTTTGAGATAGAGAAAATATTTGCTAATTATTTTGGCTAATCTCACACTAATTTTTGCAAATGAAGGCCTATATATAGAGGTAGGAAAAAGTATAGCCGTTGGGACATGTAGGGTATTATTAATATTATTTTAAATCATTTTAACCCAATTAACCCCATTTAAAAATATTAATCGTGGTAAAATATTTGGGGCAACCCGAAAGCAGCGATTGACCAAAGGAAGTTTGGTTGACCGAGTTGTTTAAGGTTCGGTTGACCGGGTAAGAAATGAACAGCAAGTTCGGTTGACTGAACATGTAAGTCAAAGGGCGATTTTTTCATTTAACGTGGTTTGATCGACCGAGAACCATTTGAACTAGATATTTCGGTTGACCAGACCATTGATTTCCACACGCGGGAACTCGGTCGACCAGGGCGTTGTTGTGCATTTTGGGTACGATCGACCAGATGGTCAATAAGTTGACTCCTAGGGAGTTCGTTCGATCGGGTGATAATGAACTGGGTAAGTTCGGTCGACCAGGTCATGGTCAAACTGTTGACGTAGCATCGGTTCAGTCGATCGAGATGATTTTATACTAACAAGTACGGTCGACCTAACATGTAATTTTCATACATTTCGATTTTTTTTCAATTTGTGCAAACACCCTAATCAAATGACCAAACATATATATGCATGAGTAAGTGTACTAGGGTCATTTTTAGGTCTTTTTTCTAGGACATCGAAAAAATCTGGCATTCCCTAAGGTCCGTCTATGGCTTGATTTTGTGTAGGTACCTAGAGTCGTTCTAAGGTCTTTTAGCCTTGTAGTTTTACATGCATGATGTGCACCAATTATTATAGATCATTCCTACTTAAATATTACAAACCCGAATTAAATGATAATGAAATACAATAAAAATGATCTTCAGGGTCTTCAAGATTTACTTCATGTGTCATTAGTGTATCTGCTAATATAAACCTGCACATGAACTAGATAGTCATTAAATACCTGAGTATTTGTCATTATCTAAATCGAGATATGACCCATAAGGTCAACAATCAGTATTAAATAGAAAAGAAACAGCTATAGCTCAGATAAAGTAAGTTTTGTTTGATATCATTTATATAGTACATAGTAATTTATTGGTGGTAGGAGCGGCATAGGCGTATCTCCTAGGGTAAGCTAATTTTTTTTTTTCCTCAATTTCTTGCAAATTATAAGCTCAATCAATGATCGGACACCACCACGAGAATCTAGGGATGATTCTCTACAAGTTTAGCGAAACTGAATTCTCTTGGGTCGTCGTAGGTATAACCCCAAATTTGGGATAATGGGGTTATTAAGAGACGTATTTTTATTTAATTAGTATTAATTTAGAAATGCTAAAATATTGAGCATCTGAAGTTGAAGTAAGATTTTTGACATTTAGGGTCAGGATGAGTGTCACGGGTGTAATTTTGGGACCTGCGGACATAATTTAGAAAATTAAGTGGGGGTGTTAAATATTAGTTTAAATGTTAATTTGGGATGTATGGAGCCTAGGGAAGGTTAGATGAGTATTATTTTAGGAAAATGAGTTAATTAATTTGGAAAAAATGTAAATTTCAGAATTTGATTTTCGGGAGCCAAAGGCGTAGGATCTGGATGTTAACATGACTCTCAGTAAGCCAGGTAAGAGGAATAAATTATAGTATTATTTTTAGAATTACTTTTTGAATTAATATATGAAAATGAGCATATGGTATTTTTCCTGAAAATGATTATGATATAAATATTAGATAAATTGTGTGGCATTTGAGTAATATTAAATTGTGAATATTAGATGAAAATTGTGTGGTATATGACTTATATTGAAAAATGTGAAATATAACGATGAGTAATTTCGGAGAAAATATTGAAATGAGAATTATTGTTGTGATTAGTGGAAAATAATGAATATGGTATTTATATGTGAGTAAGAATGATTTGCATGAAAAAATGATTTTGCGAATTACTGAAATGAATATTTTGAGAAATGTTGAAATACGTGAAACATGATATATACTACTATAAGATGATGAAATGTGCACAGAAAACAATGAGAACATTTATTTTGAGATGAGTTGAGAAATACTGATATGAGAATAATAATGTATATTGATATGGAAGTACTGAAATGTGAAAATGGGAAATATGAATACTGTAATATGGAATTGAAATATGATTGATAAAATACCAGTACCGCATAATGATTGCGGGTATGTGGTAGTGAACCCTCATGGATGGTTATGATATTAAGTACGGTACCATTGTTAGTGGTGTACTGCAACCACATGGACTCTTTGAGCGTGGACATGACAGTCGACTAAACCATTTATAGGATTGTTGGGCGCCCTGAGTCCGGATTAGGGCTATAGGTCGGCTAGTCGTACTATAGACGCGATATGATATTTTGATCTAATCGGGTCGACCAACCACGGTTAGATCCAGCCTTTGGGGCGCACAACCTTGACCATGGGGGGAAGCATGATATGGAAAGAAAGATCCTCAGGGTGGCCATGAGTTTCAGACGCGATGTTGGTATTTGATACCAAGGATACTCATGAACCAGATAGTGAAATGGAAACGGAAAGTGAAAGAATGATAAAATGGGCTAAAATGAGAAATGAAAGAAATAATGGAAAATGAGAAATAGAGAATGGTAAAATTGAGAAATGATTATGTGTGAGTTAATAATATAAATAATTGAGGCGAAATGAAACTCTCCACCTGAGGGCTTACTGAGTAAGGTGAGTGCCCTGATAGGTATCAGATATGGCCATACCTGGCTACATAACGTGTTAAGGCAGAGGAAGTTACCTGTATGAGCAGGTAATCTTCCCTATTCTCAAGAACTTCGTGGGTAAATATGTGTTGGAAATCATTAAATTTGAGTAATGGTTTTAAATCTTATAAAAGCTTGTGTTGTATATCTATATGATTATGAGAATGTGTATATCAGCATATTTTTTCTGATGAAATGGTGATTTGAAAAGTAAAGTGTATTCTAACTAAACTCTTATGGCCACATACTATAAATAATTTATTCCTTTGTACAGAGATGTGTCTCACCCAAATTATCTAAATTTCTCAGGAAACAAGAATAGGCCAGGTGATAGAGCTCCAAGACCTTAGGGAGCTGAGACCTTGACACACAGGGTGAGTTTTTGGACAGGGGGAGGTGTAATTCCCCTAGAGTTGAGTTGTTTTTGAGTATGGGGTGGTGATGTTTATATATATGTATGTTGATACTCTGGGTATTGTATTCTAACTGATATGTATATATTGTCTTCCGCTGTTGGGTTGTATAATGAAATAACTTTTAACCCGCTACTCAATATGGGTCGGGTCATATGAATGGTAATAGGGTGGTTGACGTGACCGATTTATGAATGTTATGGATGACGAGTGAATATTTATTTATTATTGTAAAAAAAATTATACAAAAATCGAGGCATCACAGATAGTGTTTTAGTTTTGGGAGAATTTTATTTTATAAGTATATTTGTAATCTCCCAGAACCATAATTGTAGCCACTGTATTCCTCCATCATAAGTGAGGGTAATTAATAAAATAAGTAGCTAATTTTCCTTAGAGGATGGTGTATAGCGCAGATTACAAATTTTGAGAACGAAATTTTATAAGGAGAGGAAAATGTAGAGACGCGAAAATTATAATAATTAAATAATAGAGAGAAAGGAAAATTAAAAGGGGGAGAAAGCAAAGTTTGTCAACGAATGCCCTGATTTCGTCAACGAGCTCCCATGTAGTGTTCGTCGATGAGTTTTGATGTTTCGTCAACAAAGAGAAACTGAGAGGGGGTATTTCAGATTCATTGGTTCCTTGACGAACTCTTCACCTTCGTCGATGAACTCCCTTCTTTGGTTTGTCGACGAAGCCACGTGGCCAGCCACTTATAAATATGGAAAAAATCAGATTATGGGCGAGAATTTTAGCTAGTTTCTCTTTCTCTCTTTATATTTTTGGTCTCTCCACCATCTCTCTAAAATTCCAGCCCCATTTCTCTCCGGTTCGAAGATTAGAAGCTACCACGACAATCCTGGGGAGATTCGCTATAACTTAGCCAGAGCAGAATTTTGCTTTAAGAAGTTCAGATACCATCACAAAATCAGAGTAAGTTGGATATTTTAGGCCTTTATAAACCCATATTTTGTATTAGATGTTGATATACTAGTGTTTGGGATGATTAAACTAGGGTGTTGTGATTTCAGTTTTGGGTTTCCAAACACCGCAGGCATGGGTTAAGGATCCTAGCGGGTGTTATCTCAGGAACCCAAGTAAAATGATATATAGTTTATAGTTTAGAAATACTAGATTTACAGTTGAATGAGAGGGGGAAATATATATATATATATATATATATATATATATATATATATATATATATATATGTAACTTCAGGGCGTTGAAATTACGAACGCTGCGAGCGTGAAATAGGAAAATAATAAACAGTTCTCAGAAAGTTTGGTATGGGAAATTTGCTAAGCTAGTAAATTCAGAAATTTTATCAGTAAATTATAGTAATTTATTATGAGATACTGTGACGACCTACTTATTTTCCTCATTTTTTTTTTATAATCAATATCATAATTCCCAGCTCAGAAGATCATAGTACACCTGGACCCGTGGGTACCAGGGATAAATCAAAACACAACACGGAAGCTTAAGCAGCAGGAAACATATAATCATAGTATTATAAACATAAAACATCCATCTCATTACACAAATACCAGAGTCACTACTTTCACTGTAATCCAGTATATACATCTCAAAAATCAAATCTGGGGACATTTCCCACAAAAACCTAACTGTCCCTACAAAACTTACCCTCCAGAAAGGGCGAGTAACTGCCCTAAATCAGCGGGACTTTCCCCGCTCTCCTATCTAGGGCTCTTGAAAAGTTTATAAAATTTAGGGGTGAGACACCTCTCAGTATGAGAAATAAACTAATACCAATGTGTGGCAACATGAGTATTATGTGTTCTACATATACCATACATAACATATTCAGTATTGTTTCATCAAATCTGGAAAACATATATATATATATATATATCAACGCATGGCAGAACATTATGCATTTTCATAAGCATATTTCACCTCATATAATAATAATAACATAAAAACATTCTTGGTAGGTTAGCTAACTGTTGTCAAGTATTACCCCCACATGACTAGGTTGTGTGGACTGAAGGCGAGACCTGACAATGGTTGGCCGACCACTGCCCAAGTCAAACATACAGTCTGTAAGTCCGATGGGCCTTCTTGACCTGGTCCGTACACCAGAGGAAATCACACACTCTTCTTAAAAGCCACATCAACCATCCAATCTCACACCACTCCGTACAGCGGCGTTAACACAAATATCATGATCACGAAGACCATAGACACATAGCAATGGTACCATGCAAGTGCTAGCCTATACCAAGCCAACTAGGTTCTGATATCATATAACATATACTAAAACTGTGATACATAGATATCTCATATCATTTATTTTCACATCAATCATATCATTTTGCATATATACGTGTATCATGAAAATCATCGGCCCGTACGCCAGTATTACATATTTTATCATAGCTCGGCTTGCACGCCGGCAAATCATAGCACATCCTGTATGCTGGCAAATCACATCATAGCACGACCCGTACGCCGGCAAACATAGCACAGCTCGTATGCTGGAAAATCACATCATAGCACGGACCATATACCGGTAAACATAGCACAGCCCATATGCTGGCAAATCACATCATAGCATGGCCCGTATGCTGGCAAATCACATCATAAAAATCTCGACCCGTATGCTGATTTTTCCAATATAAATATCCGTATCATAATCACAATTCCAGAAAATAGTATCTCATAACATTTTATACTCATACCACACTGAACAGATTTTCCACATATTTAACATACCATCATTTTAACCGTATTTTCCAAATATAAATCATATATATATATATATATATAAACATATTTTCTTTCCAGAAATCAAGTGCTATAAATATGCATACATTTTTCATAAGATACTAGTTTAGTTTATCCCCTTACCTGGCCATTGAGAAAGCCCCCCAAATATTCTAGTCTAACTCCTGTAGGATTTCCCGACCAATACCCTGAACATGAAAACTCCCAGTATTAAACTTTAGTATTTCCATGCGCACATCATTTCCTATAACTATCGCAAGACCAAATATGACTTAAAAAGTCTTACCTCAACTCAGGGATGATTTTCAACTAGCTTTCACTAACGATCTGCTCTGGCAGATTTGGAGAGAACTTCCCTAGGAGCGTCATGGTGACTTCGGTTTGTCGATCCAGCATAAAACTAGCTCAGAATCGAAAAGAGAGAGAGAGAAAGTCGTAGGAGAGAGAGAGAGGAGCGCTAAAAATGACAAAATATCCCGATTTTCCTCTATTTATACTGACAGATTCGTCGACGAGACGCGTCACTTCGTTGACGAATCCTTCAGTAAATTCGTCGACGACTCCCTGTATTCGTCGACGAAATTTAGGCTGCCCCAAAACCTCTCTCGGTATTTTCTCATTCGTCGACGAATTTCCTTATGTACTCATCGACGAAGTCCTGTATTCGTCGACGAGTTCTGGAAATTCCTTGAAATTATTATTATTATCCCTAATTATTATTATTCCTGCTGCCTCCTTCTGTTTTTGTTTTCATTTCTCTCTCTAATAATATTTAAATATCATTATTTTCCTAGCCGTTACAAATACAAAGTATAAATTATAAGTTATACAAATTTTAGTATAAGAGTTTTATTTATTAATTGTGTGGCTTGAATTAGTATTTGTTTAGTACAATAATTATACAGTTTTTCAGAATATCATGATCTACAGTATTTATGCCCAGAAATATGTTTTACCAGATTTATAGAATCATGATTTATAATATATACACAAACATATATTTTATAGTATTCACAAAATACCATGATTACAAAACCATAACACTCAGATATTATAGTTTATTCAGTTTAGATATTACAGATCATGCAAATCAGATATTATAGATATTTGAGCTCAGATAATATAGTTTATTCAGATAAGTTTTACAGTGTTATGGTTATGCAGAATCATGATGAAATAGTAAGATATATATATATATATATATATATATATATATATATATAGTATTATATAGTGTCAGACCCTAATGAATTAGATAAGTTATTAGGGCACGGTAGCGTAACTATTTCAGTTTAGAGTGCAACCATACATCTCAGATAGAGTATGGAACAACCAATTGTGCCACAATAGTGTAGAGTGCTCACTAACATCCGGACCAAGTGGAGCGGGCCTTTCGTGCTACAGGCATGTTTATGCTTACAATTAGACTAGCACTAGTAGGCCAACCAGTCTATAGTCACGCCTACTGGCCGTACAACCAATTATGTGGGGTAAATCATGACTTATAATTTTCCAGCAAAGTTTTCATAGTTATTTATATGTATACATATTTACAGAATAATAGCAGATATATTATAATACTAGAAGTATGAATAAATAGAAAGCTCGGATATTACAGTTGCATTTTAAGCCACATAGGCGTGAGTTATACTGTATATTATTTTACATGCTATCTTAGTTTCAGTTATTTATCAATATATTATTCATGTAAACTCATTTGCCACACACTGGTAATAGCATATTTCATCTTACTGAGAGTTGTCTTATCCCAGTAATTTAACATATTTCAGGTGATCCAACTAGACGAGCAGATTAGGCTTGAAGGTAAAGGGGATAGTTATATTGCCCTGTCAGAAGGGTAAGTGGTTTTGGGGAGATGTATTTATCAGTAGCTTATAGGAGATCTGGTGGGGGATTTTTGGAAAGATGTATATGTATATATGGTTTGGGAAAAATACTGGATTCTAGTATTTTAATTATGGTTTAATGATTTTATGTTTTCTGCTGCATAGGTATGTTATAGTAGATTTTTATCAGGGGTATCAAAGAAAAATGATTTTACAGTATAAAAAAAATGGCATAAATTTTCAAGTCGTTATAGTTGTAGTATCAAAGAGTTTATGAGGTTAAACCCTCCTACTTTTGAGGGAGGACCTGATCTAGTGACAACAAAAAATTGGGTCTATAAAATAGAGGAGATACTGGAAGTACTTGACTGCACGGACGAGCAGAAGGTTCATTACATTGCATTTAAAATGGCCAAGGATGCGAAACGATGGTGGCTTTCTGTGAAACTACTGGAGGAACAGAGGTTGTTCAAGATATCTCTGACATGGGATCAATTCAAGGAGCTATTCTTTGACAAGTATTTCCCCTTATCTATCATAAAGAAGAAGATTGAGGAATTCACTAATCTGACATAGGGGGAATATGACTGTGGGGGAGTATGGTGCTAAGTTTGTTGAATTGTTGCATTTTACTCTGTTCTTGATTCCGAATGAGGCGAGGAAGGCTAGGAAATTTGAAAAAGGCCTGAGACGAAGACTTATGAGCTTGTGGTAGGGTTTCAGGTCCATAATTTTTCAAATTTGGTAAACAAGGCTTCTGTGACTCATCGAAGAATCTTGTCTTCTCGTCGACAAAGCCAAATGGCAACATCGTGTATAAAAAAACCAAGGTTGCTTCTCTGTGAAGAAAACAATTTTCCTTTGCTTTCTTTCTCTAGAAATCATTTTCTCTGCCTTCTCTCTACAAATCCCAGCTTTTGGGTTTTTAAATGTTCATTTGAGGTTTATAGGTTGGAAAAATGCTGAAATAGTAGGTTATTTGGATTTATATGATTAAACTAAGGTTTTTTATCTAAGGCTCGGGTGACTGCCACAGGCATCATTTCGGGGTTCCTATTGGCGTAGTTCAAGAAATCAGGTAAGGGGAATATCTTAAATCAAGATTTTTTTAAAATTAACTAGTAAAAATGGAAAATTTATGTATAGATGTATATAGTTTTCATGTGAGTTCTAAAAAGCCAATCGTTTAAATGGTAAAAATCTGAGCTTAGGACTGTGTTACTAGTTATATTTGCGAAAAAGGAAAGATGAAATGACAGAATTTCTTGATAAATTGTGTAAGAAAATAAATGTATATTTTTAATGTATTAACAATGATTATGGTTGGCATATTTTTCAATAAATGTATGATTATATGTTGTTAAATTGTGTGGCACGAGTAAAAGGAAATTTCTGTGCTGAACTATGATATATGTATGAGATGCAGGAAATATTGGAAATGTATTGATAATCAAAATGGGATATGGTTTATTATACATGTGTTTGGGATTGTTAAATGGCAATGTATGGTTTGAGAACTCTGGTAAACTAGAAATTGGCAAACTAGAAAATGGGCACAGTACTGTTGCGGTTATATTTGGTGGAGCTAGTGCACCCACATGTCTCAGATAGAATGTGGAGATGGGATGGTCGATTGTGTTAGGAAGGGTAGTGTCCCCATGGAGTGTGGGAGCAGCCAATCGTACCTATAGACAGTAGAATGTGGTTGATTTAACTCTGGTAGGCCAACCATAATTAAGTCCAGCTTTCAGGCCACACAACCCGTCATGGGACGGAAGCATGACTACGATCTTTGATCGGTATAGAAAGTTCTAAACGCATAATTTTTATTTTATCCATGGATAATATAGAAATTGCAGGTATGAGAACAACAGATATGGAAATTGGCAAACGGAAATGATATAGGCAATAATGAAATGGAAAAAGATGATAAGAATATGGAATGTGAATATGAATGTAATAAATTATTTGGAAATAATAGATATAGAGTAAAGAAAGAAATGTTGTAACGACCTGCTCCTTTTTCACATATATATTTTTTTTCTATATAAATAAATTATCATCACATCATACATTCCAACTCAGCAGGTCACAATCCACCTGGGCCCGTGGGCACCATGGATATAACAAAACATACAGCAGAAGCCTACGCAGCAGAAAGTATAAAATCATATACATTTCATCATAATGTGCATAACACATACCAGAGTCACTACAATTACTATCTCACAGTATATACATCTCAAAAATGAAATCTAGGGACAATCCCCCACAAAACCTAACTGTCCCTACCAAAAACTTACCCTTCCAAAGAGGGCAAACAACTGATCTAGATCAGCGGGGCTTTTCCCGCTCTCCTATCAGGGGCTCCTGAAAAATGTATAAGATTTAGGGGTGAGACACCTCTCAGTAAGGGAAATAAACTAATACCAGTGTGTGGCAACATAAGTATTTTGTGTTCTACATATACCATACATAACATATTCAATACTGTTTATCAAATATGGAAAAATATATGCATATCAACACATAGCAGAATATACTGCATTTTCATAAACATATCTCATCTCATACACTAATAATAACATAAAACAATCCTGGTAGGTTAGCTGGCTGTTGTCATGTATTACCCCCACATGACTGGGTTGTGTGGCCCGAAGGCAGGACCTGACAATGGTTGGCCAACCACTGCCAAGTCAAACAGTAGTCTGTAGGTCCGATGGGTCTACCCAGACTGGTCCGTACACCAGGGGCGATAACAGCACACTTCTTGAAAATAACCACATCGACCATCCAATCTCACACCACTCCGTACAGCGGCGTTAACACAGATATCATGATCACGAGGACCATGGACACATAGCAACGGTACCATGCAAGTGCTAGCCTAGACCAAGCCAACCAGGTTCTGAAATCATATACATATACTAAAACCGTGATACATAAATATCTCATATCATTTATTTTCACATCAATCATATCATTTCACATATATACGTGTATCATGAAAATCATCGGCCCGTACGCCGGTATTACACATTTTAACATAGCACGGCCCGTACGCCGGCAAATCACATAGCACAGCCCGTACGCTGGCAAATCACATAGCACAGCCCGTACACTGGCAAATCACATAGCACGGCCCGTACGCCGGCAAATCTCATTCACATAGCACGGCCCATACTCCGGCAAATCACATATACATATAAAAATATCTTGGCCCGTACGCCGGTTTTCCATCATAGAAATCCATATCGTCCCCATTCCAAAAAAAAACAGTATTTCACAACATTTTTATACTCATGCCACACTAAACAAATTTTCTACGTATTCAACATATCATCATTTAAACAGTATTTTCCAAATATAAATCATATATATAAATATATTTATTTTTCCTGAAACCAGATGCTATATATATATACATACATTTTCTCAAAACAAAACTAGCTTAGTTTATCCCCTTACCTGATTTCTGAAAAGCCCATAAGAAAATCTTTCCCGTACCCACAAGGTTCTCAACTCAATACCCTGAAAATGAAAACTCGCAGAATTAAAGTTTAGTATTTTCGTACGTACAATATTTTCTATAACTACCACTAAGTCAAATTCGACTTAAAAAGTCTTACCTCAACTTAGGGATGATTCCCAACGTTCCCAATCAATACCCTGGAACTGAAAATTTCTAGTATTAAAGTTCAGTATTTTTACGCGTATATTACTTTCCTCAACTGTCAAAAATCGAAATATTGAATATAAAGCCTTACCTTGGATTTGGGATGAAATCCAACTTCGTTTTCCTGACGATCCGTTCCGGCAGACTTGTAGAGAACTTCGCCAAGAGCGTCGTGGTGGTTTCGGTTTGTCGATCCGGCGTAAAACTAGCCCGGAATCGAAGAAAGAGAGTCGTAGGAGAGAGAGAGAGAGAGAGAGAGAGAGAGAGAGATAAAGAGCACTCACACACACCAAATGAATCCAATTCAAATTGGATTTTTTTCTTTTTTTTAACTTTTCAAAGCTTAAGCTTGTGGTTTGAATTTATTTGACTTTTCAAAGCCAAAGCTTAAGCTTGTGGTTTGAATTTATTTGACTTTTCAAAGCTTCTTTTTTTTTTGAAGAAGCTTGTATTATTATATATATATATATATATATATATATATATATATATATAATATCATAATTACTTTTATATATATATAATATCATAATTACTTATATATATATATATATATATTTTGTCCTTATCATACTACTCATTTTACTTGTTAATTTAATT
Source organism: Malania oleifera (assembly GCF_029873635.1). Lineage (NCBI taxonomy): Eukaryota > Viridiplantae > Streptophyta > Magnoliopsida > Santalales > Ximeniaceae > Malania > Malania oleifera. The sequence goes on along the minus strand of NC_080421.1, from coordinate 8,572,488 downwards.
AATTAATTTTATTTTATTATTTTATTTTTATTATTATTATTATTATTATTATATTTTTTTTTTCCAGTTACTACAAATGTATTATATATGGTATTATTACATGTATTTGGGGCGAGGTATACTCTTCGCCCAAGGGCTTGCTAAGAAAGGCGAGTGCCATGATAGGTATCAAATATAGCTGTGGGCTACATAACGTATTAAGGTAGAGGGAAGCTACTTGTATGGGCGGTAATCTTCCCTATTCTTGGGGACTTCTGCCGGTAAACTTTTGTATGAATGTGTGAGTGCGAGATAAATTATTCACCTGAGGGCTTACTACGTAAGGTAAGTGTCTTGATATGCTTCAGTTGTGGCTGTAGGTTGCTTAAAGTATTAGAGCATATGGGTGCTACTTGTATGGGCGGGTAATCACCTCAATCCTTGGGAACTCTTGTTGATAAAATACCTTGCATGTGTTTGAGTAAGAATAGAGAATGGTTTTATAATTATGGTATCATTTGAAAATAATGAATATGCATGTATATTGTACACAAATCTCATGTTGGCCACACACTGCTTTAATGTATTCTATCCATGGGATCGAGCTTAGAGAGTTTGGGGTTTTGTAGCATTTTTGTACAAAGAGAGGGTATAAACTTTGATTATGTACGCTTTAGTTGTAATATATTTATGTTTTTAGAGATGTATATGGATGTTTGTTTATACTGGATGTTGGGTTATGTTTTTGAGATGTATATAGATGTAGAAACTGTAACGACCTGCTTATCTTAACATAAAATAAAACATAATAAATAAAATAGTCAACCCGAACTCATGGGTAGTGGGGACACCTGTTATACACAACGAAATCAAGGCAGTAGTAAATGTAAATCACATTCATAAATTATAAACTACATAATACCAGAGTCTACTATATTCCCAAACATACTGTGTTTATATATACAATCTCCAAAATATCAAAATAAACCTAGGATCTTATAACAAAAATCTCCTGATCTTACATCAGAACTTACCCTTCTAGAAGGGAAGTTCAACTCACTCAGCGGCGACCCTGACCCGCTGGTCTCTCCAAGTTTCCTGAAATAATTTAAACTTAGGGTAAGACACCTATCAGTAAGGGTAAATAAATTAAAATCAGCTGTGTGGCAACATGAATATTTAATGTTGTAATACATATACCGTACATTTCACATATCATAAAACATAGATCATAATATGGTTAAATAAACATATAATTTCATACTTCCAAGTAATCATACTAATAATGTATTATCTGATATAATCTATAATACTGAAAACTGCCTAGGATGAATAGCTAGCTAATGTCATATATTACCACCCATGACGGGTTGTGCAGCTCGAAGGCTGGACCCAATAATGGCTAGTCGACCACTACCGATTCAAAAATGTTGGTAAGTACGATGGACCAGCCACACCCTTATTCGGACTGCCAAGTGGACATCTACAACTCTACACTGAAGGTCACATTGACTATTCATCTCCCACCCCCTCGTCGGGTGGTTAGCACCAATCTGATCATACATATCTGATCTATAAGCTCCGATACCATACTCCTGAAACTGTACTAAACTAACATCCGGGTTCTAATAACATATAGTACATAAACATACACTATTTATCGTAAATCAAATAATAGCATTTTCTAAAATCCTACAATAACATAATAATTACGGCCTCGCGCCGAAAATATGAATAAATGCTGCCTTGGGCCGAATAACATGAGTAATTGCGGCCTTGCGCCGATCATCAATTATGGCCTTGCGCCAAACATATCATATATTCTGAAATCATAATTTATTGTGTTTATCATGTTATTCCTGAAAATATTTGTCAACATGCTTTATCTTGTAAATCTAATTTAACGTGGTATAATATATATATAAAATAATATTCATGCCACACGAATTGAATGAAACCATATATTCTGTTCTGAAAACACATTTCCTGTACAATTGCAGTATTCTCCTAAACTTACATTTTCTCAATTATACTCATATATGATATGCTTTCTGAAAATTATTCTACTATTAAATAATAGTACTTTCAATGGAAAATAACTGTTTTAATTTATTTCCTTACCTGACAACTGAAAAGTCCTTCTATAATACTGATCTTACACCCGTAGGAAACCCTAAGCAGTACCCTGAAAATGATAACTCCCAGAACTAAATTTCAATATTTATTTGAGTACATCATTTCCTTCAACTGTGGAAAGACTAAATTTCGAATAAAAAACCTTACCTCAACTGAGGGAAGCATTCCAACTTATTTCCACCAACGATCCACTCTGGAAAATTTGGAGAAAACTTCCCTAAGAATGTCGTGGTGACCTCAGATCGTCGATTCGGCGAACGAAGGAGCCGAAATCCAGGAAAGAGGAGAAAGAAACCATAGAGGAGAGAGAGAGAGAGAGAGAGAGAGAGAGAGAGAGAGAGAGAGAGAGAGAGAGAGAGAGAGAGAGAGAGAGAATGATTTTTTTCTAACTTTCTACATTTAAAACCGAATTTCACACAATTTATACAAGTAGCTTCGTCGACGAGCCACGTCACCTCGTCAACGAGGCCAACAGAAAATTCGTCAATGAGCTCTCTCCTTCATCGACGAAATTCAGTCTCACCTCAAATATTCTCTCGGTATCTTCTCATCGACGAAACATACCCTCGTTGACGAGACCCTATGTTATCCTCGTCGACGAATTCCCTTCCTCTCTATTATTTAAATATCATTATTCTTCGGGTCATTACTGAAACTCTAGTATATTTTATTGAGGATATGTTGATAATTCTGCTGCGTAATTGATATAGAGTCAGGTATTATGAGATCAGATACAGGTGAGATATATCAAAGATATATTTCGTATAACCCTTCGGACCCTAGTTTCAAGTTTGGGGTGTTACAAAATTAGTATCAAGTTAGATGGTGAAAATAATTAAATAAGCTCAACATATACAATAATCACTTAACAAGCATTATTTGATTTATGAATAAAGAATTAACTTAGTTGCAAATTGTTAGCCTGGGTGGCTACACTATCATATTTAATGTGTTTTGATGATATTAACATATTTGTTGTTCCTAGTGCATTCCAACTTTGTAGATCATGTTTTGTAAAGGTTCAAGGGACAAATACATGAAGTATTGGTCAAAAGGCAAAGATCAAACCAAGTAGACCTCAAGTAGGAAAGATCAGATGGACACTCACTCGGAGAGGACTCAAGCACATCCAAGGAAAATTAATATAAAATTGTATGTAATAATGAGTGTTTGAGATAGTATATTTTGTAACTCTTGTGGTTTTGTTTCACGCATGATTTCTGAGTAAGAATTGAACAAATTGCATATGTATACTAAGACACAAGAGAATATAGGATTTCATTAAGTCACAAACTCAACACTCATGGTTTTCAAAGTTAAAACAAGATCGAGTATGTCAAAAATATCCTATACTCAAATATATTTTTGTAGAAGCATATAAGATATCAAAATAAGCTTTCAAATGTGTTTTCATAAACAAGATATCTTATATTCAAGGGGAAACTCATTTGGACAAATATTAAACTTCATTAGAATTAATATCTTTTATATACTTTTGTCCAAGCTTCTTCTAAGTCATTAAAAGGCTTTTTGGTATGTGAAAAATAGGGGAATCATCGACTAGTGCAGTGCATTCGTCGACTAATAAAACTAGTAGCCTTAATTGAGTTTTTGCCCAGGCCACTCGTCGACAAATGGCATAGACTTGTCGACGAATGGGTATGACTAGTCGACGAATGAGTATTGACTTGTCAAAAAAAATTTCTAGTAGTCAAACAAGTTTTTAGCCCAGGTGACTTGTCGATGAAAAGGTGTAACTTGTTGATGACTCAAGGTCACTCGTCGACGATTCATATCCAAACCTGAACACCAATAACTAGAAAACGACTAGTTTATTTTGGGATTCACTCCCAACGGTTACATGACAACTAGTTCCTTTTTAACATGGGTTTTTAATCATTTAGTGATAAACAATCTTTTATGCAAAACCTAAGAACTTTGTATTTTAGTTCATATTCACAAGTGCTCAAATTCTCTCTCGCTCTCTAATCTTGTGTGAATCATTACTTGAGAGATTAAGAGTGTGAGGAACATCATTTTGTAAATCATCTTCTTGTTGTAAAGGTTCCTTGTGAACCGCACTTTTGGTGAAAGTTCTTGGTGAACCGACTTGCAAGGCATCTTGGTGATCTTTGTGGCTCTTGGTGAGCGCGGTAGGGATTTGTTCCCGAGTGTAGGGATTTGTTCCCGAGTTGTAAGGCTTCTCCACCGGTGAATGAGTTTATAGTAGAGTTCTTGAGTTGGTCTCAAAGAGTGGACGTAAGTTTGGTGCCGAACCACGTAAAAATACCGGTATTGAGTTTTTTCTCCCTATACTCTTTACTATTGTGTCTTATGTTTGATTTACATTTGATATATTGTGATTTAATTGCTTGAATCTTGTCAAGAGTTTTATTTTGTAGAGAAAATAAAAATACACGAAAAGAGTACATTCACCCCCCCTCTGACTCTATATACTCTCGGGCCAACGAGTGATATCCAAGCATACCGCACTTTCACAAACTACAAAATATTACAACTAGAAAAATGTCATCTTGATGATTAGAGCATGAGTTTTTATAAGTAATTTGAAACAGTTCATAAATCCTTGATTGGTTCAGACAAAAATCATAAAATGATAAAAGAAATAAAATCAAAGCTTCTTATCTCATTATGGGAGGAAGCCCTCACGAGTAAAGAGTATGAGATTGCCTTAGTACTTGGAAATATTAGGGATCACATACTAGCTGGTGACATTTGGAGCTTGTGTAGCAATAGAGAGGAAGAGAGGGGCATGAGAGTTATGTATCTCACTCTCTTACTATCACACGACCTGTAATGGTTCTTGTGTCTTGATGAATAGCATGGTTCGACAAAATTCGAATCATATCATCTTTGAATTAACCTACTCGTTTGGGAGAGCATGGTACATTCAGACTTTGAATTCAAATTTGAACAAAATATAATATAAAATTATATTAAAAACTTCTTTTAAACTTACATAAATTCAAATTCAAGTTCGAAAGCTTTGCTCCCAAATACTACCTAAGATTGCTTATGAATATATGAATAAACTTGAATTTAAATATATTCAAGCCAATTTAGTACAATTTTATCATTCGTTTTATTTAAATGCACATAAATATAAGTGTACCGTTTCAATTTCAAACTCGACATGATACAAATGAGCTTACTCTTATCTTTTGAGATTCTTTTAATTACTTTTCAAATATTGGGCATACCCAATTTTCAACAATGCTTCAAATCAGTGCAATCATCACAAGCGACCTTAAAATTTGAATATCTTCACGTGCAATATTGACAATGGATTAACTCTCAAGGGGCAAAATCAAATTGCGTAGACCTCAAACATTGGTAAGTGCTGACTTTTCTAGCTTTTACTTTTGATCATGATCATGATGACACTTAGAAAGTTGATTAATTTATTCAAGCTGTATTAATAATAAAGTCAACAGGTAGAATAATTATATTACTTATTATTAAGAATTTCACCAAAAAAAAAAAAAGGTTAGTTCAATAACTAGATCTAACTAGCTCCTTGCTAAGTAAATATATGCCATGAAAATATTTCAAATCTATTTAATAAAACTGTATACATTAAACTTGTCACTCGTATATTTTGTATTTTGAAAGATGACTTGTTAATAATAAATAGGAGATCGGATTTTTACAGTGCAGGGCGGGCGGTGTGAGTTCACCCCCATGTTACATTTTTTGAGTTAGCCCATAGGGCCATTATGTTATTGTATGTTGGTATTTTAGAGTTTTCACATTGATCTACACACAAATGATCGAGTGTTTAAACTTAAAGTGCAATTTTCATCAATAAAGAAATAGAAGAATTTTTAGGGAGCATTACTCCTCAGATGCAGAAGTTTTCTATAGATGTGTTTTTTGTCTTTTCTATTGGTCTAGGTCCTATCACACTCCTTCGAATTTGGATTGGAAAGAATTTCATTGCATTTTAGCCGATTTAGGAGGTTAATTTGGAGGCCTTTTTGGTCGTTGTTGATTGGTATGCTATTCTCTGAGTTGTAATTTCTTTTCGTTTGCCATGCGGTAGTATCGTCAAGTGACGGCTGTTTTTAGGTTGAGTCATAAGCTCGACTTCTTTCAAGCTTCTGGTTTGAGCCTATATTGTTTACTCTGTATTTCTTTAATAAAATATTTACCTTCTCTCAAAAATAATATAGTGATATAAGATTTTGAAAGGTTTTTGTGAACCTAAGCTAGCATATTGTCAGACCATAAAAATAGTTAATTTTTTTTTTTTTTTTTGAAATAGATCATAAAAATTATTGTTTACTTTTCTTTCTGTGTAAGAAAGAGCAGAAATGGGGCAGGGGTGATAATTGATTTTGCACCCGTGAGGGACATGGTGTTTCCCAATTTGTTTCTTTCTACAAGTAAAACTGATGATAAAAACAAATTAAATGATCATTCAGTTTCAGACCCCTCTAAAAATTTTATTAATAATAATAATAATAAACAACGATCATCATCCCAGCAGCCATCGCTCTCATTGTATTCATCATCAGTCATCATTTTTGTCAACACAGTGAGTAGTTTGTAATTTTCTCGTCTCTCTCTCCCTCTTTCTCTCTCTCTCCACCAGCTGCAGGAGGTCCAAACCCTAGCTAAGCACTCTTGGCTTCTCTCTCTCTCTCTCTCCACCAGCTGCAGGATGGAGGTCCAAACCCTAGCTAAGCACTCTTGGCTTGTCATCCCCAAAGTCTGCACCGCCCCTATCATGATCTCAAACCGCCCAAAACATATAATCAAAAGATGAACAAGGCTCACTGCTCACTGCCTTCTTCCCCATGGAACCTACCCAATATTTAGTTTCCTAGAATGGAATAAAAGTCGAATTAAATGGAAAGTAATTTGACGAATGTAGAAAATTATAAAGACCAATTTCATCTCGTTGCCTTTTTTTCTTTTTTTCTCTTTGAATATTCTTGTCTGCCAAACAAATCTAACTCTGTCAAGAACCTTATATATTGAGATCGGGACCATGTCTTTTTAGCGGCAGAGTGGTGTTGGTTGGCGGTGATTGGCGGTGCGTCGGCAGGTGGTTGGCGAGAAAAGGTTGCATGGAGGAAGCTAGAGCTAGCTAGCTAGCTAGCTACTTGGTTCGATCCAGTGCAGGAGCTCCCCCAGACTGTTCTTTGTTGAGGTTCACCTTAGATTGTTAATCACGTGTACATTTTAGGTCATTTGGACCCAGGATTTTACTTAATAAAAAAAAAAAAAAGAAAAAGGAGGAAACCTATTTTTCCTTATATTTTTCTCCATTTTTAAATATTATTAAAAATAAAAATTTATTTTAATATAGTTAAAAATTTAAAAAAAAAAAAAAAAAAAAACTAAATATTAATGATGTGTAAAATTGAAATTTTATTTATGAGTTCGCATTTTTTTTTTAATCTTTTTCTTACTTTTCTTGATAATCAAACATGAAAATATGGATTTCTTATTGTTTTCCTTTCCTTAATATTTTTTTTCTAATGAGAGCCTTAGGGTCAGTTTGGATCAAGAATTTTAGCCGCCCCGGGGGGGGAGAGAGAAAGGAAAAGAATAATAAAGAGGAAACTCATTTTTCATTATATCTTTCCTCCATATCAAATACTACTAAAAGTTAATATGATTAAAAATTAAAAAAATTAAAGGTAAATAGTATCTAAAATCATATTTTTGTTAATAGATTTAAATTACTTCTTATTTTCCTTTTTGTTTTCCTTGATAATCACACACAAAAAATAGATTTTTTCATATTTTCCTTTTCTTTCCTTAAGATTTTTCAAGTTCCCAACAAAGCGTTAAGGTTTTTGTTGTAATATTGTTACATTTTTTCAAAACCAATTGCTGTTGCACTTTGTACGTACACTATCATAACATTAATTTAATTAGTCGTAATAATTAAATAATTTAAGAAAAATATTGACCTATTATACGATCACTTTTTAAGTTTACGGGTAAAGCTGATTAAAATTATGTTGTATTTGGCTCAAGAAAAGTGGACTAGTTAAAAACTGATTTAGATAAGGTCGGTCCAATTGCCTTAGCCAAGTCCAAAAGACTTGATTTCGAGTACTCCTTTACTATAATTGGTTAATTAAAGAGAGATATGTATATACATTAAAATTAAATGAGTAAATGGGTTAACTCATATTTATATAGATTAAATATTTTTTATAAATGGGTCATAAATGTGATACAATTTGTTTTGACCCTACCCGTAATGGATTATTTTGTGAAAGAATTTTTGGGCCTATAAAAAATAGAATTTATGCTTGTAAAAATTATCGAGTAATTGGATCGAGATGAAAAAGAAGACTCGAAATATTGTGAACAACATGGAGCTAAATTTATTGATTCTCAAGGCGAAGATATTAAATGAGCTACATCAAATTAACATGGCCAGTATTTGAAATTCATACCCACTCATTTACCCTTTCTAGAAATTACCCAATACCCAACCTTAGCTAGCTAGCAATCTGCACTCTTAGTACAAGAGGAGTCCATAGGTGGGTTTGATACACTTGGGTGAACACAAACTTAATCTAAAAGTTTAAGCCTATTGGGTCTTAGATCCAACCATATATCAAACACACCTATGAACTTTTTCGGTGCTAACAAGTGGTATTAGAACTGACATTTTGAATTAAATTGATGTTCACCCATGTGTGTCAAGCCTACTCATCAGCTCTCGGGTGCTAACATGCACCAGCAACCAAACCCTTCATAGATCTCTCACAAGTTAGGTGTGCAATTAACATTTTACTGAATTTAATTATGTGTGAATGTGGGAGTCCCTGTCATCTCCATCGCAATCTGCAACTTGCAAGTATGTGTATAGGTGCATAATGGCCATGAGGTGCCTTCGTCGCAAAGCAATTTTTTCTCCTTCTTTGTACGCATACACACAATGTCCAATGGGCTCACCTGAACCCGATCACTTTACCTTTTAGAAAACTTAACAGAGGCTGGCCTGGCCTGGCTGCTGCTGCTGGCTTTGTGGCACTGCGTGGGTTACCACTTAGCGATAGCTAGCTGGACTGCACTGACTCACCCAAGGCCAAAAAGCAACCCTTCTACTTCTATAGATGCATGCCTGTTAATTACATTCTAAAGTTATACGTAAATATAAAAGATGTGGGGGAGAAATTGGTATGTGGCAAAGACGAAGTTAGATTTGGTGATCTTGAAGTATCAGTTTCGATTCTTCCCTTACAGTTTGCCCATTATTAAGGATGCGTTAATAGGTGGATAATAAGTTTTCATCTTCTCGGTTTGGTACTACTTTGATGGGTTTTTTAAGATTTATGCAAATTAGAGTTTCGGATCACAAAAATAAAATAAAAGATAGTGGAGAGAAATATTGAAAGTGCACATCTACGCATATGAGTTGCAAATTTTGACATCAAAAGGTGAAAAGGAAAAGCTAGCTAGCTTATATATATATATATATATATATATATATATATATATATATATGTAAGTATATAATATTGGTGGAAGATATGATTTTCTGGTCCATTATGGCATGATAAAAGTAAGTTCGAGGATAAAAGCACGTGGTTAATTAATATATTGCACTTTGGGAAACTTCCTAATATTGTAAAATATATTATTATTATTATTATTATTATTATTATTTGTGTGTTGATGAATGGTGATTAAGGTTTTGACCAAATTAAGTGTTGGACGCCAACTTTGAATTCTTCATTTTCTTAAAAAAAAAAATTTAAATCTTGCACGAGCCAACATTAATAATTATAAAAAAAAAAATTTGTATCACTTGATTCTAAAAAGTAGAAATAAACATTAAAAATAGAATACTAATTTTTTTTCTTAAAAAAAAAAAAAAAAGAAGTGTCACATTTTGTTTTGGAAAAACTTTCTTTTCATGTTTTTTTTAAATAATTAAATAACATATTTCATAGTTTTAAGAATAACTTTAAAATAATTTTGACATAATTGAAAAATAAAAATAAATTTGGATTTTGGAATCTAGCAATCTGTATCCCAATATTTTTATTTCATATATTTTTAAAATTTTAATAAAATGCATATACTTATTTTTTAAAAAAATAAACAAAGGTAAAAATGAATATACTTATTTTTAAAAATAAATAACTAAACGTTAAAAAGGACATTATTTTATTTTTTAAAAAAAATAAATGCCACACTATTTTTTTGTCACATCATATTTCCTTTCTTGATTTTAAAATAAAATCCCATTTTAAAGTTCTAAGAAAAAAATAAAATAATTAAATTTTCAAAAAATTGGGTTTTGGATATCCAAAATCTAAAATATATATGTTCATCCTTGGTAGCAATAATATTCTTGGGATAATTTTATTTCTAATAGATCGAAGCAAGTCGTTTTTTTTTTTTTTTTTTATTAAGTGGGGCAAAACAAGAATATTACATATTTTTTCCCTTAATTAAAATGAGCCCTCTAATGAATTCATGTCCTGGGACCCATTAACATGAGGCCTTTCACTCATTATCCTTGCCCATGTTGACAATTTTTCGGAGTCACCCCTTCTCCTTGGCTCAAATCTATTGACATTGTGTTTTGTATTCACATACTATATATTAGTAATGTTTGTAGGGTTTAGACCATTTTTTCTAGGTTGTTTAATTAGTGTATCGGATTTAGGGTTCGGGTGTTGTCCGACCTCAATTTGCAAAATACCTTTGTTTCATAGTGAAAATTTTGACTTGAAAAATGAAATTCTAATATATTTTAATATTTGTTTTACAGTGTTTCTCTATTTTTGGCTTGTTTAGTTACTCTTGAATGGATGTAGATTAATTTTGATACAATTTTATTCTATTTTTTATCCAAATTCAGTACAGATTCAAATCTAAAACCTCTCCAAACATAAGGAACATGTCACCGAATGACCTAATCAGTAATCTTTTAATTCTTCAGCTGAATAAGAATTGAATAAGGAAAACATGCATTGGCGTTGCAGCAAGCACTCAACTGATCTGAAATTTCTTATAACACAAATAATCGAATGTTGGCTACTTAGTCCTACCAAGGAAAGTAATGAACTAGACCCCCAATATTTTTGACAATATCCCCATGATGCACTTTACAGTGCAATATCCCCACTGGTTATGAATGATTCAAAATCACAATTCCAATCACACTGCATCATTTTTTTAAACATGCAATACTATAGTTATTTTGTGTTTTCTTTTAGGGAAAATTGTTCAGGGTTCAATAGGTGAAGATAATGCTACAAAGATCAAATCCATTACTACAAGACTTTCCAAGGCTAATGTAAATCAAGAGAGGGATCCTCCAAGTCTCTACTTTGTCCATCATTTTGCGAGCCCTTTCGGGTTATAAAAGAAATACCAAAACCATGCATAGATAGGGAAGAATAAAACAAGGGATTGAACTCGATCGACTGTAAGCAATATTCAACACATTTTCCAAAGTTTAAGATACAAATATGCAGCAGTAGAGACCACACCCACAACAAACAAACTATCCTCACACAAGGTACATGAAAGAACAATACATTTACCCGGTCAGCATCAACATGACTATGAAGACGAAGCACAACCTTCCAGTTTCTCATTTTCATGGCGCAAGCTGTTTTCTCTACTGTAAGCAGACTTGGCACCCTGGGAAGATTCACAATTAATTTTTAGTTGATAGTAACTGGTCAAAAAATGAAGAGTAGGTCTTTCTATTTCTAGTTTGCACTACATATCTGTTGTATAAATGCAAACATAAACCCACTATATTGATAGGTTCACCTTCTGATTAGAATAGGAGGTCATATCTATAAAAGAGGGAAAGTTAAACGGATCAAGAGATTTACAAGTAATCCTTCAGTTCTCAAAAGTGAACTTGTGACAGAGCATCTGATATTTTCTAAAACTTATGTAAGACAAATATATATATATATATATATATATATATATATATATATATATATTCTTTAGAAGCCAAAGTGCCAAAATAGTGACCATGAAGTCCTGTGGTTTCCTTGACATTTGTTCCATTCTCAACATTCACCAATAACTTAAGGTTGAGGTCAATGTCATGATCATGCTTCATGCATGCCTGATTTTGAAATGGGTGAGGAACTGGTGCTGTGGCAATTACATGAAAACATGCTATTGTCATTGAAACTTGTAAAGAAATCAATGGCTACATATGCACATCTGGACTATCACAAAGACTGACCCATTAAGTACTCAAGAAACCAACACTTACCTGGAAGATTGTTCCGAGTTTTTTCATGGCTTTGCCCCGTAGCTTGAGAATGTCCTTTGAAACACTAGGGTCTCTAAGAACCTGAAATAGCACATGAAATTAAAAACCATTCCCTCAAAATGCAAATTGCTTGTCTCAAAATTTTCGCGCTAGACATGGAAGCACTCATTGGTTGCAATTGAATTTATATTATTATCTTGCATACGCTCTATGTTTTAATGAAAATAAGGTGGAAATTATAAGCATGCCGTAGCATTCTCATAGAAATTTATTAAAGAATATAACACCCAATAAATTAACTTAAAAAACAACATCATTAAATATACTCACCAAAACTTCTCTAGCACATTTAGGCTTTAAATATTTTGAGGTGTTTGCGTCGAATTAGGAGACACTGGAAGCGATTAATTAAGGTGGTGTCTTTTATTTTCCATTTCTAATTTTTTAAGAAAGCAAACAAAAAGCCACCTTGTTTTCCAGTTTTCGACATTTGTAAAGTTTGAAAACATCCTTTATTGTTTTCCACCTTTTCCATACAAATGTTGGAAAACTAGAAAAAAAGGCGGCCTTTTTGGAACTATTAAAATAAAAGAATGAAAAATTAAAACTGCTTACCACAGCTAAACATGACATGCCTTTAATTTCTCATTGTGCTTCCATAACAGTATGACACACAGGTTGATACCATATCATTATCCATGAAGAAAAAGTAATGAAATCAGTTATTTCAATCCTCAGTGCCCTAAGTTATATCAACTGTTACCACAAACAAATACATGAATCAAAGAGTAACAAAACACAATTGACTTGTTTCATTCCCCATGTAACCATGTGCAACCCCCCCTCCCCCCCAAAAAAAAACCTCCTCTTTTTCAAGACCTAGAAAGCGGGACTTTCAAATGCTTTATTCTCTCTAACTAAGCATCCAAATTCCTGAACAATTCAATATATTTTTCACAAAAGAAGCAAAAGAAGATGAAACACACCGCTTGGCAGACATGGGACAAAGTTGACTCAATATCAACTACATTTATCTGCCACAGGGAATTAAGCATTGCATCTTTCTTAGCTTCAACGGCTTTCAGTATGTGTTCTTCCTTGTTTTCCCCTTGGTTCAACCTCTTAATCTCCTCCTGTATTTGAATTAAAGACACAGCACCTGCACATTCAAAGACAGATTTCTAGTTATGAACAAAGAAAAGTAGCCTAATAGTCCATTTCTCGCCCAACTGGACTCCAATAGGAGTTTATTATAGTCCATACCTGAAGCTGCCATCACTTGCGATTTTATCTGGTGCCCTTTGTCTCGTACCCATTCAGCTAAAAATGGTACTTTCATGTACCGCCTGTCTCTTCCAAGTTCCCTTGCAGCTTGCCTTGTGTAAATATAACCAATAGTATGAAGCATAGCCTCACCAAAAGCTGAAGATGGTATCTAGGGTGAGCTCATGAAATTTAAGGAGGTTGAAAGGCAAAGGAATCAAAATTTCAGCCACTTATATGTCAGAAAAAAGTAGGGGTATAGGTGCCAGAAGTTTACCCATAACATTTTCTACTCAGAGCTGTCTCAATAACAAAGGCAAAAACAACCAAAAGTAAAAGTTGATGTTAAATTCTGGATTGGCCTAGCTAGCTATTGGAACATTTGGACCCAGAGTAATTTTGATTCTTCTAGAACCACTTATAGAAAAGTACTTTTTTGGAAAAAAGTACTTATTTGAAAAAGTAATTATCTAAAAATAGTCTGGAATCACTGATTATAAGTACTTTTTTAGATAAGTACTATTTTCAGACAATAATATATTTTTAAAAAATACTTATTTTCCTAAAAAAAAAAAAAAGTTGTTTGGAAAAGTATTTTTGAAATAAGTACTTATTTAAGTGTAAACCATACACTACTTATTGACACAAGTGCTCATAGAAAGTAATTATCTACAAAAGTACTTATTTTGAAGACGTTCTAATAAATGGTGGCCTGGAACCATTAGAGTGTGTGACAGGTCAGAATCATGAAACAACAGAAGGAAGATGTAGTACTTTGAAAAGAAGAAGAAGAAGAAGAAGAAGTTCTCAAAATATGTACATCGACTTCTTAAATTAAGAGTTAGAACTTGTCAGAAATACAAAATCAAAGGAGAAATTCTTTTCTTGGGGGAAACAAGGTTTGAAAATAATGTATTTATTCAATAGCTTTGAGAGCAGAGTTCACCTTTTCAGCCTTCAAATTAAAATGAAAATCCAAAATGTAAGTTACACAAACTAATATTCAATATTTATAAGTTCCTCGCTAGAGTAGTATTATCCAAAGTCCAGTTTTGTCTCAACAAAATCTTGATGTAATGAAACTTCCTAGTTGGGGTCAAATCAGGGTAGTCTTACCAGCTTGTGAGAGATGGCTGGCTTCCGAGTTCGCCCATTCCACAAACTCATCTGTTCGACCCTCGATGAATGGTTGAAGGCGATCTTTCAGAGTTACTATGAGCTTTTCCTCCCTTTCCTTTTGTAATGCCTACACATTTCATAACAGGCAGGACAGTTTCACACAGTAAACAGAACACAAACAACAATAAAAGAACAGCAGCGAATAAATCATATACCCTCATCTTCTCCTGAACTTTTTTCCGAACTTCAATATCCTGGGGGTCTTCCTCAAAGTCAACAGAAGCCAAAGAAGCCAGTGCAAGTTGCCCAACATAGTCTTCAAAGAACTCACTCCCAAAAAGCATACCAAACACAGCTGATGGATCCATCATGGCATCTCTGGCAAAAGGAAACTAGTCAATTGATACTAATATTCTTTCTCCACCCATTTGTCCAAGGGAAAAGTAAAACAAGGGGAATGTTACAAACCCTAGCATAACTCTCTTTCTAGTTTCTACTGTTTTTCAAGCAACTGACCAAAATAAATTGCATGCTTGAATATACTCACTGAGCAATTCCTGCCTTTCCATTCTTGTTATATGCCTCCCTCCTTTCAGGGTCACTTAGAACCTGATAAGCCTCCCCAAGTACCTTTACACATGCACCAAGGACACAAGAATCAATTCGAACTTGCAACAAAGAATTCAAATGGATAAAAGTTCTCTTTATTTTCCACCAATAGAGTGTCTGAGGTAGAATGCCATTAAAGCAATTCAAGAAATTAATATGATCTGAATAAGACAATAGGAATTTTTCTTTTTATTAAATTAAAGTAGGGCTAAAACAGGGTGAGAAAAAAGAAAAATATTTAAGCAAAATGCAAAACTAATTTACAATAAACATATTCTCTAAGTCTAGTAAGAGGAACTACCTTATATTATATAAAGCAGCAATTTTTCATTTTCAAGGGCAGGAAAATGCATTCAAAACAACTGCAAAAGATACTTTAGATTGATCTTCCTCCAGAATTAACTCTAATATCTTACCTGGAAATTATGGGCAGCAGTTGGATCTCCAGGATTTTTATCTGGATGTACTATCCTTGCCTGGTACAGAACACATAAAATTATCCCATCTTGAGAAAATGTGCATTATAACTGTTCTCCTTATATCAACATCAGATTCACTAGATGAGCAATTCTGAATTCCTAAATTTCAAGAAAAGAAAAAGAAACAAAAATAGCAAGATAGATAGATGCTGATGCACACAAGCTCAAATGGGTTATACTTAGTTCTCTAAACCAGTTAGACAAGATTTTTGCTCAGTAAAGAAATCAATCAGTCAAGCAACATACTTGACAAGTTTAATTGTCAAAAATAGATTTTGTTTTCCATTTATAGCTTTGCTAAGAATTACAAAAAATCCAACTTATTTCCAGTTTTGCAACATTCATATAAAAAAAATGGAAGACAATGAAAAGTTTTGGTACAATTTGCTTGCAAAAAATAGTTTCATTTCAAATTTTCAAATAATTAGAAAAATGCCACTTTGTTTTCTTCTTTTCTAAATTTGTACAGAAAAGTTAGAGAACACCATTTTATTGTTTTCTAGATTTTTTATTTCTTACATAGTTTTTGAAAAATTGGAAACAAGGTGGATTCTGTAATTATTTGGAAATCTAGAAAATGATGAAAATAAAAAAAAATTGCAACTAAATAAACACTTTATTTTTTTTATCTTTTTTAATACAAATCTTGGAAAACAAAAATGGAAATTAGTTTGCAGTGGCACAACTAAACGGAAAGCTGACATTGCAATATGAGGGTAAATCAGACAGTGGGAAACCTGCAGTATAAATAATCACAATTTAAGCTGTCATTTGGAAGTTAAAAAACACACGACAGAGAAAGAAAGCAAAGGAAAATTAGAACGAATAAGCTTTTTTCTTGTTAAGCTTTTTTCTTGTGTGGCTATGAAGAAAAAATCACATATTTCTTTCCCATTATCTTTTTCTTTCCTTTTCTCTCACAAAATCCTTAATCCAAACATATCAACTTGCTCCCAAACTGCTTTCAGATAAAAGAACAAAAAAACAAAAACAAAAAATACTACTTAAAGTTCACAAAAAACATATTGCAAATGGGAGCGTTGTGTTTTGTAGGGGTGGGGGGTTGCTGAAGGGGCAAAACCCATCTCCCTCCAACCTCAGCTTTGATTCTGCTTTGCACATTTTGAAAACAAAAAAACCTTCATAAAAAAGAAACAACCCTAATAAAATTTAACAATCAATTAGGTCAAAATAGAGCGGAGGCAGAGGGCAAGGCTGGTACCTTGAGGTAGTAGGCCTTCTTGATATCTGCTGAGGACGCATCCACACTCACTCCCAATATATCATAATATTCAGTTTCCTTCACCATAGCTTTCGGCTCGGAACTAGCTGAGAAAAAAATAATACAATCCGGAACCCCAAATCAATGAAACAAAGCATGGAATCGAGCTTTGTTTAAAACAATCAACAATAATCAAATTACCTATCCGAAATCCGAAATTTCTACAGCTTAGAATCAAAATCTGTCTCTTAAAAAGATTGAAGCCGTAGAAAGTTCTTCTGAAATAGAAACTAAGCTGAAAGATTAAAAACCCCACATAGAAATATACATCATCAAAAGCTAAAAACATATATATCCATAAATTTAGGTACGATAGAACAGATAATCACCTTGAAACTCCGAGACGGTGGGTTGAAATTGCTGAGCAGAAGAAATTGAGACGTGGGTTTTTAAATTGTTGAATTAATTTCTCTGGGGACAGTTTCTCTGGGGACAGATCTGTTTCGAGACATGTCGAGCGAAACTGACCGCAATAAGAGAGTTACGAGCTAGATCATTATTAACGAGAAACGACGTCGTCCGCCCCTAGGGTGTTCATGTCCGCTTCACGTGATTTTGTGTCATCCTCTCATTGCCCATCTGTCCAAACTCCATTCTCTCTCTCTCTCTCTCTCTCATGGAAATCACTACCATGAGCCAAGCGATGCAGCTCCACGCCCGGATTCTGAAATCCGGGTCCGGATCGCCGGAAAACACCACCCACGAGCTCATAAAGCTCTTCACCTTCTCCGCTCTTTCGGGAAACCTCACCTACGCGAGCCACGTCCTCGACTCCCTCCCAACCCAACCAAGCTCCTACTTCTACAACACTATGATCCGGGCCTACTCCCAATCCCCCGACCCGACCCGCGCCCTCCACTTCTTTCTCTTTATGCACCGGCAACAGCTCCGCCCGTCCGGCCCGGCCCCTCGACCCGACAAATTCACTTACCCCTTTGTCCTCAAGGCTTGCAGCCGGTCGAGGCGGACCCGTCTGGGGAGACAAGTGCATGGGCTGATTTACAAGTCGGATCTTGAATCGGATCGGTTTATCCGAAACTCTCTGATTCATATGTACTCGGGCTGTGGAGAGTCGGGTCTTGCAGAGAAGGTGTTCGATGGAATGTCTGACAGAGATGTAGTGTCTTGGACTTCGATGATTGATGGGTTGGTCGATGACGATCGGCCCCTTGAGGCTGTTAGGATGTTTCAACAAATGCTCGACGATAGGATCGAACCAAATGAAGCGACAATTGTTTCGGTTCTCAGAGCTTGCGCGGACACGGGGGCTTTAAGCATTGGCCGGAGAATGCATGCTCTTGTTGATGAAAAAAGAGAGATTGGTTTAAAGGCCAATGTTAACACAGCTCTAATTGACATGTATGCGAAATGTGGGTGCATAGACAGCGCCATGCGGCTGTTCAATTCGATTGGGAGGAAGGATGTTTTCGCTTGGACTGCTATGATCTCTGGCCTTGCTAGCCATGGGCAGTGTCAAGATGCTACTGAATTGTTTGATCAAATGGAACAGCTTGGTTTAAAACCAGATGAAAGGACTATAACTGCAGTTCTATCAGCATGTAGAAATGTAGGTCGGGTTACCAAAGGCTATGCTTATTTTAAGAGTATGCGAAGGAAGTATGGAGTAAGGCCCACACTTCAGCACTATGGATGCGTAGTAGACCTCCTCTCTAGGGGCGGACGCCTAAATGATGCTGAAGAGTTAATTAGAAAGATGCCCATTAAGCCTGATGCTGTTCTGTGGAGAACCCTTATATGGGCATGTAAAATTCACGGAGACATCGATCGGGGTGAGCGCTTGATGAAGCATCTTGATCATATTGATTCTACTGATTGTGGGAGTTATGTACTTCTTGGCAATATGTATGCTTCAACGGGAAAGTGGCATGACAAGGCAAGGGTGAGAAAGTTGATGAATCACAGAGGACTTGTGAAGCCACCAGGCTGTAGTAGGATTGAGGTGAATGGGCTGCTCCATGAGTTTACTGCAGGGGATTCTACTCATGTTGAAGCAGAAAAGATATATGGGAAAATGGATGAAATAGAGGAGCGGTTAAGGGAAGAAGGGTATCATCCAAAGTTATCAGAGGTGTTGCTCGACATTGAGGACGAGGAGAAAGCTTTTCAACTGCGTCACCACAGTGAAAGGCTAGCTGTTGCCTTTGGACTGATCAAGTTAAGCCCAGGAGCTGAAATTCGGATTGTCAAAAACTTACGATCCTGCGAGGATTGTCACACTGTCATGAAGTTAATCTCCAAGATATACCAAAGAGAGGTAATGGTAAGGGACCGGATACGATACCACCATTTCAGGAATGGGGAATGCTCTTGCAGAGATTACTGGTAAGTAGTTAAATTTGAGAAGAAAACAAAAAATGATCCTTAAGAGGGCCATTTTGTTGAAAATGAAAAAAAATTTACATGAAATGGAAAGGATGTTATGTAAAGAACTTACATATGGAGGTCTTTTGTGTGCTTTAAATTCAAATAAATATATGCAAACTGTTTCAATAAAAGATTATTTTTACCCCTCCAATGAATCTTCGTAGCATCAATGGAAAGATAAAACAGCATGCTTTGTAATATGCAAAAACAGCATCATTTTGTAACGGGTGGTAGTCCAGGAGTATCTAAGAATTGAAGTATGACCAGATAAATATCGAATCTTCACATATAAACATTCTTTTACTTTATTCTAATTCCAACATTTGCATCTCCTCGTTTCAGAAGCTATTATGCTTCATAAAAAAATAAATCTAAGCAACTTAGATGGCAGCAGCTTCCAGTATTACCGAATTTGGTTTACAGAGTTAAGCTATAGTTTTAATGATACCTTTCGTATATCAACCTCAGCATAGATGTATTTTCTTTCCTACCTTGGACTGTAGTTTTTGCTCAAATTTATCTTAGTGAATATGTTACGAAAAAACTGCAATAAACTTAGCAAAGGAAAGACACAAGATTTACAAGGTTTGGCAATTCCCTTATGTCCTCAGAGTCAGATCAAGTCACCGATTCTACTATTCAGAAATAAGTACAAGAAGAATACCCTAACCCATTTCCCTCAATCTTCTCAAATTCAACTATTTCACTCAAACCAAAAATAATACATTTTATATGAGGATGTATGACAATCTTCATAAAACATAAAATTGCATCATAACTGTCCCTATCAACAGAAAATATTTCACTTCTGAGCCATTTTCACCAAGCCCTCTCTAAACCCTTGCAAAGGGGTGCCGCTTGCCACCCCCCTCCGACTACGCCCTGCAAAGCCACAAACAAAAGTCACACCCGAAATATTGTTTATCTAATGCTTCACATATGAAATTAGACTCCACATACAACACAATGAGCACCTAAATTATATGGAAATATAAGGTTTGAAAGAAAGGATGAAAGAGGAATGAAAGGGAAAATGGTTATAATTACCATTTACTGTAAGTAAAAGAAGGATTATAAAGAAGTAATGTTTGTTTGGGAGAATGATTCTTTTTCTAAGTAGATAAATCTCTTTCTTAGCTTAATTAGAATACTTAAAAAAGCCCCCTCCCCTTCTAAAGAGGGGCCTTCTTTTATAGATGAGGTCCTCTCCTTTAGGTGAATACAACGAATAGGTTCACTTGCCATAGTGAATGGATAACCTATGGTGGATCTCCTGTCGATCAAATCTCCTGCATAATCTGCATAAACGAATCGTTGTATTAAAGTTGAATCTTGTCCTGTATCAAACTCAATAGCAAAATCTATAGTGCCTTTCAAGTACCTTAAGACCAACTTCAAAGCACTCCAATGTTCCTTACTTGAATTTTCCATAAATTTAGAGGTCGTTTGGTACCACTATCAAAAATTACAAAAATAAAAATAAAAAACTAGAAGCAGAAACTAAAAATCAAAAAACAACAACCTATTTGATTAATATTTGTAAAGTTAAAACAAATCAAAAACTTAATTAAAAATATTTATTTTCTTCTTTAAATCAAATAATATAATAAAAATATGGTTAGAATAATAATTGCGAAATAATACAAACTTTTTAAAAAAATAAAAATTATTATAATTATTTTACTTGATTATTATATTTTTAAATTTACTTTACAGTAACAATCTTATTGTACATGACAATTGAAAAATAGTAATTTTTTTTGGTAATTTTTTTATATTTTTATTTTAATTAAATTTAAATTCATACAATAATTTTATCTTGGTTTTATTTAAAAGGTCTGTATGAGATGAATAATTTAATTCAAAATACTATTTCTGGATATTATAATTTTTGGCAACAAGTTGTCAAAACAACTGAAAACTATAAAATATAGTTTTTAGTTTTTCGCAAATAGTTGAAAATCGACAATAGAAATAGAAAATTAACAATATAAACAAATGTGCTTTTATAATCTATTTTGTCACAATACAAAACAGAAACAAAAAAAATAAAAATATAGAAAACAAAAAATGCTTACGGTACCAAACAAACCCTTACTTGTCAAACTAATTGTATGTACACAATTTGGATGAGTGTAAATGATGACATAAATCAAGCAACCTATTGCAAGTGTTTCTTCAATACTGAACCTTTTGAATTCGGATTGAATTCTGATCGTAAAATTTAAATCCATTCGAATTAAGCTCTTTTGGAAATTGTTTCAAAATTAGCTGACTTCTTTAATTTTAAATTAAAAAAAACTCCAAAAAAAAAGTTAGCATCTTTCTCTGCCACAAAACTTTTAATTCCTCGACTGAAGTTTTTCAAATTTGAATTTAACAATTAATTATTAATCCTATTCAATAAATTGATTTTCTTAAACTCTAACAGGATAATTGATCTTGTAGGAATTGGTTTGTCAGCAAATTAAATTTAGAAATTCTACTATTTGTATGCTAAAGTTGCCTTATGAATTAAAACACAACAATAAAACAAAAGTTTACTGAGAAGATTCATAGATAGAACATTAGAGAGATTCACATATCCCCATTTACCCAGTGGGGACTCTAGACATCTTGAGACCTCTACCTCCAACAACCGGCCAAAGGAAGTTCTTGTGGGTGGCAATTGATTACTTCACTAAGTGGGTAGGAGTCGAAGCCCTGACCTACATAACCGAGCGAAACATCACACAATTCGTTTGGACATCGATGGTTTGCTGGTTTGGAATCCCGTAGGCCATAGTCACTGATCACGGGAGACAGTTCGACAATGAGCGCTTCAAAAAAATTTGTTCTGACTTGTCCATTAAACTCTTGTTTGCATCAGTTGCACATCCCCAAAGTAATGGTTAGGTGGAAAACATGAATTGAACGATACTATACAGCTTAAGGGCATGACTCGAGTATGTGCAAGGCAGGTGGGTAGAAGAGCTCCCCTCCATCATCTGGGCATACCACACTACCTAACAAGCAGCGATAGGAAAAACCCATTTATGCTCGCATTTGGTGTAGAAGTTGTCATCCCCACAGAAGTGGGGATCCCCTCTTGGCGAAGGCAATACTTGATGAGCAAGACAACAATGAAGAGCTCAAGGCGGAGATAGACTTGCTAGAAGAGAGACAAGAGCAAGCAAGCCTGAAAATCGCGGCATACCAACAAAAGGTAGCGAAGTACTACAATACTTGCGTAAGAGTGCGAAACTTCCAACCTGGAGACCTAGTCCTCAGGAAGGTGCAAACCAGCCCACTAGAACCAGGGCTGCACAAGCTAAAGCCAGACTAGGAGGGACCATACCGGGTTATAGCGAAAATAAAACCGGGGACATACAAATTAGAGGACGTAGAGGGAAAGAAGATTAAAAATACGTGGAACTCTGATATGCTAAAAAAATATTACTCTTGAGTGTATCGTACAACGAAGTAGTAAAGTTTCAAATACAATAGTTGTACCATCAATAAACTCAAAAATGCATTGCATCATATTGAATAAAACTACAGATAAAATTCTTTCAGCAGATCAGCTAGCTTTACTCCCCTCTCCAGCTTCCTCTTCCTCCCCCTCGTCCTCCTCGTCCATCTCTTCCACAGAGTCAGGACTCTCACGGCCATACCTGTGTGAACACACACCATCCAAGGGAAGGTTAGGGTGCATAGTCCTCACCGACTCTCGGCACCTCCTGAATCCTACTCGATAAGTTTTGGCGGTGTCCATGACGAACAGTGCTAAATCCTTATACTCCCTTACCACAGCTTGGGCAACATCAGCAGCGGCAGCCGTCGTAGCAGCAAGAACCTCCTCCCTTCGGATATGTTCAATCTCTACCTAATGGGGCCCACTCGCGAAGCTCGGAATTGCAGAGCTCCTTCTGGGCGACAACATATTTTTCCCTAGCATCCAAGGTATGCCAATATATCTCGGCAACCTTCTCTTCCTGTGCCAAGGCCATGGTCGCCAGCTGAGAACAAACAAAGGGAATAACGGGTTAAGAAACTCCAAAGAGAAAAAGGAGAACACAGTCGAAAAGCATGAATTTCACAGATACCTGGTATATGGTGTGTTGGATCTTCACCGAAAGGACATTGGGAAGAGAACATTAGGCCTGCACAAAATCCTCCACATAGACCGCCCTACGCAGCGCGAGAGTAGAACAGGTCTGCTCGTGAAAAATAGCCTCATTAAAAACTATCGGGATAGGGGGATGCGCTGCTGCAACGTTCTCCGCAGAATGAGCCTCATTGTCGCCTACAGTAGCCACTTCCCTCTGAGATGACTCTCCTTTGAGCTCCCTTCTCTTCTTCTTACTCTTGCTCACCCTTTGTTTTTTGGCTTCTCCCATAAGAAATTCATACTTGTTAAACTTCATATCTGCAAAGGTAGAAGAGAAGGTAAGAATGTCAAGAACAACAAAAATATATGGATATATATACACACATTATGAGATCAAAGACAAGATAAGACTAACAGCCTAATCCCCCACTGCACAAGGACTCGCTCCTTGAGCAACTCCTCGTGAGGGACTATCCCCTGCTGACCAAGGGCTCGTAGCTCTTTCAGGATAGCCTGCTCGCCAAGAGAAAGCGTTGGAGGAATATGACGTACCCGAGCTTAAAAAAAAAAAAAAGGTAAGCAATAGGCACCCTACACACAGTCCCTGCATACGTAATAAATAAATAAAGGGGAGAGAATGTCACCATCAAAAGGAGCAGACCAGATGCGAGAGCCGGTATAATTCAACTCCCCGAATACAAAGAAGTACTGAGACTTCCAAATGTGTATGGAAGAACTGCCCGAATTAAAGATTTTAGGCGTGCAAAGAGTTGAAGTAGTACAGTTCCTTCTCTACAGAGTGCGTCCTCATCTGGAAGCAACTTCGAAAGAGAGGCACCGTGGGCTGATAACCTTATCTGAGCAGGAGAACGGCAAAGCACACAAGAGAAAGGTAGGAGTTCGAAAAAAGCTGTGAGGGGGCTATGCGGCAAAAATGTAATACATCATAAATAAAAGGGAGGAAAGGAAGTCTAAGACCTAAGTCTAGGTAGTCCGTGTACATACAAAGCTCACTGAGGCTGGGATCAAGGGCCGACTCCGAGCTACTGGGCAACCTAACACTAATGTTCGCGGGGATAGCAAAAAGGTACCAAACATTTTGAATATCGGAGGAGGACATATCACACCGAGCACTTCTTACTGTGACAGAAGCCCTAACTGGGTGCACTGAAGACTCCATGACAAAATCGAAATGCGGAGCAAACAAACAAGTAAATTATGCAAATGGATCAAACAGGCGAGCTTCCCACAAAAACAATGAACACACTGTGTCAAAAAGGATCAAACGAATAGACTAAAAACATGATAGACACTATGCAAAAACATATCAAAAAGGCAAACTTCTAATAAGAACAGCGAAGAACATGAAGAACAAGACAAACATACAATATCACACAAAAGCGGAGAAAAACAACCAAGGAGAGGGTAGAAGGAGAGCATACCTAACGGAAAGAAAGAACCCTTTGGGTGAAATGAGAAGTGAATGAAGGAGCCCATGCCTTTATAGAGAAAAGCCTGCACAGATCCCCGAGGAAGTTGGCATCTCGAGGAGGCAGGAATGCAGAACCAAGGTGTGCATCTCGAGGGAAAAGATATGAAAAATCCCCGTACACATGCTGACGTGGTGCTAATTCTAGGAATTTGTGACTTCTCGAGGTACGGTCGATTTAACATGCACTTATTATACTCTTGAGGGGCGGTAGATGTCGCGAAAAAACTGCAACGTTGCTTTGAAAGTGGCCAGACTGACGGCCCCATAAACGAGCACAGCTCATTAGACAAATAAGGCCCAACTAACGAGCATGGCTCGCGAGGCCACCCAACTGCCCATCAAATAAGCATATCTCATTAGGCAGATAAGACCCAACTGACGAGCACGGCTCGTGAGGCCACCCAACTGCCCAACAAATGAGCACAACTTATTAGGCATAAAATGTAACGTCCCTAAATAAAATATAACATAATAAATAAATGGTCGACCCGAACCCGTGGGTAACGGGGACACCTGTCATACACAGCGAAATTCTTAGCAGCAGTAAACATAAAATCCATACATCCATCCATAAAAACATAATACCAGAGCTTTTTATTAACATCAATATACTGTTCATATGTACAATCTCCAAAAAGTCAAAACAACACTAGGACTATGCAACAAAAAAAAATCTCCTAGTCCTAGCTCAGGGCTTACCCTTTTAGTAGGGAAGCACCAATTACTCAACGGCGGCCCTGACCCACCGGTCTCTCAGGGGCTCCTAAAAAATTTAATAATGTTGGGGGTGAGACACTTCTCAGTAAGGGAAAGTAAACTAAATACAGCTGTGTGGCAACATAAATATTTAAAGTGCTTATACATATATAATACATTTCATAAATTTGAAAATAATCATAATTTCATGCTGGATAATCATGTATTTTCATATTCGTTAATAAATCATAGCATACATAACATCTGTTATAACTCGTAATACTGAAAATCAACCCAGGATGAATAGCTAGCTAATGTCATGTATTACCCCCCATGACGGGTTGTGCAACCCGAAGGCAGGACTCGACAATGGCTGGCCGACCACTGCCGAATCAAATATGTCTGTAAGTACGATGGGCCCGCCACACCCTGGTCCGGACTGTCAGGTGGACGTCCACACTCTACTAAAAGCCACATCGACTATCCATTTCCCATCCCCTCGTGGAATGGTTAGCACTAATATGGCCTCGTGCCAAATCTGATCTACCCATAGCTACGGTACCGAGCTCCTAGTCTGAACTAAACTAACATCCTGGTTGCAATAACATATAATACATGAACATACGTAACATCAACACAGCCTCGTGCCGAAAACATAGATACGGCCTCGCGCCGAAATCATATGTATGGCCTCGTGCCAAAATCATAGTAAATATATATATATATATATATATATATATATATTATGGCCTCGTGCCAATAACATAAATACGGCCTCGTGCCGATAACATAAATACGGTCTCGTGCCGATAACATAACAATACGGCCTCGTGCCGATAGCATAATAAATACAGCCTCGCACCGATAACATAAATACGGCCTCGTGCTGAATCGTTTCAGGTATTTACATTCTAAAAATAATTCTTTTATCATATATTCGTCAAACTCAATATAGTATAACTTGTCTTTCCAAAATACATGTAAATGTGTTTTACACGTAAAAGCATACATATCATATCTCATTTCACGTAAAATAATATTCATGCCACACATGCTCTATTAAAAGTCATACTTCATATTCTAAAATCGTGCTTTTCTATTATCTCATACATACATATACGTTTCATCATAATAGCAGTATTTTCCAAACGTATATTTCATCTATAATATACAGGTATATCATATGCTTTTCTAAAAATAAATTTACTCATAATCAATAATAGTTTGCATGGAAAAGAACTACTTTAATTTACTCCCTTACCTGACCACTGAGAAAGCCCCTCAAATTTCCTAACCTGACCCCTGTAGGATTTCCTACTCAATACCCTGAAACTCAAAATCCCCAGTACTAAACATCAGTATTTTCATGCGTACATCAATTCATATAACTACCATAAAGTCTAATTTGGCTTAAAAAGTCTTACCTCAATCCAGGGATGATTTCCAACTTCGTTTTCCCAATGATCCGCTCTGGCAACCTTGTAGGGAACTTCGCCAGGAACGTCCTGATAGCCTCAGATCTTCGATCCGGCATAAAACTAACCCAAAATCGAACAGAGAGAGTGAGAGAGCCGAAGAGGAGAGAGAGAGGTTTCTTAAAAATGAAGTTTTCCTCGGATTTTTCATACTTATAAAACAGTAGAATTCATTGACGAGCCCGATCTTCGTCGACGAGTTCTTCACAAATTTCGTTGACGAGACTCTGTATTCGTCGACGAAATTCAGGCTGCCCCAGACCCCTCTCGATATTTTCTCGTCGACGAGGCCTTGTGTTCGTCGACGAAGCTTGACAGCTTCCTTCTTTATTTTTGTTTCCATTCCCCTTTCTTTTCCTTCCAAAATGCAACATCATCGACGAACGCTAAGTCTACGGCCTCCTTCTGTTCATGTTTCTATTTCCCTCTCTCTATATTGTTTAAATTTCATTTAAAAATTCGAGTCGTTACATAAAAGGTCTAACTGACGAGCATGACTCGTGAGGCCACCCAACTACCCACCAAATTAGCACAACTCATTAGGCAGATAAGACCCAACTGACGAGCATGGCTCGTGAGGCCACACAACCACCTAATAAATGAGCACAGCTCATTAGGCATAAAAGGCCAAACTGACGAGCATGACTCATGAGGCCACACAACTGCCCAACAAATGAGTACAACTCATTAGGCAGATAAGATCCAACTGACAAGCACGACTCGTGAGGCCACGCAACCGCCCAACAAATGAGCGCAGCTTCTTAGGCAGAAAAGGTCCAACTGACGAGCACGACTCGTGAGACCACGCAACCGCCCAACAAATGAGCATAGCCCATTAGATGGCAAAACCTGCTCGGTAAAAAAGCCTCAGACAAGCAGCTCGGCAAAGAGTGCTTCGGAGCATCTCGGCAAAATCTACTTGCCAAAAAAGCCTTGTAACAGAAGCAACTCGGCAAAGAGTGCTTCGGAGAGCAGCTCTGTAAAGACCTGAAAATTTAAAAGGATTAAAATAATTTAGAAAAAAATAATAATAAATAAAATAACAAATAAATAAATAAAAGGAATGACGTGGGAAAAAGAAAAAAAATAAATTAAAAAAATAAAAATTAAAGAAATTAAATTAAATTTAGATAAATTAAATAACTAAATTACTAGTTGTTAAATTAAATATTACTGCATTGGATTTAAAAAATTAAAATTAAAATAAGATATATATATATATATATATATATATATGTATGTATAAAGTAAAGAAGATAAGAAGAAGGAAGAAGAAGAAAGAAGAAACAGACATGCGCCCCCCCCCCTCTGCACTGAATTTTTTTAAAATTCCATCGTCAGCCACTCCGTCTCCGTCTCTCTCCTTCTCTCAATTTCTCGGCGAATTTGCAGCGGATCGGGAAACGGAAGGTGCCGTTGGATTTCTGGTTCCGTTGCCGACATTTCTACTGGAGCAGATTAATCGTGGGAATGATTTAGGCACTGCTCCTAGGGAAAGGTAATTTTTTCCTATTTTCTCAATTTTACTTTAAATCTACTATTAAATTGGCAAACGGGTACCACCACGTGGTCCTAGTCGTCGTCGTCCTCATTTTGACATAGATAATTTTTCAATTAGGATTTTCTAAACCTTACTCCAAAACGAGATTTGAGAAATTTGGCAAATTAGTTAAATTTGTGAGTATAACTGTAAATTGAAAATTATGACCCTAGAAAATATTTAAATAGTATGTTATTTAGGAATAATTTAAATGAAATTATGATTTTTGATTCAGGGCTCGGGTGAGCGCCATGGGTGTAATTTTGGGCTCCGCATGTATAATTTAGAAAATTAAGTGGGAATGTTAAATATTAGTTTAAATGTTAATTTGAGGTGTGTGGAGCTTAAGGAATGCTAGATGGGTAGTATTTTGGGGAAATGAATTAATTAATTTGAGAAATTTAGTAATTTGGCTATATTTAAGGGTATATTTATTTATTTAGAATTTATGGGCCTAAAAAAATATTAAATAATATTTATTCAAGATTAATTACATGGAACTAGAATTTTTGATTCAAGATCCGGGTGAGCGCCGCAGGTATTTTTCCGGAGTCCCTGTCGGTGTAGTTCGAGAATTCAGGTAAGGGGGAAATTTATATATTAAATCAGATTTTTCATGAATTTAAAATGAACATGTGTTATTTATGTATATATGTTTTTATGTGGGTTTAAAATGTCAGCCATGAAATTTATGTTTTCTGAGCCTAGGATTGTCGATATAGTTATGTATGTGTGAAAGTAAACGAACAAAAGTGAAAGGAATTTTCTAAGGAATTATGTAAGAAATGAAGTGTATTTTGAGCATGTAAATGTTAAATGTGGGTTGACTTATTTTATGAGAAATATGTATGAATTTTACTACTAAATTGTGTGGCATGAGAATCTATGCAAATTATATGTTAAATGTATAAGATGCAGGCTAAGTAAGTAAAGCAATAAGAATAAAATATGATATGGACAATGTTGTCTGTGTATGTAAATGCAACCATGTAAAGATACGACAGCTGAAAGCCGGGTTAGCAAATCTAGCTCATTTTTATGTGGACTAACTGATGACAGTTAAAAGGAGCTGTGTTAGATTCTAGAGCATTTCTATGTGAACTAACAAGTGACGGCTAAAGAGCGGCTGTTGTACAAAGGAATGAAAGGAAAATGTTATGAAATGAAATGACAAGGAATGACAATGCAATGAAATGAAATATGAAATATGAATGATACAAATGGGAATGAGTCACTTAAAGTGAAACACAAGAAAATGTTAAGTTATGAACATGAAAGAATGTGAATGATTGAATAATGATGGAAAGAATGATGTATTATGATATTAGAAGTATCTATGTATGTAAAACATGTTACGATTGGGCGAGGTATACTCTTCGCCTGAGGGCTTACTGAGTAAGGCGAGTGCACTAGTAGTTTCAGATGTGACAGTAGCTGCATAACGCACTAGGGCAGAGGGAACCTACTTGTATGGGCGGGTAGAATTCCCTATTCTTAGGGCCTTTGCCGGTAAACTATTGTTGAACTGTATGAGTACGAGATTAATCTACCACTTGAGGGTTTACTGAGTAAGGTGAGTGCTTTGATATGTTTTAATTGTGACATTAGGGTTACCTAAGTATCAGAGCAGAGGGGTGTTACTTGTATGGGCGGGTAATCACCCCTATCCTTGGGTAATCTCGTGGGTTAAATATTTGCATGTGATTGTTTAGGTTTAGAAAACGATTTCAATGTTATATGATGATTTGCAAATGAAATAAAAATGATATCTATCTATCTCATGTTGGCCACACGCTGCTTTAATATGTATGTTTCTTCCCTTACTAAGATGTGTCTCACCTGAATATGATTATTTCTTTTCAGGACATCCTCGAGGTTGGGCTTAGAGAGCTCAAGGGTTGTTAACCTTCTGAGGATTGTATAAAGAGAAAGGGTATATTTTTATATACTTTGGGGAAATGTAAATATTTATGTTTTAAGTTTGTTGAGAATGAAATAGTTATGAAAATACTGAAATGCTTTTGGAGATGTATGTATATATGGAAATGCAGGTGTTGGATGGATACTTTGGATTATAGATAAAAATTAGTAAACTCTGATATTATATTATATTATGGAGATTTTGTTTATGTTTTCCGCTGCATATGATATGGATTATGGCTTATCAAGGATTTTAGAAGGTATAACGAGCCGGACCCGAGTTTAAGGGTTCGGGGCGTTACAAGCTCGGCAAAACCTGCTCAGTAAAAAAGCATCGAACAAGCAGCTTTGAAAAGAGTGCTTCAGAGAGAAGCCCGACAAAACCTGCTCGGTAAAAAATTCTTGGAGCAACAGCTCAACGAAGAGTGCTTCGAAGAGCAGCTCGGCAAAGCCAGCTCGGTAAAATGGCAAAAAAGTGCTCCGAATAGCAACTCGGCAAAACCTGCTCGGCAAAAAACCTAGGAGCAACAGCTCGGAAAAAGAGTGCTTCAGAGAGCAGCTCGGCAAAACCTGTTTGGCAAAAAAGCCTCAGAAGCAACAGCTCGGCAAAGGTTACTCTAGGAGTAGCTCGGCAAAACCTGCTCGGCAAAAAAGTCTCATAAGCAACAGCTCGGCAAAGGTTACTCCGGGAGTAGCTCGACAAATCTAGCTAGGCAAAAAGTGCTCCAAAGAGCAGCTCGGCAAAGCCAGCTCAACAAAATGGCCTCGAAGCAACAGCTCGGCAAAAAGTGCTTCGAATAGCAACTCAGTACAAGTGCTTCCAGGAGCAGCTCGGCAAAAATACCACGAGGAGTA
Organism: Malania oleifera; assembly: GCF_029873635.1. Taxonomy (NCBI): domain Eukaryota; kingdom Viridiplantae; phylum Streptophyta; class Magnoliopsida; order Santalales; family Ximeniaceae; genus Malania; species Malania oleifera. The sequence goes on along the minus strand of NC_080421.1, from coordinate 8,540,919 downwards.
GTTTGACACAATAGCTCGGCAAAAAGTGCTCCGAATAGCAGCTTGGCAAAAGCGCTTCAAGGAGCAGCTCGGCAAAGAGGCCTCGAAGCAACAGCTCGGCAAAAATACCGCGAAGACGGTTCGGCACAAACGGCTCGGTAATGTCTCGAGAATATGCTCGGCAAGGGCCAGGGAGGATAGAAATTCCCCATTAGGGGGGCTCGGCAGAAGCTGGTCAGTACGATCTGCCCGACACATACTGGTGAACTAAGTTGCTCAGAGATATATGCCCGACACAGATCCTTGAGAAGGGCGGTACAGAGACAATTAGCTTGGATAAGCCGAACCCCATCGTCAGCTCGAATCAGCCTTCTTTCTTCTGATCGGATCAGCTCGGAAGAATCGCACCACACCCCCCTTGGCTCGGCAAGCCGTTCAAAGACCCACCATTTGTTCGGATCAGCAGACCCGGGTTGGAGTCAGCCAATCGGGCAGCGGGTATTCCAAATATAATAATAATAATAATAATAATAATAATAATAATAATAATAATAATAACAACAACAACAACAACAACAACAACAACAACAACAACAACAACAACAACAACAATAATAATAATAATAATAATAATAATAATAATAATAATAATAATAATAATAATAATAACAACAACAACAACAACAATAATAATAATAATAATAATAATAATAATAATAATAACAACAACAATAAGAATAAGAATAATAATAATAATAATAATAATAATAATAATAATAATAACAACAATAAGAATAATAATAATAATAATAATAATAACAACAACAACAACAACAACAACAACAACAATAATAATAATAATAATAATAATAATAATAAAGGTTCACTTGAAAAAGATGAAGAATATTTTATTAAAATTATTAATAAATCAGTTTCATTAACAACTAATGAAGCAAGACAGCAAAAGAGACTTTTCAGTCTTGAAGACTTAGAGTCCCTTAGATCAAAATATGATAGACTTCATATTAGAATGGTCCAAATTGGACTATTCCCTTTAACTAGAGCTGGACTTAACAAACCAGTTTGTATCGTTCTTCGTGATGTCATGCATCATGAATTCAATGATTCCCTTTTAGGAATGCTTGAGTCAAATATTGCAGAAGAACTAATTTATTTTGAATGTTATCCAAACATTAGGGCAAACCTTAATGATGAATTGTTATACAAATTATTAACACTTGACATTCAAACTAAAGGTTATAATATGGACTCAAGGAGTTCAAATTTTGAACTTATTTATCAAATCTATTATAAAGCCACGACTTCAACAATATTACCAAATTCACTTCAAACAAGTGAAAAAGGAGAAACACTTATGTTGCAAGCCAATTATAATAGAAAATCCTTTGCCTCTCATCCCAAGAAACTTCTATGGAATGAGATTCAGGCCAGGGGAGATTGGGAATTTACGAATTTAAATGAAACAGATCACCAAATTATTCCAGAAATACAAAAAACAGTTGCCACAAGAATCATTCAAGATCAAGAAGGAAATGTTAGAATTAACTTTCAACCTTTACTCACAAGAAGTCAAAGTTTAGGACAAACTTCAAAACAAGCAATTGATTTAGGAAGAAAAAGTATTTCAAGTCTCTATACTTATGTTGAACCAAATCAAACAAATCTTAAGTTAAAAGGAGTTGATTTTGGTCCAGAGATACCTCAAGGTTATTATCAAGAAATCCCTGAATCAAATTCTCCAACAGAATCTCAAATTTTAACAAAAGAACAAAGAGAAATCTTTACAAAGAAAACCAACGAAGAAATGTTGTAGTTATTAATAAAAATTTTATTCCAGATATGAAACTAATCGAAAGAGATTTCAATCATGAACTTAATAAGAAAAACAGACAGCTATTCATTAAAAAATTTAATAAAGAAGAAAGGGAACAAATTAGATTTGAATGGTTTAAAGAAATGGAAGAAAAGAAAGAAAATATTCCTTTCTTTAATTTTGTCAAAAATAGGCAAACCATTAATGTTATACAAAATCCAATGAAAAATTGGAAAACCACTGATAACCTTTTTGTCAAATCAGTCCATCCACCAGAAAACTCGATCAAGTTTAATTATAAAGGATTAGAAATCTTAGTCTCTCCTTTCAAGGAAGCCAAAGGAAACTCAGAAGTTGATCAATTAATTAGCCAAAATAATTATACAAATCAAATGTTAAGATCAATATCTACTCAATCTACAAGAATTGAGGAGCAACTTGAAAATCTCCTTGAAATAAAAACTAATAGTAATTATGAATGAGGAGAATCAAGTAAATCAAAAGAAAAATTAATAGAACCAATTAAGTTTAACATACTAGACCAAAACCTTAGGAATTTTAACTTTGACAAACAAAATGAATTACTTATTAAAAGAATTGATGAACTTGTTAATCAAACCTCAAATTTAAAAATTATACAATAACAAAAGAAGCCATTAATACTCTTGAATCAAACTTCACGGAAGAACCTTTTGACATAAATAAAATCAAAGATTGGAAAATTCAAAGTCAAAGAACTTATTACAAAAAACCTACACCTCCAAGTCTTTTATCAGAAGAATCAAATGATCTTCTTCCCTAGAGAAATTTTCAAGGAAACGAAATTCATGAATGGAGAATTGATGGACTAACTGAACATCAACTCCATTCCTTTTTACATCAAATGGCTATGGCACCGACTGCCTACAAACTTCATTCAAATAAAGCCAGTGAAGAACAAATTGTTTCTCTTCTTACTCATGGTTTTACTCAAACCCTTAGAGAATGGTGGGATCATTATCTCACTGCCTTTGAAAAAAGACAAATTTACGAATCAAAGAAAGTCAAAGAAGAAAATAGAATACCCACTCAAGAAAGTGATGCTGTTGCAGCACTTATTTGGTCAATCTTTAGACAGTTTATTGGCGAACAAAGTAGTCAACATGAAAAGAATAGTGTTATTCTTCTTAACCTTACTTGTCCAAAATTATCAGACTTTCAATGGTATAAAGATGTGTTTATCGCCAAAGTCATGAGTAGACTAGATGGAAGGTCTGGTTTTTGGAAAGAAAAATTCATAAGTGGATTACCAAAACTTTTTGCTCAAAGAGTTAGAGATCGTGTCAAAGAGACTTTAGGAACGAATTACGAATCCATTACATATGGTCAAATTGTGTGTACAATTAATCATGAAGGTCTAAAATTATGCAATGAACTTAAAATTCAATCTCAAATGAAGACTGAGTTCAAAAGAAACAAAGGTGAACTTGGAGATTTCTGTGCTCAGTATGGGTATGGAAAGATTCAAGCACCTTCGAGAAAACACCTAAAGAAAATTTATAAGAAGCATAAACCATCAAAAAAACTATGATAAAAGACACTACAAAAGAAAGAAGAAAAATTATGCAGAAACTTCAAGACCTACTAATAAAAAAGAAAAACCTCAAAAATTTAAAAATCAAAAAACTTGTTTCAAATGTGGAAAGAAAGAGCATTATGCAAGAGATTGTAGAGTCAAGCAAGAAATTAAAGAACTTAATATTGGGAAAAAATTAAAAAGACAAATGCTTAATTTAATCATAGATAGTAATTCTGAATCTGAAGCTTATAACACTTCAGACCCTTATTCATCATCTTCAGACAGAGAATTCATTAATGAAATTAATTCAAGTACAGAATCTTCAAATCAAACTGTGTTTTCAGAAGAATCTTGTCAAGAAGATTTAGGATTTTGTTCCTGCAATAAATGCTCAAAAACTGTTAATGTTATTTTAAAATCAAATGAAATTATTCTAGAAATGATTGAACACATTCAAGATTCAGAAATTAGAAATAAGTATCTACAAAAATTAAAAAGAAACTTAGAAAAGGATAGATTACCAAAAATCGAAGAAGGTTACAATTTTGAAGAAATATTTAACAGATTCCAAAGTAAAGAAAAATCTCTACCAAAAGAGGAGTTATCCATTCAAGATTTATAGAGAGAAATTAATTAAACTAAAGAAGAAATTAAAAAATTAAAACAACAAAATCAAGAATTTGAACAAAAAATGCTACAATTAAATTCAAAGATTGACAAAATAAATTATAAAGGTAAAGAGAAAATCAATTCAGATGATGAAGATGATTTTCAAATTAATCAAGGATTTTCTAATTATTTGTCAAAAGTAAATATTCATAAATGGTATTCAGAGGTCAAAATTGTCATTAACAAAGATTTTGTTCTTAAAGGCTGTGCACTGTTAGATACAGAAGCAGACTTGAATTGCCTTCAAGAAGGACTTATACCTTCTTGTTACTATGAAAAAACAAAAGTTCAACTTTTTAGTGCAACAAATTCCACTCTCAAAATACAATACAAAATTTCTAATGTCCATATTTGTAAAGATAATATCTGCCTCAAAACTACTTTTGTACTTGTCAAAAATATGCAACAAGAAATTATCCTTGGAACACCATTTTTTACAATGATTTATCCATTCACCGTGAATGAGAATGGTATCTTTACCTCAATTAGTAATCAAAGTATTACGTTTGAATTCATTGACAAAATGCATGAAAAAGAGATCAACACTCTTAAGGACTTAGGAATAAGTAAAATAAATCTTATTCAAAATAAACAAAAACATATTAAAACATTATCAAGGGAAATTTATCATAAAAAAATTGAAGAACAAATCAAAAGTCAAGAAGTTAAGAAACAAATTGATCTATTTAAAGAAAAACTTGAAAAAGAAGTTTGTTCAGATTTACCAAATGTTTTTTGGGATAGAAAGAAACATTCTGTTAAGTTACCATATACAAAAGACTTTAATGACGAAAAAATACCCACAAAAGCAAGACCAATTCAAATAAATAAAGAATTACTTGAGTATTGTAAAAAAGAAATTCAAGAATTACTCAATAAAAAACTTATTAGGAAAAGTAAATCCCCTTGGAGCTGTGCAGCCTTTTATGTTTAGAATCAGTTGAAATAGAAAGGGGTGCCCCAAGACTTGTTATCAATTACAAACCCTTGAATAAAGCTCTTCAATGGATTAGGTATCCAATACCTAACAAGAGAGATTTACTTAACAGACTTAACACTGCTTCAATATACTCAAAATTTGACATGAAGTCGGGATTTTGACAAATACAAATTGCTGAAAAAGATAAGTACAAAACCGCATTCACAATACCATTCGAACACTACGAATGGAATGTAATGCCCTTTGGACTTAAAAATGCTCCTTCGGAGTTCCAAAACATTATGAATGAAATCTTTAACAACTACACAAATTTCACAATTGTATACATTGATGATGTCCTTGTTTACTCTGAATCAATAAGTCAATACTTCAAACACCTCAATATTTTTTACAATATTGTTAAAAGAAATGGTTTAGTCGTCTCTGAACCAAAGATCAAGTTATTCCAAACCAACATTAGATTCCTTGGTCATCAGATTTATCAGAATAAAATCACTCCAATTCAGAGATCTTTAGAATTTGCTGATAAGTTTCCAAATGAAATTATTAATAAAAATTAGTTGCAAAGATTTTTAGGATGTTTAAATTACGTTGCAGACTTTATTCCAAACATTAGAATTTTAGTTAAACCCCTATTTAAGAGACTCAAGAAGAACCCCCCAACCTGGGACGAGGAATGTACCCAGATTGTTATCAAGGTCAAAGCTTTAGTTAAAACCTTACCATGTCTTAACCTACCTGATGCCAAAGCTATTATGATAGTTGAAACTGATGCCTCTAATGAAGGATTTGGAGGTATTCTTAAGCAAAGAATTGATTCAAAAGAAACCTTAGTAAGGTTCCACTCAGGAGCTTGGTCAGGTCCTCAAATAAATTACTCAACTATTAAGAAAGAAATGCTTTCAATCGTTTTATGTATTCAAAAATTTCAAGATGATTTAATTAATAAAGAATTTTTACTACGAATTGATTGTGCTAGTGCAAAAAATATTATTAAAAAAGATGTTAAAAACCTTGTTTCAAAACAAATTTTTGCAAGATGGCAAGCAATTCTTTCAGTTTTTGACTTTCAAATCGATTTCATTAAAGGAACTTCAAACTCGATTCTGGATTTCTTAACAAGAGAATTTCTTCAGGGTAATTATGGCAAGAAGACAAATCCCCAGTGATTTCTATTCAAAAGCCTCTTCTTTAAAGGCCTTAGAAGGAATTCCTGTTTCAAACAGGTTTTCTCCCTTAACAACACCTCAAACCACTAGCTTCAAAGAAATTTTAGAAGGAAGAACTTCTACATCTCATCCACCTGCTCAAAAGTCTACCTCAAAAGGATACTTTACTAAGGCAATTTATGAAGACTTATTCCCGGTTGAACTAGAATGGGAGGCCTCTCAACCCTTTGAAGTCATTAAAAAGGTTTTCTTTAAAGGATGTCATTTTAATACACCCGACATCCTCAAAGATCGAAGATTTTACGAATTGATCCTTATTGAAACCAATTCTGTTTTTATTGATAACACTTTTGATATTCAAGAACCTCAAAAAATCAATTTCTCAAAAATAAAAATTTTAAAGGTCATTTCTCCTTCTGAATGGGGACAACTTACTCGTTCATCAAAAGAATTTAAAGGATTTTATATCCCTCAATCTTATGATTATCAAGATTATCAAAATACCTGGTTTTTCGTCCTTTTTGTAAGAAACTTTACGCATTCATGGTTTTTACATTTCGATCAAAAAATCATTAAGCACTTTCTAAAATGGTTTCTCACATGGTTTTCTTACTTTGATCCTGAAGTTAGAATTTTTCCAAAATCAATTCAAAATGATTTCGAATTATTTAAGAAAAATTTTAGATTACCCTCAAGTTATTCAAAAGGATGTTTTGAAGAAACCTCCTACATGCTTTTCTTTTGTTCATTTTTCATGATAACATGGATTTTCTGTTGGGACTATGTATTAGTCTCTCCTGAAGATAGTTTATATGGACATACCAGAACCTTACGAAGGATTTACAAAATCAAATGGTGGGATAAATTCACCATGCCAGAAGGAAAAGTTCTAGCATGGCTTTCAAAATCTTGCTGTTCAGAAAATCCTTATCAATCAGTTCAAAAGGAGAAAAAGAAAGCTGCTGAAGACAATGATGTTATGTCAACAGTATCATCAAGAAAGTCAAAATCTTCAACAAAGTCAAAATTACTCAAGATTATCTCCCTGCTCAACTCGGATGACTCAGGGTCAGAACCCGAATCGCCATCTGGTCCAAAATTCAAGCTTCTTGGATCAGACATTGATGCCTGGTATAATTTTATTCAAGACCTCGAGGAAACTTCCTTGAAGTAATCTTTTGTCAGATCTCTTTGGCATCTTATCAAAATTCAAGCCTGATCAAGCATCGACAGGACATCTTGTCGGAATTATTAAAAATTTTTACAGCTGGTTTACCTCTTGGCCCAGCTTTGTATATTTTATTGTAAATTATGAGTATTTTAGGGAGTGATTTTACACATGTCCACCACTTGGGGTCAGGGTTGTATTTTCAAGTCTACTTTTCCTAAAGGTGATGGGTTCCCACACAAATGTAGCCGTCCATGTGCTGTCACCTTTAGCTTTGTCTTCTTGCGTCGGCTCGCTCATCCTGTAAGGAATTCGAGGTTGATTTAGTGGTCGATGGGGCCCAAAGAGCACCCGCACTATCTTATCTCGAATTTCAAAACATTTGAAGTCCGAGCCAAGGTCAGTCTATATAAGGGGAGTTGTAGTTCATCCCCAACTCGCACCAAGTTGAGGGTTTAATTTCTATTAGAGAAAGCCTGAGTCCTAGAGCTCAACTCAACTTCTCTCTTCTCCCATCCCTCTCAACTTCTATAAGTCCATTTTCTATTAATAATAAAGGTTTTGTAAAATTTTACTTCATCATCTGTTTTCATAAGTATGCTCTGCACTTGCGACTTTGTTCGATCTTGTGCATCAGAAAAACTGTGTTAAATATAATTCATTTATTCTTCAAGATTGCTCAAGGGTTGTCTGTCAAGCCTGGCACGGCCAGTTATTCAGACGTAATAGCAAGTCCCCCCAGCGGACTCTTAGTCATCCCTTAAATCTAGAGATACACTTTCAATTCTGCTCACACTATTTATAATGATTATGTCTTAATTGCTTGTTCCTTGTTTAAACTTTCCTTGTTTTAAAGAGTGATCCTGAGGAAGTGGTGAGCCAAGTTTCAAATAAAATTTTGGAATTAATTTGGAAATAATAATAATAATAATAATAATAATAATAATAATAATAATAATAATAATAATAATAATAATAATAATAATAATAAAATGATGATAAGGGGGGACAACTAGCATATTTGAGAAGAAGACCCAGTAACTTTCAAAATTTCTTCTAAAAATTTGAAACTAAAAGGGGGACAGCTGATGTGCCCAAAATATATCAGCTAATAAAAGGAAGTCAACACCTAGTCATCACTCCCCAAGTCAGACCTTCTGATAAGAGTAATCAACTCCAACCCAATAAAGAGGAGGAGAGATCCATGCCGGCCTTAAATGGGCAGAGTAATACACGCAGGCACTTTATGACCTGGAAGCAATTCACGCCCCCGCGCCATAAAGAAAAATCAACTCAAGGGTCAATCCTAGCCACTATAAGAGGGGATGCGAGGAAGAGACCAAGGTAAGTCATTCGACACCCATTTTTACTGTTGCATTTGGCCTCTCTAAGTCATTTCCCTTACTTAGGCATCGGAGCGATCCCCGGAGTACACCCCAGGTCCTCCAAGCCTTTCTTCCTTTCCCTTTTTCAGGTCAACAGAAGTCAAAAGAGCAGTCTCGCTGATTTTATCGACGCAACAACTTGCATTTTTTATTTAATATTATTTTTATTTTCTCAATAGGTTTAGGCTATTTAGGGAGTATGCACATACTCCCTAAATATGATTAATAAAAAATTAAAAAATAATTTTGGAAAGATATGGACAGTAATTTATAAGGAATACTCATGTCTAAAAAGATATTCATAGGAGTTTATATGAGTGATCACATTAAAAAGATAATACAAGATATGAGAGGATACATGACAGTCATGGATATAGAGATAAAAATGAGGTCGATGATACAATTTTAGATTTTGTTATGTCTTACTATGCAGTTATATTGAATACTTGTTTTGTAAAAAGAGAATAACACTTAATAACTCTGGGTATGGTAAAAGTTAAATAGATTTCTTCTTAATTAAGAATGGGATAGTTTATCTTGTAAGGATTGTAAAGTTATTTCTGATGAAAGTTTGATCTTAGTATTAGATATGCATATAAAAAATGGATGAGAAAGAGTAGCATAAATCAACGCAAGAGAACTAGATGGTGGAACTTGAAAGAAGATAATATAGTAAAATTTTAAGATAAAATGAATAAAGAGTGTGATTAGACAGTAGGGGGATAAGGTTGATGCAAATACCGTTTAGATAAAATGACAAATTCTATCGTAAGTGTCATAATGTCTTAGAGAAGGGTCCAAAATGGCGAGGAATAATAATATTAAAATTCGATGGAGTCACCACTAACCTATTATTTTTCTAGATGTGGTTAGGTCACCTAATTACCATTTGTTGATTGGTCTCTATATTAATCCTAAGCCAATAAATCAGTAGTCTTGGTCTGCATTTACCAGAGTTGGGATCGGGAGTTCAATTATATGAGGAAAAGGTACTAGCACCCCCTACACATCCGTTCTACGAACGATACCTAATTAATTATGAATTATCCCTAAATTGAATCTAATGGTCTTTAATTAACTTCTTTAAAATAAATAAATAAATAAAATCTAAAGGAAAAATGAAAAATAAAGTGTGATTTAGGAATGTCTAATAAGACCTCTAAAAGAGGGAATTTTATTAAATAAACTCCTCTCAAAACTAATATAGGCGAGGTCTGAAATACCTCCCTACCCTTTGTTAAATCATACGGATGCACACATACAAAAATAAAATATAGATAATAATAATAAAATAAAATTATCAAATTTGAGCAAAAAAAGTCTTTAAAATATTTCCAAATTTTTCTAAAATTTTATAGAATTTTAATAAAAAATTTTCAATCGGTCTAAACCAAGGCTGACTTGGCTGGGAAGAGAGGGCCACATGTAACGACCCGAATAAAAATGGAAACAGGAACAGAAGGGAAGCTACCAAGCTTCGTTGATGAACACAGGGTTTCGTCGACGAAGGCTTTAAGGATTTCATCGACGAACACAGGGCTTCGTCGACGAGAAAATACCGAGAGGGAGTATGGAGCAACCTAAATTTCGTCGACGAATACAGGGACTTGTCGACGAATTTAATGAAAGACTCGTCGACGAGGTAACGTGTCTTGTCGACGAATCTGACAGTATAAATATCTAAAAATTGGGATTTTTAATCATTTTCAACACTCCACTCTCTCTCCTCTCTCTCTCTACGAATGCTCTCCCTTCTCTCTTTGATTCCGGCCCCACCAGTCGCCGGATCGACTATCCGAAGCTACCATCATGCTCCTGGCGAAGTTCTCTATGAGTTTGCCAGAGCAGATCATTGGGAAAAGTTAGTTAGAAATCATCCCTGAGTTGAGGTAAGGCTTTTTAAGCCAAATTAGACTTTATGGTAGTTATAAGAAATGATGTACGTATGAAAATACTAATGTTTAATACTGGGAGTTTTGAGTTTCAGGGTATTGATCAGGAAGTTATACGGGGGTTAGCCTAGGATATTTTGGGGGCATTCTTAGTAGCCAGGTAAGGGAATAAACTAAAACAGTTATTTTCCATGCAAGTCCTTATTAATTATGAGCACATTTATTTTCAGGAAAACATATGCTATATTTGATTATATCATATGAAATGTATGTTTGGAAAATACTGCTATTATGATTAAAGTGTATATGTATGTATAAGATACTAGAAATGATGATTTTAGAATATGAGGTATGACTTTAAATGGCATATGTGTGGCATGAACATTAGTTTATGTAAAGTGAATCATGATATGAATGATTTAACGAGTAAAGCATATTTTCAGGTATTTTGAAAAAACGAGTTATGTTATATTGAGTTTGATGAATATATGATAAATGAGTTATTTTCTGAATGTAAATACCTGAAACGATTTTGGCGCAAGGCCACGTATTTATGTTATCGGCACAAGGCCGTATATATATTATCGGCACGAGGCCGTATATATGTTATCGGTGCGAGACCGTATTTATGTTATCGGTACGAGGTCGTATATATGTTATTGGTGCGAAGCCGTATTTATGTTATCGGCACGAGGCCGTATTTACGTTATTGGCGTGAGGCCACGTATTTATGATTTCGGCACGAGGCCATAATTATTATATTTTTGGCACGAGGCCGTAATGAGGTTATATATATGATCATGTATTATATGATATCATAACCAGGATGTTAGTTTAGTTTAGTTCAGGGGTTCGGTACGGTAGTTATATTGTAGATTAGATATCTATGTCAGATTAGTGCTAACCATCCCACGAGGGGATAGGAGATGGATAGTCGATGTGGCTTTCAGTACAGTAGGGGTGAGCATAATTCGGGGAAAACCGAATTAACCGAATTAACCAACCGAAATTGGTCGATTCGGTTCGGTCGGTTCGGTTATGTTTTCCAATATTTTGGTTAATCGGGTTTCGGTTCGGTTAATGGAGAATATTAATTCGGTTAACCGATTAACCGATTTACGAATTAATTAAATTTTAAATATAAATTAATAAATTAAAATCTGATTTCACTCATTCCTTCTCATACTCTCAGTCTCACGACTCACACTCTCACACTCTCACTGCTCTCAATCTCACAGAAGTCAGAACATGTAAGTCCCTCACTGCCTTTCGCCGTCGTCGTCGCCATCGCCGTCGCCGTCGTCATCGCCGTCGCCGTCGCCGGCCATCATCACCAACACAGTCACTGCTCTCTGAAGTCAGAAGCCGCCGTCGCCTTTCTCTTGCTCACCCGAGCTCCTCTGCACCACCAGGCACCATCTTCACGCGATGCCTTCATCTGTGTCCATCGCCGTCGTCGTCGCCGGCCATCATCACCATTCACCAATAGTGCAACGCAGTAACTGCTCTCTGAAGTGAGAAGTCGGAAGCCCTCACTGAGTCACTGCCTCTCTCTCGCTCACCTGAGCTCACTGCTCCGCACCATGGCACCACCATCTTCACGTGATGCCGTCGCCGTCGCCACTGGCCAGCCATCGTCACCGAGAACCACCCCCGACTCCTCATCGTCATCGGCGTCAAGCTCACCCGAGCTCAATCATCTCCCCCGACTCCTTCCTGACTTCCCCCTTCCCTTGTTCTGGATTTACCTTCCCAATTCCCCCTTCCCTTATATTTCTCGGTTAAATTAGGTTGACCGAATTACCCGAAAATAAATTCGGTCGGGTTCGGTTCGGTGAGGCCCAATGGTTCGGTCGGTTCGGTTAACACTATTCTTTAACCGAAATTTTCGGTTAATTCGGTTAATTAACCGAATTTAGCCGAACCGACCGTTTGCTCACCCCTACAGTAGAGTGTGGACGTCCACCTAGCAGTCCGAATTAGGGTGTGGCGGGTCCATCATACTTACAGACATATTTGATTCGGCAGTGGTCGGCCAACCATTGTCGGGTCCCGCCTTTGGGCTGCACAACCCGTCATGGGGGGTAATACATGACACCAGCTAGCTATTCATCCTGTGTTTATTTTTAGTATTACAGTTATAATGGATGTTTTATGTACGTTATGAGTTATTAGCAAATATGAAAATGTATGATTATTCAGTATGATATGATGAATGTTTTCCCGAATTATGAAACGTATTGTATATGTATAATTGCATTAAATGTTCATGTTGCCACACAGCTGTATTTAGTTTATTTTCCCTTACTGAGAAGTGTCTCACCCTCAAATTTAATTAATTTTTTAGGAGCCCTTGAGAGATCGGCGGGTCAAGGCCGCCGTTGAGCTAGTGAGATTACCCTGTGAGGAGGGTAAGATTTTGTAATAAGGTTAGTGTTATTTTGTGTTTGACCCTAGATATATTTTGATGTATAAGAGGATGTATAGAAGTACAGTTTTATAATGTTATAGAAAGCTCTGGTATTATGCTTTATGGATGAATGTTTGGATTTTATGTTTACTGCTGCATAGATTTCCGCTGTGTTTAACAGGTGCCCCCGTTACCCACGGGTTCAGATTGACTTTTCCATTTATTATGTTATATTTCTTATTTAGGAAATTGAGGTCGCTACACCACATGTCAACCATAGGTGGCGACACATGGTTTTACTTTATTATTTTTTTACATGAATTGCTGATGTGGCAGCAATTCGGTCATCTGGAGAAAACAAAGATTGGGCAGTCAAGATTGCGCCATATCGCCTTTTGAAGACATGATTCTGGTTGTGCCAAGTGTCACCATATGAACGGTGACATGTGTCCTACTAACATGCATATAAAAGCTTTTTTTTCTCTCTCTCTTTTCTACAAATCTCTCCCTATTTTTTCATTAATCTCTTTGTTTTTTTTTTCTTTCCCTAATCTTTCTGACTTTTTTTTCTCTCTTAATAGACCTCCTACAATCTTTCTAACTCTCTCTTTGTGATTTTCTTCTTGTAGGTCTTAATTAAGAAAGCAAGAACGGAAGGCTCTGAATTCTAACTTACTAAGAAAAGTTCTTCTCTTTCTGTATTTTCATTTTTTTTTTTTTAGGATTTTTTGTCTTGATCCTTCTCTTAGATTTTCTTAGGATCCAAACGAGAACTTGAGGGTTAATTAACCTGGGTTCTAACCTAGTTTAAGGGTTAGGTTTTGATTTAGGCTTGAACGAGGTGGTTCAGTTTAAGTTGGGGCTATTTGGGTTATGAGTTAACTAAATTATAAATTCGGCTTAAATTCTGGATTGGGCCTTGGTTTTAATGAAACTCTAGATTGGGCTTTGGGCTAAGTGAATTATGGATTTGGTTTAAACTGTTCCAGGCCCGATTGGATTTTGAATTTAAAAAAATGGGCTGCGGGTAAGGGCTAAAGGTCAATGGACCCGGGTCTTCGGGTCAATGGGTTGGATTTGGGTTAATGGGTTGGATTTGGGTCATCTGTACGAATTAAAATTCTTACTTGCACTCAAATCACAAAATTTTTGAATTTAAATTTTTGCAATTAATATTAAAGGAACCAACATTTGTCTTCAAACTCCTCTAGTATTTAACCTTTATGCTAATTCCCCACTACTTCTCTGTTTCTGAATTCTGATTTTGTAGCTTTTATCCACGCCCCTTTTAATTCTTCACTTCTGCTCTTGCAATATTTTTGTTGTTTCTTAGTCTGCCTCTAATTCTCCAGCCTTCCTTCTTAAACTTCATGAATTCTTCTTTAGATTCACAACTCTCTCAGTTTCTATGTGTCTACTCCCAATTGGTTGTATGATTGTTTCCTTTTCACCTTTGTGACACTTCTATTTGTAGGTTTGAGGGATCAATTTGGATTAAATTTGATTGATCAATCAATTAGAGGATGGCTGGGGCTCAATAGGGCTATGTCAACACTAAGAGCTGCAGTGAAATGGCTACAAAAAAAAGTCAGGGGCACCGGGATACATTCGGTAGGCAAGAGAGTTGGCCTAATCTCTACTGTTTATCTCATATGGAATGTAATGACCCGAAGAATAATAGTATTTAAATAAAAGAGAGAGAGAGAGAGAGAGAGAGAGAGAGAGAGAGAGAATGGGAATAGAAAAGAGGGCGCAACAGACTTTGTCGACGAACGCGGACGTGGCAGTATAGGCTCATCGATGAAGGGGTGCTTCATCGACGAGAAGATACCGAGAGGATGTTTTGGGCAACTTTGAATTTTGTCGACGAAAGGGAGAGTTCGTCGACGAATTGTCTCTTGACCTCGTCGACAAGGTGACGTGGCTTGTTGACGAAACTCATAGTATAAATAGCTTAAAACTTGGTTTTTAAGCAGGAAAAATCAAAAAATACCCTCTCTCTCTCTCTCTCTCTCTCTCTCTCTCTCTCTCTCTCTCTCTCTCTTTCCTCTACGGTTTCTCTCTCTTATTTCTTCAATTTTGGCTCCGTCGTTCACCGGATCAACGATCTGAGGCCACCACGACGCTCTTAAGAAAGTTCTCTCCAAATCTGCCAGAACAGATCGTTGGTGGGGCTGAGTTGGAATTCATCCCTGATTTAAGGTAAGACTTTTTATACAAAATTTGGTCTTTTCGTAGTTATAGGAAAGGTTATTCATGGAGAAATACTGAAGTTTAGTTCTGAGAATTGTTGGTTTCAGGGTGTTGCTAAGGGAACCCTGCGGGAGCAGGACGAGTGCTTTTTAGGGGGGGT
Organism: Malania oleifera; assembly: GCF_029873635.1. NCBI lineage: Eukaryota > Viridiplantae > Streptophyta > Magnoliopsida > Santalales > Ximeniaceae > Malania > Malania oleifera. The sequence goes on along the minus strand of NC_080421.1, from coordinate 8,525,562 downwards.
TTCTTCTTAGAAATCAGGTAAGGGAATAAATTAAAGCAGTTATCTTTCCATGAAAATTATTATTAATTAGAAGAATTATGTTCAAGAAAGCATGTATTATATTTGTATATTTTTTAGAAATGCATATTTGGGAAAAATATTGCTATTATGTTGAGATGTATATATATTAGTATGAAATGCTAGAAAATATGATTTTCGAATAAAATGTATGGTTTTATACAACATTGTGTAGCATGAATATTATTTTACGTGGAAAGTACTATGATATGGTAAATTTTATGAATGAAGTATATTTTCAGAAATTATGAAAAAATGCAGTACATTATGGTTTTTGAAATACATGATAAATAAATTATTTATTTAGAATGATGTGTATGAATTATTCGGTGCAAGGTCGTATGTATATGTATGATTTCGGCGCAAGGCCATATGTATATGTATGATTTTGGCGCAAGGCCACAGATGTGAAAGTAATCGACACAAGGCCGTATGTATTTTGTTATCATAGAAAATGCTATCAATCTATTACGCTAAACTGTATATTATCATGTATTATATATTATCAGAACCCGGATGATAGTTCAGTTCAGTTCAGTTACAGAAGCACGGTATCGTAGCTATACAGTTCAGATTACTATGTTCAAACTTGCGCTAACCGCCCCACAAGGGGGTGGGAGATGGATAGTCGATGTAGCTTTCAGTGTAGAGTTGTAGACGTCCACCTGACAGTCCAGACCAGGGTGTGGCGGACCCATTGTACTTATAGACATTTTTGACTCGGCAATGATCGGCCAACCATTATCGGGTCCCGCCTTCGGGCTGCACAACCCGTCATGGGGGGTAATACATGACATCAGCTAGTTATACATCCTGGGTAAATTTTCAGTATTATCAGATATATCAGATATTTCATGATCAACATGAATTATTAGAAATTATGAAAGTTTATGATTATTCAGATATGTTATCATAAATTTTTTCCAGAATATGAAATGTACTGTATATGTATTATAGCATCAAATATTCATGTTGTCACACGGTTGTATTAGTTTATTTTCTCTTACTGAGAAGTGTCTCACCCTCTAACTTAAATAATTTTCAGAGAAAATAAGAAAGACTTGCATATGGTTTTTATTGACCTAGAGAAATCTTATGATAGAGTACTTAAGAGAAGTTCTTTGGTGGGTCTTAGAAAATAAAAGAGTTTGTAGTAGATATACAGAGGTCATTAAGGATATATATGATAGAGTAGTGACTAGCGTTAGGATTGTAGGAGGTAACTCTTTAGTTTTTTCAATCATAATAAGTGTACATCAAGATTCTACTTTGAGCCCTTATATTTTTTACTTTAGTAATTGATGAACTAATTAAGAATATCCAAAATGAAATTCATTGGTGTATATTGTTTGCAGATGATATCTTGTTGATTGATGATAGTAGGAGCAGATTGGAATCTAACTTAGAACATTGGAGAGTGTAAAGGGTTCAGGGTAAGTAGGAATAATACAGAATATATGAAATGTAATTTTAGTAGTGTAAGAAGTAGCAATAGAGAGAAGATTAAACTTGATAATTAAGAGATTAATAGTATGACAGATTTAGATATCTTGGATCTATTATGCAAGCTAAAGGAGAAATTGAAGAAGATGTAGTACATAGAATTAAAATAGGTTGGGTAAAATGGACGAGTGTGTCAAGTATGTTATATAGTCATAGAATACCTTTAAAATTAAAAGGAAAGTTTTATAAGATAACTATAAAGTCAGCTATGTTTTATGGTTCAGAATGTTAACCAACTAAAAATAACATGTACACGAAATAAAGTTGCTGAGATATGAATGTTAAGGTGGATAAGTGGTTTAACATTAAAAGATAAAAGTAAGAAATGAACTTATACATAATAATTTAGGCATAGCACTGATTGAAAACAAGATAAGGGATGGGCAGCTTAGATTGTTTGAGCATTTGAAACATAGGCCTAGTAAAGCACTTGTAAGGAGGAGTGAGTTAGTTATTGTATCTTTCATGAAAATAGGTAGGGGTAAATGCAAAATAATTTGGAATGAGGTAGTAAGGAAGGATTTAGTAGACTTTAATCCAATAGAGGAAAATGTTTTTGATTGGGTGAATTGGCGAAAAATTATTCATGTAGTCGATCCCCCCTAGTGAGACTTAAGACTTGTTCTTTGTTATTGTTGTTGTTTCTTAATAGGTTGACTACTTTCACTAAGTCAACCAAACTCATCTATTGGATTGACTGAGTAAATGTTAGAGATATATGCTAAGATTATTGTATTGTTTAGTTATCACTTATATTCAAAGAAGTTATTCACTTGAAATCTGTTCCAGGTTGAAGGTTTTGCATAGATGGCAAGGGGACCCGTAGGGCACCTGAGCCCTCCATGCGTGAAAACTCCCTATCTCTTAAACTAAGCCTTGCATGGGGTGTCTCCTTTAATTGATGAGGTCCCCTCTTTTAGGTGAATACAACAAATAGGTTCACCTACCATAATGAATACATAACTTGTGGCGGACCTCTTGTCATTTAAATCTCTCACAGAATTTGCATAAAGGAATCCTTGCACTATAGTTGAATCCTGTCTTATATCAAACTCAATGATAGAAATTTAGAGGGCCTTTCAAATAACTAAAGACCCACTTCAAAGAACTCCAACATTTTTTGCATGGAGTTGCTAAAACTTACGGACTGTTTGGTACCACTATAAAAAATTATAAAAAAAAAAAAAAATGAAACAAAATATTAGAAATAGATACTAAAAACCAAAAACCAAAAACTTGTTTGTCTATTATTTGCACTGTTAAAACTAATTAAAAACATGATTTAAAAAATGTTAATTTTCATCTTTAAATCAAATAATATTATAAAAATATGGTAAAAATAATAAATTGCAAAATAATACATATTTTAGAAATATTATAATAAAAACAAAAAAAAAACTTATATAATTCTTTTACTTAATTATTATATTTTAAAATTTACTTCATAATAACAATCTTATTGTACATGACAATTGAAAAATAGTGAAAATATTTTATAATTGGCTTTTATTATTTTTATTTTTTTGAAATTTATTTATATATATTTTAATTAAATTTAAATCACATGATAATTTAATTTTAATTAAAAAAATGTGTATAAAATGAATTATTTAATTAAAAAAAATACTATTTATAGATATTAAAATTTTTGGCAGCAAGTTGTCTAAACTGAAAATTATAAAAGAATTCAAAAATTATAATAATTATTATTTTTAATATATATATTTTCGTAATTGCACTCACATCACGAAGAAGATTGATCGAGAATGGTAAGTGTTAAAACTTAAAAGCTACCTAGAGCGCTATAGATTTTTTGAAGAATTAAAAACCGATGAAGGTATTAATCAAATTAAGCTATTCGGCAAAAGAATTTGTAGAAATAAAGAAAGAAATTAAACGAGTTTGAACCAATAAATTTATATATTTATCCCTAGCTATGTACTCTATTGCACAATTCAATTTTTATTAATTATAAATTTCTAATGAATTAAAAGTCTTTTTCGTAGAGGAACTTGATTTGTTTAATTGTGATAGAATGGGCCTAACTAAGGCCAGGGTGAGTTTGGGCTTGGATGAAACTGGGCCAACTTAGGATTTAATGGGCCGGTCTTAATTACGAATTGAAGTCCAATTGGACCCTTCTGATCACAAACTTAAAGGTTGATTGATTCGCAGGCCCAAAGGGTACAGCTTTATGGTGTTTGTTTTATTGGATTAACGATTTTGCAATGTTTAGGTTTTTCAATGAAGAAAATAAAATAAGTAAGAAGGAAATAAACGGTGTGTCCATGTTTTTGATAGATGGACACGAATAAAACATGACATCAACACCCTTATGATTATCCTTAAGTTATCATTTAATTACAATATTTACGGACCATATATATATATATACTTCCATTATCTTACATTCTTTTCTGAAAAAGAATAAGTTCGGGGTATTGAAGAACACATGTAGTATCACACATCTAGAGAAAGAAAGAGAGAAAGAGAGAGATTCTACAAATTTAAAATTGAAAATATTTTGTTAAATTACCTAAATGTCCATAAGTTAGAAATATAATGACAAGAATACTCATCTTTTCCAAGATTTGATAAAAAAGATAGAGACCTCGTTTGAGATTTCAGAAATATCACTAACCTCCCTCGATGTTTCAAAAATATCACATATCTCTCTAAAGGCTTGCCAAAAAGACATCAAGACTTTAAGGAGATGTTTATATCATTTTGACAAACTTTAAGGAAAGTTTCTAAAAATCTTGAAAACCTCAGGAAAGGTCTTTGAAAATTTTGAAATATTAGGAGAGATCAATGTCTTTTTGTTAAATCTTTGGAAATGTTGATATCTTTTGTCTTAAATGTTATAGTTAAGTAATAACTTATTACATAACGTTTGGTGCATTGAAATAGCAAAAGTGAGAGCAAAGTGTAATAGAATATTATACAACGAATATATTAAATTATAGGCTGTGTTTGGAAGTATGAATTTCAAACCTTAAATTATATTTGAGTGAATTTAAATTAAATTATTGTTTATGGTGTGACTCTTATATTTCGTGGGGGCTTATGAACAAAAGGAGAAAAACATATCTTGGTGCAGTAGCAATGACTCGTCGACGAGTGCCCTGTGCTCATCGACGAGAAGATGCCGAGAGGTGAAAAACTATAGAGTTCAAGACTCGTCGACGAGTGGGTTGACTAGTCAATGAGTGGTCTTCTATGACTCGTCGACGAATCCCTTGTACTCGTCGACGAGTGTGCTTGGGTTGCGAAAAGTTATTTGAATTTTGAATTTGAACATTGTGACAGTTGGGGATTTGGAGGAAAATCTCTGAGGGCTTGTATATATGTTCTTCTGGGCATATTTTGATATGTAAGAGAGTGAGAGAGGGTGATAAAAGGAGAGAAGATTATTGTAGTGTGTAATCTTTGATCTTCATAGTGAAATCTCTTGTCGATTGTTCCCATGGATGTAGGTTTTTCCAAACCACGTAATTCCTGGTGTCGTTGCTCTTATCTTTACTTTCTTTATATTGCTATGGTTGTGGAATAATTATGTATTTCACCATTGAAATTATTGCATATGGTATTGTTTGATCATTTACAATGTTTATTTCATTGTGCATTGTTGGGAGAGGTGTTATTTTCACAACAATTGGTATCAGAGCATGTTGTATAACTTCTGAATTGAAGGATCTCTTGGTGCAACAAGGTTTGATGAAAGTTTTATATAAAATTTCAACCGTATAACATGAATGTAACGACTTGGAATAAATTGGGAGCAATCATTTCTCTTTATTTGGCTAATGACGTGTTGTATCACGTCATGGATGAGAATTCTCTGGCATTAGTTTGACGAAAACGGGAATGTCGATATATGTATAAGGGTTCGTCAAAATCTGCAAGTGTAGTGGAGGAAGGCTCAGAATGTAGTGATAGAGATATTCTACGTGTTTCATCGGGTTCGGAGTACCTCACGAGTGATTCTTGGATCTTAGATATCGGATGCTTTTATCCTAAAAAATGGTTTGATATCTACAGGTTAGTTTATACTGGTTGTATTTTGATGGAAAATGATATTTCATGCAAATTTTTTGTTATTGGAAATGTCAAAATCAAATTATATAATGGTCTTGTAAGAACCATATGTGATATAAAGCATGAATCGGGTCTAAGGAAAAATGGTATTTCTTGGGAACTTTAGACTATAATAGATATTGTTACGAGTCTAAATGTGGAGAAATGAAAGTGTGTGAAGGTAATTTGATAGTGATGAAAGGAGAAAAAGTAGCACGAAATATCTATGCACTGCAGGATGTTACGGTTGTAAGTGGAGTTACAACTGTTAAATCTAAGTCAGATATCCTGTGGCATATGCGGTTAAAGCATATAGGTGACTACATGTTTTTCAGATGTTTGGGAATCGATGATGATAACATCAAGGGATAGACATATTTTGTAACACCCCAAACCTAAGAGTAGGCATGGAGGGTTATTCATCTCTGATTCCAATTAATTATACAGCGGAAGATTATCATAACAAATACCAGAGTACTAAAAACCATCGTTTATTACAAGAAAATCCCAGTATCACAATAATAGATCTGAACCCATCAAAAACATAAATAAAATACTAATAATAACTCCAACATCAATTGTATACATCCTTAGGAATTTCAAGATAAACCAAAATAACACAATAACATTTAATATGAATATCACTACCTAGTCCCACCCATGCTTCCACTGCGCACTCTGATTACTGATATACTCCTCATAGCATTTGAAAAACATTTGATCATGATGGGGTGAGACACCTCTGAGTAAGAAGGAATAAATTATTATTAGTGTGTGGCCAATGAGTTTTAGTGTATCATTTATATAAATAACATTCAATACACATATCATATAAATAACCCTGTATACTATAGGTCATATTGACATATAAAACAATCTATCTTTTGGTGACCATATCTAGTGCATACCCAGACACTCACTGATTGGGCTCTCTTCTAGCACCCTACACCATACGGTAGTCCTACTCAGCAAGCCTTCCCAATCCAGCAAGCCCTCGGGTTAAGTCCTGAGGATCAAGGTCCCATAATCAAGATCGCATCCCCCTCTACCCTAATATCACCAAACATATCCCTCAGATATGCAATTGCACAATACTATGGTACCATATTCATAACACTCTTTTTACCTTACTTTCAATCATCCACGTGTTCTCAATAGGTTTCATTTATACAAAAACTAAAATATTCTCATGCCACACATTAAAATGATAACTCATACTTTAATAATATTCATATAATCATATACCCGGATTTAAGAACAATATAATATCCATATAATCATTTCTTGCAATTTAACCGATTATTCTTTGAAAGCAGCTGATATAATTTATTCCCCTTACCTGATCTTGAAGATCTACCTACCAAGTTCCCTGAAACAAAACCCTAGCTTCCGAAATATTGTCGCGGAGAGAAAACCGGCAAGCCGAGAATGGAGAGGGACGATCGGAGACCAAGCCGAAGTACTGGGAGGCCTTAGGAGAGCAAGAGACTCAAAGAAAAGAGAGAAATCCACGGGAGGGTCAAAACCCTAGCAGAGAGAAAGAAAGGAAAGGGAAAATGAAATAAAAATGTCTTGAATCCTATTTATAGATGCTCAATCTCGCAGGAAACCGTCAACGGTTTTTCTAGGCTTTACGAAACTATTGACAATTTGGCACCTAAATTGCTCTCAATAGTTGTAATCGTCGACGATTTTTCTAAGACTCCCTGAAACCATCGACGATTTGGTTTTGTGCCAAACCAATTTCATTTTTTCTTTGTCATTTATTTTATGGGTTCAGATCTTTACATATTTATTTCGTGAATTTATCACGAAGGATTTTGGTGTACTTCATGCAGTGGCTGAGGTAAAAAACCAGACCAGGAGAGATATTCTCAAGCCAAATATTGGGGCTGAGTACGCTGGTTTTGTTCAAGAAGTTTTGTGAGCAAGGCAGGTTATATACAGGGCTTGTAGGGTACTTCTTGGTAAAGTCAGTGAGTATGGCGCGTTTCTCGTGTGACCAATCATCAAAGGTATCATTAGATGGGAAAGTTGCAGGTAAATTGTGGGTAGGTTTTGCGGTAGACTACTCGATTGTGAGTAGATGTCCACTGGTACACTATTCTAGTGATGGAAGGTACACTTTTCTGGGGTATAAGAAAGGTCGGTGCAACCTGGGTGATCTTATGACAAAAAAAGGGGTGATCGAGGACATAACTTTTGGTACTAAAGTCATTGGGCAGCGTACTCAGGTAAAGGAAGAAAAACAAATACCATAAAACTGCAGTAGCAGCAATCATGTTATTTAGGTGGAGTTAGGAACTCAGGGCAAAAATGCAAGTAGTTCTATCTCGGGTCAACAGTATCACGGTTTGAATGAGCATGTGATGTTGGTGGAGCAACAAAATCAGGGCAAAGATGATGTTATTCATATTGCAGGGAGTTTCAGCTCGGGAGACCAGAAGAATCGCGGTGAGCCCATGTGCACTATCAGATCACCAATCAGGTATAAATTTGGCATTCTGGAGTTTTATGCATTCATTGCTACTAGCAGTAAGGTTTCTACTATTTTTCAAATTGCAATGCATGACAAAGAGAAAAATAAGTGGATAAGTACTATGGTGGAGAAAACGGAGATATTGCATATGTACCAAATGTGTGAGTTAGTGAGACTTCCAGTATGAAAAAGGGTGATAGGATGCAGTGGAGTGATGTATCTATTGTGTGTGAATAACATGTTATTGACTGGAAAGACTTTGACTGAGGCTAATCAGTTGGACACTCTATTGAAAGGATTTGACATAAATGTGTTGGGTACGGCCAAGATGGGTCTTGGTTTACTGATTCGCATGAACAAAACTGTAGGGAGATTGGTGTTATCTTAGGGTGGTTTTGTGGACATGGCTACATGGAGATTGGAGTTATCTCAGGGTAGCTTTATGGATGGAACCACAGGGAGAATTTGTTCGTTGTCTCAAGGGGGTTCTGTGGAGAATCAATATGGAATGTCTACCGTACGGTACCCAAGGATGGGCTGTGATGTCCGGGATTTGTCAAAGGTCCCTCGTGATTATATAATGGGGTGTTTCAGCAAGTAACATAGTGAATCGTCAGTTGTTAGTTTTGTTGAAGACTATGTAGGGGACTTTGGTGATATAAGACTTGCAGCAGCTTTTGTGTTCACTGTTGTGGGAAGGTCTTATTGAAAGCCTTGGTCGAAGTCTTCAGGTGTTGAATCTACAACGGTATCGGGGTTGATGGTAGAAGTTGAAGCTACCATCAGCAAGTTCAAGCGGTGTTGCTTGGACTTGGTGCATGTCTCCAAGTGCTAGAAGGGAGACGATCCCAACCAAGCATTCTAAGTTCAAGGTAGAGCAATTAGATGTAATGCTCTAACCTTGGTTTGTCAAGAAGCACTATGTCTCCCCTCCTCCACCTAAACTAGACAACAGGGGGCAGGCCTTATCAGACTAATGACTAGCCCCACAGACTAACACGCGTCCTTTTTAGTATGTTTTGTCTTCACTCACACATTTCCTGAGAAAACTTCTTAGAAGGTCACCCATCCCAAGATTACTCCAAACCAAGCACGCTTAATCGTGGAGATCTTATGGGAAGATTTCTGAAAAGAAAGGTGCACTTTGTTGATATGGATAGTAACATCTAATCCTTTTAAGCCTTTCTTCCACAGGGTATCACATCAGATATGTTTTTCGGGTTCTCCTAAAGCGCGTATAATCGCCAAGTTGGAGATTGTTGTTTATGAAGTGGCTCTTATACTTCGTGGGGACTTATGAATAAAGGGAGAAAAACATATGTTGGTGCAGCAGCAATGACTCGTCGACGAGAAGATGTCGAGAGGTGAAAAACTACAAAGTTTAAAACTCGTCGATGAGTGGGTTAACTACTCGACGAGTGGTCTTCTCTGACTCGTCGACAAATGCCCTGTACTCGTCGACGAGTGTGCTTGAGTTGCAAGAAGTTATTTGAATTTTGAATTTGAACGTTGTGACAGTTGGGGATTAGGAGGGAAATCTCCGAGGGCTTGTTTTATATGTTCTTTTGGGCATATTTTGATATGTAAGAGAATGAGAGAGGGTGAGAGAAGAAGAGAAGATGATTGTAGTGAATAATCTTTGATTTTCATTGTAAAATCTCTTGTCGATTGCTCCCGTGGATGTAGGCTTTGCTGAACCACGTAATTCCTCGTGTCATTACTCTTATCTTTACTTTCTTCATATTGCTACGGTTGTGAACTAATTCTGTATTTCACCATTGAGATTGTTGCATATGGTATTGTTTGATCCTTTACAATGTTTATTCCAACGTACATTCTTGGAAGATGCGTTATTTTCACAACAAAATTTTAATACAATTTTAAATTACATGTTATCTGAATCCGACACAAATTTAAATTTAAAAACTTATCAAGCGCAGAATTATTGTTTTTGTGTGTATAGACATAAACACACCCATGATTAATATAGAAAAAAAAAAAGAGACGCTGCCCAAAATGAAAGGAGACTTAATTGGGATGAGAAGGATATACATACTTTAAACCCTTGAAGCTAGTGTTGCCCTTTATCCTCCACCATTGTCCTATCAAAACTCAAAAGGCATGGGGTGTGTTGTCCCTGTCGTCCAAGACATGCATATAAATATTCATTCTCACAAGAAATCCCAAAATGCCAATTTGTGCCAACCATGGCAAACTTCTTTTTGTTTTAATTTATGCACGCAAACCCTAATCTGTAAAAGCCATTCTATTCTTAAGTCCATGCTCCACCACTGCCCCTCCCTTTAGTTTTGATTAGCATGCAGATAGCTTAGAGCACTACTCTTTTATTTTCTTTTCTTTTCTTTTCTTGAGGGGATTTTCCTGCATTGAAGTTGTGGACCCGGCCACTGTGGTCCATGAAAATTATGTTTGTTTTGTTTTTGTTTTTGGTTTTATTTTTTTTAATAGAAAAATTAGGACTTAAAATAAAGACTGGCTTCTAAATACATTAGGGTTAATAATGACTATATTCCTAAATCAAATGGGTCAAGTGATAGAAACCCTACAATGGTCTTCCACTCTTTTTTTTTTTTTTTGGGTGGAATAGAAGGCTTAACACCCAAAAAAGGAAGCAAATTTCTCTAGTATATTCTATAAAATTATTTGCAATATATCGTTCTAAAGGAGGGTTCACAAATATGTGCATCTCGATACTTAGATTTAGTTTTCTCTTTTTGTAGCTTTTATAAAAAAGAACTATTGAAGGGAACTAATTGAGATTATTGTAAAATTTATTCAGCTTATTCTAAAAGAGGAAGTCACTTTAAATAATAATAATAATAATAATAATATTATTATTATTATTATTATTATTATTATTATTATTATTATAAAGTAGCGGAAAACCTTGTCATGGGCACCACATTTAATTAACATATCATATGGTCCAGATTGGATGGTTTTAAATTTTTGGTGAAGAGACCGTCCCTTATAAGTTTGTACATGATGCAACATCATTTAATTAATATAGCCTTAAAAAACTTTGTGACTTATTACTATGACCGAAGTAATTATCATTTCACTTATCTGAACTTCTTTGATGTGGTTGTATTGTTGTATAATTGAAAGTAATACTTTTACTACTAGAAATGTGTTAGCATTTTTTTTAGTCCATTAGAAATACATTGAACCAATTTCATTTGGTAAATGGCCAAAATGACAAGTTAATATATTTATTTAATTTAAATATTATAGTATTTTTTAAGATTATTTTCAAAAATAAAACACACATGTTTTTTGTGCACCCTCCAAAGATGCAATGTGGAGGTCGAATTATCGTCACATGGCACATAGGAAGCTCACAAGGCCCAAGAAAAGCAACAATCAAACATTCGACTAGCCTCCATATGATGAGAGAGAATAGTCATGAAATCTTGACAATACCTAATCACAATCAAAGGTGAAAAGTTGATTATGCTCAGACTTTAAAGAAGGCTAATCTTTGTAAGGAAAGATGGGCAAAGCCAACTATAATAAATGACAATGTTCTATATATATAAGTCTTTCTTTGTTTCTCCTCAAAATTTATGCTTTGGATTATTAATTAGAATGGCTATAAGTAGTCCCTCACTATAATCTTGCAAAAACATCTCACACATTATTTAAACAACCTAGTGCGCAACCACATTCATTTTATCTCTCTCTCTCTCTCTCTCTCTCTCTCTCTCTCTCTATAGCCATCATCATTCATGTTATCCTTCTCTTACTTCTTCTAATCTAAGTACACTAACCTCCTTTCTTTCTTCCCCCTTATTTTTCAACACTTGATGATCTCTAAGACTCTAACTAATCCTGTATTTCGCAAGGTACTATTACCCTTGTGTGCTGGGGTATCTATAGTGACCTAAAGAATTATGATATTTAAATAATGGAAGAAGGAGGAAAAAGGAATTAAGAAGGTAATTAAACAGGACCTCGTTGACGAACACAGGAGATTCGTCAACAAGAGCATATGAGGGGCTTATCGACGAGGATGTGTCTCGTCGACAAGAATATACTAAGAGGATGTTTTGTCAATTCTGAATTTCGTCGACGAGGGGTGAGATTTCGTCGATGAATTACCTTCTTCACCTCGTCGACGAGGTGACGTGGCTCGTCGACAAAGGCCAGTGTATAAATAGCCCTAAACGCGATTTTTCAGTTGATTTTTCGCGCTGTACCCTTCTCTCTCTCTCTCTCCCCTTCGTCTCTCCTCCCTTCTCTCTAAGTTTCTGGGCCAAAATTTCACCTGTTCGTCGATCTGAAGCCACCACGACACTCCTAGGGAAGTTCTCTACATATCTGCTGGAGTGGATCGTCAATGGGACTAGCTTGAAATTCATCTCAGATTCGAGATAAGGCTTTTTATTCAAAGTTTGGTCTTTCACTAGTTATAGGAAATGTTATTTACGGAAAAATACTAAAATTTAGTTCTGGGAGATATCATTTTCAAGGAGTTGAACGGGAACCCGTTGAGTGCAGGACCAGTATATTTCGTGCCTCTCTAACTGAAGTAGGATAATATCTATCAAAGAATATATCCCTGAAAAGGGCCCAGGTCATTGGCACTAGAGTCGTTCTCTGCTCCTCCAATAGTCTAGTGGTCGTCCACTATCTCTCAGCCTCCCCTGCCAGTCTATTCGTAGCGTACATAACTCTCTACTCGTCAGTGCAGTGAAGTACTGTCGAGATCTTCTCTACCTCCTGCACCCTATTCTCAGCAACTGCAGGGTCAGTCGCTTCAGAAAAAGCTGGCGGATTCATCTTCATGAATTTCTTTATGGTGCATCCCTAAACTGGATATGGACCTCCCTGCTCTCTAGAGCTTCGCATTATCTCAACCATAACTTGCTGAGCCACACTATGTAGCGCAGCATCTGAATCCCCACCTACTGCACTAGAAGGACCAGTACCATCATTCCCACTAACGTGAGCGCTATTGCCTCCTGGGTCCATCCTACAAACACATAGAACACCGTTTCAGAATTCTATTTCCCTACAGACCCAACTTATTCAACTAAAACTCCAAATTCTCTGTTAACCATCCCTCCTAATCCTAACCCCAAAATCCACTCCTGCAACCCAAACACATGACTCGTCGACAGTTTACTATGGTTTTCTTGAAATCGTCACCCCACGAAATCCTGGATCTAGATCATAGAATAAAACCTTAAATCTTTTTCCTATATTCTGGTATTGTTTTTCACTGCACTCTAGAATCTACAGAACCTAACAACCTAGGCTCTGATACCAAAATGTAACATCCTCAAAATTTCACCATTTTTTTTATATATAATAATAAATTACTCCAATACTTGCATGTAATGGGCACCCCTATGCAGCGGAAAAACATAAATCACGTAACCACATATACATGTATATATAATACCAGAATTCAGTATTTTCAACCATAGCTACATAATGCATCTCTCTCTCCAGTGTCAACTACCCAAAAATACAAAACCCTACACAAAACATACCCTATAACTAGGGTGACCAAGTGATCTCTATCCGCGAGCCTGATCTGCTCGCCTAACTGGCTCACCTGAAAAATGTTAAAGTCATGGGGTGAGTCAACACTCAGTAAGTGGAAATATGCTATTACTAGTGTGTGGCGACCAAGTCATAAAATTATAATAATAATATTTAAAATTGCATGATCTGACAAATCTATAAAACACATGTATAATAGCTTAAAACATTTGTATCATCTGAGCTTTCTATCATTCATACGGTTATAACATACTACATACAATAAAAACTATAAATCTGTATACATATATATAACTGCGTTCTTTTCCTGGGACTCTATATGTCATGATTTGACCCCTCATGACAGGGTTGTGCGGCCTGTAGGCGGGAGTTAACCTGTTCAGCCCTCTAGGTAAGTCATCATATTCTACACTACCTCAATCCAACCAAACTACATCCACTCCTAAGCGCGGGACTGGCTACTACCTCGTCTAATCGGCCCCCTCTACCCAGCGTACTGGGGAGCTACATCCTCTCCAAACACGGTTAGACGGTACCCACACACTATCTGAGATATGTGGTTGCACTCTATCTGTATATAGTAATGGTACCGTGCTCTATAAACTGTATCTGTCTGTAATAACTCCACAGAGATCTGATACTATATAAATACATCTATAAATAAATAAATAAATAAATAAATAAATATATATATATATATATATATATATATATATATATATATACCTTTGTTGTTTTCATTATATTTCCAAAATAACCATAACGCTATAATTATGTACTGTAAATACTGTAAAATCTGAGTAACTATAGCATCTCGATGCTATAACTGTATAATCTGTCTTTATAAACTGTGTTATGGTATTCAGGAAAATATAGCATTCTGTAAAAACTATGATATACTGAACTGAATAAAATCTATATAAATTTGTCTGTTAATCATCTGTGAATAACTGTATGTACATGCTATATAACATGATATGCTGAAGTACTGTATAAATTTTACATCAGGTAATAATCTACTCAGGCCACACAACATTAACACATTCGTTCTGTAGAAACTACATAATAACTGGTATATATGTATCTATGAAAACTCTGTTAATATTCTTAAAACCCTAGTATAGCATATTTCCTTTCTTGATTTCTGCTAAAATCCCCTTTCTGTAATGGGTCCTATGCCCCTAGGATTCTCCACTGCACATCCTAAAAATCACATTTTCCAGAACAAAATATCAATATTTTTTGACCTACATCATTTCCTACAACTGACAGAAGGCCAAAAACTGAATAAAAGACTTTACCCTGGATTTGGGATGAATTCCAACTTCCACCAACGATCCGCTCTGGTAAACTTGCAGAGAACTTCGCCAGGAGCGTCGTGGTGGCCTCAGATCTTCAATCTGGCTAGAAATGGGGCCAAGATCAAAGAGAGAAGGGGAGGGAGTCATAGGAGAGAGAGAGAGAGAGAGAGAGAGAGAGAGGAGGGTTTTGCACTGAAATTTGATACAAAAATTTGAGTTTCAGCTATTTATAGAGCTGGATTTGTCGACGAGACACGTCACCTCGTCGACGAGTCCTTCAAAAATTTCGTCAATAAATTTCAGACTATCTCAAAACCCTTCTCGGTATCTTCTCGTCGACGAGGCATGACTTCGTCAACGAGGTCCCCTATGCACTCGTCGATGAATTCTCTGTGTTCGTTGACGAGGCCCTGTGTAAGAATCCCGAGTTGTTACAGTCGTCATTCAATACCCCTTCCAAATCCTTGCTCCCATGATTTTAACCTACACCTTCAATTAATATATATAAACCCCTTAAACATCAATAGCTTAGATGTATCCTATGGACCTATTTGTAAGAAATTAAGATGTAATAGAATTATAACTAAATTAAACTAGTGAAACAATTATTGTAGAGAAGTTGAGATGTGGTAGAACCACTGTAATTGAAATTGATTTTGAGCCCACGGAAAAAATCTCTTGGTGCAAATAGTTATAGTGTGCACGGTCTCCAAGATTACTCAATGAAACCCAAGTTTGTGTGCACTCACAAGCACCAAAGTTTTAGGAGTTGTAATATATGATTACTCAATGTAGAGGAAGGAAAAGAAACAAAGATCAGATGATAAGAAAATAACAAGATGTAAATACCCCAATTTTTACCAAATCATTTTGAGAGATCTGGAGAAAATTTTAAGGTTTAGGTTTGTGCTGGTTGATTAATAGGTCCTAAATCTTTGAAATTTTGAAATCTGCCTCGCTGCCTTGGGTAAATCAGTCGACTGATAGGGCCAATCACTCAGCTAATTCATAACAAATGTTATTATCTGCATTCTGGATTAATCAGTCGAAGGTTTATTACTACTCCTTTGCACAAGTGATTTTAATTATGTTTTCTTTTTATTATTTACACACTTCATCAAGTATACGAGTCACAAAAGAAAGCAACAATTTCCTATCCTTATCAAGAACTATTCGTGAATATTGTAGTTTCTACTTTTAAAAAGTATTATTAGCTAAGAAAAAAAGTAATCAATGGTGATAATTTTTTTTTTAAAAAAAATAATCAATTAGTGATTCAACCTTAGCACGATTTAAGAGACGTCCAATTAAACCTCTTCTTTCCTAAAGTATAGCCCACTGTCAAATCATGTAGTGGTAGATTATTTTATCCAATTTACTTATTTAGGGTCTAAGATCATCATGAGCATATATGGCTAGCAAGGCTTGGCTGCTTGTTCAGGATCATATTTCATACCAAGGAAAAAAGAAAAAAAAAGTAAAGATTGACAATGTTTGCTTTAGTAATGTAATTTTTTCAAATTTAATTGAGTGGTGAGATAGGATAATTACACAAGGAATTTCTCTGTTCACATGTTTGCATGTCTGTATTTTACATAATAGATTTGTGGTAAATTGATCATACATTCTTAAATATCAGACATATAAAAAGGAAACCTCATTTCATCAGTGTACAATTTAAAAAACATGTGTATGAACAGGTGAAGGTGGAAGTCCCCTATATAATTTCTTGTGAGATAAATCAAAATCCTTTTAAGCATTTTATTTAAGTGACTTCATTTTTTATAAAGTCATAAATATGGATACATTTATTTTCTGTTACTAAGTTGAACCTAATTTATATGACAACAGGTAGCCCATCATACTTCTTATTATTTCATATTCTTTTCGAATCCTTCTAAAGATCCAAATTCAAAACTTTCAATATAAAAACATCTCAAAATTAATTGTTGGGAGATCTCCTAGTAGACTCTTTACTTTTCTTTTTTGGTTTATCGGTCAATTAGAAGCCAACACTAAGCATGAACCATACAATGCTATATAGTCCAACCATCTCTCGTCCCATGCACCTTCTTATCTCTTTCAAGATTCAAGCATGAGATCTCCAACATATAAGTCAAATCATTTAGAGTCCTTTATAAAAAAGTATAGTACTTATCTAAAAGTAATTTAAAATTACTTATTATAAGTACTTTCCAGATAAATTACTTTTTAGAAAAAAAAAATTTTTAAAAATACTTATTTCTTGAAAAATAAGTAGTTTGGAAATTTTTTTTTTTAAATAATTTTTTTAAAACATTCTAAGCCGGGGTTTAAATTGTTTAGTATTCCTATTCAACCATTTGTATTTAAGTGAATACTTACAATTTTTTTTTCTTAAAATTATGATTAGTCAAGATAAAACTAATTAATAATGATTTTTTTTAAAAAAAATAGTAATTAATTAATGGTGTTACCTCATCCTTGGCGTCATTTAGGAGACTTTTCATTAAACTTCTCTTTTCCCAAATAACATCCACTATCAAATCAATTAATGTTAGATAGTTCTATCCTAAATACTCATTTTGGATCCAAAGTTATCAAGAGCACATAAAGTAAATTGAGCCAAAGACTTAAGAAAAAGAAATACAAGGTATCTTAAATTTATATGTTGAATCTAATATAATTTTATTATCTGTATAAAAAATTATTTATTTAATTAAATATACATCAGTAAAATTATATTAGATCCGATCTTGACCCACTATCTCAAATATTTTCTTTAGAGAAATTTTAGGCACCATATCAATTGCATAAAATAACCCAAAACATTATAGTATAATATTTTATCTTCATTAGTGTATGGTACCCATATATATATATATATCCACTAACCTGTTAGATTTAGCTAGTGCATGCCACAACAACAGCAAAATGGTTTCCCCTAACCTTTTCATTAATATATTATGAATTTTAAAGCCAAAAAGCACAGAGCTGCCAATAATTAAAATTAATTAATTAGGTTCTCAATTATATATGTGTTTATTTATGTTAGTAGAGAAATATTTTAAAATTAATTAACATTTTGGTGCTTTAGGTCATTTTCCAAGAGTGGCACATGCAGTGCATGTGACCAAGTTGAGGGTGTTTTTTAAGTAGAAAGGGAGAATCATTTGGCATGGGTGTGTACTGAAAGAGCTAGCTTGAGAATTAAAGCTTGCAAACTAAAGCATTAATGGTGGCAGCCATGCCTCTGAAGAAGAAGCCGACCCTCATCGTCTTCTTCCTCCTCCTAGCATGCTTTCTGATCATCACAAGCAGTAGTGCTTCCTTACCAGGTTGGTCTTCATATTTATAATTATAAATTTTTCATGCTAGCTGTTGCACAAATTCGCATATATTAATTTTACTTCTATATATATATTCTGAAAGTTATATGAATTTAGACCAAATTATTAATTATTAATTAATAACAAGCTCATTATTTCTCTTCTACTATTATAATTTTTTCTTTAAAAATCATGATCTAGCAATCTCCATGCATGCATATACATACATATATATATATATATATATATATATATATATATAAGAAGTAAAGATTCGAAAACCCGGCCACCTTAGCTTTATGATCATCAATATATATACACACACAAAGATATATGCTTTAAGTAGTACTCTACTAATAAGTTTCTTCATCAAATTAATTGCATTTGCAGGCCAACAATCCAGGGAAGTGGGTGCAACTTTTGAGGTTTGTCAATAGATTAATTATCCGTCTTAATTACACAGTTGTGTGCATGGCTCTAATTGCAGAACCAAAACTAGCTAATATTGAAATTTAAATTGTGCACAGCAAAGGAGAGCAGTATCATTTTTCGGATACAGGCCCAAAAACATAAACAGAGAGAGAGAGAGAATTGAAATTTTGCACAGCAGAGAAAAAACTTTCTTCAAAAATTTTCATGGACTCCTTTTGTTTGATTTGTGTGTGTGTAGTATATATATTTGGACTCTTGCTAATTGTCTTTTTGTAGAAAGTAATACCTGCGGATGAGCCATCTGGCCTTGAGGAAGCGACTATCGATGAACGACTTCTCAGAGACTACTCAAATAATGATGCGCCCCCAACAATTGGCAAGCCACGTGCCCAACCCGTGCCCCATTGATAAGTATAAATTGATGATACAATATTATATCAAACTAAATCGAATTGATCGACGATCGATCTTCTTAATGTTTGTCCATAAATAAAGAATTAAACAAATATATATATGTATAATAGTTATATTACATATATTTATGTATTTAGTATGAGCTTTGGAGATGTTAAGACTTATGATCCAGCCTCGGAAAATGGGTTTTATGGATCGATATATATTAATTAGTATCTTTCTATAATTAAGTAGTATACACTGTTATACTATTTTTCCTTTTATCGAAAGTCGAAAGGTATGAATAATGATTTTAAAAAAAATTAATAAAAGAAAAATCAAGCTTTAAGTCCCATTAAGTGGGATCGGTTGTATGAATAATTTTTCATCAATTTATACAATCATAGATTATTTATTTTGACAGATTTAAGACTATTTAATTCTTATTATCTCATTTCAAGTTATTTTAGGTCTATCACATTCACTATTTTCTTCCAAGTTATTTTAGGTCTACCTCTACCCTTTCTACAGCCTCCACAGTAACTGACTCACTTTTTCTAACTCACTAATGCATTATGTGGCCTATGTTGCAAGTATTCATACCATCTAAGTCATCCCTCCCTATCTTATATTCTATAGGAGTTACACCTAACTTAGAATGAATATGTTCATTCATTAATTTATCTTTCAGTGTTATACCACTAATCTATTTAAGCATTATTATCTCATTAACTTTTACTTTTTAGATATTCGATTTCTTCGTTGCCCAACATTCTGATCCATATAGCATAATTGGTCTTATAGTCGTCCTATTGATGGGAAATTGGTCAAAGATGAAATTAATTAATGATGTATATATATATATATATATATATATATATATATATATATGTATGCACACACACAAAGGATTTTATGAGAAATAGAATCTTTCAAAGTATTGAAATTAAAGACATTAATCATCATATTTAGTTTTGGGTCTTAATTATGCACCTATAGAATGTTATTATAAACCTTTTAAATAGACAATATGTGTATGATTATGTTCAAAATTCTATATAAACACAAGAAAAAGTCCATCTCTTGACCTCAATGTCACTATGATATTTTAGTCACACCTAAAGAAAAAGAAAATAAAATAATTGCAAATTTATATCTCTTGAAATTTTCTTCTACTATAGAATCTAAAGTGTCTGCCCGTTGCTTTTAAAATTATTTCTCCTTTTTATATATTACAATTAATGGGAATAATACTTCAAGGACGAACCAAATTAAGATTTTAGTAAAGTTAATTTCAGATTATTGGAATTTTAAATTCTTGAAATTGTATTATGTCAAGTTGTCAACCACAACTGTGTTTGGTTTATTGGTTATTTATATTACCATGGAATTCCATTACTGTTTTTTTTTAGTTTCTAAAAGTTAAGAAAATTATAAATTATGCTTCTAGAGATGGTAATATAAAGGCTTACATTTCTAGAAATTTATGTAATAAAAATGAACACAATGGGATCTTTCAGCTCAAGTATTGTACCCTTTTTTGATTGGCCTATTTTAAGTCATGGATGCCTTTGGTGTGTGTGTGTGTGTGAATGTATATCACTCTACATTAATTAGAATGCTTTCACTTTGGTTGGATTTTTGTCAATTTTGGTCAATTATTAAAAAAATTAATTAATGTAGTTCAATACTTAAATGTAGGGAAAAATAAATAAAAAGTATAATATACAATACAATTCAATTTATACAATTTGTCACCATAAAAAATTACACAGATCGGACAGTCTAGATGAGGCCACGTCGTCGCTAGAATACTTGGACCAAAATGTGACAAGTGTCACCATGCAAAAAAATCTCAGAAAATTTGTATAAATTTTCGAAAAATTTGGGAATATTTTTAAAGGCCCTTTTGCTCAAAATTTGACAATTTTTTCCAAAGTTTATTTGGAAATCCCAATGATTTTAAAAAGGGTAAAAAGGTGTTAGTGTATTTTAATATTATTATTATATTGTTTGTGTATTATAATACTATTATTATTTTATTATTTTCTTGGAAAAGAAGATGTACCCTGGGTTATGATCATTCATTCATGAATCTCATAAATGCATAAGATTAATTATATGAATATACCTTGAATCTAGGGTTGTATCTACTTAATATATACATATCTTATTTATTAAGTACATGGAGAATGAAGAGTCATTTTGTGCCTATAAATAGACCCTTGAGGCATTAGCACAATACACCAACCTCTTCTTTTCATTCTCATGATCATATCATCCTTATTTTGAGTCTAGAGAATTTGACAAGTAAAGAAATGTGTTTTTTTGTGGAACTTTGGACTTCTCCATTTGTATGAAATTGGAAAGAGTCATACGATTCAAATCGGGTTGTTGTATTCTGGGGGAGACAAGTCTTGAGGAGTTTTACTGTACCAGTTTGTGGGCTAAGCCAATAAATCGCAAAGGTTTGAATCTCCTTAAAGAGAGTGAGATATCTGTGCCTCAACCTATTTGTGAATCGTGGTTTTATTTATTATTTATATTATTTGTTTTTTAATAATTTTAAGGAGATTCAAAATATGGAGCCTATAATTGAGAAATCGAATGAAAATGTTGGAGATCGCAACAAGCTTTTTTTTTCGGTTTAAAGGAGCTTACTTCAAGAGATGGAAACGTAAGAAAATCCGGAAGGTTTTGCAGAATAAGTACGATACCAAGGAGGCAAGAGGGCAATGTGCAATTATGCGATAAAATGGTAATACCAATAATGGTAATACCACAAAGGTAAATTTTATTACTTTCGAACATAATAATTTGCCCAAAGGTCTTTTTCCTAGAAACCCTCAATTAAAACCTAAGAGGAGAAATATGAAAAATAATAGTAGATCTCACAAAATGAATAGGGGCAATCCTAAACAAAAGAATTTGAACCAAGGACCCCCTTACAAGTAAGACAACAATATTTGTTATGTTTATAGCAAAAGTGAGCATATTGCTCAAATTTGCAAATTTAAAAAACGTGGGTCTTTTCCTCAATCTAATATAGTTGAGGAACCATTTGTGACAATGTTTACTAATATAAATAAGGTCCACAGTATTAAGGGGTGGTAGGCAAACTCAGGTGCTAATAGACATATCTGTTATAATAAATCTTTGTTCAAGTGTACACTCCTTTTAAGAAACCCAAAACTATTATACTCATTTTTTGTTCAAATTTGCATGTCATAAATAAAACAAAAACAATGCTCAAGAAACATTTTGAGATGAAAGATTTAAATAAGACTAATATTATTTTAGACATGAAAATTACAAGATCGTGTAATGGTATATTTCTTGATTAGTCGCATTACATTGAAAATTTTTTGAATAAATATGGTTATGATAAGTGCAAGCGTGTTACTGCTCCTTTTGATTCAAGTAATCACTTATTTCCTATTAAGAATGAAAATGAAGTGGTTAATCAAGAGAAATATAATAC
The DNA here is from genome assembly GCF_029873635.1 of Malania oleifera. NCBI lineage: Eukaryota > Viridiplantae > Streptophyta > Magnoliopsida > Santalales > Ximeniaceae > Malania > Malania oleifera. Next base: position 8,502,999 of record NC_080421.1, on the reverse strand, counting down.
CATTATTGGTAGCCTGAGATATGCAACTGATTTAACTATACATGATATTGCATATGTAGTAGGAATACTTAGTACTCGAGCAAGCCGGGTAGAGAACACTAGAATGCTCTTGAACGTGTAATAAAATATTTAGTTGATACCAAAAATTATGGCTTATTTTTTACTAATTAAGCATCCTATTATACTTAAAGGTTTTTGTGATGTTGATTGGAATGTTTTTTCAGGTGATTCTTTTTCTACCAGAGGTTATATTTTTACTTTAGGTAGTGGTGCTATATATTTGCTGGAAATCTAAAAAACAAACAATAATTGCTAACTCAACTATGGAAGCTAAGCTTACACAATATTATGAGATCATATTTGAGTAGTAGCATCATTAATGCGAGTTATATAAAATCTTCCAAAAATCTTGCGGATCCACTGACTAAGGCCTTAGCAAGAGAAAGGATCCAGAATACATCGAGGGGGATGGGATTAAAGCCAGTAAAATCATGAACCATGAGGATAGCCAACCCAAGGACCAGAGATTGTTGAGAATTCCACTTGTGAGCTTGTCCCACATTGGAAAATTAAAGTGAATGATGGGTGTTGATATACATGGATGGACCCAAAACCTAGTTAGCTTGAGCTTTTGGGTCAAATTGGTGTTCACCCATGTGTATCAATCCCACCCATGGGCTCATCTGGTCCTAACAAGTGGTATCAGAGCTGACAGTTCATAACTCTGGGTGAGCGACATCGTAAAAAAGTCGAGACGGGAAGCTAATTCTCCTAACGTGCTAACAATTAGAGGACCAAGTGTGTGGCTGAGACCAATAAAGATCATCTAGGTTACGGATGGATCTGAATAGGGTCAAGACGTGGGAGGTAGGATTAGTTTGGAGGTACGTGAAATGCAATCTGAGGCATGTAAGACGCCAGTGGTAAGACCCACTTGAGCAACTGTTGGAGAATTATCCCAGAAGGGAGACTGTTTCCGTTCAAGGGGGAGTAGGAACTCACAAGTGAGGGGGAGATTGTTGAGAATTCCACTTGTAAGCTTGTGCCACATTGGAAAATTAAAGTGAATGATGGGTGCTTATATACATGGATGGACCCAAGACCCAATTAGCTTGAGCTTTTGGGTCAAATTGGTGTTCACCCATGTGTATCAAGCCCACCCATGGGTTCCTCCGGTCCTAACAGAGATCTTGTAATTGGGTTCAATGGAAAGAACGAATCATATGGTGGTTGTAAGAAATGTACTATTATTTTTTAACTCATCCCTATGGTACATAAGTGCATTTATCCTGTAACGGAGGAGGTTGAGTTTTTAAAAACTCTTAATGATAATATGTATCTCTTATGAGTGGAGTGTCGGGGTTACAGGAGCACCTTTGACAGATTTCATCTATGTGAGCATGGGAGTAGGGCCGCTCTCTATGAGAAGTGGGCTTATTCTCAAATATGCTAATGAAACTGGGATTAGCACAATGCCGAAATGTGCTGAATAATGTCCCTACACACCCGTTTTACAAATAGTACCTAATTAGTTATGATTACCTTTGAATTCAACTTATCAAGACTTTAATTCTTTCATTTTTTATATTTACCGACCTTTAATGTACTAGATAAACCCGCATAAGACATCAATTATCCTCACCTCTAAATCCTCGAAGGAATGCGCAAAACACCACGTTGAAGCATGTGATAGGATAAATTTTATCATGTAAATGTGTTTTAATGCATATTTATCTTCCATTAAATATTGGGTCAACCTTGGACGAGACAACATTTACCCTTATCTAGAGATCCCGAAGGTATGCACATGACATAACCTTAAGGCTCGTTATTGGATTTTTTAATTAAGGTTCTTTAAATTTTCATTCAAAATTCACATCTCAAATAAATATTCAAAAAGTATCTCACCAAAGGTCCAACTACATCACATGCATATATAAGATTACACATCAACAAAGTAACATTAAACAATTCAAAATAGCATGCATATCTCTAACTTAAGTCAAGTCAATTGGAATGCTTTCTCATGCAAGTCAACTATATTTTGGTCTAATTTTAACATCTCATACTAATGAATGAAAAGTTTGATTTACAAATGTTAAAACACAAACAAAGTCCAAACACCTCAAAAATTTTAAAGCCACAAGGGAAATTGCTCAAGAAACTTTTGGTATTTTATGAAAATTTTTTGCATTTTTTTTTTTTTAAAAAGCAACAATTTATGGAGACCAAAAACAGAAGAAGAAGATATAAGAAAATTCAAAAAAAAAAAAATTCTAATAAGGATAAAAAAACCTAAGAAAACCAAAATCTAGAAATAAATCCCCTAAAAATTTAATGCAGCAAGTCAACTAAGAATTTAAAAGAAAATCAATTTTTGGAATAACGAAAGTTAAATTAAATAAATATGTAATAAATAATAAATAAAAATAAATTAGGAAAATGATTTTGAAATAAAAAAGAAAATGGTTTTTTTCTAGTTATTCCCTATTTTTTAGGAATTTTTTGCAATGAGAATTTAAAAAAAAACTTAAAAGATATTTTTAAAATTGAATAAATAAATAAATAAAAAATAAAAGAGGTAGATTGATCTATCAGTCTGCACAAATTGGATGATTGCTCTAGAGTTAAACTAACTTAAGTAATCACGTGCACACGACACTTGCTCAGGCGGAAACTGCATGACCTTTTCGGTCATTTTCTTTGGCAGCTCAACCTATTCCAAGCCTGTTGACCTTATTGGTCATATCCCGTTTTGAGTATGACAAGTACTCTAATATTTAATGGTTGATGAATTTATGTGCAGGACCAATCGGAAGTATCATATGGTGCACGTACATGGCACATGAAGTGAAGACCTGAAGACCTTGAAAGTTATTTCATGTTGTATTGTAATTTAATCATTTTGGGTCTGTAATAATAAGATAAGAAAATGGTCTGTAATAATTAATGTCTTACCTACATGGTAGGATGGATAAGCTCAAGACCATAGATGGACTTTAGGGAACACCCTTCGGTCGACCTTCACCGACGCCGGATTTTTTTGGTGTCCTAAAGAAGACTTAGAATGACCCTAGGACACTCACACATGCATATATATGTATGGTCATTTGAATATCGTGATTGCATGCTTAAATAGGACCGAAATGCACTAAATGTGCACATTCGGTCGACCATACTCCCATGTACAAAATCCTCTCGGTCAACCAAACCAGTGCCAGGTCAACAGATTGACCACAACCCGGTCGATCGAACTTGACCAATTCATTTATACCCGGTCGACCGAACTCCCTAGGAGTCAACATAATTGACATTCTGGTCGACCATGCCTAAAATGAATAACAACGCCCTAGTCAACCGAGTTCCCACGTGTGAGAACTCAACGGCCTGGTCGACCGACCTAAATTGTTCAAATAGTTCTCGTTCGACCGAACCGCGCTAAAAGGGAAAAATCGCCCCAAACCTCCAATTCCGATCGACCGAACTTGCAGTTTAATTAATACCCAATCGACTGAACTTCAAGCAACTTGGTCAACCGAATTTCCTTCGGTCGACCAGTGCTCTCGGGTTGCCCCAATATTTTTACCATGGTTAATATTTTTAAACGAGGTTAATTATATTAAAATATATTAAAACTTTTTTAATAATTCCATATGGGTCTTGAACGGTCATATTTTTGGGAAACTCCATATATACTCCCTTATTTGCAAAAATTAGCAAGAGATTAGCAAAACAATTAGCAATTTTTTTCTAATTTTCAAAAGCTCTATTTCTTACATCCAAACTTCATTTCTTCATTCTTACCCATCCTCATTGCAAATCTTGCTAAGTAAGAGTGCTATTGTGAGTATCAAGTTAAGCTTACACTCTCGTTAGTTCTAGTTGATTGATATATATTTTTATCCAAGAATAAGTTTGAAGTTTTTCTAGGAGACTTCATTAATAAGTCTTCCGTAAGAAAACTTCGTAGAGCTTGTGAGTTTTGTATCATCATTGCAATACTCAAGAGTTCGTATTACTTTTTGTTTGTGAAATAAATTTTTACTAACCGTTTTCAAATATCTAATGTGCTTATTTTTGAGAAAAATATTTTTGGATATTTGCTTGTGAGATCTTTGTTATTATACCTTTTGATTGATAATCTCATCTTGACACAAAGATCTAATAATTTTTACAAACCGATTTCAAATATCTCGTGTGATTTACTTTGAGAAATATTTTGTTGAGATATTTGTGCATACTCAAAAAGATCTTTGTTGAAATATCCTTGATTGATTTTATCTTACTGAACACAAAGATCAAATTGTTTTATAAATTAAACCTGAATATCTCTTGTGGTTTATTTGTACTAAAATATTTATTGAGATATTTAAAGTGTGCTAAGGATTTTTATTTGTGCATTGCAATCGAAATCATCATTTTGACACAGAGATCATATTGTTTACACTCTCACGCACTAATTGCAATATTTGCATAGATATTTGAGAGTAGACACTTAAACTACACTGAGCTTATAAAATCCTATCTTTTGATAGTGTATTGATTATTCTATGCGTATTGAGTACATATATGCTTTACATGAAAGTATAATCATTGTACCATTTGATTGAGAAATTACTATTGTATTCAGGCATGGCTTGAGGGGGCGGCAATCCAGTCTGGGAAGGAATGTGTAGGTTGAGGTTAGCTTTGTGTTAATTGATCTGGCTGTAAAGGTTGAGATCAGTCCTGTGCATGGTTGTTTAGGTGCCGCTCCACCCATTAAGTGAGTCTATAGTGGTAATCCTTGTGCTTGTTAGCCAAGGAGAGGATGTAGGCACTTTGGCTGAACCTCGATAACATATCGCGTGTATCATTTACTTTTTCCGCACTTTACTTTACTGCACGTGTATATTTATTTATTGATTGCATAGATTGACCTAGGGGATAAAATTTTTAAATACCAATTCACCCTCCTCTTGGGATTGCACCAAAGCTAACAAAGCCCTTCTCCAACCTCTTTTGACATCGGAACAACATGCCATCATTGTCCTTCGACTCCTTTTGGTTCGATAACTTCATCCTTACCCTCAAAATAACATGAAACCCATAAAAAAAAATTAAGCCTTGAAAGTAGGGTCTGTGGACACCCCATTTTGCCTAAGGTTTTACATAACAAAATTTAGATTTTTTGTTTTAATTTTGATGCTCTCTAGGGTCTTCTCCTAGGTGCGGTCCCTCATTTAGGTCATCCTCACTGCCCAATTCAAACATGTATGTAATAGTTTCTTTCTAATAAGTTCTTATTAGTACAATCAATAAAATCAAAATAAAAAAATGAAAAAATAATATATATATATATATATATATATATATATATATATGAAAAATGAAAAAAATAATAAAATAACTCCATCTTGGTGTGCCAATCCCCTAATGTAGGTACCTGCACACACATCAAAAGGAAGAGGTTTTAGTTAGCAATAGTTTAGTAAATGTAAATAAATTAAAAATGAAAATTAACTAATTTGTTTTAGAATTGATTGATCAATCTAATATGATTGGTGGTTCTCCCCATACCATATAAATAGAGTTCTTCAGAGAAATGGAGGGGTGGAAAAATTGGGGCTGAGAAAATAGAGATAAAAATGAGATAGAGATATTGGAAGAAGGGCTTTTGTAACGATCCCAAAAATATATATACAAGATTAGTGGAATGATCCTAAAAATATATATATTTAAAAATAAAAAAATAAAATTAATTAATTATAATATAATATATTATAATAATATTATAATATATATATACACACACACACACATATAAATATATGTTATTAATACTTCAAGCTTTAGGAAGACCAATTTCTCGCCCCCCCCCCCCTTGATATCTCAGCGTCTCTCTCTCTCTCTCTCTCTCTCTCTCTCTCTCTCTCTCTCTCTCTCTCTCTCTCTCTCTCCACTTTCTTTTTCTCTCTCTCTCAACTCTGCTCTCCAAGGATTTAACTGGAGAGATTTCATCATTTGCACGTAGTAGGCACCAATCCAGGACTAGTGTAAGTGGGTTAGATTATGTCAAATTTTATTTTAAAATTATGCCTGATTAAATTTGATTACGTGAATTTAATCATATCCATATTATTTAAATATATGTTTGAGTTCAATTAAACTGCAGAGATTGGATTATATCGGGGTTTTTGAATATATTGGAATTAAATTAAATATGTGAGATTGATCATATAAACTTATAATTATTATACAAATTGTGTGGCATGAATTTAATTTATTTTATTGCATATTTAAGTAAGTTATTTTGTGGTGTTATATTTATTTTGTGTTTTATTGTGAATTTTACAGTATTATATTTGTTACGTGTTTGATTGGGAAAATGATCAGATTATTATACTGTTTAATTGCATAAAATGTATTATATGTTTTAACAACCCTGATGGCCGCAGTTATAAATGAATATTAGTACAGCCACACTGTTGTAAAAGTGTTGGCGGTGGATAGTGGATTTGGCCTGGGGTATGAGTATAAGTGTGAGAATGAATATGAATGTGATTGGCAAATCTCACTTACAGACATGATATTTGACTTAGTCTGGTTTGTTGGTCAGCTAACCAACTATGCCCAGTCTTCGGACCGCCCAAACCGGTCATGGGGGTAAACATGACCTGCATAGGCCAAAATGAGTTCTTTTATACATATTTATATATTTATGTGACTGTGGACAATTAAGAGGCTTAAATGATGTTTTGGAGAAGAGTTCATATATTTAATTATATATGTGACCTACGTTTTATAAATGCAATTTTTATTAAAGTAAAATTATTAAATGTATTTTTATACTGTCAAACTCATTTTAGATATACACTGATAATAATCTAGTCCATACTTACTGAGAGGTGTCTTACCCAATTATTTTCATATATTTCAGATACCTTGAGGAACTTAACCGAAATCAGAGTAGCGTAGTGGAAGCGTGGGTAAGATAGTAAGAATTATTTAGAGTAGATCTTAAATTAGTTGTATTTTTAATGTTTTAGAATTTTAAGGATGATAATATTTGATATTGGAGATATTGTTGTGATAAAAGGTTTTTAGTACTCTGGTATATATATTTGAGATCTTCCGTTGTGTTAATATTCGAGTCGTCTCAACTTTTCTAAGTAGGAAATGAAAGAGAAGCCAAAGTTTCTCAAAGGGAAAGGAACAACTAGGAATTGTAGAGAAATAGAAAGTGGGAAGAAGCAAAAAACAAGAAGATGCACCAACAAAAACAGTAAAGAAGGAGAAAAAGGGGACCTAAATAGTAGGTATTCCATATATTTTTTTTTTGTCCCATTTTTAATGCATTGAATTTTTAATTAATAGTGAGTGATAAAATGTATGAATAAGTAAGTTACAAAATCAAATCAGTTTACAAAATTATAAGATGAGAATGGTTATTTCAAAGGGTTTAATTTTGCAATTCAAAGGTTCTTTAAAGGCTTAAACCTAGAACCTCAAAACAGGAACCTTAAGTCTCAAAATTCAAGTCCTATATTCCCCAAAGAGAGGCCCAACATTTGAAAATCAAAAACTCGGCAAAGATCTCAAAATTTTCTAAACAAATGCTGATTTTTACTCAAAAAATCGAATATCTGTTGACTTTTTGAGTCTGATCCCTATTTTGATACTGACAAAGTACTCGCATCTCATGTGTGTATTTATTGTTTTTGAACAAGTTTATATTTCAGTACACACATGAGATAAAGGAGAAATGGAAGCCCGAATGACTTAAAGAACAAATTGTCCGATGCATTCCATGAAGAATCAGAAGAGCAAAAGAACAAAAACAAGACATCTGATTTAATTTGTATATGCATTTTAGTTTTTATATATCTTTGGTCTGTAATAATGCATACATCTTGCATGATATTGATTGAATGCTTAGATGACCGTAGGTTGACCATAGGGAACCAAATGACCTTAGGGCACTTAACATTTCTAAGAAAAATCTTTTTCAAAAAGACTAAAATCATACAAAAGGTTTAAAAATAATTTAGGGTCAAATTTGGGGCAAAAATAGACTTTAATTGACCGAGGTTGACCAACGTTGGAGTTTTTAGGTTAATTAAATAGTCTCGGTCGATTGACCCAGTAAGGTTTAAATCATCACGATCAACCGAACACTCTGTTGGCTAAAAAGTCAAAATGTTGACTAAGCCACGGTCGACTGAACTCTTGGCAGTATAAATGTCTCGATAGACCAAACCGGTCAAAAGTCAACATGTTGACTATGCTCGGTTGATTGTTCTATTTTGAACGCACCTTCCTTAATCGACCGAAGCATAAAGCCTTTGACACCCCAACAACTTGGTTGACCAAATACATGGTTCAAAATGAGCTCGGTTAATCGAAATTCAATGAGTAGTCAACCGAATCTAAACCATGGTCGATTGAACCTATGAAGGGTTCAAAATCGCCCTGAGATGGTCGATCAAACCTGTAGTTCAAAATTGCCACGGTCAACTGAACTTACAAATGTGGTCGACCAAACCTTTCCCTTGGTCGACCGAACCTCTCGGGTTGCCAGGTTTTTACCATGGTAAACAAGGGTTAATTTTTAATTAAATATGGTTAAACATTTTTAAAAATTCCCTTTGTGTCCCCAACGGTCATATTTTGGCCAAAGTCTATAAATACCATTCCATTTACTTTGATTATTAACTTTAATTAGCCCAAATTTTCTCTCAAATCCATTTAATCAAAGTTCTCCCAAAACATATTTTATTATTAAAATCATTCTTTTGGGGCAAAATCTTGTATACAAATCTCTCCAACTCTCTTTCATACTTTTATTTCAAAATCATTTTTAAGGAGAGTATTTTATTTATAGCATTTTATTTGCATATACTCTCACTTAGCACTTTATCTTTGAAAAATATTTTTGAGAGTATTGCTTAGGTTTTCTTCCGGTTATTTCTTTGATAAATATTTTTGGGAGAAAATTATTTATAGTACAAATATTTTCTTGAGTTTAAATTCTTAGATTCTCCAAATATTCTTTATTTGCAAAAATATTTATAGGAGAACTTAATACTCATTTTTCATATATATTTTATTTGTACAAATTTATTTGATAGCATCATTTCTCTACTAAGCATAACTCATATCATAAGAGAGCGCATATATTTGAACTTTAATGTGTACATCCATGCTTATATTAGGAAGCGTTGTAGTATGTACAAAAATATTTTTAATGTATTGGTTGGGTTTCACCCAGAATTGAACTGGAAGTCTTAGCCTCGTAAGTGAGACCAATTCGGTTCAGCCCGGGAAATTGAATTGGGGAGTTTCCGCCCCGTCAGAGGGACAAGTTAGGGTCAACCTTGTAATTGAGTTGGGGTTTACCTTGCCCTGTAAGGAAATGTTCTAATGGCTTCTACTCCGCTCGTTTAAGTAAGTAGGGATAGTGTAATCCTTGGGGGGTATGCTCAAGGCGGAGACGTATGCGGGTTTGGCCGAACCTCGACAACAAATATCGTGTGTCACTCTCTCTCTCTATCTCATTTAATTATTGCACTTTAGTTTCCATATGTGTATGCTTGCTTATTTACGGTCATAATTATTCGCATACACACATAAAATTAAAATGAGATATATTGCACACGTGTATGTTTGCACTAATAGGTTAATCGTTTTACATATACGCTTATAATATTGAATGGGATATGAATTGTGATGAATCGGAAAATATTTAAAATAGTTAAAAAGTTTTAAAACCCAATAACCTCCCCTCCTCTTGAGATCACACCAATTCCAACAATATCCATAACTAAAAAACTAGATTTGAGAACTTGGATCTAACGACTCTAACCCGATTTGGGTCCAAGTCAAGAAACCCAAAGACCCAACCCTGGTCAAATGACTTGAGTCTTACCCAACAACCCTAACCCAACTAAACTTTGACTTGGGTCAACTAACCCACCCAAAACTTTTTGACTCAAGCTCGACCAAAGCTTGGCCTAGACCAAAGCCCATCCTAAACTAGCTCAAACCTAAGCCCAAGTAATCCTAAGCCCAAACCAAACCTAGACCTAAACTCAACCTAGTGATCTGTTTGGCCCAAATACAAGGCCTAGTTCTAAAAACCAAGGCTTAGATATCCAACCTGGCTAACCCAATAGTCAAACTAGCCTAACAACCTAATCTACCCTAAACCCAATTTAGTTTGACCCAGCCTAAATTAAACCCTAATCTAACTTAATCACCTAACTTAGGTTAGTCTCATCCTTAAGCCTATTTGGTTCCTAGGAAAAAACAAGAAAGCTTGAGAAAATCCCCAAGGAAAATCAATTCAAAACAAACAATAAATAAAAATAGAGACAAGGGAAAGGGGATTCACCTTTGGGTTCGGATCCATGTTCAAGGAAACTAGGATCAATAAGCAAAGAACTTGATGCTCTCTGCCTTTTTCTTTATCTAAACCTGCAAAATGATAACAAGGGGCAGAGTGAGATGATTGAGAGAGAGAGAGAGAGAACAAGAGAGGTCAAGGAAAGAGAGGAATAGAAAAGAAAAGAAAAAAAAATTGAAAAATATATATATTAGTTTTTTTAAAAAAAATTAGTAGGACACGTGTCATTGTATGAATGGTGACTTATGGCACAATCAAGACTGCGCATTTAGAGGGTGACATGGCGCGATCTTTGCCATCTTAATTATGTTTTCTCTAGACATTCGGATCACTGCCACATCAACGATCTAAAAGATAAGAATAAAGTGTGATAATACCATATTATAGGGGCATTAACATCTAACCCCCAAAACAGTGAGAGCAATTTGGTCCAAAAGCAGGACCCTATTGGAATGGAAATTCCCTAAAACTTATTGAGTGGGAAGAGGAGGTATGTTGTTAGATTACCACTTTACCTAAAAGTTTAAGTTATTAGGTTATGAGTCAATAATGTATATCAAGTTTTAACACTTCCCCGCATGTGCAGCCCGACAGCACGTGTAGAGAGATAAATACACGATAAATAGCACTCATGGTAGGGAACTGAATAATTTTTTTAAAAAAAATACCATAGTAAGTGCGGGTAACAAGATTAAAATCCAAGACCTCCTACTAACCAATTCTGATACCATGTTAAATTACCACTTTACCTAAAAGCTTAAGCTGTTAGGTTAAGTTGTAATCTAACATAAGTGACAATGGAATTGCCTATATTTTATAAAAATCTTTCATTCTTATTAATGTTATCTGATGCCTAAAGAAATATGAGAACTAGATGCCACAAACATCGTATTCATAGCAATGTTGAAAGAAGTTACTCACCAAATAATTTTTTTGTCCCATTCCTCCCCTCCTTTAACCTTTAATCTTGCTTTAGATTTTCCATCACGGGGCCTTTCATGTACATCCACTTGGCTCAATCCCTTTCTTCCATAAATACATCTCCTAATTTCACTAATAATTCCCACTAAGTCAATTTTTTTTTTCCTTTTTCTCTTTCTTAGAAAATAATATGCAAAACAAATTTTTTGTTTGTTTTTTTTCTACCATATTTTCTTATTTCCCATTTCTTTAATTTTTGAAATTTAACAGTGACGTGCTAAATTCTTCCATTCATACTTTTATAGAGAGTCCAAGTTTACACGTATGCACAATTTCATCTATTTTTTTAAATTTGAGATACTACAGTAGTTATTTTTTTAACAATTTGTTTCTTCAAGTTTATATTTAAATTTGGGGAATTTGGATAAATACAATATTAAATTATATTAAAATTTATTTAATTCTTACAAATTTAAATTCAAACTTTAAAACCCTTCCTGCCAAACACTTGAAGATAAATTTTGGGTTGAAAAATTGGGAATAAGATAAAAGTAGTACCTAATTTAGCTGTTATTGGTGTAGGCATAAGATGAGCACATAGGCTGATTTTCAATAAATATTATTCTAACACCAAAATAAATTTATATTATACTTGCGAATAAAACAAATATAATTGATGAAGATGGGCTACAAATCTGGACCCAAAGAATTGTGCACAAAATCAACTTGAACAGTCCGCCCTGTAGGCCCATATCAACAGTCCATGGTGAGGGCCCATATTATATTGCTAAAAATGAATAATAATAATAATAATAATAATAATAATAATAAGAATAATGTCACCCTCTTTTATCACAAAAGAACAAATTACAAGTCAGAGAATATGAGTTCATAAAAAAAAGTTAAAAAAAAAAAAAGAAAACAAAAAAAGAGAGGAGAAATTGAAAAAATAAAAATTCATGGGCTACAAATTAGGAAAAACTATGACGTTAGGGGTCTTTCCAAAATTATAATAAATTCTAAAATGCTTCCGTGTGGTGTGAAAAAGCTTGGAATGCGTAGTGCGCACTCCGCGTCCCCTAGAAGATACCAGCAGCCAGTAATTTAATTTACCCAAAAAAACTAGAGTACAACAGTCTTAAGCGCGGAGTACCAGCCTCATCAGCACGAGCATGGGGGCTGGTACTTTCCTTTCAATTAAAACAAAAAAAGGAAAAAAAAGGTACAACTGACTCAGCGACTCAAAAGTCCGAGCTTTTTCAGACAAGGAACTATTATTCTCCACGCGCCTACGGTAAACGCCTTTTAAATCCGTCAAAAGTAACGGCTGTTCTCACGTCAAAACACCAGCAGCCGCTAACGCCGTTACCAAAACGACCTTACCCCTTCCCTCTCTCTCTCCCTCTGCAACTCAGAATCCAAACAGAACTCTCTCCTTTCTCTCTCTCTGCACGAACTATCTCTGTCTCTCTCGCCATCTCTGTAGCTTTCTGTGTGTTGCTCGCTCACTTTATCTCTCTGTGCTGGGGCGCGGTGGCCGCACGGAGGTACGGATCGGTCGGGTCTGTCACAGGTATTTTGTGTTTTATGCGAAGGATTCATGTGTGCGGAGCACATGGTCGTTGATTTTAAATTTGTTTTTTATTTTCGGATTCTAGGTTTTTTTTTTTTTTTTTTTGGTGGAGGAGTTTTGACTGTGAATACCATTTTCCCGGCTTTAATTTCGGATCTCTCTGACCTATGTAGCGTCTTAACTATCGTTGTTCTAGGGTTTCTATTTAGACTTACTCCCAAGTGCCCTGAAAACAAGCAGATGAAACCGAATCGAAGTTCCCTCTCTTCTTGCCACTTTACTTCGAATTTTTTTTTTCCCTGTTATTTGTGTGTGTGTGTGTGTGTTTTCTGGGTTTATTTTATTTTTATTTTTTGTATAAATTCAATGTTGTTGTGGTTGGTCTCGATTGTGAGGGTGGGTTGAAACTGGAGGGTCGGCCATGGAACTGTGATGGGTGAATTGACTGTCATTATTGTTCTTGACTTGGAAAATTCTTCTTTATTCTTGTTCATTACATGTGTTTGACTCGGGATGGCAGAGCTTGGAACCCACCCCTGAATCAATTCAAACTGGGTTGGGGAAGAGTTATGTAATTGAAGAGTAATTTTTGTTTTTGAAAATTTGGAAAATTTTATTCAGTGGTGTTTTGTTCTGCAGAGTTTCATTTTTTGGTCTGTGATTTGATGTTTGTTACCGAAGTGGTTCTCCAATGAGTTTTCCATGAGGTAAGAATTTTGGATCTACACGCGCTGGCTGTATGTTTAAGAATAAGAGAGAATTTTTTTAAGAAAAAGGGAATAATTTTGTATGGTTCTGAAATTTTAATGCTTCTCTCTTCAATATTGTGAGGTAGACATTTTTTTGGCTCCATATGTTTTTTTAACCTTTGAACAAAGCACTGTTAGGACTTTCACTACTTATATTCCAGTTCTCCCGTCAACGCTATTCTTTTTTAAGTTTTGTGAATATTGTGTTATTGTTTGATCGTCATTTTTTCCTTTAATTTAGTTGCCTTTAATTTCAGGAGAAGATCTGGCCTTGGGCTTTTCGTCTATGGTTGTTGCATTTGGATTGTTTGCACAGTTTAAACCTTATTGAGTGATAGTTGGTGGAAAGTTTTATTCATTTACCTGTGTATATGAGTGAGCATGGGATCTGCTTGTTGTGTTGCTGCCAGAGACAAAGCTATACCAAACAGATTGAGCAGTGAAACTGTGCATAGAAATGTTCGATACTCACCATCATGGAGTTTTCGATGGGATAACCGTGGACGAGTAGCAGGCGAAGTTGAAACTTCTGTGAGTTGGCTTTCTGATGGAGTTAGCAGGAGTTATGGTTCAGATATTAAATCTGGGACTCATGAGGATTCTACATATGCATCGGAAGTGGAGACTCTATCAGGAAGTTTGCAAACACCTACATGGCAGAAGTCTCCAGTTTCTGAACGAGCTGCTGAGAAATTGAGTTGTCCTACTTCAGGTGTGCTTCTGAAATGATCATTTTTGTTTTTTTTTTCTTTTCTTTGAGGATGCTGATTGCGATGTAAGTTTGTTGAAAAGGAATATTTCAAACTTTATTCTTGTTTTTCCTTTTTTGTCATTGTTTTGGGACTGGGAAAAGACCCTGCACTGAAAATTCACTTGTCATAGTATTAAGTTTAGCCCTTTGATATTTTTTAGGGCTATGATATGACAATAGGGTTCATAATTTCATGTGCTGATTATCTTACTGGATTGGATTCTACACTGATACTATTGTGAATCCATGACATGTTAGTTTTTTCATCTTACCTTGTACAAATTATTGTTTTATACTTTACTAATCTGGCATTTCATAGACCAAAATTCATCCCATAATTTGATCTACCCTAATAGTTCACAAAGAAAGAAACAAGGGTGATTGCAGATTAATTAACAGGTGGTTAAATCTCTTTACTTGCTAGATTATTGCCACCCTAGGATGCCATTGTTTTCTCTGGAGAGTGGCTGCAGGTATCATATGCACCAGATTATAGAAATATCAAACTGATCAGTTATGTTGTTGAGACATCGGAGGAATAATTGAGCAGTGCCAGTGTAAAAGAGCTAGCATAGAAGGATCAGCCCAAATGTAAGAGTTCAAAGTTAAGGAATGATCTTGCTTTTTTTTCCTTTTTGGTTATATATGTAGGTTAGCATTGAGGATATGTTCTGGATAAAAGAGTGAGTCACTACTCCAAGAACAAATAGGTTTTGAAGTTGAATTTTTTGGTAAGTTTTTGGTGTTCTTGTAAGTGTGACTAGTTTTTGGTTATCAAAACATTAATTTTTGACCTGTCAACTTGTGAAGTTTTATTGGAAGACCCTGTCTGATGTGACTTGTGAGGGTGCAAGCAAAAACAAACATGGTATTGGGAATAATTCTGGCAGTTCCATTTTGAAAACCTATTCCATTATATAGGTTGAAGGCCCTAATATTTAAGGAATGGCTGAGATATTGGGAAGAATTGTTTCTTTTTTTTTTTTTTTTGGGTGGTGGGGGGAGGGTGGCGGAGGAGTGTAAAAATGTGTTGTTCAGCTGGTATGGAATGCTGCCTACAGTCGTTATACTTGGTTTCTTCTTCTTCCTTGCTTAAACTCTGCCATAGTTTGGACTTTTTGAGAATATTAATGTTGCTATCTTTTTTTTTTTTACAAACTTATTGTGATAAGAATATTGTTAATATTACATGTTGGATAGTGTTGTGTTGAGTTTTAGACAAGTGGTTAAGCTCAGTGCGAGTTGTCCAAACAACAGTGGAGATAATCCAGCTGGTATACAGAGAAAAAAACTTCGGAGAGAATTCAGGTTAGCAGGAAAATGAAGCTTGCACATGAGCTGAGATACCTGTTTGCATTAGAGATAGCTGTATGTTTTAAAGGATTTGTGTAGCTAGCAGCAGGTAGTCATAATGTGAGGCTTTGTCAAGCTGAGTTGAGTTAGCCTTAACCATGAATTGAGTTGATCCCTCAAATCATTAATTCTATCAACTTTGGACACTTGACATAACCTGATTTGCTGCTTGAACCCTATGGTTTCATTAATATTCCATTTTTGTACTAGAAGTTTCATGTACAATAATATTTATTTCCTTCAATTCATTTTTGTTGTGCTTTAAAAACTATAATAATGATACTAAGGGCCTGTTCAGTTCTGTAAAATATTTTTGCTCTCCATTCCCATTTTTCTAAAGAAATTTTTTATAAAAAAAAAGTCACCTTATTTTTCAGTTTCTCAAAATTTATATTAAAAATTGGAAAACATTTACTTTATTCCAGCTTTCCTATACAAAAGTTGGATGATTGGAAAAAATGAGGTGGAATTTTCGTAGTTCTTTATAAAACTGGAAATGGGGAAAAAAATCCTGTTTTCAAAGGATTGAATAGGTCCTAACTATTTGTTTTTTAGAAACTAATGATACTCTGGAAATACTTTGTGCTGTCTGATAAGTCATAAATGAATATATATTATGATGCTCCTGAATGTGCTTGAGTCTCACTTGTTTTATGATTGACAGTAGGTTTGAAAAGGGATCATAGGGTCTTGATGATCGTCTAATTTGAATTCTTTTTTGTTTTATGCACCAAAATTTTATTTGCTTCATGAACTGTATTATGCTGTTGCCTTTCTATGCTTTGCTTGTTCTGTTAGATTTTTTTTTTGTTTTGAAAAAATTTATATTTTTATTTTGGCCTTGTGCGGGCTGTTTGGGATGATTAGATACATCTTTAGAGAGGGAAAAAGCTTAAATAATATCTTGTTTTGCATTTTATCTGAAATTTTTCTATGTTTCTTTTGCAGATCAGTCTATCTCAAGGAACATCTCCTTGGAGGTGAGTTTGGAGTAACTGGACCTTATTTTAGATAACATTCACATACTTCTCAATTTTGTTACTTATCGATATGACGATTTCCTCATTTTTTATCAATTTCCAGGTTAAAGAATCTACAGAATGTCCAGCTGCTTCAGATTTGCCTCCCATAAAACAATCTAATTCTGTACCTTCTAGCTCATCTTTGTCATCATCCATGTTGTCGTCCCAAACTTACCTACTTCCTGCTGGTTCAACCCCATCAAAGTGGCCCCATCGCTCTCCAGGACATCAACTGTCACGGCATGTGTCTGATAATCGAATCCGAGGATTAAAATCACCAAGCAGCTACACAGTTTCCGAAGAAAGACCGTCCTTTGTACCCCCCACATGGAGCAATGAATCAACTAGGGGCTCACATGGTGGGTCTTCAGATGGTTGGTCCATGCACGCCTTTTCAGAGCTCATGGTCACTTCTCAAAAAGAAAGGTGGTCTTTCGATAGTGAGTCCTTGGGTGACAAGATAACCAGATCAAGTAGCCGAATTTCAACGTCTCCATCTCTGGATCTGCAGACATGTGGGGTCTGCTCAAAACTCTTAACTGAGAAATCTTCTTGGAGTAGCCAGAAAATTTTTGCCAACAATGAGCTATCTGTGGTTGCAGTTCTCATTTGTGGGCATGTTTACCATGCTGAATGCTTAGAGAATATGACTCCTGAAATCAACAAGTATGACCCAGCTTGCCCCGTTTGTACTTTAGGTGAGAAACAGACCCTAAAGTTGTCTGAGAAAGCATTGAAAACAGAAATGGATTTTAAGGCTAAAGCCAGCAAAAGGTCAAGGAATCGGGTTGTGGACAGCAATTTTGATGGTGATTCTGTTGTGTTTGATAATCGAAAAAGTAATGGACTTGAACGGAAAGGTCCCAAGATGGGCTCTAGTTCTAGCATGAAGAGTTCCTTGGGGAAACCTTTCTTGAGGCGTCACTTCTCCTTTGGGTCAAAGGGAACTAGATCATTTTCAGAAAATCAGTCTACAAGAAAAAAAGGATTTTTCTGGACAAGATCCAGCAAGGAATGATCTCCTTCCATTTGGCTCTTAAGACTCTTAAAGAGGTAAGCACCCATCTCTGTTCCATGACGCTTGCAGTTAAATTTCTCTGGAAATTTTATTTTTTTCCTTGGCTTGGCACTAGTAGTAAATTGTGTATATTTCCGCTTTAATGCACCTCAGCACTAGATTTTTTAATTTTATAAACCATAATTTTAAATTCTTGGGACTGTTTCGAGACTGAGTGTCTACCTTTATTTGGATTCTAGGGTTTATTTCTCCAATTTCAGTCCAACACAGTGGTGGAGGAAACAAGGCCTTGCTTATGAGGGTACTGTTTACGGACAAGTGTCCTCTTTGAAATGTCATCTAGGAATGGTTTAGCTTGTGAAGTTACACTGTAAAGAAAGGGGAAAAAGAAACACATTGGAAGAAATAATTCAACACAGAGAAAAGAAAAGAATAAAGAAAAGAATTTAGTAGAATGAAAATGCCTCATGAGGCTATTCTTGTTTTTCACTTTTCTAGAACTATATTTGTCGCTTGCATGGATGCGTAGATGGATTGATTCAAAAGAAATTTTATTGGCTGAAGAACCCTGCGATGCCGAAGGGGGCAGTGTCATCCTAATAGGCCTAAGCAGCAGCTTTCTCACTGACTGCACTACAGTGGTTAAATTGAATGATCTTTTTAGTCAGTTGCAGGTAGGAGCACAACTTACCTGTATTTATAGGAATTTGCATGCTTCCATGTGGATTGGTAGCCAATGCTATTTTATAAATTTTCTGAAAGGCTTGATAAATGGTTCTTGATTGGTATGCATATTTTTATGGAATTATTGATTACACTGTATTATTGGTACATGGCTTTTGATAATGCAACATGTGGGACATGAAACTCTTGCTGTAAATTTACAGTTGTGCAAACATTTTAAGTTGATTTTTTAGTGCCAATGTATTTCATGATGAAAAGCTAGTAATTTTTTTAGTTTATGTTTGGTCCATAAAGTATATAAATTCATAGGAATTGGATGGTATATGACGAACGTATACAGAATGTAGTAATTTAGAAAGAAATTACTCATACTAAAATTTATGTTGTTCCATCTGACACAGAATAAGAAGGGAATAGATATTTTTGTGGTAATTTCTTGTTATGGATTCATAAAAACTTTTGCATTATTCTTTGTTTTAGGATAACATATTTTTTTAAACTATCAAATTCTTCTATTATAATTGTTCTATTTCTTAGGAACATATATTCTTTGAACCAAATGTGATCCTAGGTTGTGTTTAAATGGAAGGTGTAAGGGAGAATGAAAATGCTATGAGGAAGAGATCTCGCAGGTTGTTGTAGTCATATTATTTGTTTGTCCATTTCTCTCTTTTAGGTGACATTTAGGTCCCGTTTGGAATTCAGAAAATATTACAAAAAGGAAAGAAAAATGTCATGGAATCCTCATTTTTCATGTTTGGTTATCAAGGAAAATAAAAAATATACTAAATCTATAAACTAAAATCAGATCTTACACATCATTAATATTTAGTTTTTTTCTATTTTTTAGTCCTATTAAAACAAACTTTCATTTTTTATAGTATTTAATAGAAAAGGAAAATATGAGGGAAAATAAGTTTCTTCCTTATTTTTCTTTTCTTTTCCCACATAAAATCCTTAATCTAAATGGACCCTTAGGCGTCATTGGGAATTTGGAGAACATTGTGGGAAGGAAAATAAAATATGAAGAAATTTACTCTTTTATGTTTTGTCATCAAGGAAGAAGAAAAATAAAAAATTATATCAAATCATTGAATAAAAATTTGATTGTACATTTTATTAACATTTATAATTTTTAAATTTTTGACTATAGTGGAACAAATTTCTATTTTTAGTAGAATTTTCTTCAGAGAAAATATCATAGAAAATGAGTTTTTTTTTTCCTTACTTGTCTTTATTTCTCTTTCTCCTTACAAATTTGTTGATTTAATTGGATCCATAGTTTGCAAAATAGAATTAGGTGGAAAAAATGAAAATAGAAATTGTATAGTGATATGATAATTTACAAGTGGTCATTCATGTAAAAGTGTTTTTTCATAGTACATAAACTAAGATGGGAATATATATTTTGTAATGAAATTTGAGAATAATTATGCCTCATTTATTTTATATAATGAATTTAATATAAAAAATGTACTGTTATTTGTTTTATGATAATCTATTTTTTTAAACTATAAAAATTAATTTTCTATTATGAACATTGTATTTCTACAAATCAATGGTAGCATCAGTTTTTCATTGCCCCAAGCAAAGGAAAAAGGACTTGCCCCCTCCTCCTCCACTCTTTCTTCATTACCAAAGATTGGATTAGCTAAACTGAGCTTTGTGGTCAATGAAAGTGTGAATGATGTTTTGAGCAGATGGTTTTTGGTGACCAAGTTTGTGAGTTTCTCCTAGCCTAAATCTTTATTAGGGCCTCCTCCTCCTTCACTCTTTCTTCACTACCAAAGATAGGATTAGATAAACTGAGCTTGGTGGTCAATGAAGTGTTAGTGATGTTTTGAGTAGATAGTTTTTGGTGACCTAGTTTCTCCTAACCTAAATCTTTATTAAGGCTTCTTCCTCCTTCACTCTTTCTTCACTACCAAAGATAGGATTGGCTAAACTGAGCTTTGTGGTCAATGAAGTGTGAATGATATTTTGAGTAGATAGTTTTTGGTGACCGCGTTTTGCCTATCCTAAATCTTTGTTAAGGTGGGAAACTGACCTACCTTCTGCTATTATGGATTCTCATAGTTGAATTAGATTTCTGAGGAACAAAATTTAGAATCAGGGCAAAGGGACTGAACTCCATTATGCCTTTTAGCTAATGATTATTTTATGCAAGTCATTTTTTAAAAGCACCTAAAAGTCAAGGATTTAATCGGTTGAGAAATTATTTAAGCCACCTAACTTAATAATTTATTAAACAGAGTCTCATTATCAATTAAAGAAACATTGACCCTCTAAAAAATTGTTACCCTTTTTCACATTATTATGAAATGATGAATTTGTACCTCAATTGAGAAATGAGTTGCCATTTAATATAATAAAATAAAAGTAAAGTGTTGACAACAATTTATGGAGAGTATCAATTGCGTTTCTTTATTAATTAATGTAGAGATTTATGAGCATCCCGAGCGGCTTTTATAAAGCTTTATGGTTCATAATTTGTCACACAATTAATGGGAAATTAGTTGTTACAACATAAAGTGCATTCTTAATTTGAATTTGTCGCTATTTATCGATTTTCACAAAAAGGTAAATAATGTTATGAAGAAAATAAATTTTAATTTTTTGATTTTCTTGAGAATTATTGTTGTATAAGTAATTGAGATGAGAATTTAGTGTGGATGAGGCATCAACAAGAAGTAATTATGTTGTTTATTTCGATTTTTTTTGTCTCGAGTTGTCAAATCATGTATTAGTGGAAAAAAAATATGTAATGATTTTACGTCAACGCACTATTTAATATAAGATTTTGTTTTTTGTGATTATAGTATATCTATGATTGTGAAAAATTCAATAGAACGAGAAACTAGGTTTTCACAGCAAGAAGGCTAAATTATGAATTAGTAAGTTAGAGATGGTTGGAGGAAGCAAGAATGATGGGATGTTCTAGGTTAAACTTTATGTTCCCCAAAGTATGAAACTACAATTTACTTAAATAAAATTGGGTCATTATATTTAGAATTTATCAGTTTTAGCAAGCCATTTTCCCCCCTTTACTAAGGATAATATTAGTTCTTATTAATAATAAAATTTCAAAAAAAAATTAGTGAAATAATTGTGCAATTTTTTATAAAAATTACAACACCCAAAGTACAAATGGCTCGAATGCTTATGACTTTTTTTAAAAAAAAAGAAAAAAGAAAAAAAAGAGTGCAGTACCTTCATTTATTTATTAATATACTCTCACTTTTGACGGGGGAATACTGTGGTTACAAGTTAAAACAAATCAACCAAATTAGGACAACAAAACTAAATATAACTAACAAAGAAGATAAAAATATAAAAACAACTAAAATCAAAATGAAATATACCAAACAAAATTTTAGAGTTTGAACTAATGACGAACAGAAACGAGACCCCACTTATCCATCTGAAGAATACCTTTCAGATAAGGTGATAGAAGGTGTTGTTCTTCGTAAATTACATTGTTTCCCATTTCTTCTTCTTTAGTAAGAAAATCAGTTGCACTGTTGTCTTCCCTATATTGATGCATCACCATGACATTTACTTCTTCTAACTTTGTCACGAGCTCCTCCCAAAATTCTCAAAGATACCACAAAGTACATCTACCTTTCCGAAATCAATCAACTATAATTCGCGAGTCACTTTCAATAATCACATTAACATAATGTAAACGTTTGCACAAACGAATTCCTTCCCTGATTGCTTTTAATTTCGCATTATTATTCGTAACATTGCCAAAATAACTTGAAAAAGCCGCTTTTACCATGTCATGATAATCCCGAATAATTCCTCCACCTCTTGAAATACCCGGATTGCCCTTACAACTCCAATCACAATTAATTTTTATTCACCCTACTGGATGTTTAACTCACGAAATAATTTTTCCAGGCCTGTCGCAAACTCTCTGATGCTTAATTTGAAACTTATTCAAAATCTTAATGTCTGACTTCTTCAATTTTTGAAAAGAATTGCTGCTCTCAGCAATAAAACTAACCCAAAATCGAACACTTCTCCATATCTGATCTGCACTTTGATAAACTTCTTTCATTCTCGCTTTGCATCTTCGATTCCAGAGACACCACGTAATCAAACACGGAATCAGCTCGATTAAAATACCTTTAATAGACCATTTTTTAGCATAGTGGAACCAATTTGCCTTTTTTTTTTCCCAGGAAAGAGATCGTTGGAAAGGAATCTCCAATGCCACATTAGCCCGACGTCAAACCTCTGAAGCCACCTCACCTAAAGAAAGAATATGATCAATGTTTTTCTGATTTCTCTGAACGCAACAATCATAAGTCGAGGCCATCGATATTGGCCTGAATTCTATCATCTACTGTCAAACATCTAAACCATGCTCTCAATAAACACATTGAGATTCTTTTGGACAATAAAGAAAGTCAAAACCAGTCATTCCACAAAAAAATTATCACTTCTACTCTTCACTGCCTCCCAATCCGTTTTTGTAGAAAACTTATCGTCTGAGGCAAGCTTCTAGACAAAAATATTCTGCCCACTTTTACTCGCCGGCACCTAGTGCAAAATTTCCCTTGTTTTATCAGCACCAACCAATTTTCATACTAAATCAGAGTTCCAATTATTATTTAGCCAGCAATCCTTAATACACAGTTTCTTGTTCAAAATATCCTCAGTGCTCACAGATAACGGGCCTGATGACAGCCACCTGTTGAACCAAAAAGAAGAGTTCCCATCTCTCACCAAAATTGTAACATTATCCATAACTTCTGGAATGGTGGCCATAATTGATTGCCAAAATCGAGAGTCATTTGGTCTCCCCTTCCTTATTAATAAATGATCATTTCTGTAATATATAGCCCTGAAAAAACTTGCCCACAGATTGTTAGAAGTGAGCAATCTGAAGGCAAATTTCGTGAGAAGAGATTTCTAAACTTCCTTAAGATCTCTCAGGCCCAGACCCCCTTTTGAGGTAGGTTTACAAATTTTCCCCTAAAAGCGCCAATGAATCTTCCTTTCATCTTTCACCTCTCCCCATAAAAAATTAAAAAGAAGAGAGTTAATGCGAGAATATGTGACCTGCGAAACCTTAATAACAGACATCAAATAAATAGGAATGTTAGACAACACATGTCTTAATAAAATCAATCTTCTACCTTATGAGAGTAACTTAGATTTCCAACCTATAATTTCCTTTCTAATCTTCTCCACAAGAAGCTCCAATGTCCTGGAAGACAATTTTCCAGACACCAAAGGCGCATCCAAATATGTAACTATGAATTTACCTTCCATGAAACCCGTAATTCTCAATAAACCATGCTTCCGAGCGGGAGTGATGTATTTTGAAAGGAATAACGCTAACTTAGTCTTATTGATTTTTTGACCCGGCCACTTCTCATACCTTTCCAAAGCGTAAACTAAATTTCTAATAGACATCTTCCCACCATTCGTAAAAATAAGAATATCATCCGCATATAACAAATGCGAAACAAAAGGGACCCCAATCGGATGATTAAATTGACCAATCTGACTAGTCTCATAGTTTTTCCTAAGCAACCTTGTCAAAACACCTTCCATTATGATGAATAAATAAGGAGAGAGTGGATCCCCTTTTCGCAAACCTCTTGTAGATTGAAAAAACCCTTTAAAGGTTCGGTTCATCAAAACAGAAAACCATGGGGACTCTACACAAATTTTTATGAGCTTGCAAAACCTCTTAGAGAAACCAAAAGTCTTAATAACCTCCAGAAGAAAATTCCAATTCACTCTGTCATAAGCCTTAGCCATATCGAGTTTTATCATCACATTGCCGCCAGCTATTTTTTTGTGCAAAGACTGAACCATTTCTTGAGCTAATGTAATATTTTCAAAAATACTTCGCCCAGGAATAAAAACGTCTTGTTCATGCGAGACCAACTTATCAACTACCTTGGTTAGTCTGAAAACACTAATCTTTGAAAGAATTTTATAAGCCACAGAGCATAAACTAATAGGTCGAAATTTATTAAAGTTAGAAGGATTATCCACCTCTGAAATTAAAATAATAAGTGAAGAGGAAAAAAACTTGGAAAGAGTAGTGCCCTGAAAAAAATCCATTGCCGCATTCAAGAGATCTTTTTTTACAATGTCCCAGCAAAACTTATAAAATTCAGAACCAAATTCATTCGGTCTCGAACTGCTTTCTTTGCGAATAGAGAATACCACTCTTTTAACTTCTTCTTCGGTCGGTTCGGCGCAGAAAAAATTATTATCAACATCTAAAATTTGCCTTTGAATTAACTCGGAGAGATCACATGGTTCCCGCTAAAGACTCTGAAAGAAAATTCTGAAAAAAAAAAATAGTTGCCTCATTATGAATTGCTTCCGCACCCTCCAATATCCTCCCATCGTTCATAACCATACGATCTATACGACTCTTATTCTGCTTTTGATTGATAACTGAATAAAAGAATTTAGAGTTTTGATCCCCCTCAATTAGCCATTTTTTTTTTTCGCAATTTTTCCTAGGCGAGATGCTTCCCTCTTCTCCCACACCTGAATCTCCAACTTAGTAGTCAAGTAATCAGTTTCAACGTCCTCAGAAAAACCTGCTTGTAGTTGATTTTCTAGATATTCCATCCTTTCCTCAAGAGCTTTTTAAATTTTCTTCCACTCTCCCAAAAACATTTTTATTCCATGCACGTAATGCAACTTTAGTTCTCTTAAGGCGAATAGCAAGTTTCAAAAGACCTGAGGCCGAGTCATTCCTAATCCAGGAATTTTAACATACGAAAAAAACATATCATGCAAGCTCCATATATTCAAGAACCGAATAGGGTAGGGTCATACCGGGAGAAAGACGTATTTGTATACACCACCATAGGGCTATGATATCATGATTTTCGACTCAAATATTTGAATTGAGTCGAACCATATGGGTTGGAAAAACCATTATTAATAAGAACACGATCAAATTTAGCCCAACTACGAGCCACCCCTTCATGGCCATTGCACCACGACATTCGTGAGCCTGTGTTTGATAAATCAAAGAGACCACAATGATGTAAGCAGTCATTAAACTCCATCATAGGTAACAGTGGTCTTGGATTTTCACTAATTCTTTCGGTATCCGTTTGAATCACATTAAAATCACCCATGACCAACCAAGGAAAATCTAATTGGCACTCCTCCAGTTGCCGCCATAACTCTCTTCTTTCAACATAAAAACATTTGGCATAGACAAAACTCACCAAAATTCTTTGTCCATCTAGAAATCTTCTGAGTCATGATTGAAATCACCTTAAAGACATTTATATTCTTCCAAAATAGCCACAATTTACCGCCCTAATTTTCATTAGATATAAAATGGTGATAATTCAAAAAATTACCTAGCATTACCATCGGCTCCTCAGCCGCGAACAGTTATGAAATAGCAAACAACCCAACATTAAAATTTTTAATTAGCTTCTTTAACCTGTCTCTAGACCTACCCAACCCCGTAATATTTCAGAAAAAAATTGTATCCATCATAAATTTAATTTATGCAGTCGGATGAGAACCCTCTGAGATTTTCTCACTGAATTTTTTACGGAAATCCATCCCTGCCCTGTATCAGACTCATACATTTTTTCTTTACCCTTTAAAACTGATATTTCACCTTCCTCCCTCTTAGACGAATAATCCCAAGCCAATTCCTCTTGTTGCAAACCTTGGTCCTCACCTTCAGTTAGTTTAGAACTATCCACGTTATCCACTTCCTCTTGAGATATAGGTTCATCATTTGAAACTCGAGAATCATCATCACATCCAATTTCATAGACCAAGCGAATTCCTTCCCTAATTGTTTTTAATTCCGCACTATTATTCGTATCATTGCCAAAATAACTTAAGAAAGCCGCTTTTTCCATGCCATGACAATCCTGAATAATTCCTCCACCTCTTGAAGTATCCGAATTGTCCCTACAACTCTCATAATAATTAAGATTTATTCACCCTACTAGAGGTTTAACCCACGAAATAATTTTTCCAAACCTGTCGCAAACTCCTTAATGCTTAATTTGAAACTCATTCAAAATCTTAATGTCCGACTTCTTCAATTTTTGAAAAGAATTGGTGCTCTCAGTAATAAAACTTACTCAGAATCGAACACTTCTCCACATCTGATTTGCACTTTGATAAACTCCTTTCATTCTCGCTTTACATCTTCGTTTCCTGAGACACCACGTAATCAAATACGGAATCAGCTCGATTAAAATACCTTTAATAGACAATTTTTGAGCATAGTGGAACCAATTTGCCATTTTGTTTTTCAAGGGAAGAGATTGTTGGAAAGGAATCCTCAGTGCCACACTAGCCCGACGCCAAACCTCTAAAGTCACCTCACCTAAATAAAGAATATGATCAATGTTTTTTTTTGACTTCTCTGAACACAGCAATCACAAGCCGAAACCATCGATATTCTTTTGGCCTGAATTCTATCATCTACAGCCAAGTATCTAAATCATGCTCTCCATAAACACATTAAGATTCTTCTAGGCAATAAAGAATGTAAAAACCATTCATTCCACAAAAAATTATTACTTCTGCTCTTCACTGCCTCCCAAGCTGTTTTTGTAGAAAACTTACCGTCCGAGGTAGGCTTCCAGACAAAAATATGTTGCCCATTTTTACTCGCTGGCACTTGGTGCAAAATTTCCCTCGTTTTATCAGCACCAACCAATTCTCGTACTAAATCAGAGTTCCAATTATTATTTACCCAGCAATCCTTAAGACACAATTTTTTGTTCAAAATATCCTCAGTACTCACATATAACGGGCTTGATGACAGCCACCTATCAAACCAAAAAGAAGAGTTCCCACCTCTCACCAAAATTGTAACATTATCCATAACTTTTGAAATGGTGGCCATAATTGATTTTCAAAATCGAGAGTCATTTGGTCTCCCTTCCTTATTAATAAATGATCAGTTCTGTAATATTTAACCTTGAAAAAACCTGCCCACAGATTGTTAGAAGTGAGCAATCTGAAAGCAAATTTCGTGAGAAGAGATTTCTGAACTTCCTTAAGATCTTTCAGACCCAGACCCCCTTTCGAGGTAAGTTTACAAATTTTCCCCTAAGAGCACCAATGAATCTTCCTTTTATCTTTCAACTCTCCCTATAAAAAATTAGAAAGAAGAGAGTTAATGCGAGAATATGTGACCCGCGAAACCTTAATAACAAACATTAAACGAATAGGCATGTTAGACAACACATGTCTTAATAAAATCAATCTTCCACCTTACGAGAGAAACTTAGATTTCCATCCTACAATTTTCTTTCTAATCTTCTCCACAAGAAGCTCCAATGTCCTGGAAGACAATTTTCCAAACACCAAAGGCGCATCCAAATATATAACTGTGAATTTACCTTCGATGAAACCCGTGATTCTCAATAAACCACGCTTCCGAGCGGGAGTGATGTATTTTGAAAGGAATAACGCTGACTTAGTCTTACTGATTTTTTGATCCAACCACTTCTCATACCTTTCCAGAGCGTAAACTAAATTTCTAATAGACCTCTTCCCACCATTCGCAAAAATAAGAATATCATCTGCATATAACAAATGCGAAATCAATGGGACTCCAATCGGATGATTAAATTAACCAATCCAACCAGTCTCATAGTTTTTCCTAAACAACTTTGTCAAAACATCTTCCATTATGATGAATAAATAAGGAGAGAGTAGATCCCCTTACTGCAAGCCTCTCGTAGATTGAAAAAACTCTTTAAAGGTTCCGTTCATCAAAACAGAAAACCATAGTGACTCTACATAATTTTTTATGAGTTTGCAAAACCTCTTAGAAAAACCAAAAGCCTTAATAATCTCTAAAAGAAAATTTCAATTCACTCTGTCATAAGCCTTAGCCATATCGAGTTTTATCATCACATTGCCGCCAGCTATTTTTTTGTGTAAAGACTGAACCATTTCTTGAGCTAATGTAATATTTTCAAAAATACTTCGCCCAGGAATAAAAGCGCTTTGTTCATGTGAGACCAACTTATCAACTACCTTGATTAGTCTGAAAACAATAATCTTTGAAAGAATTTTATAAGCCACAGAGCATAAACTAATAAGTCGAAATTTATCAAAGTTAGAAAGATTATCCACCTTCGGAATTAAAACAATAAATGAAGAGAAAAAAAACTTAGAAAGAGTAGTGCACTGAAAAAAATCCATAGCCGCATTCAAGAGATTTTCTTTTACAATGTCCCAGCAAGATTTATAAAATTCAGAGCCAAATTCATTCGGTCCCGGACTGCTTTCTTTGGGAATAGAGAATACCGCTCTTTTAACTTCTTCTTCTGTCAGTTCGACGTAGAGGAAATTATTATCAACATCTGAAATTTGCCTTTGAATTAACTTGGAGAGATCGCATGGTTCAACCGTTGAAGACTCTGAAAGAAAATTCTGAAGAAAAAAAATAGTTGCCTCATTATGAATTGCTTCCGCACCCTCCAATATCCTCCCATCGTTCAGAACCATACGGTCTATACGAATCTTATTCTGCTTTTGATTGATAACTGAATGAAAGAATTTAGAATTTTGATCTCCCTCAATTAACCAATTTTTTCGCAATTTGTCCTAGGCGAGATGCTTCCCTCTTCTCCCACACCTGAATCTCCAACTTAGTAGTCAAGTAATCAGTTTCGACGTCCTCAGAAAAACCTGCTTGTAGTTGATTTTCTAGATATTTCATCCTTTCCTCAAGAGCTTTTAAATTTTCTTCCACTCTTCCAAAGTCATTTTTATTTCATGCACGTAATGCAACTTTAGTTCTCTTAAAGCGAATAACAAGTTTCAAAAGACCCGAGGTCGAGTCATTCCTGATCCAAGCATTTTAACATACGACAAAAACATATCATGCGAGCTCCACATATTCAAGAACCGAAATAAGGTAGGGTCATATTGGGAGAAAGACGTATTTGTATACACCATCATAGGGCTATAATATGATGATTTTCGAATCAGATATTTGAATTGAGGCAAACCATATAGGTTGGAAAAACCATTATTAATAAGAACACAATCAAGTTTAGCCCAACTACAAGCCACCCCTTCATGGTCATTGCACCACGACATTCGTGAGCCTGTGTTTGATAAATCAAAGAGACTACAATGATGTAAGCAGTCATTAAACTCCATCATAGGTAACAGTGGTCTTGGATTTTCACTAATTCTTTCGGTATCCATTCAAATCACATTAAAATCACCCATGAACAACCAAGGAAAATCTAATTGACACTCCTCCAGTTGCCGTCATAACTCTCTTCTTTCAACATAAGAACATTTGGCATAGACAAAACTCACCAAAATTCTTTGTCCATCCTTAAAAAACCTCCCAAAAATCTTCTGAATCGTGATTGAAATCACCTCAAAGGCATTTATATCCTTCTAAAATAGCCACAATTTACCGCCCTGATTTTCATTAGATATAAAATGGTGATAATTCAAAAAATTACCCAGCATTGCCATTCGCTCCTCAGCCGCGAACGGTTCTAAAATAGCAAATAACCCAATATTAAACTTTTTAATTAACTTCTTTAACCTGCCTAACCCCCTAATATTTCAGAAAAGAATTGTATCCGTCATAAATTTAATTTATGCAGTCAGATGAGAACCCTCTGAGATTTCCTCACCGAATTTTTTACGAAAATCCATCCCTGCCCTATAGCAGACTCATACATTTTTTCTTTACCCTTTAAAACTGATATTTCACCTTCCTCCCTCTCAGCGAATAATCTCAAGCCAATTCCTCCTGTTGCAAACTTTGGTCCCCACCTTCAGTCAGTTTAGAACTATCCACGTAATCCACTTCCTCTTGAGATATAGGTTTATCATTTGAAACTTGAGGATCATCATCACATCCGACTTCTTCACACTCCCCTTCATTCCTCTCTATTGAATCTTCATTTCCATTATTTTCTAACCTTGGTCCCCACCTTCAAATGCCTATGACTTGAATTTAAGTATAACTCCATTACCGATTATAAATTTTGTTATGGTTAAACTAAAATTTGTGAGTAAGCTTAATGGGCTAGTCATAGTGCATGCTCTATGATTTCCAAACCCCTTATTTTCTAATTTTGTAAGTTCAAAAGACTAAATTGATTAACTAATTTTAACAGTAGAATATAACTTTCGTCTTCCATGATGAAAAATTGTGGGAACCATTTTAATTCTAGTTCTTTACCAAAATAAAAATAAAGGACGCAAAAGAAATTGTGAGATCTTTTGGTTGTTAGGTTCAAATTTGAGAATGAAATTAATGAATTAGGTGAAGTGTCTATTTTATGATTTAAATTAATTGTATTTTATTTTCACTTTTGTAACTTTATTAGTTTCTTTTTTTTAATAAAAAGAACAGAAATTATAGGCTGATCTTTGATATATCAAGAACCATATCAATTAGCCACCAGGGCGTGGCTCAGTTGGCAGGGCGGACCTTGGGAGTGCCTTTCACGAGGTCAGGGCTTTCTCCTCTCCCGGGTTCGATTCCTGCTGTTGAGTTCCTGAATTTACCTCCTCATGGTGTTGTGGGGCCATTCCATGGGGCGTGGGATTAGTCGCGAACCGTTAAAACGGACGTGGACACCCAGGACGTCATTTAAAAAAACAAAAAAAAGAACCATATCAATTAATCTTTTTTTTATATCATCAATATTGTTTTTATAAAAATAATGATACATGGATTCATTTTTTGTATTTAATTTGGCATATCTCTCATTAAGTAATTTAGACCTAATAATGATATGAGTATGTGAGCCCATAATGTTCAATTTATGAACTATGTGGTTGTCAATTATCATAAAATGAGAATTTGATTTCCTATTTCCAATTATGATTTTGACGTTAGTATAAGCATGAGTAAGGGTGTGCAATTGGTCGGTTCGGCCAATTAACTGAATTTTTTCAATTAATTCCACTTCATAACCGAACCAACCGAAGTGAACTCTTTAACCAAACCGTACCTAATCGAACCAAATTGTCGAATAATTCGGTTAACTGAATTTAACCAAATAAAATGAAAATAAATTATAAAAAAAAATATGAATGTATAATTTGTATGCTAAAATGGGAATAGTCGAATGAGAAGGGAATCTGAGAATGACCGAAAGAAACATTGAAAGTTTGAAACCCTAGCCTAAAATTATATAATTTAATAATTTATATTTAATTATTAATTAGCTAAAATTCTAGTAATTCGATTAATCGAATTACATTTTTCCCATTATCGAATTAAATTACAAATTAATCGAGCAGAATTGATCGAATTTGATCGATTAATTCAATTAAAATCGAATTATGTTCACCCCTAAGCATGAGTTTTGCCCTGTAGTATCCTCTTCCATGTCCTTGTGATTCTTAATGTGGCTTGTTAGCCTCAAGGCTCCTACCTTTTGATGAGTTTTGGCTTGTTAAATCTCTTTCGAGTTTTCTAATTATAACTTGTGATGTGAGAGTGTCGTAGATCAATAAAATGGATACAGTAGGATAGCCCGTCATAAGAGTAGATTCTGGTTGAGATATTTTCATTGGGTGTTCCACGGTTAATTCATTTTTTTATAATTTTTTCAAAGTGAAGAACAACCTAAAAATAGGACTGCCCTACATAATTTATTTGAAATTTATTTTTAAAAAAAGTTCTCTAATTGAAAAATAAAAAAAAATTATAAGTTATTTAGGTAGAAAATCACAATTTAGAAATTAAAATATATTTATTAATACTTTTCATAGGAGGAAGTCATATATTAAGATTTTTTATAAAATAAAAAATAATAAAATGTTATTTAGTAAATTTCTTATAAATAAGTTTGAATACTCGCACTTTAATACACACACATACACATAAATTACATATGAGAATATATTATCATTTTATTATTTTTTATTTTATAAAAAAATCTTCATATATGACTTCCTCTAGTGAAAAGTATTAATAAATATATTTTAATTTCTAATTTTTGATTTTCTAACTAAATAATTTATAATTTTTTATTTTTTCAATTTGTGAACTGTTTTTTTTTTAAAAAATTTCAAACAAACTATGTGCAAGTGCTTTTAGTTCACTAATACTATTTTTATAGAAAAATGTTATATTTTTTTAATAATAAAAAAAAAAGTCTCCCCTTCTTTTACACGTCTCTTATCAATAAGAAAGTATTAAATAGATTAGGTCTACCACATTATTTATAAACTAATCCAATTAAATGCTGACAACTCTTAAATAAACACATCAACAAATCATAATCAATTGTTCCTTTCTAATATATATAAGATATATATGCATTTTTTTATTCTTTTTATGCATTCAAATTTATAATTTTTTTTTAAAAAATCATACCGAAAAGTTTAAAAAAATATATTTTGCGCTTGGGAGGTAGCATAGTCTTATTTACTTGAAGAAAAGAAAAATAATAAATAAAATTCTTTAATACCATGGATTTAAAATTGAGAATATATATATAATTGCTCAAATATATATATATATATATATATATATTTGTCCTAAAATATAAGGAGATTATAAAAGTTTATTTCTTAATTCACGTGACAATAATATTACAATATAAATAATAAAAAGATATTTTCCTAATAATTGTGAAAAGATGATGAAATCCATAATATATATTTTAAAAATAACTTTTCTAATAATTCCTCATTAGGAAATGTATATAAATATATTTTTATTATTAATATTATAGTATTATTTTTTAATTAATTAATTTATTTTCATAATTATTATTATATTTTTTTGGATACGCCCTCAACTAACACGTAAAAAGTAAATCGCGGATATGTACTGCAGGCGAGGATTTGAACCATAAACTTCACCTTTATCCAAGACTGTCCAATGAACTTCCTTACCACCTGAGCTTATGCCCAGGTGATACATTCTTGATAATTTATTAGGTAAGCCGCACATTATAAAAAATTAAGAAACATTTTTATAATTTACTTATATGTCAACTTTATATGTGTTTCTTTTTCAGGTAAATATATACTCTCAATTTTATATTTATTCTACTAAATAACTTAATTTATTTTTTCCCTTTCTTCGAGTAAATAAGATCTACGGCTTGAGTTTTATTTTTTATTATCAATTTTCAGTATTATTTTTTAATATATATATAAATTTAAATACATAAAAAATAAAAATAATGTATTTATTTTTTAAATAAAAAATTTTAAAATAAAAAATTATAAAATAGAATAATAATTAAATTTACTTTATTGCGATTTAATTAGATGTACTGATAGTCACGTACATAATTATATGGCTGATTGTCCCACCATTTTGCCAAAAAGAAAAAGAAAAAAAATGGTTCAAAAAAATAATAAAAGGAGGATGAAAAATAGACATCAAGATATGACAGGGAGACAGTTGTTACTTGTTAGACGCACGTGGTGCAACACGCGTCCTCCAGATCATGACGTGGCACACAGAAACTGCCACATGTGCACCTAGAGGACACGTGTGACATGCAGGAGAAAGGTGTCTCTGACACCGTCCTGACTCGCTCGTCCTCATCCTTTCCGACCCATATATTCCAAAGAGGTCATTCAATTTCTGATCTAGTCCAAAGCAGCTTCGATCGGCGATCTGAAAATGGCGGACATAAAGGACGAATACGGCAACCCAGTTAGCCTCACCGACGAACACGGCCACCCCGTTCAGCTAACCGACGAGGGGGGCCGCCCCATGCACCTTACAGGCGTAGCCAGCACTGGCACTGCTGCCGGCACGGGGGAGCACGGCGGTGCCCCTGCCGCAGCTACCGGAGAAACCCACGAACGTGAGCATGAAGGCTCTACATGGGAAGAAAAAGGCTCTAGTACTATTCCCAGCTCTAGCTCGGTGAGAAATTTCTCTCTTGTATATATATTTTTAAGTTTCGACTTCTAAATTTTGTAGTTTTGAATAATTTGGGCACGAGTGTGCAGTCGGAGGATGATGGAAAAGGTGGGAGGAGGAAGAAGACGAAGGGAATGAAGGAGAAGATAAAGGAGAAGCTGGGCGGCGGAAAGCACAAGGAAGAGGATGAGCATCGGGAACACGCTACAACTACTGCCTCCGCCGCTGCCGCCACTCCCACCACCACCACTCCTGCTGCAGGAGCCGGAGGGAAGTCTCATGAGCATGAGAAGAAGGGAGTGTTGGAGAAGATAAAGGAAAAGCTACCAGGTGGCCATCACCATTCCCACTAAATCTATCTATACCCAGAGAGGGAGGGAGCAGAGAGCAAAGAGTTAGGGGGGGGGGGGGGGGGATCAGGGGTTTGTGTGTGGCTATAGCCTATAGATATATAGGAATATAAATAAATTGTACGTGTGGGCTTGCTGTACGTGAGAGTCGATTCTGCTGGTGTGTTGCGCGTATAGATCATACGCATGCATGTATGTATGTCGTGGTGTTCATAATTCTGAACTGGTAATTAAGCTTCTCGTGTCCTACAACTTTCTGTATTTGTTGAGTTTGCTGCGGGGAACTGCAATTGCACTCTGTTGCAATGATCTTTTTCAAGCTTTTAAAAAAAAATTAGAGACATTTTTTTTCAGATTTTGAAGTATCTAAAAATCTGTTTTGAAATTTGTCAGAAAATAACAGTTTAGCAAAAATCTAGGTTGATTCTTTTAGGAGTGTTGGTGTTTTAAAATTTTAATTGAGATTTGAAATTTAAAGAAAAAAATTATCATATTTTATGAAAGGTTATTATATCTTTTGTCTTAATTTATATAAATTTATTATTATTAGTATTCGCCTCTGAAGTTGATTAAATGTTAACATGTGTGATAAATTAGTTTTATATTTATTAATATTAAATTTACAAAATTAAAAGAAGGGTTTCTTTTTGGTATATTAAGAATTTAAAAACGGACATAAATACATTTGAAGGAAAGGTTTTTTATATGATAGTGAGTATTAAAATTTTGCTGATTCAATTCTTATCATTTGTAATTTTTGATGCAAAATTAAAGTGCCGTTTAATCTCCACTTTTTTGGTTAATGGCAAATCAAACTATAGCTCAATTTGGCAAAATCTCATTTTAGATCAAAATATGATGGGCCAATTGTTTATAGTGTGACTTTTACATTTTGAAGTTTGTAAACAAAGAAGGAAAAAAAACCATGAAAAAGAGGCAACACAACAGGGACTCGTCGACGAGGGTCTGCTTGTCGATGAGAAGATTTCGAGAGCTAATAAATCTAAGGTGTATGATCATCGACGAATTTCCTGTTTTTGTCGATAAGTGTCCTTCTTCGATTTGTCGAGGACAGACTAATCTTCTGTTCTCGTCGACGAGTGCGCTTAGATTGTGAGAAGAAATTTAAATTTTAAACTTGAACGTTGGGATAGTTAGGTTATTGGAGGGAAACCTTCGAAGGACTATTATATATGTACTTCTGAACGTATTTTGTACAGAGAGATCATCATAAAACAACTTGTGTATTATGATTTTCACATTGTAGCGAATATTTTGGGTCATTTGCTTATTCTTGAGTTATTAATTGTTGTTTTCTCATTCATATTGGTTGAGTGTTGTTGAAACTTAGTGCTTCATTCGTTGCACATTTACATCTTTCGATGTGTGTGTCCTATACTCGATTTATATAACAAATTGGTATTAGAGCGATAGTTGTCATGGCATCGAGATCTTCTTCTGTAAGATTTGACGTAGTCGAATTCGATGGAATCAGGAACTTTGGTTTATGGAATAGGAGAGTTGAGGACATTCTTGTGCAACAAGGAATGGGAAATGCATTACTTGTGTTCAACTGGATGGAATGGATGAAGCAACATGGGGAGAATTGCAAGCAAAGGCCGCTTCTACAATACGCTTGTGTTTGGCTAATGATGTAACACCCCGACCCCGAGGGGCCTAGGATATTAACTTTTTACTACTGATTTTACAGCGGAAGCAAATAAACTCAATTTTATTTAAACCAGAGCGCTAATTATTCATGTTACAATCACTTATTTCAAAAGAAGAAAATTACACAAACGTAAATATCTGAAATCATACTAATGTTTCTAATTAATCTTTATTTTTCTAATCCCCACCCGCATGCTTGCTAAGCCTGATTTCCGACATGTCCTTCAGAGTTATCTGAAATAAAATATGATTGGGGTGAGACGACGCTCAGTAAGTAAATAAGATTATTATTAGTGTGTGGCCAAAATGAGCTTTTAAAGAATTTCGTAAAACAATATTTAATACTATAACTTCAAAACTGTTTTTAGAATAAACATAAATTTAAAAATTCCTGCATAAAACTTTTTCATCAATTTTAACAGTAAATTTTTATAATCATATACTATAACTGTTAAATTAAACTTTTAACTTTAAAACTGTAAAAATATTTAATGATAAACATACATATACTTTTCCTTGTACGTTTTCCTTAGATCGTCATTTAAGCACCAAAATGATCCTTTTCACGTAAACTTACACTTTTCCTTCAAATCATCAGTAACTTTGTACACGTAATTAAATATGTATAAACATATATTGTAAAAACCCACCCTTAGGCCTGTTTGCCATAAGTCATGTTTACCCCCATGACTGGGTTGTGCGGTCCGAAGACTGGACTTAGCTGGCTGGCCGACCAAACTAAATCAACGTACGTAAACTTTAAGTGAGATTTTCCTTATTAAGTTCTGGTCCGGAACCAGGTGTGCACTCAGGAGAAATCCACTAACATAAATAACCACTCTGTAAACAGTGTGGGTGCACTCTGATCCGTATAAACTTTAAGCTGCGATACCGAGCATCTGTAACTTTGAACTTTCGTTGCCATAAGGGGTTTGAAAATCAACTTATTATCATTTATGCAATTTAAAATAATATCGTGAAAATCTCATCTTTACTCATATTTACATTAAAAAATGTAACGTAGAAATAAACTCATGCCACACAATTTTTGTGTTAAAAATATATATATAATTTTATTTTTGAATAGAAAGAAATGCTGAAAATTTACCCGAGGGGATTGGAACATTTCTTAACCCAAAAATAGATGCAAGTATATTAAAGATAGAACTGGTATAATTAAATATGCGTGAAAATAAACTCATGAAAATTTTGTGGAACTAATTGACATAATTAAAATTTACATACAAAATAAACTCGGGTATGAATTTAAAATAAAAAGAAACTAACATAATCAAAATTTACTTACCTTCTTCTTTCACCGTGTGCTACGAACACAATAACTATCTTTAAGATATGAGATCGGAAAGAGTGGGTGAGTGAGAACTTAATCAAAATTCTCACTCCACCACAAATTCTTTCACTCACTAATCCTTCTCTTCCTTAGAAAATTGTTGTGAAAAATGAAGGTTGAGAGCTCCCTATTTATAGGAAAATTTTGGGGAAGAAATAGAATTTATAAAAGTGTGGGGAGATGGGTGAAATTATAATTTTTTTAAATTAAAGAATGGGCAAGGGATGGGCAAGGTATGGGTTGAGTATGGGATAAGGATGGAAGCCATGTGGGAGTGCTTGCCACCATTCCCACTAAATAATTTTTTTTTTAATTAATTACTTACCTAATTAATTAATCAATAACTTAATTAATTATTCTATTATTTTATTATTTTTTTCTAATCATTATTATCGTTATTATTATCATTGTTATTAATTTTAAACTACTTTTAGTATTTATTTATTTTTGAACAAGAATTAAATTTTAAAACTCATGTGGGCCCCACATGGTCTTGTGGGCCCCACACAACTTCGAGACTCGAATGGATCCTACGTAACTCGAATAACTCTTATACGATTTTATGCATCCTACATAGTTTTGAGACTTGTGAAAATCTCCATACGGCTTCGGGACTCATGTGGGCCCCACACAGTCTTGTGGGCCCCGCATAGGATACCTATATTATTATTATTTTATCATATATTTCTACAAATTATATCAGTTAAAACATTATTTTATGTACTTATTTACGTATATAAACAGTGTCTTGTGGCTCCGGGACTCATGTGGACCCCACATAGTCTTGTGGGCCCCACATATGATACCTATATTATTATTATCTTATTATGTATTTTCGACAAATTATGTCTGTCAAAACACTATTTTATGTATATATACTTATTTACGTGTACAAATAGTGTCTATCCTGTTTATCCTATGAAATTCCATTTTGACCAGGCCGACCTCCAGGGAGCGACTGAGCCGCAATGGTCTCTGAGCACTCGCTAAGACAAGGTCTTTCTTAGGCATCAAACATGGAATCAAGGACCCTACAGAAAAACACTTCTATATTGATATTAACTTAATGACCATTTTTATTTTATTATAATTATGCTTTAATCGTATATATATTTTTGGGTCATCACAAATGAAGTATTCTATCGGGTGATGGAGAAGGATTCTCCAGCGGCTATATAACGAAAGTTAATAAACTAGTACATGTCCAAATCTCTAAACAATAAAATTTTTCTTAAGTAACGTTTGTGTATTGACTTAAGATGGTTGAAGGATCAAACTTAGATCAACATATTAATACTTTCAATCAAATCATTAGTGATTTGATAAGAGCTAATGTTAAGTTTGATGAGAATGGCAAAGTTTTGATGTTGTTAAACTCTTTGCCCTCAACTCATACCTATGAAAATCTTGTGACCACTCTTACGTGGGGAAAAGAAACTCTTGATCTTGAAAAGATAACAAGTGATTTACTAAATTTTCATCAAAGATTGAAGATATGTGATGAAGGAGAAGGACTTGTGGTAAAGAGTAATAATGAGCGAGGCAAAGGAAAAACAAAACATGGATCAAGTCAAAAATCTCGTAATCAATTCAAGAAGAAAAAAAAATCCGGTGTTACAAATGTGGTAAAAAGGGTCATGTGAAACCAGAGTGTCCGGATTGGAAGAAGGAATATTTTAAGAAACTTGAGGGTGCTTCAAAATATGCGAATGTTGTTCAAGAAGGAGATTCAGTGTAGTGACCTAAAGAATAATAATATTTTAATAATAAAGAGGGAGGAAAATGGAAACAGGAACATAAGGAGGCCGTAGACTTCGTCGACGACATCGCACTTTGGAGATAATGATAATTTATAGGAATTTACCATGGCCTCGTTGACGAATACAGGGAATTCGTCGACAAGGGTACAACAGGACCTCGTTGACAAAGGCGAGTTTCGTTGACGAGAAAATACCGAGAGAAGAATTTAGACTACTCTGAATTTTGTCGACGAAGGGTAAGGTTAGTCGACGAATTTCCTTAAGGACTCATCGACGAGATGATGTGGCTCGTCGAAGAATCCCGCAGTATAAATAGCCCTAAATTGATTTTAATCGCCAAAATTTGCCACAATTTCTCTCTCTCTCTCTACCCTTACGGCTCCTCCCTTTTCTTCCTTCAATTTCGGCCCCATTAGTCGCCGGATCGATGATCTGAGGCCACCACAACGTTCCTGGCAGAGTTCTCTTCAAGTCTGTCGAAGCAAATCGTTGGTGAAACGAAATTGGAACTCATCCCAAATTCAGAGTAAGGTATTTTATTCAGTTTTTGGCCTTCTGACAGCTGTAGGAAATGATGTAAGCGAAGAAATATTGATATTTTGTTATGAGATTTATGGTTTTCAAGGTGTTGAGTGGAGAACTCTACGGGTGTTGGACTTGTTAATAGTAGGAGATTTTTAGTAGGAAGTAGGTAAGGGAAATATGCTATGCTAGGTTATTTGATAATGTTTTCAGTATAAAATTATAAATGTTCCACCAGAGTATTGTTTACAATAGAGATTTACACAATTTATTAAATATGATTAATATGTTTTAAAATTACTGTGTGGCTTGAGAATATAGATATGGTATAGAAACATACTTTACAATATTTTTCAGAGATGTGTTTTACAGAATATACAAAGAATGTATTTTACAGCAATTATAGAAATACCATGATTATACAGTTTTACAGTACCATGACACACAGATTTATAGTTAATTATAGAAACACAGTTGATATAGATGCAGTTTTCCACAGCGTCATGGTTTATACAGTTATTACAGAATCATGGTAAAACAAATAGTTGTATATAGAGATGTATTATATAGTATCAGACCCTGTTAGACCATACAGTTTACAGACCACGGTACCGTAACTACATACAGTTTATAGAGTGCAACCACTTATTCAGATAATACGTGGTATAAAGGTCGATCGCATAGAGCCCACAAGTGGATAGGCTTCCCACCAGACATGGGTTGAGGAGGGTTGATGAGACTATAGAGTATAGTGATTTATTCCTAGTTGGCCAGCCAGGGTAAATCCTGACTACGGGCCGCACAACCCTGTTATGAGGGGTTAAATCATGACACACAGTTATCCACAGGGAAGTTTACAGTTATTATTATGTTTATACAGTT
Organism: Malania oleifera; assembly: GCF_029873635.1. NCBI lineage: Eukaryota > Viridiplantae > Streptophyta > Magnoliopsida > Santalales > Ximeniaceae > Malania > Malania oleifera. Next base: position 8,462,143 of record NC_080421.1, on the reverse strand, counting down.
TTACAGAAATAGAAAATATATACATATATTAGCAATATTTTGAATAGAAACCTAAAGTATAGAAATGTTAAGCAACAGGTAAAAGATGAAAATTATATTTCTAGTATTGTGCATTACAGATTCATTGATACATGACTATATAGTAATAGATTTTCTCAGTATTGTAGCTCATTTGTCACACACTAGCAATAGCATATTTCGTCTTACTGAGTTTTGGCTCATCCCGGTATTGAATTATTTTTCAAGTGAGCCAGTTGGGCAAGCGGACCAGGCTCCCAGATAGAGGGGTGATAGTACTGCCCTGTCAGAGAGAGTGAGTACATTTTTGGGAGTATTTTGCATAGCCCTCACCAGTTCAGGATATTTGGGGAACACTCATATATGTGTATTTTGGGAAACTTGTTAGTACTCTGGTATTGTATATAATTATATATGGATATGCTTATTTGATTTCCGCTTCTCGCTGCTTAGGTTGATGATTGGGTTTAATCCAGTGCGGTATCAGAGCATTTTAAATGTTATAGTATATATATATATAACCCATTTAAATAGTACGTTGTTACATTCAGCGTGTAGTTATGGTGATGTTCTATCAGTTTCAGCGAGGTCGGATAAAAATGTTTGATGGTGCTGTAAGAACGTTGTGTAATGTAAGACATATACCAGACTTGAGGAAGAGTTTGATATCACTCAGTACTTTGGATTGTAATGGCTTTAATTACAAGTCCAAAGGTAGAGTTTTGATGGTATGGAAAGGTAATTTGACTGTAATGAAAGGGCAGAAACTGGATGGGAATATCTACACATTACAGGGAACTACCGTTGTAGGTGGAGCTGCAACCATAGATGCCGAATCAGATGAAACCGTCTTGTGGCATATGTGCCTTGGGCATATAGGGGAACATGGCATAAAATATCTACACTAGAGAAATTGTTGAAGGGATTGAAATCATTCCAACTGGAATTTTGCAGGATTTGTGTTCTTGGAAAATAGAACAAGGAAAGGTTCAGATCAACTATACACAAGACAAAAGTTATTCTTGATTATGTGCATTCAAATGTTTGGGGTCTGGTTAGAATTGCATCAAAGGGTGGACATGTGTATTATATGAGTTTCATTAATGATTACTCAAGGAAGGTATGAGTTTACTTCATACGTCACAAATCAAATGTGTTTGCCAAGTTTAAGGTTTGAAAGGCTGAAGTGAAAAACCTGATAGGAAGGAGAATCAAATACTTGACGTTGGATAATGGGACCGAGTACGTTGATTCTCGGTTTATGGAGTTTTGTGAGCATCAGGGCATCAAGAGACACTTTATAGTTCGTCGAACACCTCAGCAAAATGGTGTGACAGAATGGATAAACTAGACTCTTGCTGATAGGGCTCGGTGTCTCAAATTAAATGTAGGGCTACCAAAGAACTTCTGGCCCGAGGCAGTGAGTATAACTTGTTTTCTGATAAATTGATCACCAAGGGCATTACTAGAGGGTAGAGTGGTAGAAGAGGTTTGGACGGGAAATGTAATAAACTACTCCGGATTGAAAGTATTCAGGTGTCTAGCCTATATTCACGTATCTAGTGAGGAGAGGTGTAACGACCCGAAGAATAATGGTATTTAAATAATAAAAGAAAGGGAAATGGAAACCGGAAACAGAAGGAGGCAGTCAACTTCGTCGACGACGTTGCATTTTGGAAAGGATAATCGCAGGAATTTTTCAACTCCTCGTCGACGAATACAAGGGACTCGTCGACGAAGGTTGGAGTTCGTCAACGAAAATATAATTGGGCTCATCAGCGAGGAAATACCGAGGGGATGATTTTGGGGTTTCTGAATTTCGTCAGCGAAGGGGAGAGTTCGTCGACGAATTTTGTATTGACCTTGTCGACGAGGTGACATGGCTCTTCGACGAAGGCCACAGTTTAATTAGGCCTAAAACTCATTTTTGGCCGAAATTTCTTACGTAACACCTCTCTCTCTCTCTCTCTCTCTCTCTCCTACCCTTCGGTCCCTCCTCCTTCTCTTTTCGATTTCGAATCGGATTTTCGCCGATTCGACGATCTGAAGCCACCACAATGTTCCTGAGAAAGTTTTCTGTAAGTCTGCCAGAGTGGCTCGTTGGTGGGGTTGAAGTGGAAACCATCCCAAATCCAGGGTAAGACTTTCTACTCAATATTTGGATTTTTGACAGTTGTAGAAAGTGTTATACGCGTAAAAATACTGAATTTTAGTTCTAGGGAATGTTGTTTCCAGGGTGTTGAGTTGGGAACCCTATAGGTGCGGGACAGATTTTTTTAGGGGCTTTTCAGGAATCAGGTAAGGGGATAAACTAAGTTAGTTCTTTTTAAGAAAATGTATATATATATATATATATATATATATATATATATATATATATATATATATATAGCATTTGATTTAAGGAAAGTAAATACGTTCATATATATATGATTTATATTTGAGAAAATACTGTTGAAAATGATGGTATGTTGAATATATGAAAAATCTGTTGGTGTGGCATGAGTATAAAATGTTATGAAATACTATTTTCTGGAAATGTGATTATGATAAAAAATTTTATAATGGAAAATCGGCGTACAGGCCGAACTATATGTAGGATTTGCCAGCGTACGGGTTGAGCCATGGATATGATTTGCCAGCGTACAGGCTGTGCTATGTGTATGATTTGTTGGTGTACGAGCCGAGCTATGGATGTGATTTGCCAGTGTACAAGCCGAGCTATGGATGTGATTTGCCAGCGTACGGGCTGGACTATGATATGATTTGTCAGCGTACGGGCCAATGATTTTCATGAAATACGTATATATGCAAAATGATATGATTGATTTTAAAATTGATGATATGAAATATCCATGTATCACGGTTTCAATATATGTTATATGGTATCAGAACCTGGTTGGCTTGGTCTAGGCTAGCACTTGCACAGTACCGTTGCTATGTGCCTATGGTCTTCGTGATCATGATATTTGTGTTAACGTCACTGTACGGAGCGATGTGAGATTGGATGGTCGATGTGGTTTTTAAGAAGTGTGTAAGCGCCGCTGGTGTACGGACCAGGTCTGGTAGACCCATCAGACTTACAAACTATACTTTTGACTTAGCAGTGGTCGACCAACCATTGTCAAGTCCCGCCTTCGGGCCACACAACCCAGTCATGTGGGGGTAATACATGACAGCAGCAACTAACCTACCAAGAATGTTTTTGTATTATATTATATGAGATGAATATGTTTATTATAATTCAGTATATTTTGTCATGCTTTGATGATATATATGTTTTCCCAGATTTGACAAAACAGTTACTGAATATGTTCTGTATGGTATATGTATAACACGGAATACTCATGTTGCCACACACTAGTATTAGTTTATTTCCCTTACTAAGAGGTGTCTCACCCCAAAATTTTATAAAATTTTTAGGTGCCCCAGATAGTAGAGCGGGTAAAGTCCCGCTGATCCAGTACGGTAGATCTGCCCTTCCAGAAGGGTAAGTATTTGATAGGGTCGGATGTATTTTGTGGAAATGGCCCTAAGACATGTTTTTGGGTTGGGTGTTGTGTATGTATATATATATATATACAGTGATTGTAGTAACTCTGGTATTGTGATGTATGGTATAATGAGGTGTTTGTGATTATGTTTCCTGCTACATAGGCTTCTGTGATGTATTTTTGATGTATCCCTGGTACCCATGGGTCCAGGTGGATTATGATCTGCTGAGATTGGTGATATTGATTTTATTATATTTTGAAAAAAAATATTTATATGGAAATTAAGCAGGCTGTCACAAGAGGTGTAAGTTTGACCCAAAGTCTCGTCGTTGCATCTTTTTAGGATATCCATAGGGTGTAAAGGGGTATAAGATGTGGGACCCAATGGCAAACAAGGTGATGATTAGCAGGGATATAGTCTTTGATGAAAATGTGATGGTGAAGCGTACTCAATAGTGTGATGAACAGAAACAAGAGCCAGAAAGTTGGGGCAGTGATGAACATGTTGTGCAGGTGGAGTTGAAAGCTCAGGGCAACAACAATGATCATGGTCCTATGGTTGCAGGGAGTTCTAACTCGAGAAACCAGTAAGTCGATGATATTCCTCTACGGAGATCTAGACGCACTATCAAACCTCCACCAAGGTATGAGTTTGAAGAGTTAGTGTCTTATGCATTTATTACTAGTTGCCACGATCCAACTATATTTTAAGAGGTTGTGCACGGTTAGGAGAAAAGTAGGTGGATGTGATCAATGATTGAAGAGATGGAATCACTTCATAAGAACCAAACCTGGGAATCGGTGGAGCTTCTAGATGGGAAAAGACTTATAGGCTGCAAATGGGTTTATAGGAAGAAGAAGGCAATATCAGAAAGGAAGGTGAGAAATTCAAGGTATAGTTGGTGGCAAAAGGATACTCACAGAAGAAGAGGATAGATTATGATGAGATTTTTTCCTCGGTGGTTTGACATACTTCTATCAGAATTGTGTTGGGGTTGGTAGCCCATTATGATCTTCATTTGGAACAAATGGACGTAAAGACAGCATTTCTTCATGGTGACTTAGAGGAATAAATCTACATGGTCTAGCCGGAGGGATTCATTGAATTGGAAAAAGAAAATTTAGTTTGCAGGTTAAAGAAATCTCTTTATGGGCTGAAACAGTCTCCAATGCAATGGTATAAAAGGTTTGATTCCAACATGATCAAAATTGGCTACAAAAGGTGTGAGTATGACTACTGCGTATATGTGAACAAACTTGATGATGACTCACTTATTTTCTTGTTATTGTACGTCAATGATATGTTGATAGTTGCAAAAGATTTAACTGAGGTGAATCAGTTAAAGCACTTGTTGTATAAGGAATTTGACATGAAAGATCTTGGCTTAGCCAAGAAAATACTTGGGATAGAGATTCGCCGAGACAGGACTACAGAGAGATTATAACTATCTTAGGGCGATTATGTGCATGAGGTGTTGGAGAGGTTTAGCATGACTGATGCAAGACCAGTGAGTGCACCTATAGCGAATCATTTTAATTTGTCTACTGCAGATTGCCCAAGTACGGATGAGGAAATTTGGGATATGTCGAAGGTCTCCTATGCTAGCGTTGTGGGCAGTTTGATGTATGTCATGGTATGTACGAGACTAGATTTGGCTCATGTTGTGAGCATGGTAAGTAAGTTTCTCTCTAATCCAGGAAGGCAGCATCGGGAAGCCTTCAAATGGATACTCAGATACTTATGGGGTACATCAGGATATGGCATCATGTTCGGCAAGTAACAAGGTTGTCCTTCAGTTATGAGGTTTGTAGATGCTGATTATCCTGGAGATATGGATGACAGAAGGTCTACAACTAGATATGTATCTACCCTTGTAGGAGGACCGGTATGTTGAAGATACATGGTACAGTCTCTAGTACCATTATCCATGACTAAGGCAGAATATATGGCAGTTGCCGAAGCTGCAAAGGAAGCCTTATGGCTTATCGATTTAGTCAGAGAGCTGGGGTTACAATAAGATGGAGTGGTACTGCATTGTGATAGTCAGAGTGTCATTTACTTGGCAAAGAATCAGATATACCATGCTAGAACCAAGCACATTGATGTGAGGTTCCACAAGGTTCGGGAATTGATTGCTTCGGGTGAGCTTGTGTTGGAGAAGGTTCACACGTCTAAAAATGCAGTGAATATTCTGACGAAATCGGTTAGTTCTGAGAAGCTCAAGCATTGCTTGGACTTACTCCATGTTTCCAATTGATAAAAAGGAGACAAACCCAACCGAGCGTTTCAAGTTCAAGGTGGAGTAGTTAGACATGTTTTTCAGAATTCTCCTAAGGGGCATATAATCGCCAAGGTGAAGATTGTTGTTTATGGCATGGCTCTTATACTTTCGAGTTTGTAAACATAGAAGGAAGAAAAACATGAAGAGACAACACAGCAGGGACTCGTCGATGAGTGCCCTGTGCTCGTCGACGAGAAGATCCCAAGAACCAGGAAATCTCAGGGTGTATAATCGTCGACAAACTCCCTATTTTTGTCGACGAGTGTCCTTCTTTGATTCATCGACAAATCCCTTGTTTTCGTCGACAAATGCGCCTGGGCTGCGAGAAGAAATTCAAATTTTGAATTTGAACGTTCGAGTGGTTAGTTTATTAGAGGGAAACCTCCAAGGAACTATTATATATGTACTTTTGAACTTATTTTGTACAGAAAGATCATTGTAAAACTCGTATCTTGTGATTTTCACATTGTAGTGAATATTTTGTGCCATTTTCTTGTTCTTGTGTTATTGATTGTTGTTTTTTTCATTCATATTGGTTGAGTGTTGTTGAGACTTAGTGCTTCATTCGTTGCATGTTTACATCTTCCGCTGTGTGTGTCCTATACTCGATTTACAACACCTATTTTGTTTTTCTTTATATTTTTTGTGACTCGACATTTGTTATCTTTGAACTTGAATTTTGTCAATTTTTAGAGGGTAGTAACTAAATAATCAAAATAATTTGGTATTCACATTCAAATTTTAGTTTTAATTATACTTGGAACTCGATTTACAAATTTAAAAATACATTTAGGATTGAACATTTAATATGAACAATTTTATGAGATGCCCCTCAATTTATAATTAGAACCTTTTATAAACCTTTCACGTAAGTATTAAAAATGGTCTTTTCAAAAGTTTACATTTTCTTGTCTTTTTAAGGATGAATTAAGGATCTTACATGGAAAAAGAAAGAAGAAATAAATAAATATATATATATATAATATTTTTTTCTCTATTAAATATTATTAAAAATAAAAATTTATTTTAATATAATTAAATTTTTTTAAAAAAATATATATGATATGTAAAATTGAGTTATTTTATATATCTGCTATATTATATATTTTCTTTTTCATTCTCTTTGATAACCAAACATGAAAATGAGTATTCTTTTAATTTTTTTTAATATTTTATGAGAAGTCTTAAGATTAAATGAATGACTATTTTTATTTCTTTTTTTATTTTTTATTTTATTGAGTTGAGGAAATATTAATATAATTAATTTAAGAGACAAAGGATTAAAAATAGCTCAACTTAAGAATGTTGGTTCCAAGTCCACTAGATTTTGCCTGTAGGAAAATCACAATGTGGCAATATATGGTACAAAATAAAATGTTAATAATGTGTAAAATTAAATTTTTGTTTATACATCAAGAGTAGAAGTTACTTCTCTATATAACCTATAAATAGACTACCTCCGCCCCCTTTCAAAGCACAACTAATACATTTTTTTTTTTTTACATACTTATTCTCTCAGTCATCTAGTAGTAGTCTATTCTATGATTATCTAGTTATTTTTTCAATATTTATCCTTTTTTTTTCCTTCTTTCACATTGGATAATCGAATACTATAGTTCTTAAAGATCTAGAGTTTGTAGGTGTGCACAAATCTACGTCTCATTAAGTAATCTTATAGACCGTACACTTTGTACTAGGTTAGACTTGTAAAGTTATAAATGCTTCCCATTACAACTTACTTTAATTAGAGAGAATATGATCAAATGTTGCAACTTATATTAACTTGAAAGCTCGAGATCATATGAATAACCCAAGCTCCCATGACCAATTTTGTATATTTAATCATAAGTTCAATTTAGTAGCAATATTTTCATTCCCTAATTTGGTGCCACTTGGATAGGTCTAAAGAACTCACTTAAGTTGAAGTTTTAGGTCATCAAAAAATATATGTATTGTATAATTTGTAATTTCATAAGATGCAATAACTCTATTTGTTGCTAGTTGTTTTTTTCTTTTCTCCTTTTGAGCACAATCCTTTCTCATATAGTAAAGATATAATAATAAAATTATTAATAAATAAAGGGAAAATAAAATTACATCCCTTACCAATGAACTATTTAGTTAGAACCTCATGACTCAGCCTCCACTCTTCATTAAGAAAAAGCAGCTAGCAATATACAATATGAACGCACCAATCTTATTCTTCCAACATCTTTTCCCCTTCATAATGTATAACTTTAGCAAAAACATATCGGATTAAAGGGAATAAGTTTTTTTGGAAACGGGAAGTGTAAAGGTATTGTAGTATGTGGCTCATATTGAGTGGAGTATGTGTACAAAGAAAGCAATTTTTTGAGCTTGTAATTTGTTGTGAAAAATAAGGGCAACCTCTCCCAACAATGCGCAGTGGAATGAACATTGTATAAAGGATCACACATACATATTTACAACAAATAAAATGGTGATAAATAGAAACATTCGACAACCATAGTAAGATAAAGAGAATAAAGATAAGTGCAGCGACACCACGAATTATGTGGTTCGACAAAACCTACATCCACAGGACCAATCGGCAAGAGATTCACTATGAAAATCAAAGTCTCACAATACAATGATCTTCACTTATTCTCTCACCCTCTCTTACTCTCATACATGTTGAAATATATCTAGAATGACATATATAACAACCCTTTAGAGGTTTCCCTCCGAATGCCCAACCACTCCAACGTTTCAATTCAAAATTTAAATTCTTTCTCACAGCCCAATGACCACTTGTCGACGAGAATAGGGCTGTAACTACCTACTTAATTAATTGATTTTTTTTTTCCATAATAGCAATTAACATACTCTGACACCATCGTATTAACCTAAGCAGCGAGAAGCAGAATCATACAAATATAACCTAAACCATTACATTCAATACCAGAGTTCTGAATTGTTTTGTAATATATACAACATAACTATATCCCCAAAATGCCCTCAACTAGCTAGGGCTACACAAAATCATTCCCAAAAATGATACTCACTTTGCTGACAGGGCACTACAAACGCCATTCTATTTGCGAGTCTGATCTGCTCGCCTACCTGGATCACCTGAAAAATATTTCAACACTGGGATGAGCCAACGCTCAGTAAGAGAAAATATGTTATTACTAGTGTGTGGCAAATGAGCTACTATATATATATATATATATATATATATATATATATATATCATGAAATCAGTTTCATATAATCATGAATAACTGAGTACAATACAAATAATAAACTACACCACCCCTTTTCCCCTATTGCTTGACATATCAGTATTAAGGTTATAATTCAAAATACTTCTAGTGTATATAGTAGGATCCCTGTTTTTTTAAATCAATACGTAAGTAATAGCAACTGAAACTGTTCCCTGTGGCTATCTGTGTCATGACATGCCCCTCATGACGAGGTTGTGTGGCCCGTAGGCTGGATTTACCCTGACTGGCCAACCAGGAATAAATCACTGAACTCCGTCAGTCAACCAGCCCACCTCAACCCATATCTGGATGGGGAGCCTAACCTCTTCAAAGGCCTAAGTGGTCGACCGTACCACGTATATCTGAATAGGTGGTTGCACTCATAAAGTAACATAGTATCTGTAGCAACGGTATCGTGCTCTGAAGCTGCAAGTCCAACAAGGTCTGATATCGTATAATATATTTTTATATACATGTTTATCTAATTTACCATGATTCTGAAGTATTGAAATAACCATGATGCTACATAACGTACTGAAATTTGAATAATCATTACATGGAACTGCATATTCGTAATACTGGAATTCGTGTTATCATGGTACTGAAATATCGTAAAATCATGGTATTGAAATTTGTATAATCATGGTACTGAAATGCGTATAATCATAATACTGAAATTCGTAAAATCATAAAACTAAATTCATAAACATATCCCCGTACCATATACATAATCATAAGCCACACCATACTAAAATACATAATTTTTGTAAATAAATAAACTGCATAATATTCGAAACTTTCCTAGCATAGCATATTTCCCTTACCTTAACTTTGAAAAGCCCCTAGGGAATACAAGCCTAACACCCGCAGGGCCTTCTACAAAACACCCTGAAACCAATATTTTTCAGAACTAAACATCAGTATTTTTCTGCCTATATCATTTCCTATAACTACCACAAGGCCAAAAGGAGACTAAAAGGTCTTACCCTGAATTTGGGATGATTTCCAACTCCGATTTCTCAACGATCCGCTCTGGTAGATGAGTGGAGAACTCTGTTAGGAGTGTCGTAGTAGCTTCAAATCGTCAATCCAGCGACCGGTGGGGCCGGAAATGAAGAGAGAAGGGAGAGGGAGTCGTAGGAGAGAGAGAGAGAGAGAGAGCGGCGAGTGAATGATAAAAATCTCGGGTTTCCACTATTTATAAAGTTAGGTTCGTCGACGAAGTCTACGGCCTCCTTCTGTTTTTGGTTCTATTTTCTCTCCCTCTAATATTTAAAATGCTATTATTCTTCGAGTCACTACAAGGGCACTCGTTGACGAGCTAAAGAAGGCCACTCGTCGACGAGTGTTTGCTATTGCCCTGCACAAAGACCACATCCATATGCTTTTCCCTTTGTTTATAAACTCCCGAAATATAAGAGTCACACCATTAACAACATAATTTATTGTTTTATTAGTTGGGACGATTAATGGGTTGGGGTGCAGGGGGTAACGTCCCCGTGATACGGTACAAGAGTATTTGAGGAATTTTTCTAATACCTCTGTATGGTTATGGTTAGTATAAATACATATAATGTAACTCTACTTTTATACAGTGAAATTCAGTCGTTGCTCGCTCTTGGATGTAGGCATATTACCGAACTAAGTTAAATTCATGTGTTTTTGTTGTTTTATTTATGCCTTTGTTTTTCCGTACTGTTTATCATAATTGCCGCACGTTTCACAACAAAAGATTATGGTCATCGCATAATAAGTGAAGAGAGTTTCTTCTAAAATAAGTCAATTATAATTCATCCATCACAACAAAATAGAATGAAAGGGCAGCGGAATAAAATATAAAAAATCATATAATGAGTATGTGTAGAAGTGTATAAAATAATTAACTATTAAAAAAATTAAAATAATTAGTAATTAACATTATAAATCAGCCACTTAAGATTTATGTAAAAAATCTTTATGAATAAATAATTGAAAGGCCAACGTCAGTTTTCAATCTTTCATAATGTCAGAGTGGTAGGTTACAAATAATTTTTTTCTTAATATATGTATCTTTGATTCTTGAGGAGCATAGTTTTTTATTTCCTAAAAAAAAAATTTACATTTCTCTCTTGAAATTTGCCAAAATCTTTATGAAGCTTGCATTTGAATTAAAGATGTTACTTGAGAAAAATAAAAGAGAGTCAAATAAGAAGAGAAGTTTTTTTATTATATTTTCTATTTGAACAAATATTACTATAAAAAAAATAGAAGGACAAAAGACATTCACTTTTCTAGAAATTTAGTAAAAAAATAAAGACCTCCTCTAAAGTATTTTAAGAAAAAGACCTAAGGTTTTAAAAATATCACAAATTTTAATTAAAATTTCAAAAATAAGTTTATCAAAAAGATACAAATAATTCCTAAAAAATTGTCTTTTTTACAAAATACAAGAGAATGCTTGTATTTTTTTACCGAATCTCAAAAGTGGTCTTTCATAGTGAAATTTCAAATTTCATAAAAGGTTAGTTTCTTTTACCTCAAATAAAAATTTATTATAGCATAACTAAAAGTTTTAAAAAATTAAATAATATGTATAAAACCAAAAGAAAATGAAAATTTAAATTTATAAATTGAGAAGAGAGAGAGAGAGAGAGCTTCGGGTCACTTCCCTTGGCAGCTTGTCTTCTTTAACTTCTCTCTACCTTTCTCTCTCTCGCTCTCTCTCTCTCACTGAAGCATCACTGCAACTCGGAAACTCTTCCTCTTCAATTCCCGCCTATAAAACCCTCTCGCTCTCTGCAATGTTCTCCCAGTCCCATTCCCTCTCTCTAATCCCCAACCTCCTCTCTCTCTCCGCCAACTCTTCTCCTTCTCTTCGCTGCTCTCTCGCCTTCCCCTTCTCTTCACCTCCCCCCAACCTTGCCCTAGACTCTCCCCGAACCAAGCTCATTTCAACCATGACTTCCAATTCCAGGCTCTCGAGCTGCACCGCAACCGCTGACTTAGGGTTCGAACATTGCGATCTCGATAGGTTCGTGCACGTCGCCAACGAACTCGCCGACGCCGCCGGAGAAGTCATTCGAGGATATTTCCGGCGAAGATTTGAAATTCTCGAGAAGGATGATTTGAGTGAGTTGAAGAATTAGAAATGTTTAGAAGAACTACAAAAATGTGCTGAGTTAATAATGCCTGCATGAGCTTAAATCAATGCAGTCTTTCCTCTTGAAAGCGAAAGAAGCACTATAATAGCAGTGATCGTAGGACAAGTTTTTTTGGCTTGATTTCAATGTTAAACTGAAATTGTTGACTCTTCACTTATAGTGCTGTAATGGATGCCGTGCAGGTCCTGTGACAATCGCAGATCAAGCTGCCGAGGAATCTATGGTGTCGATCATATTGGAGAACTTCCCGTCGCATGCTATGTAAGCTATATATTTGCTTGCTTCCCTCATCCCCCTCCTCCCAATGTTTATTTTAATTTTTAATGTTCCTCTGTTGTTATTGCTGCAAAGCTAATAGTTCTGTTTTCAGTATCTGGTTTTTATTATGTTATTCAATTCTACTTACTGATCTAATATTAGATGAAAACTTGAAAAGTGATTTCAATCTATTTTTGAGGCAACTAAACTTGGTATTGTGAGGACTTAAATACGAAGTTATAGACTTATAAAGAAACATTGTTGGTGCTGATTGTAGAACTTTGATTGCAGTTATGGAGAGGAGAAAGGTTGGAGGTCTGAAGAGAAATCTACAGACTTTGTTTGGGTTTTAGATCCAATAGATGGGACAAAAAGCTTCATTACTGGTATTCTTTCTTTTGGTTCTTAAGTAATCATCTTAGGTTTAACATATTGAAAATTGCACATAGGTGATTGTATACTTTTATCTATTCCAGGCAAACCCTTGTTTGGTACTCTTATCGCTCTGCTACACAAGGGTAAACCGGTATGAATATGTTTTCGCAGAAAAGTTGCTTTTTTAATGTGTCGGATGCTATTGAAAAGTTTATACGGGAAAGAGAGTAAACTCTTTCTGCTCTTATAACATTTGGAACAATTACCTTATTTTTTCTTATTCATCCATGGTGAAGTTGGGATTGAATGATTTACATATAAGTGAGGCTTGATGTGAAGATCCTTGTTGGTTGTTATTCTCTTAAAACATTAAATATATTGGTTGTTGATTAAAATCTATATGAAAAACCAATACAGTAAAATGGGAAGAAAAAAATATGACTTCTTGGCTCATGATGTTCATACTTTGAGGATGTGAATTCTAATAAATTGATTTATTTTTTCTCAATATCAAAACCCCTAACAATACTCTATGTTGGTAATTATAACTCCAAATTCATAAAATAATAAATAAAGTGCTCAAATGTTAACAAATCAAATTTGTTTGAACTTCAAAACATTATTAACCCAAACGTTCTGCTAAAAAGTCTTCGTCAAAAATTGACATTTTTATTCTTCTTTCTTGCTCATCTTGATTTCCCTGCACTTTCTGCTTTCCATCATCTAAGTTGCCTAGATTTTTATTTTCTGAGGCGGCACAAGTCAGCGATTGATTGTCCTTCTAATATGCTGAATTATATTTCATGAACCTGCTCCTGGTATTATCATCATTATTATTTCCTTTTGCAGTTCAGGAGGCATGAATTAGTGCTGTAGGTTTAAAAGGTAATAAGCCTAAACATCCTACTAAGAAAAACTCATTCGAATAAGAACAACTGTGCTCTTATTTTTCTGTTGCTGCTGTTTTTTTTTTTTTTTCAATTCTTCAAATAGCCCAAACATGCACCTCGTTCATGTTTGTTTGCTCCCTCTTTTGCCCTTCTACTGCACCTGGTTAGCTCCAAAGGCGTGAATTATTGCTGTATATATAACATTTCAACACCCCTTGAACTGCTTCTTTAACTTAGATATGAAATAAGTGTCCAAAAACATACAGGTAACCTGAAGTTTTTCATTTGCTAAGATTTACTAGCTAATCCTATTTGTTGAAATATGAAGATACTTTAGTTGGATTGGCATATTGTGCTACCTTGGTCTTGCATAAGTGCAAGTCATTCATTGGAGTCTCATAATGGCACTGTCTTCCATTAGATGCATGGAAGCTGACTCCACCAGTCGTCATGCAAGGTTATAGTCAGTGTGATCCTTCTACCATTTATTGTAGTGTTGTTTTTCATGGTGTTTTGTTGTGAAGACAAGCTTTGGTTTCTCATTACTGATCGGTCATTAATTGCTTGTGCAAAGAATTGTTTTTGGCTTTACCATTATTTTTTATTACTTCCCTCAGTTGAATAACTGAATTATAATCATAAAATTGTCTCCGATGGGTGCATATTTTCTCTCAGATTCTTGGCATAATTGATCAGCCTGTATTAAGAGAGAGATGGATTGGGATAAGCGGAAGGAAAACTACATTGAATGGACAAGAAGTATCAACACGCACTTGTGCAAAACTCTCTGAAGCATATTTGTACGGTTTGTAGTCCTTATATCTTTTTAATTCTAAATAAAAGCATGTGGTGTTGAAAGTAGCAAAATTTAACATATTTAAAAAAGGGAAAAAAAAGTAAAACCTGCAACTTACATTTGATGAATTTTTCATTTGTGGCCTACTAGTTAATTTTTAATTTTTAGTTGCATATACACTTCCATGTGCAGTAGATGCCGAGATGTCTATAATTGGTTTCTGTTTTCTATTTAGGTATACAACCAGCCCACATCTATTTAGTGGAAATGCTGAAGAGGCATTTGCTCGTGTTAGAAGTAAGGTGTGTGCGCTCAATATAGGTTTTTAAGAAGAAAAAATATGCATATTCTTAAGCATAGACTGAAACAGAGTTGTGCTGCCCGATTTGGTACCAGTGACTGCTGGTCCAGAATTATCTTTTGCCTTTGTTTCGCAAGACTCCTCCAATTTGTAACACAAACTAGTGTGTTAGGCAGATTTTCAAATTCTGTCAAAAGTTCTTTTTCCTCTTTTCTTTTCTATTTTTTTGCTTTACTTTTAGCTTCTGTAACCATTTGAAGAATTACCAAGTAGCATAAAATGTTTTTGAAAATTTAAAAGACAAAGACAAAGATTGTTTACAAAACCAGTTATGTATGCTCTAGTTGCTGCATGTTTATTTAATGAACTTCAGCTTTATTAAATGTAAAAATTAAAAGACTTTTGGTTTTTTTTTATAATTTTATTTTTATGTTTGTATGGCATGCAGGTGAAAGTTCCATTATATGGCTGTGATTGTTATGCTTATGCCCTCTTGGCTTCTGGTTTTGTGGATCTTGTCATTGAGTCTGGCCTCAAGGTAGGTTGCCACCCATAATGTATAATATTCCTTAGTTATGTTGTCTTGGGCATATATGTGAGATTTGCTCTGTATGGTTTTAATGAAATCATTATTCATCAGGTAAAAGAAAATTGGAAAACTTTTGCCGTCAAATGCGGGCAAAAGTTTTTGCCCTTTTCTTCTTTTCAGCACTTGTGACCTTTGGATTCGATAGGCTGGATAATTCCTGCAGCCATGCAAATAAATATCATGTTGTTCAGTTGGCATTTGGCATGAGGAGATTAACACATAATTTTATCTTCCCCTAGTAAGTGAAAATTGCTTTCATTGTTTTAGCTAATCAGGATTTTAATGTTTTGACCAGCCGTACGATTTCCTTTCCCTGATACCTGTGATAGAGGGAGCTGGAGGTGTTATTACTGATTGGAAGGGGCGGCAGCTTTACTGGGAAGCTTCTTCAGATTCACGCCCAACAAGTATGACACATGAAGTTTGCTTTATTGGTTTTTTCCCCTCCTTTCAGTTGTTTGTTTCACATGAACTGCTTGATAGGAACCAAACCGAGGAACCAACTCTTTTTTATCTTTTACACTATGCGAACCATTTAATGTGCCATATTAGGCTTATTACTGGCTTTTTGTACATGTGGGTTGCGCTTCATTTATGGGTTGCATTTGAAGGTTTTAATGTCGTGGCTGCTGGAGACGAGCAGCTTCACCAACAAGCAGTAGATTCATTACAATGGCCATAGAGATTTGCCATTGACTGAGTACACATTTTGGCCTTCAATCTCTGTGCTGAAAACTAAGGTGAACTTTGGCAGCTGCAGCAATGGCGGAATGGATGGAACTGCAATGTATTCCATCATCCTATAATTATAATCATATTATGTATTTCAATAAGCCGCTCATAGGCAAAATTTATTGCCAAATGCAGAGCTTGATCAAGCTTGGATGATTAGGCAACTCATCTGAGGAAAGTGCATCTAAAAATGATCAATGCTTCTGTATTTTTATTCTGAACTCCAATCCCCAAGTGTCAAAATTCCCCAGGTTTGGCTTAGTAATTGTATTGTGCATTTGTTATGATTTCCTCAACATCTGATTTATTTGCATGTGCATAATCAAGATTTCATCTGTGCTCCCGAAGAGCAACCTTAGAGCAATTTTCTGATTCTCATGCAAGCATTTCACAAGCAGGGGATGGAGTTCATTTGCTTTCACTAATTTCGACCATTCAGTTTGTTGATGATGTCAATCTTCGGAACTTCTGTTAATTAGCTTTTTATCCAGGGAGGGATTGTGACGTTTTCATAACTATTGGAAAACCTCTTAAACATCCAAAGACAACTCAAAATTTGATGTGGCACGTACCACTGCAACGATATTCCAAGTGAACTTGATTTCTGTTTGATACGAGCAAAACTAAATTGGATTTGATCATCCATCTTGTTTTGAACTTAAAACATTAGGGAAAAAGAAAATTTTCAACAAAAAATAATCACAATTTAAATTTAGAGTAAAGAAATCAAATATGCAATAATCTAATAAATGAATGTTCTACTTTAAACACCATCACTATTTGATTTCTCTATTTTTAATTCTGTATTAATGAACCCCCTCCCTCCACCCAAAAAAAGTGAAGTAGGCTAATCGAAACTCTATTTTTAATTCTGTTTCAATGAACAAACCCACCCCCCCACCGTCCCAAAAATAAAAAAATGAAGTATGTGGCTAATCAAAACTGTTGTGCAAACTCCTCAACCCCGCCTTTGAAGATGCGCCATCAAATTACCGGGGATAAAGATAACTACTAGTTTTCCATTCTAACACGCTATAAATCAAGTAAGCTCTAAAATATATGATTTATTTGGATTGTTCCTTGCTGCCAGAAATAATGAAGGTGAAAATTTCTCCATGCTGCAGTCAGATTTCTGATCATTATCCACAGTATGAATAAACACACATTAACAAACCCAAACTTCCAATAATTGCAATGAGTGTTCCCTACAAAACCAGAATATATCTTACTGAACATCACGTTGCACCATCAGTCATCCATGTCACTTAAAATCCAACAAACTGGGATTGCAAATGCTTCAAAGGCCAGCACTGCCGCAGGCACATACTTGTGTTTCTTAGCTTGATTCAGTTTCCATACAGCCAGAGACGTTCCCAACTGATAGCACAAAGAGGATCTTAGTCCTTTCCAAAATCAGCATTGTAGTGTGCAGTGGATTCAAGTTTCTTCGCTTCGTTTAGTTTACGCACAGCCTGAAACGTTGGGGAGAAGGCAAAACAGGCAACAGTGAGAACTGAACATTCCTCACACAGAGATCTCCAAAGAACAGTCAAAAGTTTTGACAAATTATAGTATCAAAGTGCCAACAAACAATATTCTCAATAGATGCCTTTGCACATACAAGGAACACATTTTGATTTTCCAGACCTATAAGAAAGATGGTGTTGCAGAAATGTAGAAACATGATCTTGCACAAGTATGACAACTTCTCTGTTCAACCCTAGTTGTGAAGAACATAAACCATATGACAACTTTTCTGCCTGCCAATGGTTGTGAAGAATATCAAAACATAATCTTAATCCAATTTTGTGGGTATGATACCTTACGGTTAAACCCTGTGTTCAGGAGCATTTATTCCAATGGATGAGGCTAGTGCTCCTGTCCCAATCTGAATGGAGCATTGCATTATGCAAAAGCCTAATATAGAAAAAATAAACTAGGTCGCCAAGTTTATTTTATAGGTGGAATCTAAGAATCAAACCAACCTGATGCTCAGATTGACTTGGTTTTGTACGTTTTGTCCAAATCCATACAAATTTAAATCCAAGAACCAGAATCCATGCATTGTATTGTGTTTTTTCCAAATCCAAACAAATTCAAATTGAAGGGCTGAAATCCATGCTCCAAAACACTATCTAACAGAATATTACTCCCAACATTTGGTGAATGGCCTCGCAAGGGGTTGGCCTAAAAATTATGCATGCATGGTCCGTGAATGTAAGAGCATATCCCCATGAGGTTTAGCTCACTATAGTCAAAATCTCCTATACTAAATCAGATCAGTCCAATATGCATTTCCTGATGGCAAAAGGCATTACCTTCATGAAATCTTCATGGATGACATAGTCACGCTCTGCACGAATAGCTGACATTCCAGCTTCAGTGCAGACATTACGCAGATCAGCACCATTAAACCCCTGAAGGAATTCTAAAATATTAGACCACCAGGTAAAGGATAGGGAATTAAGATGGAAATTCTGTATATACACACTCATGACTCATCTCAGCCCTGTACCTCAGCAAGCTTTACAACTGCTTCATAATCAATTTCTCCATGTTTGGCAATTCCAGCAGCATGGATTTTGAGGATTTCCATTCTTGATTGCTCATTTGGCAATGGAATTTCTATCTTCCTGTCTAATCTCCCTGGACGAAGAAGCGCAGGGTCCAACACATCAGGTCTATTTGTCGCCATAATCATTTTAACCTACAGCATCCAGTTTAGATAAAATCATCATTAATCATTCAGATGAATAACCAATGACATATAGAATGACATATACACACAGATAAGTCCATAGGCACCAATATAAGTGTGCAGGCAACCGTTATATATATCTCCACAAAATTTTACATGTCAATGCAAACCTAGGTTTGACAAATAACAAATCAGAAATACCTTTCCAAGCTGATCAAACCCATCTAGCTGGTTCAGCAACTCCATTAGTGTTCTCTGAATTTCACGATCAGCACTAGTTCCTTCACTGAACCGGCGACCACCAATGGCATCAATCTCATCCATAAAGATGATACATGGCTTCAAAAGTAAAAACCAGATGTGAGAATATATTATATTGATATTGTAATGAAGTAAGAAAAAGGGATGTAAAAATATTTGGATCTTACTTGATGATCGCGCGCATAGCCAAACATCTCCCTTATCAATCTTGCACTTTCACCTATATATTTATCAATTATGGCACTTGAGACAACCTACTCACAACAAAAGGTCCAAAACATCAATGGTTAGGATGAAGTTAAGGAGCCAGATGTTAGTCACAAACAAAAAATTTCTAACCTTTAAGAAATTGGCATCTATGTTGCTAGCAATTGCTCTGGCTAATAATGTCTTGCCTGTTCCAGGAGGTCCATAGAGAAGAACACCCTGAAACAATTACAATTTGGTTTCTCTATCAAGATTCTTTGCTTCCTAGGCCGCTGACGCAAACAAGACAGCCTCGTTACCAATATTCCATGAAGAAAGCACCAAATTTATTATGTTGTATTACCTTAGGAGGTTTGATACCCACTCTAAGAAAGAGCTCGGGATTCATTAAAGGCAGTTCTATAGATTCCCTGAGCTCCCGGATCTGATCTGACAGCCCTCCAACTGCTGAGTAGCTAACATTGCCTGGATCTTCATGAAGCATGTTATACACAACCGGGTCCACCTGTGATAAGAAGTCACATTGCAGCATGCAACACAAACCTTGAATATCTAATGAAATGTTGAAAATGTTGAGCTAAAGAAGAATCAATGACATGCCAATCAAGACAGCCAGCTACTAATACTTTTAGTTAGATGCGAAAGGAAAAAAAGAAACAAAAAGAAAATCACTTACCTCACGTGGAAGTGCACGCATGATAGTGAGAGTGGTCATATCAAGAACCACTCGCGTGCCTGAAGTTAGTTTTTCCTTGTCCACTTTGTTGCGGCAGCCAACCACATACCTTGGACCACTGCTTGCTTTAACTATCACTAAAATAGTATGCATGATATCAATTAGTTCAACAATTGATAATCAATAGATCATAATTTGATCGATAGATGAGATAAACTAGATCAATTTACATGAAAACAGATCATTTTAAAGCTAGAGTATTAGACTAAACAAGCACAGTGAGTTTTC
Organism: Malania oleifera; assembly: GCF_029873635.1. Classification (NCBI taxonomy): domain Eukaryota; kingdom Viridiplantae; phylum Streptophyta; class Magnoliopsida; order Santalales; family Ximeniaceae; genus Malania; species Malania oleifera. The sequence continues at coordinate 8,441,911 of NC_080421.1, read as the reverse complement.
AGATGAGTAATTACAACGCTCATTGTCAAGAGGCCTCAGAACTTCGCCAATGATCTGCCCAACACTTTGAAGAGACTTTAAATCATCTTCAGTTTTGGAAAATTCCTTTTTCGAAGCTCGCAAGTTTTCTCTGACTGCATTCATCCACATTATATCACAAGTCAGTTGCAAACAAACTTTGCTAAATAAGCAGCAAAACTTGGCTTAAAAACAGGAAAAAAATCAAGTAGCAATGCTCTAACTCAATAAACTGATGTTGTACTTCAGAATCTCATCAGTTAGCAATTAAATATGATCATAATTTCTAACAAACAATCAAATTAAAAACACAAAATAGGATTCAATACAAGGATACTAAAAAAGAGTGCAGATCCAATAACAGCTTATTTAACTGGTTTATTTAAGAGCCAGGGTTCAGTAGGATAAAAGTGGAAAACGAACAAACATAATATCATACATAAAATGACCAAAGAATATTAGTTCTAATTATCTAAAATTAAAGGTCAGAACAACATCAATCAACTAACAAGCCACAGAAATCATTCACATTTAGGGAGAAACTAGGTGTTGCTTTTGCTAAGATAGATTATACTACAACATTTTCCACATCGAGTCAAATCTAGCTCCCAGGTCATTATAGCGCCTTTGATGCGCTAACGCTACAGTAAATCGTGTTGTTTCTTTTTTTCCCACCGAACATTATTACCAAAACTAACTTGAAATAAGAAGGTTCATCCTCTAGCAACCGAGCAACGCAAAACTTTCTAAAACCAAAAAACAGACAAAAATCTGTTCTCTTCGCTTTTCCTCAAATTATCAGCAGCAAAAGATGGAGATACCGAGACAGACTGATGACGAAATCAAATTTTGAGTAACTACTTGAAACCCTAGGAAGCTATAATAAGAGATCGAGAAAGATTTTCCAACGGAAAGCAAGGGTTTTCTAGAGAATTATAGAGGGAGGTTGCGAATCAGACCTCCTCGGACCCTGGATTCGAGCTCCTTGTGCTGGAGGAGCTTTTTCCGGTAGTCGGTGACGGCGGTACGGCGTCGCACAGCGTCTTCTGCCTCGCTTGCCATCGCTAGTGTTCTCCTTCACTGCCCCAAATGAAGTCTGGTGTTAAATCTTCGGAGGGGAGAAGGAATGAATTTGCCTTGGCCCGGAAGCCATCAAAAGCAGCGTTAGACGACGTCGTTTTAGATTTGTGTTAACTTCGTTATTTGTATCTTTTCTAAATGAAGAAGAAAAGAGGAAGAACCTTAAGTTTTCATTATAGTTTTAAAATATTAAAAATATTATTAAGAATGAAAGTTTTATAAAACTAAGACTATTTTCCTCAATAATTTTACTTTACTATTTATTCTTCTAAAGTCAAACCTTTTATTTATCTAAATTATATTAGATATTTGACAAAATATTTAAAGCTTTAACATTTTTATTCTTGTAAGGATCATTCAGCTGACATTGATAATAAATTGTTATGGCTAAATTTTTTATAAAAAAAAAAAAGACTTAGGAGGAAGAACAAATTTGAAACCCTCATAAAACTTGTATTTGACTTATAAAAGTAAAATATATGTCTTAGTTTATGTCAAGCGACTTAGGTTCTATATCAGTTCAGTAATTCGAAATTAGTAGGTTTTAAATATTTTAAAAAAATTATTCCTTTTATGTATTTTCATACTAATTTCTATGTATTTTCATAGTAAAAAGATTTATGTTTTTAAAGTTCAATGATTACTAACAAATTTTCAAAATTTTATTGGTGAAATCTTGTTACTCAACAATAGAAAAAGGGGTCCCTTCTCAAATAGCTAACAAAAAGCTCAATTAATCTATCTACAATAAACAATTTAACTTTCCTTTTGGGTATTTGGATTTCTCGCCTTATATTTGGATTTGAATGAATAAAATGTATTCCTAAATTTTATTTAATGTCAAATAAATTCAAATCAAAAACTCAAATTTATGTCCCCTAAATTTTAGAAATTCATTAATACTATGTTTGGGAGCATAGTTTTAAGATTTCAATACAACTTTATATTACATTTTAGACAAAAAGTTTTACTAAAAACCACATTTTTTTACATGTTGGACAATCTGCTGTAAGGAAATCATCGGCCATCCTAGCTGCTAAAAATTCCTTTCTTTATAGTGGCTAGTTTTTTTTTTTTTTTTTTACTTCCTTGAACTTGAGAACAATATCCCTTTTTGGCTTAAAAATTTTCCCTCATTTTCTAGGAGCATCCTGTGAGCAGGAAAGCTATATATCCATCCTAAAGAAGAGGCGCAGGGTGTCCTGGGGTTTTATATAGGCACAGCAAAAGCAAGAATGGAGGAGTGAGATGAGGAAGAGAGGAGAGAAAAGAATGGTTTTTGACCATTTCAATGTCCTTAAGCTGTTCATATCCGTTTTGCAGAAATAGAGGGTTGCTAAATTAAGGCAACATGAAAACAAACCAGCTTCTCTGAGAGAAAAACAAAGAGAGGAAAAATCTTTTCCCCCGCAAATATGGCGGCATTGTTAGGTAGGCAAGGATCTCCCCTGCTGTCCCTCTCTTCCCCTCCAATCCTTCTTACCAAAACTAACAGATCCATCAAAACCCAATGTTTTAGAGAAGAACCCCTTCTCTTCCAAAGTTTTGTTACTCCTTTCTATTTCATCCTCCTCACCCAGGAGGAATGGAGATGGAAAAGAAACCGAGAGGACCACCCGAAACCAAACTCTCTATGCTGTTTCCGCAGTCGCCGTTGTCGTCATCAATGGCGATCCTCCTGGTTCTTTTCTGCCTCTTCCTCATGACGGGCGCCGCCTCCGTCCCCTTCACCCCTGCGGACAACTTCCTCATTGACTGCGGCGCCACCTCCTCTGTCGCCCTCCCGGACGGTAGGATTTTCAAAACAGACCGGCAGGCTGCCCCTTTCCTCACCGCCCAGGATGACATTCCCATATCGGTCCGCCCCTCCGAAGCGCCTTCGCCCCTTCTCCAGACCGCGAGGATCTTCGTCCAGGAAGCGACTTACGCCTTCCAGATGTCTCAGCCGGGCTGGCATTGGATCCGCCTCCACTTCTTCCCCATGAAGAGCGATACGTTTGACCTCCAGCACGCCACCTTCTCCGTCGCCACCGAAAGCCTAGTTCTCCTCCACAACTTCAATGTCAATAACAGCACCCAGGTGGTGATCAAGGAGTACCTTGTTAATGTCACGAAGAAGAATTTCACCCTCAAGTTTACCCCGATGAAGAACTCTCACGCTTTCATCAATGCCATTGAGGTCGTCTCAGCTCCAGATAGTTTGATCAGCGACGTCGGCTCCGCCCTCTTCCCTGTGGGGGACTTCCCGGGCCTGTCCCAATCCGCATACCAGACCATTTACAGGACTAACATGGGAGGACCCCTGATCACGCCCCAAAACGACACCCTCGGACGAACATGGATACCTGACCAGCCTTACCTCAAGGCCCAAGTTCTCGCCAAGAGCGTCTCCGTCTCTCCCAGTGTCATCACTTACGCCGAGGGCGAGTCCCCGTTGATCGCCCCCCAATGGGTGTACGCATCTGCTGTTGAAATGGCTGATGCTCGCACCACAAACCCTAATTTTAATGTGACTTGGGATTTTGATATTGAGCCCGCATATGGGTACTTGATCAGGCTGCATTTCTGCGACATTGTCAGCAAATCTCTCAATGACCTCTATTTCAACGTCTACATCAATGGAAAAATGGCCATTTCTGGGCTGGACTTATCCACCGTGACCTCGGCGTTGGCAGTCCCTTACTACAAGGATATCGTGGTGAATGCGTCGATGATGTCAGATCAGCTCACCGTTCAGATCGGTCCGATGAACCAGAACACCGGAGCAGTAAATGCCATTCTCAATGGTCTAGAAGTCCTGAAAATGAACAACTCTGTTGGGAGTTTGGATGGAGAGTTTGGGGTGGATGGCAGGGCTGCGCAAACCTCCAACCCCAAAACAGTGGCTGCAGTCGGGTTCGCAATGATGTTTGGAGCCTTCGTAGGTCTCGGCGCAATGGTGTGGAAGTGGAAAAGAAGGCCCGCAGACTGGCAGAGGAGGAACAGCTTCTCTTCCTGGCTTCTTCCCCTGCATGCCGGGGACACAAGCTTTATGACAAGCAAGAATTCGATGTCGAAGAGCACCTTCAACTCCACCAACGGCCTCGGCCGATACTTCTCCTTCTCGGAACTGCAGGAAGCCACCAAAAACTTTGATTCAAATGCAATAATTGGGGTTGGAGGGTTTGGGAATGTCTACCTTGGCGAGATTGATGATGGGACTAAAGTTGCTGTCAAGCGAGGGAACCCACAATCCGAACAGGGCATAACAGAGTTCCAGACCGAAATCCAGATGCTATCAAAGCTCCGGCACAAGCACTTAGTGTCGCTGATCGGGTACTGTGATGAGAATTCAGAGATGATCCTGGTTTATGAGTACATGTCTTATGGACCTCTGAGGGATCACCTCTATGGCGGGAAGAACTTGCCTCCCTTGTCCTGGAAGAAGAGGCTGGAGATATGCATTGGTGCTGCTCGCGGGCTCCATTACTTGCACACCGGTGCAGCACAAGGCATCATCCACCGTGACGTTAAGACCACCAACATTCTGCTTGATGACAACTTCGTCGCCAAGGTTGCAGATTTTGGGCTGTCCAAAACAGGGCCTACTATGGAACAGACTCATGTGAGCACGGCAGTTAAGGGAAGTTTTGGGTACCTAGACCCTGAGTACTTCAGGAGGCAGCAGTTGACAGACAAGTCTGATGTCTACTCCTTCGGGGTGGTGCTGCTTGAGGTTCTGTGCGCAAGGCCTGCTATAAACCCTGCCCTCCCAAGAGAGCAAGTGAATCTGGCAGAGTGGGCAATGCAGTGGAAGAGGAAAGGCCTGCTAGACAAGATCATCGACACCCATCTCACAGGTTCTATCAACCCTGAATCGATGAAGAAGTTTGCTGAGGCTGCCGGGAAGTGCTTGGCTGAGTACGGGGTTGATAGGCCTTCTATGGGAGATGTGCTGTGGAACTTGGAGTATGCTTTGCAGCTGCAGGAGGTTTCCTCACAGGGAAAGACTGAGGATGAAAATATGTCCCCTGCTTCTGCCATTGCTCCTGCTGCTTCTATTCCTGATAATCGCCCTGTTTCCCCGCCGGAAGAGAACAAGAATCCAGCGGAAGTTCAGGCAATCGGGGAGCACTCAGGAACAGACATGTTCGCCCAATTTGCAAGCCTCAATGGTAGATAAACTCTCAAGTTCAGATAATTATAGCTATTCTTCTAAATCAACAAAAGGGTAAATTAAGCAGCAATTGCTAGCCGTTTCTTCATGACTGGATGCAGCTCAAAGGTCCATGGATTGAATTTGTTCTTCCTAGACTCTTATTTCTCTCTCTCTCTCTCTTGCGTGGGTATTTAATTCTATTTGTCTCAGCAGAACTGTGTGTGGCTCATTTAGTATGGTTCATGTACCAGTATGGATGGATGCAACATCCATAACTGTAAAACTTATGCAATATTTTATATTTATATGATGAGATCATCTATGTTGTAATTATGTTTCTAGGTGATTGTATATACAGCTAACAAAGCTAATTTCTGCACAATTTAAAGAAAGAATGGCCTGTGATTCCCCCCTAAATGAGTACTTGCCTTCATTTTCTCCAGTGATGGATCAATCATATACATTATATAATATAATGCAAAGCCATACTGACCACATCCTTGAGCAATGTAGCTCTAGGAAGCATTGTGGCAGACTTGCAATCGAGCAATGTCAGGTGAGAGGTATGCGTTCTAGATTCATGTGTAAATAGAAATTCAGAGAATCAGAATCATTGAAAACTATATTAAGGAGATCCAGATGTTTTTATGAGTGAAAAATGTAAATTTGAACTCTGTATACTTCTTTCATCTTCTCAATGACCCTCTTTTAGCTTCTTTCTAGTGGCACTATGTCATGTATCCAAGCATCAAATGAGGATTCAGGATTAGTCCCTGTTGCTAAACAAGAAGATTAGTAAATGCGGACATCTTTTCGATATCCAAGTAACATGCTTTCCTACATAGTCATCATCAATACAAGCTTGAATTGATGGATACTGCCAGGAGATAATTACTTAGATTTTTGAATACCAGAGTGAGATGAGGTGAATTGCACTTGGGTTCCCTGTTTGGTGTTCGAGAAAAATAGATTCTGGAATATGTAATTTAGTGGAAGCGGCTATTGAAGTTGATTACTTTAGTGCAAGCATGAAAGTTGATAAGAAAACCATATTCATCCATCATCAAATCTAACCTTTGCTGCACAATTCCCAATAACTGGGTAAAATTTTTTAGGACAGGACGACTGCAATATTGAAATATTTGTTCCTTTAGGGTACAAAAGTGATGAAAGGACTTGCAAAATAACTGGGTAAAATTTTTAATGCATTATCAATATTTGGTTAGCTCAACAGCAAAAGGTGATTGGTGTTTGACACAAATATCAAAACTAATTCCAACCCAAGTTAACCATCCCTGATTTGAACCATTGAAGTTGGTTCATGTGGGGTTCAGCAATCTTCTGATCCCTGCAAAGCCAGATCTGTCCCAGATTTTGTCAAGGAGAAGCCTTATTTTCCATGCTGTATACACTCTTAATGTATCAATGAACTTCTTCTTCTGCTATCAATAAAATAAAATAAAATCAGCGCCCTTTTGTGCTTCTCATGGTCACAAATATTGGTTTCTAGCAATGCCAAAAGGACAGCGGCATATAAAACGAGGGGAGGGGGGTTGAGACTTAACATCATCAGCCCCAACTTAAAAAGAGAGCTTGTTCATCAAATGGTCAACACGGGACAATTGGCTTCTTAGCCTTATCTGCCAGCGTCGGAAGGTTTAAAAGGATGAAGTGCAGAAGCTAATACTTTTAGTTTCCAAATTAACAAGCTGTATATCTCAAAAAAAACAATAGTACTGCTGTTGGGATTTTTTTTTTAAGTTAAAAAGCAACATTCTCACTGTTGCGGATTTTAGTTTTCCTTAGTTCATTAGGAAATCTATTGGAACTCAAGCTACTAAATAGGCAAATAAATAAATAAATTTTAATAACCCTTCCTCCCCCTTGTATAGATTTGAACCTAAGATCTCGAAGTCAACCACTGGTCCAAATATTGCCCGTAATTTTGGGGCATGTGGAAGCCAAATGGATGGTTTGGGATGTGCAGGCTCTCCACCGCAAAAGAATGAGTGAGGGCATAAAGATCGGAGAGGAGAATAGGGTCCCCAGAAAATGAGAAATGGTGGTGAGATGCCTTAAAAAAAGGAGATGGGGTGATGAACGAAGAAGAGCAAGTGTAGATAAGGATTTGAACATGTCTCAATCTCGATCCATCCAAATCCCCCACAAGCCAAACCACAGCCTTAAGCTGAAACCGTGGACGCAACTTTTGATGGGCAGCCCCACATCCTGTCTCACCCAAATGTCTCTCCACTTCCTATCCCTGACGTGTGGGCTCTTATCCATCCATCTTCCTCCAATCACACCCTTCTGGCCCTCCCCAACTGTTTCCCATATATAACCTTATATAAATCCTCACTCTCAATGGATTCTTCCTCACCTCTCCCTCTCTCTCTCTGTGCCAATTCAATATGGAGAAAGAAACAGAAAGTACGAAGGCATTTGACATGGGTGCTCTGAGAACCAATCTTCCCCAAAAGTAGGCATACTATTTTTCATTGATTGCAAAGTTATCCATATGCAGAGTGGGGGAGAATTTTGATTCATGATCGTTAACAATGTAATTGTTTCTTTTCTGGCAGGAGAGGATTGTCAAGATATTACTCAGGTAAAGCGAGATCATTCACGTGCATAACAGATGCTCAGTGCCTTGAAGATCTCAAGAAAAGAGAAAACCCAGAAGCCAAGAAGAGGAAGAAAGTTTTGGACATGCAGGAAATGCAGATTCCTCCATATCCCTGTCGAAGAGTGTCGAGTACAACCCAATGTGCTACACCTTGTGTCGGCGCCTAGGACACTGAGCAATGAATATGAGTGCACCTGTCATCACCCCTTTGTCATTTGTTTTCAATTTCTTCCAGTGTACATAAGATCAACCTCCATAAACTGGTGCAATGGATAATTGCGAGTTTTCATTTCATGTCGCTGATGTTGCTGTTCTGCAATCCGATGCGAGAAGAAAAATAAAAAATAAAGTAAAACAAAATAAAAATCATGAACTGATAATTCCAATCATAGAAGAATGGCTGCCAACAGGATTGAGAGACTCAGAGCTAAAGAATCATTCAATATGAGACATAACATAGATATCATAAAATATAAGAGATTCGTAATTTATTAATCTCATTTCAATGGCTATACACCTGCAACAGCTTGAGGCATGGGTGAAACACCTCATCTCAAAATCAAAACATCCTCTTTCACCTGCATTATTGAATGGTGCTCAAAAACAACCATAGTTATCAAAATTTCCCATACCTAAGACAATTAGTTCATTAGCCTGAACAGAATAGCTCCCAACCCTGGCCTTTTGCTGCCCTGCCTTGCAGGAAAACATACAGCGCAATGAAGACATTTGACCTTGCATTCAGTAAAATGGAGGCAAATGTCTTGTCTCTACGCGGAAATGATCTATAGTATCTTCACCACATCCAAGCAAATGCTTCATACGGATAATGAGAGAAGCCAGCAACATTATGGTCATTCATTTGATAACCAAATTTCTGTCAGTTTACAAAGAAGCTGCAGGTGCTAAGAATGTTGAGTCACACATGACAGTTTAGTTTAGTTAGTATGTGTACACACTGTTTCTACAGTTTGAACCATGGAAAAATGGGAGGCCCGTTACTTTTTCTACTTCAAAAAAGAATACTACAGACTGAGACCCAACAATAACACTTGAAAGGAGTTACACAAGCGCTAAAAAGAATAACCATCTCTACCTAATTGTACAAAATTAGGATGTATGAAGAACCTGCTACACGCTAAAGCCTGTGGAAAAACTATTGCAATCTTTTCTTCTTGCTTACTTCTGAACCCCCATCAAGCATGACTATAACATTGCCATCATCATCAGGCTCTTCTAGGTCTTTGCAACTCCTGGATTCATCAGCAGCACTTGGAGGACCTGAAGTGCTGGCCTCAGAAATCTCAGACAGCTTTCTTTTCTTCCCAGGGGGAGTGCCAAGAATCTGTACCTCATCATCCTGCTCAGCATCCACCAGCACTGAAGGTGATGCATTTGAGGTGCTCCCACCATTGTCAACAGCTGGTTTTTTATCTTTCTCTACACGTGGAGCTTGAGTCCATCCGGAGAGAACCATTCCATCAGGTTCCTTCTCCTCATCAAATTCTTCCCTGCGAAATTGATATGAGCATATGATAAAAAAGTAGCTCATGAAATCTGCCTGAAATACTTCAGAACCCCAAAATATGACGACACAACCAGTGCACAATTTTGAAGTACCAACATCAGTATTGGAGAATTTATATATGCGATTTTCGAATGCAATTTTGAAAACAATAAATTCTTTCACATAACATACAGATACACAAAAGGCACTGATAAATCAGAAAGCAGAAAATAATGACAAGCATTAATCCAGACAATAAAAAAAGGGCTAACCCACAAATATGAAGCTGAGCAATTATGAAGAGAACTGCTGGAAACATAGATCACTAAAGAATTTTTATCTAACAAAAGGTTTCATATGCATGGTCCAAGTCACCCACACATGGGTTAAAAGGTTGGGAAAATTGTAGTCAAGGTCGCCCACACACAGGTTAAAAAGGTTGGGAAGGTTGTAGTCAAGGTTGAAACATACCACGTATTCAAAGCCATCACAAAATAAATAACTGTGCAACTCCAACGAGTGCAAATTAAGACCATAAGTTGTATATGGACCTTTTTTTATAAGAATAAAAAATGCATGCGCTAATCTTATGGCAAACCTGGAGGACTTTTTTTCTTTTTGAGAGATAAAGGGAAGGAGGTGGGGAAGCTGCCCATTGAAGCTACTTCCAAGGTGTTCAATTATATATCATGTTTGGAAGTCCTGTTAAACATAACCCAGGAAAAGTAAAGACAGACCTATGCTTGATATTAATATTGCAGCACAGTTCCTGCTGAAGATCCTCAACTGTGAGCCTTGTCCCACTAGTAACTGGTGATGGCAGCTCAGATAGCAACTGAAAAAACAAACATGACAGAACACTCAGTCTTCTTTAGGGACAAGTGACAAGGCCCAGGCAAATTAAAACTGCGGTGCAACATATAAAGAAATACACCTTGTCAAGGTTTGCTGCATAATTGGCTACCATATCTTCCTCAAGATCTTCGCCAACTTCATAAAGAAGGGTTGAACCATGCATAATCAATGGGAAATTCATACCAAGCTTGGCTTTCACAATTTTTTCAACAAAGTCTCGCAACTTCGTTTGGAAAGTGTTAACCTCTAGCGTTAGAGGTGACTGTTTTCAATCATATTGCATGTCATGAGAAACCAGTTACAATTTATAAAGAAAAATAAAACTATTAAGATAAACAAGCAACTTGGGAGAAAATTAAACATGCCTCAGAACAAACATAACAGGATTTGTTTGGTTCAAATGGTTCCACTGGCATAAGTAGCATCTTTCTCGATGGATGTTCAAGGCAGTATGTCATCCTACACAAAAAATATACAGATCAGATAAGAGCACAACAGGAAGGAGGGAAAAAAGAGAAGAAGAAGAGGGGAACAGAATAAAAATTTGAATGCAACTTTGCTCTTCAATGAAGAGACCATCTATCAAAATTAGCTAATCATAGAATTATTGACACCTCTCCACCCCCTCAAGATGCAAAGTAATTGTAAATCTGGAAATATACATCTAGATCTTAAACAGTTTATATGTGGCAGGAGTGTGTAACAGAAAAATGTAAAATAATTCAACTTGGTCAATCCCATTCCCAACTACATGATGTCAGCAACCTAATAAAATCACATTCTCTAAAATGATGACTCCACTAAGAACTACTTTTCTGGTTTAACACATCAAACAACCACATGCAATGAGGGGCTCAAGCGTGAATGCGCGCACACATAATTAAAATTTCTTGAAAATCAATTAAATCATGCAGCAGCAGGCTACAACAGAGAGTAATTATAAACCTTATTTATTGGAAAAAGTGAAGAACAGCTTCAGAAATACCTTTCTTTTAAGAATAAGAAGAATGAAGACACATTCAAAAACTACCAAAAGTCACTTGGATAAAAAGAACTTCAGCCACACCTGTAGCGGTTTATATCATTTTGCAGCACCTTAATTGCCTCAATCACGATCAGTCCAGCAATAATAGCATTTGTAGTTGCAACAGCATGCACAATATTACCAGCAATACCTTTAGCTTCAAAAAGACTATGCAAAGGAATCCCAAAAGAAGTGGCTCGGATATTTGCAGCAGCAGTAACAAATTCTACAGCAAGCTGATCATCTTTATCAAAACACAAATTCCCAATTTCCTGCCAAGAAAATGAGAAATTTTCATTGTTAATTGAAATTGAGGAAATATAGGCTGGTAAGATACATAAAGGCTAGGAGTTGTAGAAAAGCAAGGGACCACCACAAACCTTCTGTCTTTTTACAAAAAATAGTTTCAGAGCCTCAAGGAAGATTCTTGAGTTCTCCATAAGGCTCCATATATCCTGTGGATTCTTCAAGCCTAGGGATGACATGGCAGACACTGACAATGGATCATCACTTGCACAATTCTTATCCAAATTTCCATTCTGCCGCGTCCCTTCATCAGGGAAAACATCTCTGCAATATATAGGCCTTGGCTTTTTACGGTTTTTCCATGTCTCCTCATTTGATAAAGCCATTTCAATGTTGTAACCAAATACATGATCATATATTCTCCTCCCATATTGCTCAATATCTTCCTCTTTTTTATGTTCAAATACATCTTCAGCATTTTCTGATGAGCTGGCACCATCACTTGAACGCACATTTAAATCATTTTCTTGATTCTTGTCTCCGAACAACTTTGTAAAAAGTAAATCCTTTGCCCATACAATGCAGTGAACAAACTGCAAAATTTTAAAACCACCATATCATAGCTTAAAAGAGCCATGGAGTGGACAACCTTCTGAAAAATGATAAAGACAAAGGAACACACACATCTCATGACACATCAAATTCCTAGTGGAATCAGTGAACTCGGTTTCCTAAACTAGTATTTTCTGTAAAAGAAAGACTTTGAAATCTATTTAAACTTTTAAGGGAATCTATGAACCAGCAAAACCAGTAATCCAATAAACAAGAACAAGAACTCAAAATGAGTAAAGCTTTCATTTCAAAAGAGGGAAACAGAACTACTAAAAAAAATTATAAAGCTCATTATAAAGAATTTCTTTTCAAAAGACAAAAATAATGTATCTACCTTCGAAGGAGTACTGGTAATAGTACACACAGGATATGTTTTTGGAGTGGGTTTTGGTTGGCACTCATAGCATTCTGTTTTACCCTTCACATGTACAGTGACCTGCATCCAAAAAAATTTTAAAACAGAACCAAAAAAAGAGGTATCACATAAAATCATTCAAATGAATGGGCATAGGTAGTCACATGCATATCACAGCTGTTCAAGGAAATGGGTAAAAGCATCCAAAGCAACATAATTGAACTCGAACAATAATCTTGAAAGAAATGCAGAAGTCATACAAGTATACAACAAAATAATCACTTCTTGGAATTCTATAACAAGTACAAAATGAACAAGCTGGTAATATTACACAAACCATGAATGAAGAGCACTGTTTGAATGTGATAGCCAAGATCATATAGTAAGCATAATTTTTCGAACTCTTTTTCAGGAAGCAGCGTCTATGTTGAATTGGAGTTTTGTAATAATCTTACAACAAAATGCACATGAATTACAAAAATTTTTAAAAAAAAATAAGTAAAAAAATTACAAATTCAAATACTACATAAATCAGTGAAGAATGAATGAAACTGCTCACCTCGCGCAGCAAGGACAGCAAAGTAAGCTTAAACTTTTTAATTTTAAAAATATAGCTTAGAAATCAAGAAACATGTGTACCAACAAACCAAATGGGAGGGGGGAAAAAAAAGGAATGTGTTAACATGTATAATTAAGGAAAGAAACACAACATATAGAACATGATAGAAGGAATACAACATGTAACATTGACCTTGTAAGAAAGTCAAGAGTCCATTGTTCAGAGGACCAGATATGTCCACCAATTTACTACAGGTAAATTCCCATTCTTTCACCTCCCAACACTCCCATTTTTTCACCTCAATTTTTTTTATAGTAAAAGAAGAATTTCATTAAGAGAATAAGAATCTACAGCTAGGAGAAGAAGACATTTCCTTAACATAGTCTGGAAAATCCACGGAAAAAACACAAAGAAACAACCTGAAAACCACAAAGCAAGAGAGAAAAACAAACACAAACTAACAATCCAACACATAACACCAATCACGCTGAATATCAGAAAAGCTCACCCCCCCCCCCTTTAAATTTCCCTGCCCCACACACCAAAGTGAAGCCAAATAATGTATCTCCCAAACTAGCAAAAGAGACAACTTCTTCCCTAGAAAAATACGCGCATTACGCTCCATCCACAGCCCCCAAAATCCATTTTTTTAATTTTTTGATATAAAAGAAATTTATTTTGATCAGATAGAAAAAAAAAAATTTATTAAGAAAGATCCTCAAAAAGAAATATAAAGAAACAGAAACAGGCCAATACAAGAAGAAATTCTAAGACTAGGTCAAAAGAGTGGGCCAATCACGTCAAATATCACCATAACTGTATCGCCAAAACATGTTGCATTGGACACTTATGCTAAACTCACAATCTGATCCCAAATCAAATCCACAGAAGGCCCGTGGTCTCAAAAAATTCGGGCATTTCTCTCCATTAAAATAACCCAAATAACAGAAAAAATAGACCACGATCACAGATTCCTGACATTTTTACACCTTCCAAAACCAACCATCAAAAAAGCCTCCAAAGAATACGGGCGCACCCTCAACACAACACACTCACAAATCAAAAAATTAGTTCCATTAAAACCAAGCTTTAGCCTACAAGTTGTGGGAAATGTATTGGGGAAAGGAAGAAAGAAGGGACAAAAGGCACCTACAGAAGAGGAAGGTGCGCAAAGAAAGAGAAACAAACCCAATACTCCACCTCCACAAAAGAAACAATAATTACTAGAGAGAGAGAGAGAGAGAGAGAGGGAGAGAGATGATAGCACTAAAGAAGGAAAAAAATGAAGAAAACAAAGCCAAAATGAAACCTAACCAACTCTAAATAAGAAAACCCACTTTACACCCTCCCCATCATGATTGACAGAACTCTGCAAATTTTCATTTAAATTCAAGCAAACCCCGGATTTCATGAGATCTATGCATGAAAGATACTCCTTCCCATTTCCAGCAATAAGTAGAATATAATTTTGAATCTCTATATCCTTACATTAGAGAGAGAGTACCAATAAGTAGAATGAAACTTTCATCCTCTTTCTACACAACATGGACAAAAATCTCCCAATCTTTTCTTCTTTAGGTAAAATAAGATGTATTAAGAGAGGAGAAAATAGTGGAGGATAAGGCATCCTTCAATAAATCAAATGGGAGGATAAAATTCCCTTCAATAGAAGCTGCCCGCAGGGGCGAGCAGGGAAGAGAGGGGGGGGGGGGGGGGGGGATGTCTCCACACCAAATATTGTCTGTTGAAGTGCACCCAAAACTCAGCTAAAAATGAGAACCAAAACGTAACAAAAGAGTGAAGCATCTCCTGCATACCAGCCTCAAGCACTCTTAACAGAGATAAATATGCGTTCCCTTCCATTGCCAGGACAAAAGATTGGAGCACTCAAGCTCTTATGAAAGACTTAAAAGAACCCCTTTCTCTTCGTGCACAAACACTGCACAGTACACAGGGTAGCAAGAGATACAAAATTTGCTCTTCCACAGCCCATCTGATAAAAAAACCTAAAAATTTTAAGAAATAAAGCAAGAATTCAATTACCCTATGCCCTCTATGTTTATTGACATTATGTATCAGTCCCCGATAGCACTCAGTTTAGACTTTAGAATCAATAAATTCACTAGCAAATAGTAATAACAGCATGGCATGGGCGTGCTTCTATAACAATACTATAGGTTCAAATTAGCACACATTTTTTGTCCATATTTAAAAAAGCATGAATAGCACATACTTGTTATAGACCTAGAGTCTATCAGTTCCAATGCTTGCACTCATTAATGATTGTTGACACATTTTACTTTTACATTCCCATTTATAAAGCAAATAAATTTTCTATTGGTCCTTATTCTAGTTGTTAAAGGAACACCTAGGTGCCATATAGTATCTAAACACATTGAGGCACAACAATTGGGCTTTGCCTAGGCTGAGGCAGTCGCCTTCTTTCAGGCACAAGCCTAGGCATCGTAGGCTTATGTTTCTCCGCCTGTGATTCATGTTGGAGGTGTATGAAATGAGCCTTGGAAGAGGTATTCAAAGCATTGATCAGAGCCTTGGAGAGGCATTGGCATTCTCGCAGATGTGGCATGTGTGAGTTGTGGATGCCTAAACCATGGATACCAGGATGGTTAGTGGCATTTTGGTGAAAATTAAACTTTCCTCTTGTTAGACTGAGAACTGCATAAATTCCCTTTATGAGAAAGAACATGGTGAGCTACCCATCGCCCTTTGGGGACATGGTTGGCCCTGATTGATCAACCCACAGAGAGCTGAGGGGCGCATTCTAGGTATCCACATAAGCGTGGGATTAAGAGCCCATGGAGTGACATGGACAGCATCATGAAGTAGAGATGTGACAAGGAAAATAGGCAAACTTAGGTTTCTTTGGTTCTTTTAGTATTTGGGTAGGTTTCAATTCAAAAATGTTGAAAATCATGTGGTTCGGTTTTGGCCTTAGTTTTGTTGATAAATGGAAGCAAGCCTAACTTTAAACCAAACTGAACTTAACTGTCTTAGAGGACAAATTGAACTGAACCTAACAGATCCAAACTATACAAATCAAACAGATTTGAAGGAGCCACATTGAAATTTTAAAACTTACTTTGATTTTTTTGAGACCTGAACCCTTGACTTAGGTTTATGTTTTCAATGCATAACTACTTAAATGCATTTTATATTCATACTTGGATAATATGTTACATATATTAACTAAAACAAATGAAAGGCAAAATCATAACTGAGCTATTTCATTTTTTTATCAGCAAAGAAATTTTCATTAAAGGGCATCAAGGGGATGCCAGCCAAGACAAACAAAGAAACCACATCATGATTTTAAAAAAATCAAGAATTACAAGAGGCTCAACCAAAAACAAACCATAGCTATGTTGAGATCTAAAGTTGGATGTTTTGTGACTTTAAGTTGTGATAATATTATGTAAACCCTGAATTTGGAACTCAAAACTTTAGTCAATTGTTTCCAGCTAAATTTTTTTTTCAATATTACATTGTCACAAAATGGAATGTTGTTATTTACAACTTCGCAATCTTGAAATCTTGGGACGTAGAAATTGAAAGTTGGAATTTCAAGTGTTCATTTTTGTTTGCAGTAGGCGAATAAACTAAGCAAATTAAATTCAACCAAATTAAGCAACACAATAGAGATCTCTTCTATTGTTTTTAACTTTAAAACAGAATTATTTTTAATTTAGATCCATGATTTCTATTGGTAAATTAATTATCTATAAGATTAAAGTCTAAAAGTCACGTATAACGCCTCAAATTAATTTTTGTAATCAGGCTATTTGTTGGGCCTGTAATTGAGAACAATACAAAGTTAGGTTCATCCAATAATGAAGTTGAAAATGTAGTCCCAATAATGGTTTGGAAAAATTCTGGTCCAAAGTAGTTTGGTTTGGTTCCAATTTATCCACATTGAAACAAACTGAACAATTTAAACCCCTGTCATGGGGGGCGTCAGGTGTGCCACTCTCATATGGAGAGACTTAGAAAATCAACTATGTATGTCCTTTGATTTATCACCTTGGGGTGTCGTCTAGGACCACTTGGGCTATCGAGGGCCACTGTAGCCCCATGTACCAACCAGTCAGCATCGATTTGGGTTTAACCAAGATCACAGGGATCCCATGATGTGCAGCGATGAGACAAACACTGTACTTGTGGACTTCGAGTGATTGCATCGAGTCATGCCTTGTGTTGAGTTTGTTGGGCCAGGCACATTGACCAGTGAAGAGCAACTTGTGCCTACAAACTGGTGCGTTGCATTAATTGGGTGGTTGTGGGCACCATGCTCTGGGCAAGCATTAGCCTGTGGTGCTTAGTGACATGCATGTTTGCAAAAGAATTTACTCGACCCTTAGTGTGCTTCTGCTGAGTGGGCATGATCATGGGCTACTTGGACAAACATCATAACCGAAGATCAATGGGATCTTAGTGGTTAAATTGAGGATCCATGACCATGCCAGTGCACAGTTGAGCAACATGTGGAGTTGTGGTGCAAGTGCTGACTCATGGATGCTATGGGCCTATGGCATGTGCAGGTGGTTAGATTGTGAAAACTAGCAACACTTCCTGGGGGGCACTATTGGGTGCAGTTGTGAATCTAGGAGCATTGATGCCGAGGGAAACCCTTGGTAGTGGAGCTGCCAAGGTTGGGTGGGTCCAAGCTTGGTGCAATGAACGGAATGAAGTAACCATCTGGCCTTGCATGATTGTAACTTTGGACAAGTCCGTTCTAGGAAACACTAAATGTCTGCACTTCGATTGGTGAGTTGTTCTTGTTGATAAGCTTCGGTGTAGAGATGGAAAAAGGGTAATGTGTCATGAATACTTTAAAAGTAAAAATGGGTTAGACATGGTAAAGTTTCATTGCCTCACATGCTTGTTTCTGTAGCAGAATGCAAAAAAATAGATCATGTACATATGGATCTGCTAGCCTGTGACACTAGGCCCCAACCAGACCAGACACAAGGTCTAGACTAGGTACCTCTTTGTAATGTGAGCAATTGCATTGTTCATGTAATGATTTGAACCTTCATTATATACTAAAAAGCATGAAGAAAAGAACTAGAAAACATAAAGCTTTATAACTAAAAGCCTTTGTTTCTCAATCACATTAGTGACAAAGTGCTGCCTCTCTCTCTCTCTCACTCTCACCTCAGCCTACTCTATCCAAGTTAGTTTTCTCTCCCTCTTTGTTTGCCATCTGTTTGTCTTCTTCTTCTAATGCCATCTGTTCTAATTTCTGATTCTCCCAAATATTTTGAGTAAGTGCTCTGTCTTTCGTTTATTATGCCTACATTACATCCACTGAGTCGATCAAAACATTTGCATTTTACCGTCTAATTGTTGATGAAAAAGCTAACAGTTCCCCATTTAATCTTTAATGCACTCATCACAGTGACCCACACCTATGTGCAGGACCCACACCCAATGGCAGCAGTCCCTAGGTGGTTCTAATACCTCAGGCTATCCAATTTGGTCCAATGGCCCTAATGGTTTTGTCCCCGAAAAGGCGCGGATTACAGCCTGCTTCATTATATGGCCAAGATCTCCCTAGTACATGCAGAGTGTGGGTTTATCCATCATATGATGCCCTCATCAAACGTGGCTCACATTTTTTTGTGGGTCCACCCATATTGTAGTACCTCAAAATGGCTCTAGTACTGAATGTATGGTCATGGCCTAATTCCCAACTTCAATGAGGTATTGTCCACTTTGACTCATTAAGCTTCACAGATTTGCCCCATAAAAGGTGCCTCACAAAGTTGAAGCGTAAGCCATCCTTATATGGCTAATATATACCTAGTAGACAGCTGATGTGGGGTCATGACACCATGCACTGAGGCTCCTAGAAAATTTGTGTCAGTGCACTTTAAGCCTTTAACAACTATGGGCGAAATTGACTAAAAGGGGTTTCAATTTCAGTAAACAGTACTGATAAAATCTTATTTCACTCCTAAGAATGTCACTAAATTTCAGGCACAAGAACAAAGGAACGGAAGAATATTTAAAAGGGTAGGTGTTGCAATGCATATAGGGATATAAACAAGGCAGATCTAGAGCAAGATGGCCATTATCATCACCGCCTTGAATAATTATCTCCTCCCCACCTACTACCCCGAATCTCCCTCAAAGCAAAAGTAAAACCCCATCCCCGACAGGAACACGGCTCCAACTACTGCCCTAAATCTTGACCCTATACCCCCATCCCTCCCTGAATATAAATTAAAGTCAATGTTTTACATTGCAGTTCTCACATTTTCATTTTTACACACTTTTCTCGAGTATAATTTTTTTTTGGGGTTTGAACATTAAAGCCATTGATATCTATATAAAATATATATAAATATATCAATATATATATATATATATATAAATGTGTATTTTTACAATTATATTTATATTCGAGGTGGATTGGGGCATATCAGATTACAGTTGCCCACCCCCAAACCCAGCACCAGGGGTGGGGGGAGATCATAAAAATTTCCCCAAAGGGGGAAGGGGATCTCTACCAATACGCCATTTAATCCCTGAAAGCATGTAGGTAGTACATCAATTAATTTTCCAAATCCTCTGATGTACAGCTGCTGAAAATTCAGAGTTAGACCAAATGTATACACCATGCTGAGGTATCTACAAGCATACTAAGTTTTTATTTTGGCTACCACAAATGATCAAATAATATTGAAGGTACCACAAACCCTTGTTGAATAACATTAGAATCATTATAAACCAGTAAACCACCAAAATAAATATGAATAAGTGCATGCGCATGTGTGCGTTCATGAAGCATCAACAAGTACTAAACATACACTGCCTATTTTTTCCCCGAAAACCTAATAAAAACATAACATCACCTGTCCTAAGAACCCAGTAGTCCCACTTTCCACCAAAGGCACATCAGCTGCCAGGCAAAGACGATTCACATGTCGCCTTGCATCCAAGTTGTCCAGTCCATTCAGAACAACATTAAATTCCTTGAAAAAGTCGACATTGAATTTAGGGTCCTTGACATTCGCATGGTATGATGTGATGCTTACGTTAGGCCTAAATTTTAACACAGCATCACGGGCAACCTGGTGGAAACGTTATGAAGTAAACTGAATGAAAGAAAACTACGCAGAGAAGCATACAACAAGTTAAAAAAAAAGTAACTTACGTTAGCTTTAGACTGCCCAACATGTGACTGTCTGAATAAAAACTGTCTATTTAGGTTACTCACTTCTATCGTGTCCATGTCAATCTGCAAAATAAATTTATAAAAAAATGCAGGATGCATAAACCATGCATGGATACAAAAATACCAAAAACATTTCAAGTTTTTATCAGGCATGTTCAGATGTCAGTTCTGTGGACTTGTTGCATTTGAGAAGAATACAGGGATTTTAAGACTCATAAAACCACTCCCCATTCATTGTAGGATAAAGCATTGCTTCCAGCTTGTCCTTTGGGACCATTCATTTTGAGCCTTTTATGGGGATGACACAGTCCAACCTTCAGAGGGACTGCAGGGTACCATTATTGTAATTGTTTCAGCTGTTTTTTGGAGGATGTCCTGTCCTCCTCTCATTGTACTTTTATCTTTCTCTTTTAATATATTTTCCTTATCCAACAAAATATTTTGTGGGGCGGGTGTATTTTGACAACTTTGACATGAAATACAGACGACGAGCAACCAGTCGTAAACACTTCTAGGCCCCGTTCAGAACTTACAGATATTATGGAAAGGAAAATATGAAAAGATCTCCTTTTATCATGTTTGATTATCAAATAAAGTGAGAAAGAAAGTAAAAAAAAAAAAAGAAAAGGCCGTACCCAGTGCACAAGGCTCCCACTTGGAGTGAGGTCTGGGAGAGGTGGATGTCGGCAAGCCTTACCTCATTTTTTGAGAGGCCGCTCCCAAGTCTCGAACCCGAGACCACCTATACCGAGGCGGAGGCACTTGCCATCGCACCAAGGCACGGCCTCTAAGTGAGAAAGAAAGTCAAATATATAATTTGATTATGTGAATCATTAATATTTAATTTTTCTTAATGTGTAATCAAATCAAATTAGAACATAATTTTATTTTTACTGTATCTAATATAGAGAGGAAATTCAATGGAAAATAGATTTCCTCCTTATTTTCATTTCCTCTCCTTTCCTCAAACAAAATCCTAGCTCCAAGTAAAAACTTTGGGGAAAAAATATTGAAGTTTCTCAAGGAAAGTAACCTACAAGCCACTTAAAACCAGGATCTCCCAAACTTGGGGTCCATTCTCCTTTTTTTCCTAGTAGATCTCATTTGTACGCAAAAAATATTTCTAGATAAAAATACATCTAGAAAAAAATAATAAATTTAAGAATTTAAAACAAGCATTTTTTCAAAGCAGCTTGAATAGACAATATTAATTTTTCACAAGTTCACTTAAAATAATAATAATAATAATAATAATAATAACATTGAAACGAGCCTGGTGATTCTGAACTCACACTAGAACTTACTTAAAGCTCACTCCTTAAACCCTAGAAACCACAAATACCCAAATAAAACAGAACCCCCAAATCCTTCCCCAAATTAATAATAAAGTGGTTATACACTCTGTTTAAACCCTAAAGTCACAAATGCTCGTAAGACATAGAAATTAAAAAACCTGGGAAACTTTATAATACCACAAATCCCCAACCCCACCCCCTCAACCAAAATAAGCGACTATATTCATGAGATATGTGTAAACTATACTGCACATACTCCAGAACGCACAAATATCCAAATAAGACATGCAAACCCAAGGCATCTTAAAAACAAATAATAACTAAAAAAAAACCCCAGAAAACAAAAATGAGAAGGGTGTGTACACAATACTTACAATATGAATGTCTTGAAAACCAGAGAGAGCAAGAGTTTTGAGAAGTTCGCAGCCTATGCCGCCCGCCCCTACCATCAGCACTTTTGCGCCCTAAAAATCAACGCACAAAACCCTTAATCTCTGATTCACTTGAGCAGGACTTCCGGTACAGATCAAAATTGAACTGAGAAACTGACGTACCTTCACTGCAGAGAGCTGGTGGTGGGCAGCCATTGACGGCGAAGTGGGAGACCAGACCAGAGACGAAAAAAAAGAATAATTCAGGAATCAGCAGGTGAGCGTGTTCATATCTTCACGTAAGAAAATGAGAAAAAGGGGTTTGTGGTGGTGCGGGGAATCGAACCCGCGACGCTAATGGAGAATCTAAGTGGTCGGCGTTTCCAGGAAAGGGGAGGTAGAGCGCCAAATAGAGGGAAAAAAAAAGAAAAAAAAAAAAAAAAGCCTCTCTCTCCCTCTCTCTCTCTCTCACTAAGGAGGTAGAGGGCCAGGTGTCTAAGGTTCTGTTTGGGAAATATAAATATTTATTCTCTTTTGCTTTCTCTCATGGATAAACATCTCACTCAAAAGTTTCGTATTAAAAATTTTCTGAATTAAATATAATTTGTTTTAATCAGTAATCAAACTTTTATTAGTGGACTTGAATTGAAATTTTTTGATTAATTAATTCAAATTTGGTGAATAAAAATGATGCATTTTATATATCAAAATCTAAAAAAATTAAATACAATATTAAAAAGTTGAATTCAAATTAATTTATGTACAATTTTGAACACGACTACAAAATTTTTTACAAACAATATTCTATCGAGTTTAATGTAACGAGTCAACTTTTAATTTTTTGTGTTCATCTTTCATCTTGCTCCAATCCACTTATTAAAGAAGGGACTCAAACAAAGTATATATTTTTACTCATCAAAAGATATTTTAAATGTATATCTTAATTATAAAATAAAATGTATTTCATGAGAGAGTTTATTTTATTTAAAAATATTAATGTCCGTCTAATCCCACATCATCTCTGTGAGCAGTTCTAAAGTCAGTATAAGATTCTCTTAACTCTTTCTCCTTAACATCTAGGTTTTGAGGAAGAGCTATTTAACATGATATCAGAGTTGGGCCTTGGGCTGCTTGGCTCCTCCATGGGTTGGACTTCTCCTCGTCTCATTTCTCTCATGGGCTCGAGGGCGAGTATTAATATGCATCCAGTCTCACATCATCTCTGTGAGCAGTTCCAAAGCCAGTATAAGATCATCTTAGTCCTCTCTCCTTAATACCTACGTTTTAAAGATGAATTCTCTAACATGGTATCAGGGCTGGGTCTTGGGCTTCTTAGCTTCTCTGTGGACTGGACTTCTCCTCGCCTCATTTCTTCTCATAAGCTCTCGTCGTCTCATTTCCCCCATGGGTTCGAAGGGGAGTATTAATGTCCATCGAGTCCCATATTGTCTATGTGAGCAGTCCAAAGCCAGTATAAGAATCTCTTAACTCTCTCTCCTTAACACTTAGGTTTTGAGGATGAGCTCTTTAACAAAAGATAATGTGATGGAAGTTGTTAATGATTTGTTTTATAGTTCGAATGATGTATTAAATGCAAACAAAAAAATAATAATGAATTTAATGCATAAATGGAAGTATTTAGTAATTAAATGCTTTGTCTACCACTTTTTTTTTTCTTAATTGTTTCAATCAATGAACAAACAACTGTTATTTGGGGCATTAAATCATTGGAAAGTGACGTGGAGAGTAAATGTCTAAGTTAAAATCCTTAATTATGTAATTCTTGTATTTTTGTGATAATCTTATTTCCTTTCTTTATTATGGTATCCTTATTTTTTATTAGCGTCATTTGGAAAATGGACATCAAAACAACTTCATATGAGTATGAATTTAATAGGGAATAAAGCATGTATATCTAGTGCTTGGTAACCATTACTTTCAGTAACTTTCCTTATATCTATTTTATTCGTTAGGAAAATCATACTATAGTTTTGTATATCTAGCTTGCAAACATAAAATATTGTCATTATTTCACTTGTATTATGCAATTTCTCATAAATCCAGTGGTTGAGCATTTTACAAAAATTAACATGTATATTTTAGTGGGTTCAAATCAACCTAGGGAATTTTAAAGTTTTAATTATTTTTTATTTTTGTATATGTGCAATCTTAAAAATAGAAAAAATGTGCAAAAAAAATTCTAAGATAGTGTTTGAGAATATGAATTTCGGACCTTTAATTTGAATTTTGATGAATTTAGACAAATTTTATACAGTTTTATACTGTACCTTCTTCAAATCTAGTACAACTCTAAATTCAATACCTTTCCAAATATGAGGTAATGCGATTTAACTCAAAAATCAATAACGTAAAATGTTGATCTATACACTTGAATGTGAGTTTAGTTAATTAAGCCCTGAATTTTATCGTAGGTTAAATCAATAAATTATTTTACAACAACAAAATCAAACTTTAAGTCTCACTAGGTGGGGTCGGCTATATGAATATTTTTCTGCTAATTTATGCGGCAAAATCAATAAATTATTTTATTTTGGTTAATTGTATTGGGGATAATATGATTTTTTATTAGCTCTTGTGAACAAAAATAGCAAAATTAATATTTTGCACAATTTTGGAAGTTGTATGGGATCCAACAGTAGTTACAAAACTTAAAATTAATTCATTATTTTCAAGTCAAATCACAAAATTTACCAAGATTTTTCTTTAAAATATGTACGTCTCATCCATGAAAAATGTTCAGGAAAAGAATGAAAATTATTTTTTTAGCATTTTGACATTGTAGACGTCCTAATTTTTATCAGACCTTCTTGAGAAGATGTGGCATAATAAAACTAACTTTAAGCATGATTGGAGTCCCGATTTTTATTTATTTTTATTGAGTCCTTTTCGAAATTTGATTTCCATTTTTAGAGTCCCAATTATTTCAAAAATAGTTTTTCTATTTCAAGTTGAGTCCTAGTATTCTAGGAAAAATTTTGACTTTTAATTTTCATTTTTAAAATTTGATTCTTCTAAACTTTTGGTTGAAATTCAAAATTGAGTGCTGTTATTTTAAAATTGAGTTTCTTAAATTTTAATTTGAGTCCTAGATCTTAAAATGAGTCCTTCAAAAATTTTGAATCAAGCAGTTAAATCTTAATTTGAGTCTTTTAAAATTTTTGAATGGAATCTTTTAAGTTTCAAATTGAGTTTTGAAAATCGGGTTTTGGTCTAGTCTTAAAGGTTCTGTTTTATTACCAGTTGCTTCCTGGCAAGCTTGGTCATGTCAGATGTGGAATTTTGGTTAAAATTAAGCATGCAGGAAGTCATATCTTTTTAAAAGAAGAGGGGTGAGAGAGTGGGCACACACCCAAGTTACATGGGCACTGAAATTCAACATAAGATACAAAAAGTTACAAACTGAAAAATAAATACAAAAGAAAATATAGGAAAATAAAAAGCCAAGTACAGGAAAATAAAAATGGTACAAACAGATGTTGCAGTACAGACAACACAAGGGTACATCCACATCCAAAAGAAAAAATACAAAAATTAATAAAAAGATGCAAGCCCTCCAATCCCCTGCTGCCATCTGGATACTCCCAGGCTTCCTGCGCACAAAGAAAGACAGTAAGGTGAATTGTTAGCTAAAACTCAAAAATAATAACAAAAACAAAAACAAAAACAAAAAATTTCATGTGCAAAGAATAAAATTGTTAAGGAAATATCCCCTACCAGCTCAGGGAAAGCCTTGCTGTAGGAAGGAATTGGCGCCAATCAGACCCCCAAGCCTCCCTGTAAATAGGGAGGCTCGCACTGTAGCTAATGAAATGAACAAGAAAGCCAGGAAAGCCCTGCAAAAATTGAGAGAATAGAGAATTGTAGAAAAGAAACTCTGCAAGAATAGAGAGATTTAGGGAAGAAAGCATTAGAAAACCCCCTATAGAAATTGAGAGAAGGGAGAACTAGAGAAGAGAGGCTCTCCAAAAATATAGAGAGAGAAATCAGAGAGCTATAAAGCTTTGTAGGATTGGAGGAAGCAACAAAGAAGCAGAGAGGAAGAGAAGAAGAAAAGAAGGAAGCTTCACTCGGTTCCAGAGAGCTGGAGTTGCTCACTCAAAACCTCGAGGCTAGTTCAGAATCACACAGAAGGGAGGATCTCCAATAGGACACTCAAACAGACATAAGAGGGAGAAGGCCATAGGAGAAACAAGTTTGAGGTAAAAGGAAAATTGAACGCCTATTTCCGTTTGAACTATGTTATGTGTGAGTTTGAATACAAGTTTAAATCCTCTCAAGTCTCAGGTTCATATGTGAACCTGAGCTTAAGTTCAACAAGGAACAGACCTGAACTCTTGACCTAAACCCCAAATCGGGTTCGAATCCATTGACCCAAACGCCCAACCCGAACTCGAATTCGGGTTCGTTCACACTACTTTCAAATCCCCAAGCCCATTTGGAAATCTACCTCTAGCCCATCTGGTTTTAAAATTTAACCCCGACCCATAACTTTTTTTAAACTAATTCAACCCACTAGTTTTAAAAGCCCATAGCCCAACCTTCTTTTAAAAATGCCTTGGCCCAAAACCTTTCATTTTAAGTTCAAGCCCACCTGTTTTTTTTTTTTTTTTTTAAGACTCCCCAGCCCATAACCATTTCAAAAATAACCAGACCCACTCGTTTTAAAAGAACTAACCATCCCGGTACCAAATTTTAAAACCCCCCAGGCCTAGTCAATGTATTAAAAGTTCATTTTATAAAACTTTGGGCCCGGGGTTGAGATTTAAAAACCAAGGCCCATTTTCTTGTAAGACCCCAAGCCCATTTTTGAAGTCATCCGAGGCCCAAATTGATCCCAACTCACCCCTCACACGTGTCTAGTCACGCGTACTAGACTCACTCGGGCTCTAAATTCACACAACACCCACGGGTTGACTCGTGTGAGTTAACCCAACACCAACTCAATGGTTGAAGACGAGTTGACTCGTCTTCAACCTGAGACCTACAACTAACCCTAATATGGCCAATCCAAAATTTGAGATCTAGAACCGTCAAGACAACCACATAATAGATCATAATTGGTTTCAGAATCCCATAAGCACATCAACTTCAATCAAAAATTTAAAGAACAAAAAAATCAAAAATATAAAGAGGAAAAAAAGGGGACTTATCTTTTGGTGACTACGAATGTAATGGCCCAAAATTTCTAACCATTTTTTTTATAATAATGTTGTCAAGCTACATAACACAACTCTGATACCCTGTATATAAATATTTGACATCATCACGACCTGGAGTGGGTGCCATGGTAACCGGTGCACTCCATGTATATTACTTATGCAGCGGAAAAACATAAATATCAAAACCATATCCCAAAATACACAATACCAGAGTACTACAGACCCACCTATATATATACACACACATGTACATCATTTCCCAAAAATCCCAAAATGTTGAGGGCTCTACTACTCAACCCAAAACTCACCTCAAAACTATGTCGACTTAGCCACCTCCTCTATCTCTGAGCCGATCCTGCACGTCTCTCTGGGTTACCTTAAATGTTCATAATACTGGAGTGAGACACCTCTCAGTAAGGAGAAACATGTTATTACCAGTGTGTGGCATATGAGTCTGTACACAAAACATAATCTTTAATTAAAACTATAAAAAAGAAATCATGCAAAAGTATCTGTATAATAACCCACACCTATGCCATTTAAAATACAAAAATTTTTGATTTATCTATTCAATCATACTTCTAACTATAATAGGTAATCTCTGTTTTCTATATATATTGTATGTGTACATAATTTTAAAAACTCCCCTAGATGGCAGTATGTCATGATTTAACCCCTCATGATAGGGTTGTGCGGCCCGTAAGCTGGACTAAGCACTGGTTGGCCTACCAGTGCTAGTCTAATTGTATTTATGTATACATCTGTAGCATGAAAGGCCCGCTCCACCTGGTCTAGACGCCATGGAGCCCTCTACTCTACCTGTGGCACAATCGACATTCAACACCATACTTTATCTGAGATCTATGGTTGCATTGTCTATACTGTATAGCTACGGTACCATACTTTGTAAACTGCTATGTTCCATCAAGGTCTGACACTATGTAATACTATTTCTATATAATATCTATCTGTTTTACCATGATTCTGTAATTCTCTGTATTAACCATGACGTTATAATAACTGTAAATCTGAATAATTTGTATTTCTGTATGTCATGTTTTTATGTTCTATATATCATGGTTCTTAAAACTTTGTATAATCATGGTTTTGTAAAATGTTGTATAATCATGGTTCTATAAAATGTTGTATAATCATGGTTCTGTAAAATGTTGTATAATCATGGTTCTGTAAAATACTATATATTCATATTTTTGTGAAATACTGTATATTCATGGTTCTATAATCTGAATATCATGGTACTGTGAAAATTGTATATTGTAGTTCTGTATAACCATGTAAACTATAATTCTATAAGACACTGTAAATAAAACTGTATAAGTTGTATATCATAATTCTGTAAAAACTATATGATCATAATTCTGTAAATCTGTATAAAATTTTGTAATATTCTAATATTTCTCATGCCACACAATTAAATTAAATTCATTAAATATAATCTGTAAATCTGTATAATATTTCATGTTTTGATATGTTCAAAAATCATACGCTGAAAACTCATGATTAAATACTATACTTTACTGATAAAGTTTCTAATTTAATTGACATAACATATTTCCCTTACCTAACTAACTGAGTTTTGTTTACTGTTTTACTATCTCACGCCTACGGTGTTTGTGATTTCAACGCCCTGAAATTATGCACGTATATTCCCTAGTCAATCAACTAAATTTCCAAAAATTATTATCATATTCACATTTTTCTACGAACCCACATATTCCTGTTTATCTAAAAAATATTAATCAGACAACTTTATTATCTTTACCCTATTTCTAGAAAATACTCGCCAAAACTCTAACTCATGTCTGCATCATTTACACCATAACCCTATATTTCACAAATTCCAATTCCTTAGCTCAACTCCAAAACTATATTCATATTCACATTTCCAAGCCTATACATCCAACAATTTAGATAAACAACCCATAAACACTCAAATAACACCCTTACCTCAGTTTTGGGATGGTGCCTCGGAACTCCAAACTGAAATTCCACTCCGCGTATGTTGTAGAGAATTTTCTTAAGAACCTCGTGGTGGTTCCTGATCGTCAATCTGGGCTTTAACGGAGGTGAAATCGAAGGAGTTTAAAATAGGGTTTGTAGGGTTTCCTGAGAGTGAGAGAGAGAGTTTTTATGTTCAAGTTTTTCAAATGACTCTCGGGTTCTATTATAAATTCAACACTGCAACCAAAAATCGTCGTCGGTTTTCTATTAACCAGCCCAAAATTTACTGTTTACCCTTTACCCGGCTGCAGTAATTTGCCAAAATTGGCGCCTATTTTCTTCCCCCTTCGGAAAATTGTCGCAGATTTTCTCTTCCTCAAGCCAAAATTTCATTTTTCCTATTTTCTTTTATTTATTATATTTTGGGGTCTCTACGACAAAAACTAAGGGAAACCTCCCTGAACTCTGAGTAATTCTTCTCCCCTTGGACTTTTTGACCATCCATAAGAATGATAGGAACAGGGCCTTCGTTTGAAGCTATTAAGGGTTCAGGGTATCTAAGAGGGGGATTAGAATATGTGAAGCTTCATAGTTCTAAAGCTAGGGTGTCTGAAGCTAGAAGAGAAGAATAAAGCTCGAACAAGAAGGAGCTTCAAAAACTAGGTTTTTTGTTCTCACAAAGAGGAAACAAAGGAGGTGGAAGAAGGCTTAGGGTTTTGGATCTTGGTATGAACAAGTGTGAGAGAGAGTCAGTGTTTGAAGACGTATTTTTGAGGGTTTTCTTTTAGGAATAGGTCTCAATGAGAGTAAAATGGTGGCAGGTTTTCGAGAGTGAGGAAGATAGAGAATTAGGGTTTCGTATAGAATCCGAGGTTGGGAAAGGTGGGGAGATTGAGAGATGAGAAGAGGACATGACAGGGAGAGAAAGTTGCAGAAGGTGTTAAATTACAGGTGAGGCTTGGTTTTGCAGACAAGAAGGTTGTCGCATAAGCTAGGGTTTTTGAATTCGATTTGTAGAGCAGGAGGCAGAAAAGAGAGCTCGGGATAGAGAGACGAATGGAAGAGCTAGGGTTTAGTTGAAGAAAGAAAATGAAGGAGAAATGGGAGACTGAGAGAAGGACGCGTGTTTGAGCTTCGAGCAAGGTTGAAGAGTTGCAAGTAGGGTTTCGAGGAGGAGAAAACAAAGAAGAAAGACAAAGGGGAAGAGAGAACAGAGAAGAAAGAGAAAAGGTAGAGAGGATTTAAGAGAGAAGTGACAAAATGAGGAAAAATGAAATTTTTTAGTTTAAATATGTCTGACCTCAGAACCCAAAGATCGTGACACGTGGAACCTTTTATCACACTACGATCAAAGTAGTGCATGACCGAATCTAGGTCGTTCATTATGTGCTTCCATGGGACGGTTCAGATTGAGGCCACGTCAGTAATCTGAGTGTGCTCATTGCCAACCATCTGATCCCTGCAGCATTGCAACGGCCATGATGGCGCCACACCCAGTGTCTCATCGGATCCCGCTCCTTTACCCGTTGCTCGACACTTGGCACCGTCTTCGCCTTTCATTCCAACGGTTATGTGGAGCTTTCTCAACCCATTCGATCACCACTCCCTGTGAATAGCCATGATTCTTCCACACCAGCGATCTGGACTCAACCTCAGCCTCCCCTTGTAGTGAGACACATGGCAGATGGCCTTGACCAAGCCTAAAACCAATTGACCCCCCTTTTGCCCGGTTGTTTCCTAAACCTATTTGGGTCACTAAACCAGCCCTAGACCGACTGGTTGTTTATATTTTGTATTATATTTATTTTTGGTTGTTTAAAAATTTAGAAAAAAAATCATAAAAATTCAAAAAAATGTTTGAAAATTTAGGGAAAAACAGGAAAAAAATTATAAAAATGTTTTTGGGCCAATTTTTACTACTTTCCTTGAAACTATTTTTGCATCATATCATAATTTTAAAATTTTAAAATAGAAAATTTATAAAAATTTGGAAAATTAGAAAAAATTCTAGAAAATATTTTTGACTTGTCTTTCACTATTTTTGATCAATTGTATTTTTTTTATTTAAAAATTCAGGAAAAAATATTGAAAAATTACAACAAAAAAAAATCAGGAAAACTACAAAAATCACAAAATAATGTTTTGCCACTTAGGAAAATCACAAAAATTCCACAAAAGCCATAACAAATTTCTAAAAAGTGTTTTAAAGTCTAAGACTTGCTTTACATCTCGAATAAAGCCAAAACCTCCCGAAATATTATTTTCATACTTAGAAAAAATCCGATGAGATTTCAAAATGTCGGAAGTGTATTTTGTAACATACTTTCTCGATTTTCAAATCCCAATGATTTTAAAGGGAGGAATGAGCTCTTCGAAATATGGTATGACCCTGTTATGAGGGAATACTTATATAGTATTTGTTTTGTGCATTTCTTTATAATTTTTTAAAGAGAGTAATTTCGAAAGC
Organism: Malania oleifera; assembly: GCF_029873635.1. NCBI lineage: Eukaryota > Viridiplantae > Streptophyta > Magnoliopsida > Santalales > Ximeniaceae > Malania > Malania oleifera. Next base: position 8,410,418 of record NC_080421.1, on the reverse strand, counting down.
TTATTAAATTTAATTTGTGGGATAATTTTCATATGATTAGATACCGTTCGTAAGAATGAGCACATTGGGGGTGCTAATACCTTCTCCTCACGTAACCGAATTCTTGAATTTGACTCTAGTAATGCAGACCGATTTTACCCTTAATTTGGTAATAATCAAGTATTCTAACTACACTAAAAGGTTAGTGACGATTCTATCACACCTTGTTTTCCACAAAAAATACTTTAAAATTACCTATTCCAATTCGCGCTGGGAACGTCGCGACAAACATGTCATGTTACAAATGGAAAATCTATCTTCTTCTTACTTTTCTTTTTATCCTGCTTCATCAAATAGGTACTCGATTCAAATGTAGTCTTAAGGGTTGAACCACTATGAACATAAATTTGAGGATCGAGCTTTAATATTTAAAATTTTTAGAAACCATTTGAATTAAAGATTTTATATGGATAAAGGAAGTAAAGAGGAATCTCACTTTCACTATATTTTATCTTGACATCAAATCTCATGAGAAATAAATTTTAGTATAATATGATTAAAAAAATAAGAAAAAACAACTATTAATGATACATAAAATCAAGCTATCGTTTATTGATTTAGTTTTTATTTTTATTTTTGTCACTTTCTGTCATGCCCAAAAACCCAGTAATGGGACCCAGGGGTGAATTAGCAACCTAACATGTCCCTATATCATACAAAACACTAATGATACACCGTAATGAATGAGGGTCCGACCCTGTGGGGTTCCCATACACCTTATGCACATTCACATATATGACACATAGGCAATAGAAACTGTTCTTTCTATATATACATTGTACCACACCAGAGTCTATACAAAAGGAGTCTAAGCCCCTTAATACAAAACATAATCCATGTGTCAGGCAAAACCTAAAATGATAACCCGATAAAGTCCTAATACTTACACAAGTACTTCCCGCAGTATATTGACCACTACGCTCCCAACACAAGGATGCTAGTTTTGGTTACTCGAATGACCTGGAAACATGTACGTACGATAAGGGTGAGACACTTCTCAGTAAGACAGATCCAAGTTATATCGGTGTGTGGCATTTTTTTTTTAAGAAGGGCGGCACATCCATTTATTTATTGATATCGGTGTGTGGTATATGAGTGTTATCGTGACATAAAACATACACAGTTCAATACAATTCCAATATTTTCACAAAACAATTCTAGTATAACAACAATACAAAGCAATACGATGTAGTGTCGACACACCCTTCGGCCTAAGCCAAAATGTCTGGTAGTATTTCACACCCTTCGGTAAAAGCCGGCTGTCTTGTGGTATTTCACACCCTTAAGCAAAAGCCGGTGCCCCCAGTAACCTGGTATAGCATAAGCCCACAACGTTGAATCAGTGCAGATTTGGTGTTTTCACACCCTTCGGTAAAAATCGGCCGATCTAGTGGTATTGCGCACTCTTCGGCAAAAGCCGGATATCAAAACCTAGAACAATTCGGAACCCCATTTCTATTTCATTTAATCAAAACAAAACTCATGCATGTTCATATAACAATCCAATCCGCACCCATTTGGTAATCCAAAAATTATGATTTTCCAAAAATACAGTTAAACAAGTTAAGGCACGACCATCTCCATAACATAATATATATCACAAAATATTTACGGTTTCCCAACGAAACCAGAGATGCAACCCAATGCCCCTTTTTTCCCAAAGCCGTAATATGCAAAACTCATAATTTTACATGTTAGATTTCCCCAAATGAGTAATCAAAATACACACAGGACCGTGAACCACGGTTCTACCGAGTCCGATTTAGAAAATACCTATATAAACAGAATCCCCTTACCTTTCCCTAAATATCCAAACCCGAACTCTATGACTCCTAAACAATAAACTGAGTTCCCAAAACCTACAAATCACAGTACCAAACATACTCACAATTTCATTCCCTATAAAATTACCGGAACGGAAATGAAAATCGAGTCTTACCTCGATTTTGAGTCAAAACCTGAAAATGCTCGAAACGAAGATCCGTTCGACAAATCTCAAAGAGAATCCTTCCCTGATCCTCGTAGTAACGTCGGATCGTCAATTCTAACAACGAACGACGAAGAAATCTAGAGAGAGAGAGAGAGAGAATTTCGAGTCTAGAGAGAGAGAGAGAGAAATTAGCTAACTTAGCTAAGAAGCAACCAAAATGGATATTTATAGCACCTTCGTCGATGAGTCAATGAAGGGCGTTCGTCAACTAAGCGGTGGCCTCGTTGACGAGCTTGAGATTTCCAGATTTCCCGACACCCCTAGGCTTCTGCTCGTTGACAAACACTTGCTGTAACGACCCGTAAAATACTGATATTTAAATATTAAAGAGAGAGGAAAATGGAAATAGGAATAAAAGAAGGCAGTAAACTTCATCGACGAACACAGAGCATTCGTCGACGACATCGCATTTTGGAGACAATAATAATAATCATAATAATTTCAAGGAATTGCCAAAATTCGTCGACAAATATAGGGTTTCGTCGACGAATACAGGGTTTTGTCAACGAAGGTCTTCAGAACCTCGTCGACGAAAGTCTTCAGGACCTTGTCGACGAAGGCAAGATTTCGTCGACGAAAAAATACCGAGAGACAGATTTGGGCTACTCTAAATTTCGTCAACGAATACAGGGATTCGTCGACGAATTTACTAAGGATTCGTCGACGAAGTGACGTGCTCATCGACGAATCTGGCCCTATAAATAGTGAAAAACTAGGATTTTTATCATTTTCAGTGCCTCTCTCTCTCTCTACGTCCCTCTCTCACTTCTCTCTTCGTTTCCGGGCCTATTTCTCACCGGATCGAAGATCTGAGACTACCACGATGCTCCTGGCATAGTTCTTTGCAAGTCTGCTAGAGCTGATCGTTGGAAAAGTTGGGTTGGATTTCGTCCTAATCTTAGGGTAAGACATTTTATTCAGTATTTGTCTTTCCCTCAGTTATGAGAAATGTTGTAGATAAGAAAATACTGATATTTTGTTCTAGAAATTTTGTTTTCAAGATGTTGAGTTAAGAACCCTGCGAGTATAGAGCCAGAGTTTTATAGGGACTTTTTAAAGTTAAGGTAAGGAAAATATGCTATGCTAGGAGTTTTCATAATGCTATCAAAGATTTCATAGACACATATTTATACTAGTTTATTATACATTATGTAACGACCGAGAAAATATTGATATTCAAATATTAAAGAGAGAAGAAAATAGATACAGAAACATAAGGAGGCCGTAGACTTCGTCGACGAACGCTCCACGTTTGTCAACGACATTGCATTTTGGAGATAATATTAAATAATCATAATTTCAGAAAAATTGCCAAACTTCATCGACGAACATAGGGTCTCGTCGACGAACACAGGGCTTCGTCGACGAGAAAATACCGAGAGGGGTTCTGAAGCAGCCTGAATTTCGTCGACGAATACAAGGTCTCGTCGACGAAATTTGTGAAGGACTCGTCGACGAAATCCCCTGGTTTATATATATATATATATGGAATCCGGGATTTTATCTCATTTCCAGCGCCTCTCTCTCTCTCCTACGACTCTCTCTCCCTTCTCTCTTTGTTTTCGGCCCCACCAGTAGCCGGATCGACAATCCGAAGCTACCACGACGCTTTTGGTGGAATTCTCTACAAGTTTGCTGGAGCGGATCGTCGAGAAAACGAAGTTGGATTTCATCCCAAATGTAGGGATGTTGGATTAGGAATCCTGCGGATATAGAGCCATATTTTTATAGGGGCTTTTCAAAGTTAAGGTAAAGGAAATATGCTATACTAGGAATTTTTATAAAGTTATTAGAGAATTTATAAACATATATTCATATCAGTTTATTATACAGTTTATACATAATATGGATTAAATGCTTGTGTGGCCTGAGTAGATTTTCATAAGATAAAAAATTTATATAGTTTTGTGATGTATCATACTATACTGAATACACAGTTATTGACAGTACATACAATTTACATAGTTTTTCCAGTATATGGGTTTACACAGAATATATATAGAGATATAGATTTATATCCGCATAGAAATGTGCATGCTTATACAGCTTTTATATGAATGGTTTCATGAAACAGATATATACATATATCCATATACATGTATACAAATACTCGGAATAGTATATATATACACAGTGTTATAGCATGCCACATTTTCCTATTACCATAACATACAGAACATACAGACAGAGTATATATATAGAATACATAGATAGATATACAGAGGTAGCATCAAGATGCTATAGACACAGTACATAGAAAGATAGAGTTATGGTAATTTTGGAAACATGATGAAAATGGTAAAAAAGTATATATGTATATATGTATATAGTATCAGATCCCTGAGGAAAGATACACAGACAAATACAGATTAAAGAGCACGGTACCGTTGCTAGATACAGATAGAGTGCAACCACATATCTCAGATAGTATGTGGGTACCGTCAGCGGTGCTCGGAGAGTATGCAGCTCCCTAGTACACTGGGTTGAGGGGGCCAGTTTGACGAAGTAGTAGCCAGTCCCGAGCTTAGGAGAGGATGCAGTTTGGTCGGGCTGAGGTAGTGTAGAGTATGATGACTTATCTGGAGGGCCGACCAGATAGAGTCCCGCCTACGGGCCGCACAACCCTATCATGAGGGGTCAAATCATGACGTACAGAGTCCCAGGGATAAAAGCATAGTTATATATATGTTTACAGTTTTACAGTATATAATGAGTATAGTATGATATATTATCAGATATGTTTACAGTTTTACAGTATATGATGAGTATAGTATGATATATTATCAGTATGAAAAGTAGAAAAACAGACGATACAATATGTTTTAAATTGTGAAAGAAAGATATGTTTTACAGATGATTTATTTCACTGCAGTTCAGTTATCATTTTTTAAAGTATCTTTAACTTAGTTACCACACACTAGTGATAGCATATTTCCACTTACTGAGCGTCGACTCACCCCATTACTTTAACATTTTTCAGGTGAGCCAGTGAGGCGAGCAGATCAGGCTCGCAAGTAGAGTGTAGCTCAAATCACCCTGGTTATAAGGTGAGTTTTTGTCAGAGTTGTATATCTTTTTGAGTAGATGATACTGGATGGGCATTTTGTATGGTCTGTATATTCTGAAGTCTGGTATTGTACAATTTATGTATAAATGGTTTTATAGTTTGTATTTCCGCTGCGTAGGAATGTTTATTGTATATAGATATTTAAAAAAAAAATGATAAGAATTTTGAAGTCGTTACACATTATTTACAGAATATGAGTTTAAATGCTTGTGTGGCCTGAGTAGATTTTCATGTAATGAAGAATTTATACAGCCTTTATAATGTATCATACTATATTGAATACACAGATATAGATACATATTCACAGAGATTATATACAGAGAAATTTACATGCATATACAGTTTTTATATGAGTAATTTCATGAAACAAACATATATATACATGTACATATACATGTATACAATTTCATTCATATCAGTATTATATCACTATTTTATACAGAACAGTATATACAAAATTATAGCATGTCATGTTTCCTATTATCATAACATACAAAGTATACAGACAGAGTATATAGATAGAGTATACAGACAGAAATGCAGAGGTAGCATCAAGATGCTACAGATACAGTATATAGAGATTATAGTATTTACAGTACAAAAAGATAGTGTTATGGTAATTTTGGAAATATGATGAAAACAGTAAAATAGTATATATGTATATATGTATATAGTATCAGATCCCTGTGCAAAGATTACAGACAGATACAATACAAATATAGATTACAGAGCACTGTACCGTTGCTAGATACAGATAGAGTGCAACCACATATCTCAAATAGTGTGTGGGTATCGTTAGTCGTGCTCAGAGAGTATGCAGCTCCCCAGTTCGCTGGGTGGAGAGGGCCGGTTTGACGAGGTAGTAGCCAGTCTCGAGCCTAAGAGTGGATGCAGTTTGGCCGAACTGAGGTAGTGTAGAGTATATTGACTTATTTAGAGGGCCGACCAGATGAAGTCCCGCCTACAGGCCACATAACCCTGTCATGAGGGGTCAAATCATGACGTACAAAGTCCTAGGAATAAAGCACAGTTATATATATATATATATATATATATATATATAGTTTTACAGTATATGATGAGTATAGTATGATATTATCAGTATGAAAAGTAGAAAATACCAATGATATAGTATATTTTAAATTGTGAAAGAAATATATGTTTTACAGATTATTTATTGCATTACAGTTCAGTCGCTATTTAAAAAGTGTTCTTAACTTAATTGTCACACACTAGTAATAGTATATTTCTACTTACTGAGCCTTGACTCACCCTCATTACTTTAACATTTTTCAGGTGAGCCAGTTAGACGAGCAAATTAGGCTCGCGGATAGAGAGTGTTTTTTATTACCCTGGTTATAGGGTGAGTTTTTGATAGAGTTGTGTATATTTTTGAGTAGATGATGCTGGAGGGGTATTTTTGTATGGCTTTAGTCTGTATATACTGGATTCTGGTATTGTATAGTATATATATTTGAATGGCTATATGATTTGTGTTTCCGCTGCTTAGGTATGGATGTAGATATATAGATATATATAGATATATATAAAAAAATAAAAATAAAAAAATCAATATGGTATGAATTTTGAGGATGTTACACCTGCATTTCGTCACTGAACAACAGAAGAGACCTCGTCAACAAATTCCAGCTTCGTCGACAAAGCTTGCTCAATTACTATTTTACCCTTCTCTTATTTATTTATTCCATATATCACGGTTTGGGTTCTTACATTTTCCTTATTAATAATTTTAAAAAAAAAAGTAAATTTCTTTGTATTTTTTCCTAGTTTCCTTTTTTTTTTTAGAATTTTAAAAGTTTAAAACTAGATAGCATAAAACTAGGGGTATTATGCTTTGTGAGTTACAACTCCCAACCGTCAACATTGCAAATAGTTCCTTTATAGCTTTTCCATTATAGGGTATGCTTTGTATCATTTTTATTTTTTATATTTTTTAATTATTGTTTCTCCATAGTAAAGAGATCAATTATAACAACAGGTCTATTTACATTACATTTTAGGTAAAAGACAATAACCACCCTTGAGATTTGTCTAAAAAACAATGGCCTCTCCCTTGAGATTTCAAAAATTTCAGGAATCTACCTTGAGGTTTCAAGAATTCCAAAGATCTTTTCCAAGTTTGACAAAAAGATACAAATCTCCCATTGTATTTTACAAAAATACAAGTTTTCTTATAGGAAATTTGTGTCATTTTTGAAAATTCAGGAGAGGTTGGTGGCATTTTTTAAATTTCAAGACATACATATGTCTTTTTGTCAAATCTCACGGGAGGTGAGTGTCTTTTGCCCTTATATATTTTTTTTTAGTCAATTTTTAATTGGTTTTAAGAAAAATTTAAAATAAAATTTTATGATCTTCAGTTGTTTCGACAACCTATTGGAAATTATATTATACGCAAAATTAAATTTTTTAAATTAAATTATTCATATTTTTATATAAAATTCAATCAAAATCAAGATAAAATGATCATGTGGATTAAAAATGTAATTAAAATAAAAATATCCATAAATTTTATAAAACTTGGAAAAAAATCATTAAAAATATTTTTACTAGTTTTCAACCTTCATGTGTAATGAGATTATTTTTGCAACAAACCCAAGGACTCAATCGTATGGGTATGTAAAACTAAAAAAATGAATTTAGAAGTAAAATAATCAAATAAAATAAATACAATAATTTATATTTATATAATATTTTTATTAATTTGTATTTTATTATTTAAATCATAATTTTTGTTGTTATTCGATTCAAAAGTAAAGGTGAGCATTTGTTTGATCAATTTTTTTATTGTACGAGTTCTATAAATATTAACTAAATGAGTTGTTGATTTCTGTTTCTAGTGTTTGTTTTGAATTTTTAGTTTTAATTTTTGATGTTTTTTTTTTCCATTTTGTAGCCTTCGCCTCATAGTTTTCATAATTTTCGGTGGTTGATGATCCATTAGATAGCGACAAACACGCCACAAGAATATTAATAAGACTACTAAGTTTCACATTTTTATGAATGTTAAGCCGATATTCTAGGCCTAATTTCCCACTTTTAAGTATGTAGTTCTATTTTTTATTTTATTTAACGAGTGTCATTTGTTTAAATTTACTTCCCTCGTGTTACTAAAGTATTACAGTTAATTTAATAACATGATCGTGTCAAGATAAATGCTTATATGCATTTGACATTGTAGTGAAATGTTGAAATTATGATAATTATTAATTACACCCATTAAGAAATGGTTATGTATTCATTGTCAATCTTTATATGCACAGATCACCTAATTGCATCATTTACAAAAGGTGGTTTAAAGTTAGTTAATTACTGAAGATAAAAAATGCAATTAACTGGTTAGGTGAAACCAATGTTGAATTCAATCAAGTTGAATTGTTTTTACAGTATCTTTGTTTTCACTTCTGCAAATAAACTTGAATTGGTTCAAAAAGCAAATTGTTTTTTTCTTAATACTCTTTAATTATTTAATACATATATCAATACCGAGGAACTAATTCATTTCAGCGATCATCATTTCTTCAGCAATCGCTGCACATTGCATTCACCATGAGGGGAAAGGTATGCAAGATCTTCTTCCTCAACATTGCATACGATTTGCTTTTTGTACTGTTATCGAAGGAAGTATTAGGGTTTTATTTGCCCATTTATTTATTATATACTTTGTATGTATGCGCGTTTGTGTGTGTGTGTGTGTGTGAGAGCGAGAAGGGGGAGAAGGACATATGGAGAGAGATCTATTATTTTTCTATAAAAAGTTTTAGGGGAAGGAGAGAGGGAGAGAGATCTATTATTCTTCTATAAAAAGTTTTAGGTACAAAAGATGACTACCATTTCTATAGCTTCGTCTCGTTAGGGTTATCGCTGTTCTTATCTTGTTTTATGAAAAGATACTGTTCAAATAGGTCAAGTCCAGATATGATACATTTTTCTAGCATGCCCTTCATTTATTAAATTTTTTACTGATTAAATCTGCACTTGCTACGATAATTTTCGAATACTATTTTTTGTCAGTTTGAATTACACTTAAAATTGACATATTTTATTTCAAAATGGACAAAATTAATTTCAAGGGGCTCTTAAAAATTTTGAACAAATGCTCAAATTTTATTACTTTGACCCAATTTCAAAAATTTAGCCATGATATTTTGTGATATTTGAGCCAGTATAACATAAATTTTGATTGATTAGCACAGATAATCACCACAAAGCCCCCCCAAAAAAAAAACAAAAAAAATCCCCATTTGAGGTACTCTAGGTAGTGCAAAATTAAACACAAATAAAAAAAAAAATTGTAATAATTTTGTAAAGAAAAATTTCAAATAACTCGTTTAATACTTTTTGACTAAACTACTTATCCTTTAAAATTTATAACTTTATTTTCTTATTTTATGTTTTAAAGTAAAAAAAATAATGTAGTAATAGTTTGGTTAGGAGCAGGGGAGCATTTGAGAGCATTGTCCTTCTGCATACCTTATCAAGGCTTGTGAAGCTCTGATCAGATGTTACATGCATAATAATCCTTTAATTCCCATTGGTCCACGTCAACACTCCGGTGTGAGGACAGCACACGCAAAACTTTTGATTGTCCGAGACTATCTACGTTCCTTTCGCTGCTTCTGCAACTGCTTGAACCAGCAAAGAATAGCTGAAGCCTGAAGGAGGAGTATAGGGTTTAGTTGCTTTGCTCTACACCACTAATTAAATGCTCTTTCTCTTTCTTTCTCTTCATCTTCCTTGGAGCCAGAGAGTGGAAAACTAATTAAGAGGCAAACGCAATTCAGCTTTGCACTGAGTTGGCACATGACTTTTGGGTTCCTCTGTGTTATCATTTTCAGGTCACCCATCTGCCAAAATTGTGTTTTTGCAAGTGTTTAAGATGATTATTGTTACTCTCTGATGCACAATGTGATATTTATTTTTGTAATATGTTGAACAATGATTTTTGATGCAATAATTTTAAATACTCAACCATCTATCATGTCTAGTAATCTGATAGGAGCAAGCACAAGCTGGTTATTTTCTCATTTAGCCTTCATGGGTTTTGGGTTTCTCGGAGTTCTCTGTTGAGGGTTCACTCATTAACTTTTTTGGTGCTAAGTATGTGATGTTATATATATATATATATATATTTGCGCAATACAGTGAACGTTTAGCCCTGTTTTTGTTTATTTACATCTTTCTTGAATTTTAGCGCTCTATGCAGCCAACGAACGAGGTTTCGTCCAGTCAACTTGGCAGCAGCTCTTCAATGCAAACTGGTATTCACTTTGTTGTCCTCTAGCTTCGTTTTTCTTTGATCCTTTTGAAAATTTTAGTGGTTGGCAGTTGCTAACTCTGTTTCCCTTTTGTTTTACGTGTTTATTTAGTCTAGGTGGGGGCACTTTGTGCCCCAAAACTTTAAAGCACCACGAAAGACACTATAGTCTCACATGAGTCCATGACTTTAGCCTTGTGAATGTTAACCAACTAGTATGCTACCCCACATTGAGAAACACCAGGACCAACCTTGTAATGGGTCCCAATGAATAGATTTGATTTGGAGTACTCACATAGGCTTAATGAATTGAGTCTTTAGATGTAATGGGGTTTTGATGAGAAGTCAGGAATACTTAAAAATGGAATATCTTCTTTGTTGGTTAAATATATCAAGTTGTGAGCTTTTTTATTTGGTTTGGTATGCATAGTTGACTATAATTCAGATTTTCTATTTGGAAGATGACATAACTAGATCAAATAAAAAACTTTGGTACATACCCACGTGGTTTCTCCATGCTGGTGTGAAATTTTTACTTTTTTTTTTTTTTTTAATAACAAGCATATAGCACATAGACGATGTTCCCATGAACGCTAGGGTGCCATTTAGTTTGCGAGATAAAAAACGTTATCCTAGAATGACATTCCTAAGAATTCCATTCCTAGGAATGGGATGCTTGCCTTATGGGACTATTTTTATTTAGCTTGCATAAGAACATTCTTGGGAATGTACATAAGATGCCTATGCCTATGCCAATGTTTGATTCAACATAGATTGACAGGCATTTCAAAAAATTACCTTTATACTTTACAATATATGAAGAATAATCATATTTTCAATGCAAAAACTTACTGAGAACACATACCAAATTATATCCGCATCTTAAAACAATTGTAGGAATGAGATTGCATTACATTTCCAGTGATGTTGAGAGTTCTCGTAAAACATACAGATCCTAAAGAGTGCTCAAAAGCTAGAGTGAAGGTAAAAAATGATCCCAATTGAACTAATCATTTTATAAAACTCATTTATCAACTAAATCATGGGTTTAATCTGCTTTTGAATGCTAATGTTAGTCTCTAACAGGTTTCTAAAATTAAACTATTGGCATATAGTCCTCAGAGGAAGATCCCAATGGTTATAGTGAAGTCTTGGGTTCCAATCTTGGGAAGGGGTGGGAATGGTTTCAGGATGGGGGATGAGCTACCCCACTGTGTAGCTCCAGCCCAATGGGCCTTCCAATGGACAAAATAAATTGGCATCTAGGTGCTCTCACTAAGGCAGTGTGACATTACTATTAGTACCAATTTTATAAATGGGTAAAGATCAATTATATAAAACCTAGCTCATATTTGACATTCTTACTGGCTTTTAGTAAGTGATTTTTCTATAGATGATCGCATTCTTAGTTTGTGGGAATGAAGAATGCCTAAAAGAGAAGTGTGACCTTGAATGGTTTACTAGTATTATTTTTTTTGAAAGAGAAGCCAAATGGTGGGTTGCGAACTTTTTTGGATGCTAAAATGGCATGCTCTTAAAGAAAGAAGAAGCTCATAAATGTGGATGCTCGTGTCATCTTTCCATTTTAGCACCAAAAGAGCATCTTAACCCGTCATGGAATTGATCTGAGTCATTTGACAGAGGATATCACGTGTCTAAGGAGTGTCCAGATGTGGCGATTTTGACTTTTTCAAACTATACCTAATGATTGTTTAAGATGTGGGGTAAGCAAATATCGTGGTTGAAAGTGCATTTGTGCTGCTTGCATTTTTGCACATTTGATTAATGAGCCATCCACACGGTGTCTCCTGATGTTCTGCTTTGTAGGAGATGATATAGGGAAAGGGATTTCAAAACAAAGTAGAAAAAAAACATTGAAACACTAAAGTATGAAAGAAGTGGGAAGATTTGGGCTCCATTTAGAGCTGCAGCATTTTGTTCCCATGTAAACAGGAAACACACTTTTATCATATTTGTTTTTGAAGAAATCAAAGCATACCATTGCAAAAATGTTGCAAAGAATACATGGTAACAGAAATTTTCTTTTTCTGAATTTTGGTCATTTTGATTTATTTTTTTCAAATAAACAATGATGACAGTCATACCCTAAATGTTTTTGGCTACTCTTTTTACTAAAAACCTGGTAGCAACAAAAAAAATATGGGGCAAGCAGTCATGTGGATATGGCATCCTCATTTACTATCTGCACCTTTAATAGAGTGGGTGTAAGTGCCACTGCATAATTTGCTTATTTGACTTTAACTAAACTTGAGGGGACATAATTAGCTAGTTTGACATGATTTAAACTCGAGGGGTGCTAAAATCTACTAAAATGAATCTTAGAGGAGAGTGGTATAGTTCATTAAATTGAATGTTGGCATGTATAGCACAACACTCTATGCTTTATATGGTGGGTGGTCACTGAACTTTTCAACATGCCTAACATATTATCATTTGACCACTGCTAATCTTATTATATTCTGCTATTGTTCTGCTGAAAATAAGTAAAGTGTTAACATAAAATTGAGCTATCGATCTGCTTGTGTGTAATCTTATTTTATGGAGCTTGAAACAATATAAGCCCGTAAATTTGCTGGATTAATCTGGAGGCATCGTTCCTGTGATGAATTTGAAATATTCCTTGCAAAGTATAAGCATCTAACCTATTGAAATCATGCCAGACATTTTTTTTGTTCACTTCAATGTAGGTACTTGAGAATTGGATAGACCTAATTTTGCAAAGTGATTTTCGTTGCTACTTAAACCTTCACTACAAAAATTCTGCTCTTAAAAATGATCCAGAATCAAAATTGATGTTTTTTTATGTGATTTGAATTTTGTTAGAACTCTTCTATTCTGATATAGTTCTTTCATGACTTTATGCTTGTCCAGATGTTTCTTTTTTAAAATTTGGTTGTGAATGTAATGGTTCGTGCTCTTTGGTTTGCATAAACTTTCTGTTTTTGAGGTGGGAGCGTTCTGCAGTGGCCGTTTTTTAAAAAAATTGTCTGGAATGTTCACTTAATTTTATTTTACTTGCAAATATGATTGCTCATATTCTATGATTCATGAGTCATAATTGATGTTTCATTGTCAAAACAGAGTTGTGTTCTAAGGGGCATAAGAGGAAGACATTATTCAATGAAGGAAAAGAGCATACTGGCTTGACTGGTTTAACAGTTATGCGTAAAAGAAAGCGAGGAAGGATTGTTTCCAAGACTCAAGATTGTTGTGATCCATTTAATTTCCCTAATTTGCTGGATGGGCTGGATTATTCTAAGTTTGGAAGTGCGGCAAAAGACATAGAGGCTCTTTGTGCTAGGAAGAGGCAAACACCTAGCACTTATGTTGAATTGCATCCAACTCTTCCATATGCGCGTCTGGATGTGGAAAAGAACCAGAATATGGAGGCTTCAAATTTTCCACAACGTACTTCTTCAGAGCATAAGAATGTGATTGATCTAGAGGACGATCATTCTGAAAATTATGTTCCAGCCGTAGCACCATCAGTTATAATTCTTGACTCAGATGAAGAATGTGCAAATCAGGGGCCTTCTTCTTCATGTGAGGAGGTTGTTTTGAGCAAGCCAGCTAGTGAACCTTCAATTACTGATTTAATGGTAAGGTTTTCTTGTTTTCATAATTTTCAAGTTGCATTTATGTGAATACAAAATTGAAAATTCCAAGCAGCATTAAGGTCTAGAATCATTGTTTGATATTGCACAAAATTCATTGCTGCCTTATTTATTTTTGTGACACCACAGAGCTTGTGAAATGTTTGATATAAGACACCATAAAATTCCTATTTCTATTGAGAACACACTTTATATTCTTATTTCCAACCTTTTATTGTTCATATGACATTTCAATTTTTTCATGTCTATATTATCAGCAAAATTATTTGTGAACTGTATGCAGGTTGAAAATTATTCAGAGGGCAAAGCTCCGACTGAAGAAGAGGAAAGTATTTCCAATGAAACCAGTGAAACTGTAGATGATAGTCTGGCAGATATTTGGAAGGAGATGGAAATTGCATTGGAATATTCCAAGGTATGTCCATTTGAATTCTTGATTTTAACTCTTTAAGGGAAGTTCCTTTCTCATTGACAAGTTAACTTATTTCTCAAAAGAGAGAGAACTTTTGTGGTAATATTTTTTCTGCTTAAATATCTTTTGTTGTACTTCTGAAGTTCATTTTCGATCCTGAAGTATTGGTGTCTTGTCAAGGGGAGCTTAGGCAAAACGGTAAGGTTGTTGCCGTGTGATGTGGAGGTCATGGGTTCAAGGCGTGGAAGCAGTTTCTTGCAAAAATGCAAGGTAAGGCTGCGTACTATAGACCCATTGTGGTCCGTCCCTTCCCCTGACCCTGCATACGCGGGAGCTTTGTGCACGTGGCTGCCCTTTTTAAGTATTGATGTCTTGTGAGATTTGAAAAATTAGGTACTGTTATGATGAATAAGGTTAGGATTTTCATTAAGTTTGTTACCAACAACTAGGAATGGCAGGGTAGGGATTGTGAAGCAAGAATGAGGTTTAACAAGGCTGAAAGAATGTTTAAAGGTATGTCTTGCTGCTTGTGCATTGGAAAGGGAAAGGAGTATGGATTGGAGATTGTCATTAGGTTTGACACTCACTAAAAGCATCGACTGTATTTCTTGGGAAGGATTAAAGAATATTTGTCTTAAAATGGTTGTATTGGAATCCATACTCAGTCTTGACTACCTATGGCATCCTCATCTTCCTCGGCCCTTTCACATATGGTCTAGACTCTTCCAAGTGAAATCTAGGATAACATTCTTTGCCACACCATTGATAAGGGAAACCACAAAATGATCTAGGGTGTTCAGTCTCTTCTTCTCTCAAAATATGGTTTAGTCGATGCACCGATAAAAAACCTAGACTGGCACCCTCTTTTTCGATTCATCAATGGTCTTTGGGTCCCCACACTTTCTCATCTGACCTTCCCTAAAGAAGCTTTCCTCCTTTGGTACCTTGCAATGACTTACCGACTTGGTGTGATCCTTCACAAACCTTGGATCTATGCCTTCTTAACAGACCGGAGACAAAGACCTCGCTAGTACAGTTACTTTAAGGATTGGCTCTAGCACAGTTGAAGAAGATTGTGTCCTTGTTTGCTTTTACTGATGTGATTTTGGATTCTACCAATTGTTATGGTTAATGATTTAGATGTAGTAGCCAACAATAATAATGGTACGAAGATAGGTAGTATACAGCAGACCAGATCTCTGGAAACCTTTATAGGGTGGAGTGTCCTTTCAAGTTTTTTAGTTTGCTTATAAATGGATATTGTTCTGTTTAATCCAGTGCATAGAGGACACAAGGTTTTAGTTCTTTTTTTTGGTTTCGTACGCAGTTACGCTAGTCTAAAGCTTAATATTCACAGTTTTCAGTTGAATATGCTTTGACTTTGGAGGAGAGCACTAGTTTTTAATTGAGGTGTGATTTTGGAGGAGATAATCATAGTGTTTCTTATCACTTAATAATCCCAGTAACAATTTATTTGATCCTTAAATGAAACTGTTGAGATTGCTGAAGATGGAGTCATCGGTAGCCACCATCCCAGCCGCTTTTGTTGACATTGGAGACTGGCGGCCACCAACCCTGCCCACAATGCTGACATTAAGCCACCAACCTTTGAATTTTACCCTCCATCAATGTATATGTATATGTGATGTGTGTGTGTGTGTGTAATCGGTGTGCAGAGTGTGCAGAAGTTGTGCATATTGTGTGAGGCAGAGTGGAAGTTGTGTGAGAGAGAAAGAGAGTTGAGTTGAGTAGGTGCTCCTCCTCTTCCTTGTAATTCTCCCAGTTATAGTGAAAATCTATGTGCTCCGTGGACGTAGGTCAGATGGACTAAACCACGTTATATCTTGGTGTTCAGTATTTTGCTTAAGTGTGATTATTGCTCCTAGATCCCCCCAACAATTAGTATCAGAGACAGATTTGAGCAAAATTGTCAGATCAAAGCCTTTATCCAGTATCTCAAAACTGCGTTTGGAGGCTACCATCGTGTTCCTCTCGTCGAGACAAAGCCAACGGTGGTAACTAGAGCTCAAAGGGAGGTCAAACGAAGCCGCACGCGCCAACACTCGCCTCCTGTAGATTTCCATCATAGCCATGCGCCTTCACGCGCCTCTCGGCAGTCGGCAGGTGATTCCATGCGCGCCCACGCGCTGGCGAGCTCACAACAAAGAAGCCGAAGATTGAAGACGACCTGACATCAGCGTGGCGTCAGCAGTCAACGGTCCAGTCAGTGCTTCGTCAACCGGCCACACCAGTGTTGTTAGTCTAGTCAGCAGTGGGCTCCATAGTGCCACGTCAGCAAATGGCGTTAGTAATGGCGCCAAGTGACGACGTCAAGTAACGGCATCAGCATATCTCGTTAAATAAGGGAATATTTCGTTAAGTTGCCATTTCGGGTCCGTTTTTCGAACGACTTGAACCATTTCTAAGGTTTTCAGCCGTTCCGGAAACAAACGTGTTGTCCGTTTGAGTTGATTCCATCTCTAGATAGGAAAATCGAGATGTCGAACGAAAAGAGCTCACAGATTGAGATGTTTGACGACACCAATTTCAATTTCTAGAAGATGCAAATTGAGGACTACTTCTTTGATAAGGAGTTGCATTTACCATTGAAGAAAAAGTCAGAATCCATGAAGGAGGGCGAGTGGGAGTTGCTTAATCAAAAAGCTCTCGGAGCTATCAGGATAACGTTGACAAATTCTGTTACCTTCAATATCAAGTACTTGACAACCACCAAGTCTTTTATGGATGCACTCTCCAACATGTACGAGCAGCCATCAGCCGCAAATAAGGTACACCTAATGAAAATATTGTTTACCATGAACATGTCTACAAGTGAAAGTTTTAGCAGACATATGAATAATTTCAACGAGCTGTCGGATCAACTCGCCTCGGTTGGAATTACATTTGATAGTGAAATTTGTGCCCTACTGATTCTTAGTTAGTTGCTTAAGAGTTGGAAAGATATTGTTACAGCAATCAGTAGCTCCACAGGAAAATTAAAGCTGAAGTATGACAAGGTCATCAACATGATTTTGACTGAAGAGATCAGGATGCAGTCAAACAATGCCTCCACTTCAAGTTCAGCCTTGAAAGTGGAAAATCGAGGGAAAGGAAGCGGGCATGAGCGATCAAACAATCGCGGCATATCAAGGACCAGGCGGTCCAGATCTAGAAATCCTAGAGGTTCATAGGGCACAAAGAAAATTGAGTGCTGGAATTGTAGAAAGATCGAACATTACAAAAACTAATGCAAAGGTCCAAGAAAAGAATCTAAGGCGAAGACAGAAGCTAATCTCGCCTCTTCCTTAGGAGAGAAAGATGCACTAATATGCTCTTTGGAGAGCAAGCAGGAGTCTTGGGTCTTAGACTCCGGAGCCTCATTTCATGCCACTTGTAGTAGATATTGCCTAGAGGAGTACACACTAGGTAATTTCGATAAGGTGTACCTTGGTAATGATCAACCTTGCGACATAACCGGCGAGGGAATTGTGAAGATCAAGATGAACGAATTTGTATAGAAGTTGAAGGATATCAGATATATTCCATACCTAAGAAAGAACTTAATCTCAATTGGTCAACTGGCAGATGAGGGATACACCACTACATTCATTGGCAATGAATGGAAGATTTCAAAGGGTGTACTAACAATTGCATGAGGTAAGAAAAGTGGAACACTTTATCTAACCTCCATTGCCTACATGTCTATTTCAGTTGCTGCAGGAAATGATGACAGCAACATTTGACACCAATGACTCGGTCACATGAGTGAGAAGGGACTCAGGGTGATGCATTCAAAGGGAAAATTGAGCGGTCTACGGTCAATAGAGATTGACATGTGCGATGATTGCATACTTAGGAAACAAAAGAGAGTTAGTTTCCAGACATACACTCGTACCCCAAAGAAGGAGAGAGTAGAACTAGTCACCTCAGATGTATGGAGACTGACGCCCGTCTTATCCATAGGTGGAAGGAATTACTTTGTGTTAACTTTGGTGCAACCCCAAGAGGGGGGTGAATTGGGTATTTAAAATTTATCACCTAGGTTAACTGGTCTATCAATAGTGTAATACACCCTAGGGTCAGTCTACGCAATCAACAAATAAGCATACACGTGCAATAAAGGTAAAGTGCAAAAATGTAAAGAACACGCACGATATGTTATTGGGGTTTGGCCAACTGTGCCTACGTCCCCGCCTTGGCCACACTGGCACAAGGATTACCACTATAATGCTCACTTAAACGGGTGGAGTGACACCTATACAAACCAGGTTAATTCAAGGGGCTGACCTCACCCAACACGCCTTAACAAGATGGCGCACCTAGATTTCCTAACCGGGTCTAAGCCAATCCGGGACTATTTACTAGGGCTAGTCTCCCTTTTTAGGCCCGCGCCTGGAATACAACCAATGTGTATAAAGTTTGTACACGGAAATACGCTTCTAGACAAGCAAATGTGTGCACCAATACAGCTCAGTCAATATTACAAGCACAAATGATATGTAAATATGCTCAGTGCTCTAATGTGTGCTAAACACTCAATCACGTATAGATTTTCAATCCAGATTTAGAGTGTATATCCAAGCAAGATTTGAAACACACTATGTGAATAACTCAAAATTAGATTAGGGTTTCAAAAGCAAGTTCAATCAAACAAACTCAATAAAATATTCTAATATACAAAGCACAATGGAGTTGTTTGAAGCACTAGCTTTTTGAAAAGGATTTTTGCACACCTAAATCTAGGTTTAGGTATCTTGCAATAACAATGCAAGAACGACAACTCTCAAAGTCTTCCCACACAAAATTTATCAAATGAAATCGGTGGAAGAACTTTAATGCTAAACTCTCAAATAAAATCAATCAAGCAATAATACAAGTAAGAGTTCTAGCTGGAGAGATTAAGCACAATAGCCTTAAAGATACTCACAATGCTTAAAGAGATCAAGAGTGTGCAGTATGTGAGTGTTTGGAAGTAGTATTGGCTATAAAATAATTTTTGGATTTGAGAGAATTTTGGCCTTAATGATCTATCTAATCTCCTTCTAATTATTCCAAATGAAGGGGTATATATAGGCTTCCCCAAAAATATGACCGTTAAGGACACAAATGGAATAATTATAAAAGTTTTAATATTATTTAAATAAATTAACCCCATTTAAAAAATATTAACTGCGGTAAAAATGAGGGGCAACCTGAGAGCACCGGTTGACCGAGACAAGTTCGGTTGACCGAAGTTCTTGAGGTTCGATTGACCGGGCATTAAATGACTTGTGAGTTCGATCGACCGGACTTGTAACTCCAAAGCCTTTTTGCGAGGTTCGGTCGACCAAGACTAAAATGAACAGCACGCTCGGTCGACCAGACTTGTAAGTCCAAAGCCAATTTTCCCTTCTAGCAAGGTTCAGTCAACCAAGACTAAAATAAACCGACTCAGTCGGTCGACCAGGGCGTTGCAATGTAATATGGGCTCGGTCGACCAGGTGGTCAATAAAGTTGACTCCTGGGGAGTTCGGTCAATTGGGCTCAAATGAACTATATGAGTTCAATCGACCGGGCTATGGTCAACCTATTGACCCAGCACCGATTCGGTCGATCGGGCATTTTTGTACAGGGAAGTTCGGCACATTTAGTGCATTTCGGTCATGTTTAAGCTAACAATCACCCTATTCAAATGACTAACACATATAAATGCATGAGTGAGTGTCTTAGGGTCATTCTAAGCCTTTTTGAGTGCACTGAAAAAATCTGGCATCGGTCGACCGAAGATCTTTCTATGGTCTGTGTAGGTACCTAAAGTCCAACTAGGGTCGATTTGAGCATACCTACCTATCATGCATGATACAAAATATTACAGGTCATAGGA
Organism: Malania oleifera; assembly: GCF_029873635.1. Taxonomy (NCBI): domain Eukaryota; kingdom Viridiplantae; phylum Streptophyta; class Magnoliopsida; order Santalales; family Ximeniaceae; genus Malania; species Malania oleifera. The sequence goes on along the minus strand of NC_080421.1, from coordinate 8,390,134 downwards.
ATGCACAGTCCATAATTAAATTTACATCCCGGAATGAAGAAATGAAATAATGAATACAAACACAACACACAAATCTTCATTCTTCGGCACGAACACCGCACGCCATCATGATATGTCTTTCAACACGTGTACAGTGACCCTACATGCAAGCCTTAGTGCAACCATCAGTACCAAGAGTATTTGTCATGATCAAAACTGGGTGTCACCAATCAGGTCAACACTTTGTCATGTTCATTGATGATCATTCTCGGAAGTTATGGGTTTACTTTCTGTAACATAAGTCAGATGTTTTTTATGCTTTCAAGATATGGAAAGCAATGGTTGAAAATGAAACTGGTCTAAAAGTCAAGAAGCTGAGAACCGACAATGGTGGTGAGTATGAAGACACCAGGTTCAAGAAATTCTACTATGAGCACGGTATCAGGATGGAAAGAAGTGTGCCAGGTATGCCCCAACACAACGGTGTAGCAGAGCAGATGAACCGAACGTTGACTAAAAAATCTAGAAGCATGCGTATCTAGTTAGGCTTACCAAAGCAGTTTTGGGCAAAAGCAGTCAACACAGCAGCATACTCGATTAATAGAGTTCCATCAGTACCATTGGACCAGAGACTACCATAAGAAGTATGGAGCAGGAAAGAGGTGAGACTTTCACATTTTAAAGTTTTTGGTTGTGTTGCATATGTACATATCAGTGATCATGTCGGAAACAAGCTTGATCCAAAGTCCCAGAAATGCACCTTCGTCGGTTACAATGAAGATGAGTATGGGTATTGCATTTGGGACGATGAAAACAAGAAGGTGATCAGAAGCAAAGATGTGATCTTCAATGAAAAGATGATGTACAAAGACAGGCACACAACAAAATCCACCGAACCAGTTCAGAATAAATCAACCTATGTAGACATGGATGATGTCCTAGAAGGTGTTGGGACTTAAAAGCAAAATGCCGAGAATCCTTAGGCGGAGGAACTAGTGGAGCAGATCGTCGCACCACCGCCTCCTACTCCAGCTCCGAAGCTTAGGAGATCTTTTCGGCCCCATGAACCAAATAAAAGGTATATGTATTATTTACTTCTTATAGATGGAGGAGAGCCTGAATGCTATGATGAAGCATGTCTGGTAGGAGATTCGAGCAAGTGGGAGCTTGCGATGAAGGACAAGATGAAGTCCCTCACCTCCAATAGAGCGTGAGAACTAGCTAAGTTGCCTAGAGGTAAGAAGACTCTTCATAACAAGTGGGTGTACAAGATCAAAGAGAAGCATGATGGTTATAGGAGGTATAAGGCTTGGTTGGTAGTCAAAGGCTTCAAGCAGAAGGAAGGAATCAACTACATCGGCATCTTTGCACCAGTTGTGACTATAGAGAAGCTGAAGTTGTACTTAACTTTAGTTGGTCTTCATACTTGAAGACAGATATGAGCACATCATTTACCTATACACTAGTTAAGATGGTGCCTCCATCTCCAAGTGGGAGATTGTTCAGATTGCTGAAGATGGAGTCGTCAGCAGCCACCGTCCTAGTCGCTTCTGTTGACATTGGAAACCGGTGGCCACCAACCCTGCTTACAATGCTGACATTAAGCCACCAACCTTTGAATTTTACCCCCCATCCGTGTATATACATATGTGATGTGTATGTGTGTAATCGGTGTGCGGAGTGTGCAGAAGTTGTGCATATTGTGTGAGGTAAAGTGGAAGTTGTGTGAGAGAGAAAGAGAGTTGAGTTGAGCAAATGCTCCTCCTCTTCCTTGTAATTCTCCCAGTTATAGTAAAAATTTGTGTGCTCCGTGGACGTAGGTCAGATTGGACTGAACCACGTTATGTCTTGGTGTTTAGTATTTTGCTTGTGTGTGATTATTGCTCCTAGATCCCCCCCAATAGAAACTAATTTCAATAACTTTATAGAAATTGAAGAATAGAATTCAAAGAAGATGCAAATACATTTGCTAATTTTGTGTTGTCTATGAGTAAACAAATTCCACCAAGATTGAAAACCTACCAAGAAAATGGGTTCAAGTCTCATTGGAAGACCAAATTTCTTGATTCATCTTGACAATGCCATTAGCTTTGTATCTTGAATAAAGCCTTTGGACATTTGTATATAATTTGACACGTTGCCAGTCTTCATTATTGGAAGTACAGTTTTAGGATCTTCTCTTGACTAGGTACAAGATGCTTCAGTAAGCTCCTATGCAGCCCCTTCAAGTCAAGGGATGTGACCTGGGAGATGATTGTGTCTAACAAGCTCAAGATTTGGAGGTGGAAGCCTTCTCTCTCTTTCTATCTATCTATCTATCTCTGATTTGTTGTACGGTGGATGTTGACTTGCAAAAAGGATGGTGTTCAATGGATCATGGAACCTTGGTAAAGGAGGATGCTTTGATGTAAAATCTTATTACTGGAATAATGGACTATATAGCAAGGGAGGGTGATAGAGATGTAGTTGGTTTAGATTCATTTGGAGTAGTTTGGAAGACTGATGTTTATACAACGATAGCCATTCTTTCCTAGCAAGCAATTTGGGAGATAATTTTGACTATTAATAATCTTTAAAAGGTCGAAAACTATCATAAGTATGTACTAACTTTGTAAGAAAGAGGTGAAATATGTAATAAATATTTTATACAAACCTTTTGAATTCTTGCCAATTGTGGGAGTTGACTTTCTCAGTAGCACTATTCTATTGGGTTGCCGGTTCTATTGAGGATGAATTGTGGGCTCATCATCTGTTTACAAAAAGTAGATAAATTGTTGCTTTGATCTCTCTTATTGTTTTTACATTTGTGTGGAGGGTAAGAAATATGAGAGCTTTTGCGGGAGAGGAATTGTCTCTCTTGGGGCTTAAGGTGGATTTTTCAAAACTTCATGCTTTTGGATTTCATTGCTTATAGGTATGGAGTGGATTCTGTCCCATTGGTGCCTCTTATTATATTTTATTCTCTTTACTACCAAAACAAGAATGATGTTGTTTCATAGTGAACCTATAAGTTGTCAAAAGAAATACAAAATGAACAAAACATGCCTGCTTTTCTTCGCAGCAAAAAAATTATTTTGGAATAAAACTTTTCAAGGTTGTACCTTTATTCTTTATCATCAAGTCTTCAACTTTTTTCCTTGGAAACCCTAGGATGTCTTCCTGGAATTACCGTTTAAGATAGTTGTCTCTATTTTACTGCTTTTAATATGTATGTTGAGAATTCCACTTGTGTGTTTGTCCCACATTGGAAAAATTGAGTGGATGATAGGTGCTTATATACATGGTTGGGCCTAAGACCCAATAGGCTTAAGCTTTTGCGTTAAGTTGGTGCTCACCCATGTAGAAACCCGAACCCGAAAAATAAAAGAAATGAATAAGAAAATAAGAAAGAAAAATTTTAAAGGGCAAAGCAGCAAGACTCGTCGACGAATCCCCGGTTTTCGTCAACGAGTGCACTTCTGTGACTCATCGACTAAGTGTTGGCATCGTCGACGAAGAAATCTCGAGAGCCAGGAAATCTCTGGCTTAAGGTTCATCGACGAACACTTTAAATTCGTCGACAAACGTGGCCAAGTCAATGTCTTATAAAAGAAGCCATAAGAGATTTTTTTTAGAAAAATAAAATATCTTCTTTCTCTCTCTCTCTCTCTAACCCACGAACCTCATCTCTTCTCTCTTCGATTTCTTGTCGTTCGTCACCCGAATCGATGATCGGAAGTCACCACAAGGGTCTAGGAGCGTTTCTCTACAAGTCTAGCGGAGTAGATTTTTGAGCTGGGCTTTCCAGGCATCACTCCAAGGCTAGGGTAAGATTTAGGGAATTAAGCAAATTTGATGTTTTTGGGATTTTAATCATTTATTTGGAGTTTGTGGGCCAGGGAAATGTTAAAATAGTATTTTACCTAGGGTTGAGTTGATTAAGTATGATTTATGAATTGAGGGTTCGTGTGAGCGCCGCAGGCGCAGTTTTGGAATCCCTGCTGGCATAGTTTTAGGAAAACAGGTAAAGGGATTAAGTTAAGTCAGGTTTTTAATAAGTTTGAACCGATTAAACTGCTTTCTAAATAAGTATACTATGATTTCAAAGGTTGTTTCGAAAAACCTACCGTTCAAAAATGGATTTTTCAAATATAGGATATATGATATGTTATTTTGAATAAAATGAATGGTGAAAAACATGTTTATAAACTAAATATACTATGAGGTACTAGTTGGTTATTTATGGATTATGTTTAAATACTGAAATCGTGTGGCAGGTGAATAATTGGTATAGTTATTGTGTAACCGGATTTGAGATATGGTTGTGAAAATACTGAATTGTTTGTGAAATATACTCGAACTGCCTTTGCAAAATATTGGGATTTGATATGACGGCCAGAGGTCGGGTTTTATTTAACGGTCGGGGGCTGGGTTTTATTAAGTGATAGGTTCTATATGAAATGAGATTTATACTACAGTATTTACTACTTAAATTGCATTATATGGTTTAAGAACCCTGAGGACCAGTTGTATTGTGAGCACGGTACCATTGTTAGGAACTTATATTGAGACTGTGTGCTCCCACACTGTACTGAGACTTGTAGGGTGGTCTCCGCCATTTAGCCTGCGTAAGGATGAAGTACCTTTCCTGGGGACCCGGGTCAGGAAGTGGTAAGGTTAGCAGACCTGCAACTGAGTTGTGGATGCCTACAGAAGTACTTGCAGATGGTTACTTTGACTGTGTCTGGGCTGATCCCCTAGGGCATAAGTTCAGGTTTCGGGCCACACAACCCGTACCATGGGGGAAGTAAATGGTGTGTTATACCCATGGAGTGTTTTCTACGCATATCTGTTGATTTATGTAAAAGGTGTTATTATTTATTGAACTGGTTTATATCGAGGAAGCAAATGCATATTTTTCAACTGTAAAGGTGTGAGTATTTGTATATGAATTAAAATGCATAAATGTTTATAGCGAAGTAAACTCTCCGCCCAAGGGCTTGCCAAGAAAGGCAAGTACCCTGATAAGTGTCAATTGTAGTCATATCAGGTTGCATAACGTGTTAGAGCAAAGGGGAGCTACATCTATGAGCGTGTAATCTCTCCTATCCTCGGGAACTTTCGCTAATAAATAATCGTGTGTGTGTGTGTGTGAATATGGTCGGAGAATGATTTTATAACTGATGATATTTTGTATACATTAAAACTGATATTAACTTAATCTGCCTTACTGAGAAGTGTCTCACCCCAGCATACAAATCATCCTTTCAGGACCATCTCGAGATCGAGCTTAGTGAGCTCCGGGGCAGGGTGATAGCTAGTTTCAGTTTTTGTGAGTGTCTGTGAGAACTCTAATGTAATTATGTATGTTTGAAGTCCCTAGATGTGTAATAGGATTGTATGGGCTGAGATGGTTTTTTTATTATATTATGGTCTGTAATATGGATATTGGGAGACTGCTATGTATATTAGTAGTTTAGAACTCTAGTAATATGTTTTGGAGAATGTATCATTTATTTCCATTGCATTTTTATAATGAATATGATATCAGGTACATAGACATCATTAAAGTAGCACCCTGGGCCCTACGTGGCGGGTCGAGGCGTTACAGGTGGTATCAGAGCCTAGGTTTGCTAGGTTCTGCAGACTTTGATAGTGGATGATTACCAGAGTATAGGTTGAGATAAGATAAGGATAAAAGTGCGTAGATTAGGCGAGTCTTGGTCCAAAAGCTTAGAGACAGTGATCCTTTGACGGTCTTTTGTGTTTTTATTGGAATGACAATTTTAGGAAAACCACGGTAAATCCATCAATGATTTCGTTTTTGGGTTGAGAGATTGGAATTTGGAAATTTAAGTGGGAACGTTAGGTCGGATGAGTATGTGCGTAGTGCTGGTGTTATGGTTAGAGGTAGATACCTTGACGGTTTTGTGGCAGGATTGTGTAAATGATTCTTTTTAACTACAAACTCATATGTTATATTATTTCTTCATTCCATACTTAAATCAACCATGATAAATGTGGAATTTCTAAGTCGATTTCTATCCTATGTTCAGGATGGATTCCAGAGGAAAGGACATCATGGCTGGAGGAGATAATCACGTGGATACTTCCAGTGAGGATGATAGGGATGCCTTGGCAGTGCTGCAAAGTATAGCGCGGCAGGCTAGGAAGGAGAACCGGAGGGACTCCAGAGAGTAGAATCAGCCACCGATTGGTCAGGGCTGCACTTTTCAGCAGTTTACCTAGACAAATGTGCCAGCATTTGCAGGAGGAGCGAACCCGATCACAGCTGAAGATTGGGTTCAGGAAATAGAGAAATTGTTGGGTGTGCTGGAGTGCATAGAGGAACATAAGGTGCGGTATGCCACCTTTAAATTAGTGGGGGAAGCGAATAGGTGATGGAGATTGGAAAAACTGGTAGAGGAATAGCGATCAGGACCTACGACTATTACTTGGATCATTTTCAGGGAGGTTTTCTTCGACAGATACTTTCCTACCGCTACCCAAGAGGCTAAGGTAGAGGAGTTCTTGAATCTGACTCAGGGACACTTGACCGTACAACAGTACACGGCCAAGTTTATGGAGCTATCCCTTTTCGCTCCATACATGATCCCAAACGAGCCGAAGAAGGCCCAGAGGTTTAAGAAGGGTTTGAGGCAAAGAATACATGCACGGGTGGTGGCGCTGTTGACTTAGATTTTTTCTGAGTTGGTGGATAAGGCCATGGCAGTTGAGGCCAACATTTAGGAGGGTGAGAAACTAGCAGTAAACTAGAAGAAGAGGCCCTTGCCTCAGGGATTTCAGACTAGTACCAGCCATAGTACATGGAGGAGGCCTGGTAATTTTACAGGTCAGCAGCACGATATGGGATATCGAGCCCATCAGGGGAATCCACTGCGTCCTACCTGTCCCAAATGCCATTAGAGGCATTGGGGTGAGTGCAGGGGTGGACCAACTGGCTGCTACTGGTGTTGTGGGGCTGGACATATAGCACGTGATTGTTGCGCGATATTGACTCACACTCCTCTATACCATCAGTATCGGGGAAGTAACCAAGCACGCCGAGGTGGTCACCAGAGAGGCACCACCCAGGCGCGAGTGTATTCGCTTACGCCAGGAGATGCGGAGAACACCGACGATGTGGTGACAAGTACTATTTCCATTTTGTCAAATAGTACTGCTGTGTTGTTTGACTTAGGTGCAACACACTCTTTCGTATCTTGGGGATTGGTCAAATTGTGCGGGGTAGAGACTCGGTTGTTAGATACCAAGTTAGGTGTGGTCACGCCGACATGGTCAGTTGTGGTGTGTAGTAAGGTGATCAGAGACTACCTAGTGGAGATTCAAGGGAGAAGGTTGCTTGCTAGCTTTGTTGTTTTTGACATGCATGGGTTCGACATTATTTTGGGGATGGATTGATTAGCATCTAGCTATGCGAGCATTAAGTGCCACGGGAAGGAGGTAGTGTTCAAACCTCCTGGGGAGCCAGAGTTTAAATTCATCGGGTCGTGTGTGCGCTCTACACCACAGATCCTTTTAGTAATTCAGGCAAAGAGGTTACTTCTGGAGGGTGACCAGGGGCACCTTGCATTTGTAAAAGAAGCACCAAAGGAAGTACTTAAGCTGGAGGATATCCCAGTGATAAAGGAATTCTCGGATGTTTTTTTCAGAGGACTTATCGGGATTGCCTCCTGATCGCGAGGTGGAGTTTGCCATTGAATTAAACCCAGGGACAGCACCCATTTCCAAGACTCCATACAGAATGGCGCCAGCTAAATTAAAGGAGATAAAGGAGTAGTTATAGGAACTACTTTACAAAGGGTTCATTAGACCGAGTGTATCACCCTGGGGAGCACCAGTGTTGTTTTTAAAGAAGAAGGATGGTTCGATGAGAATGTGCATCGACTACCGAAAAATTAATAAGTTGATGGTGAAGAACAAGTACCCGTTACCCCGTATTGACGATCTATTTGACCAGTTAAAGGGCACGTAGGTTTTATCTAAGATTGATCTGCGATCTGGGTATCATCAGGTGAATGTTAGGTCGGAAGATGTTCTAAAGACCACATTCAGGACTCGGTATGACCATTATGAATTCTTGGTTATGCCGTTTGGATTGACAAATGCTCCTGCAGTGTTCATGGCTCTGATGAACAAGGTCTTCCACCAATATTTAGACTAGTTTGTGGTAGTGTTTATTGACGATATACTGGTATATTCAAATATCTTAGAGGAACACGAGAAACATCTGAGGATAGTGCTTCAGGTGCCAAGAGAAGGAAAACTATATGCTAAATTTAAGAAATGCGAGTTATAGGCTGAACAAGTTGCATTTTTGGGACATGTAGTGTCCAAGGAGGGAATTTCAGTGGACACAGGCAAAGTAGAGGCGGTAGTGGATTGGGCAAGACTGAAGAACATATACAAGGTTAGAAGTTTCTTGGGTATGGAAGTATACTATCGCCTGTTCGTTGAGGGGTTTTCTAGGCTATTAGGTCCTCTGACGCAGCTTACGAGGAAGAACAGGAAGTTTGAGTGGACTAGTGAATGCGAGCAGAGTTTCCAGGAGTTGAAGCAACAACTAGTCATTGCCCCAGTGTTGACCATTCCGTTAGGAGAGGGTGGATTTGTGATCTACAGTGACACATCTCAGAAAGGAATTTGGTGTGTCTTGATGCAACAAGAAAAGGTTATTGTGTACGCTTCTCGCCAACTCAAGGAGTACGAGAAGAACTATCCTACGCACAACTTAGAGCTGGCAGCTGTAGTTTTTGCATTAAAGATCTGGAGGCACTACCTATATGGTGAAAAGTGCGAGATCTTTACTGATTACAAAAGTCTAAAATACTTTTTCACCCACAAGGAGTTGAACATGAGGCAACGAAAATGGCTTGAATTGATAAAGGACTACAACTGTACCATTAGTTACCCCCCGAGAAAGGCTAATGAGGTAACTGATGCTTTGAGTCAAAAGCCAATGGGTGCATCAGTTTTAGCGGTTGTTGTACAGCATTAGATTAGGATGGACCTAGAAAAGTTGGGTGTAGAGTTAGTGGAAGGGAATTCACAGGCGTTCATTGCTAGTTTGATCATTTAGCCAATCTTGCAGGAGAAAATTAAAGCCGCTCAGATGAGAGACGCGAAGTTAATGGAAATTGTGGAGAAAGTACGGAGTGAGTAGCAAATGGACTTCAATGTTTCTAAGGATGGAGTTCTCAGATTTCACACCAGATTGTGTGTGCCTAACGATGCGGGGATTAAAAAGACGATTCTAGAAGAGGCTCATCGCTTTTTATACTGTTCATCTGGGAAGTACTAAGAAGTATAGAGATTTGTGAGAATCGTTCTGGTGGAGAAACATAAAGAGGGAGATTTCCAGATTTGTAGAACAATGTCTGACATGTCAGTAGGTAAAGCAGAGCACTAGAAGCCAGCGGGACCACTTCAACCACTTGATATCCCTAAATGGAAGTGGGAGCATATCTCGATGGACTTCGTATCAAGATTGCCTTCAGCGGTGCATGAACAGAATGCCATCTAGGTAATCGTGGATCGGCTGACGAAGACTGTGCACTTCGTTCCAATCAAATTCAGTTATTCTATGAATAGGCTGACAGAGCTTTATGTGCAGGAGATTGTACAACTTCATGGTGTCCCGGTTTCCATTGTTTCATATCGAGATCCACGGTTCACCTCTCGGTTCTGGAAGTGTTTGCAAAACGCTTTGGGATCTCAACTCACTTTTAGTACCGCGTTTCACCCACAGACGGATGGACAATTCAAGAGGACCATTCAGATTCTAGAGGATATGTTGCAGGCATGTATGCTGGATTTTGGGGATGGTTGGATTCAATATCTACCACTCGTTGAGTTTGCGTATAATAACAGTTATTAGGCTAGTATTGAGATGCCACCATATAAGGCTTTGTATGGTTGCTGGTGCCGATCTCCGTTGTACTGAGATAAGGTAGGAGAGTGGCAGATTTTGGGGCCGGAACTAGTTTAGCAGACCTCTGCAAAGGTCGAGCTTATCAGTGAGAGGATTAAAACAGCACAGAGTCAGCATAAAAGTTATGTGGATACTAGCCGACGGGAGCTGGAGTTCGAGATTGGTGATATGATATTTTTGAGAATTGCTCTGATGAAAGGGGTGATGAGGTTTGGAAAGAAAGGCAAGTTGAGTCCTAGGTGCATTGGGTCATTCGAGATCTTGGAAATGATTGGTCCAATTGCCTATCAAGTGGCGTTACCCCCAACTTTGTCTAGGGTTCATGATGTTTTCCACATATCAGTGCTAAGGAAGTACGTGCTAAATCCTTCGCACGTGATAAGTTATGAGCCTTTAAAGATCGAGGATGTCTTGGCATACGAGGAGGAACTAGTTCAGATTCTAGATCGGAATATACATAAACTGCGTACTAAGGAAATACTATTAGTGAAGGTGTTGTGGCGTAATCATGCAGTTGAGGAGGCTTCTTGGGAATTGGAAACGAAAATACACCATAAGTACCCATAGCTTTTCAAAGAGACTTAGTGCTAGACAGTTGAGTACGACGGCACAGGTAAGTGTTGATTTTATTTGCAGGTTAGATAAGGTAGGTTGTGTAGTTTTGTCAGTTATTTACGGTTTCGTATATGAATGGTCTTTTGGAGAGTTTTGTATGATATTGTAATCCCCCGAGACATTGTGAGTAACCACAGTATTCCTCCGCCATAACTGAGAGTATTTAATAAACTTGGGATGAGGCCGTTATGTGGGTGGTTACCGACTCTTTTGTAGAGATGGATCGTGAGTTAAGGATGTGATCGATAACAGTTAGCAAATTTCGAGAATGAAATTTTTATAAGGGGGGGAGATTGTAGAAACCCGAACTCAAAAAACAAAAGAAATGAATAAGAAAAGAAGAAAGAAAAATTTAAAAGGGCAACGTAGCAGGACTCGTCGACGAATCCCTGGTTTTCGTCCACGAGTGCCCTTCTGTGACTCGTCGATGAAGTGCTGGCGTCGTAGACGAAGAAATTCTGAGAGCTAGGAAATCTTAGGCTTAAGGTTTGTCGACGAATCCCTTATTTCGTCGACGAATGTTCTTCTGCAATTCGACGACGTACGCTTTAAATTCGTCGACGAACGTGGCTAGGTCAATGTCTTATAAAAGAAGCCAAGAGATTTTTTTTAGAAAAATAAAATATCTTCTCTCTCTCTTTAACCCACGAACCTCGTCTCTTCTCTCTTCGATTTCTCGTCGTTTGTCGCCCGAATCGATGATCAGAAGTCACCACGAGGATTCAGGAGCATTTCTCTACAAGTCTAGCGGAGTAGATTTTTGAACTAGGTTTTCCAGGCACCACTCCAAGGTTAGGGTAAGATTTAGGGAATTAAGAAAATTTGATGTTTTTGGGAGTTTAATCATTTATTTGAAGTTTTTGGGCCTGGGAAATATTAAAATAGTATTTTACTTGGGGTTGAGTTGATTAAAGTAGGATTTATGAATTTAGGGGTTCATGTGAGCGCCGCAGGTGCAGTTTTGGAATCCCTGCTGGCATAGTTTTAGGAAAACAGGTAAGGGGATTAAGTTAAGTCAGGTTTTTAATAAGTTTGAACCGATTAAACTGCTTTCTAAATAAGTATACTATGATTTCAAAGGTTGTTTCGAAAACCAACCGTTCAAAAATAGATTTTTCAAATATAGGATATATGATACGGTATTTTGAATAAAATGAACGGTGAAAAGCTTGTTTATAAACTAAATATACTATGAGGTACTTGTTGGTTATTTGTGGATTATGTTTAAACACTGAAATCGTGTGACTAATGAATAATTAGTATAGCTATTGTGTAACCGGATTTGGGGTATGGTTGTGAAAATACTGAATTGTTTGTGAAATATATTCGAATTGCCTTTGCAAAATATTTGGATTTGATATGACGTCCGGGGGCCGGGTTTTATTAAATGGCAGGTTCTATATGAAATGAGATTTATACTACAATGTTTACTATTTAAATTGCATGATATGATGTAAGAACCCTGAGGACTAGTTATATTGTGAGCACGGTACTGTTGCTAGGAACTTATATTGAGACCGTGTGCGCCCACACTGTACTGAGAGGTGTAGGGTGGTCTCCGCCGTTGTTGATGGCTAAGTTGTTGATGGCTATAGATGGACTTGTAGATGGTTACTTTGATTGTGTCTGGGCTGATCCACCAGGGCATAAGTCTAGGCTTTGGGTCGCATAACCCGTACTATGGGGGAAGTAAATGTTGTGTTAGTCCCAAGGAGTGTCTTCTACACATATCTGTTGATTTATGTAAAAGGTGTTATTATTTATTGAACTGGTTTATACTGAGGAAGCAAATGCATATTTTTCAACTGTAAAGGTGCGAGTATTTGTATATGAATTAAAGTGCATAAATGTTTATAACGAAGTAAACTCTCCGTCCAAGGGCTTGCCGAGAAAGGCGAGTACCCTAATAAGTATCAATTGTAGTCATACCAGGTTGCATAACGTGTTAGAACAGAGGGGAGCTTCATGTACGGGCTTGTAATCTCCCCTATCCTTGCGAAGTTTCGCTAATAAATAATCGTGTGTGTGTGTGAGTATGGTCAGAGAATGATTTTATAACTATGGTTAATTAACAACTGATGATATTTTGTATACATTAAAACTCACGTTAGCCACACATTGATATTAACTTAATCTACCTTATTGAGAAGTGTCTCACCCCAGCATACAAATCATCTTTGCAGGACCATCTTGAGATCGAGCTTAGTGAGCTCCGGGGCGGGGTGATAGCTAGTTTCAGTTTTTATGAGTGTCTGTAAGAACTCTAATGTAATTATGTATGTTTGAAGTCCCTGGATGTGTAATAGGGTTGTAAGGGCTGAGATGGTTTTTGTATTATATTATGGTCCGCAATATGGATATTGGGAGACTGCTATGTATGTTAGTAGTTTAGAACTCTCGTAATGTGTTTTGGAGAATGTATCATTTATTTCTGCTGCATTTTTACAATGAATATGGTATCAAGTACACAGACGTCACTAAAGTAGCACCTTGGGCCCCACGTGGCGGGTTGGGGCGTTACAATCCAAGTGTATCAAGCCCACCCATGGGCTCCTCCGGTGCCCACAAGTGGTATCAAAGCCGACGATTCGTAACTCTGGGTGAGCGACATTGTAAAAGTTGAGACGTAAAGCTAATTCCCCTGACGTGCTAACAATTGGAGTACCAAGCGTGTGACCGAGGCCAATAAGGATCATCTAGACCTTGGATGGATCCGAATAGGGTCAAGACATGGGAGGTAGGATTGATTCAGAGGCACGTAAGGCGCCAGTGGTAAGGCCCACTTGAGCAATTGTTGGGGAATTGGGCTTACTCACATAAAGGAGACCATTTTCGTTCAAGGGGGAGCAGTTGGAACTCACAAGTGAGGGGGACATTGTTGAGAATTCCACTTGTGTGTTTGTCCCACATTGGAAAAATTGAGTGGATGATGGTGCTTATATACATGGTTGGGCCCAAGACCCAATAGGCTTAAGCTTTTGGGTCAAGTTGGTGCTCACCCATGTGTATCAAGCCCATCCATGGGCTCCTCCAGTGCCCACAATGGGCACAATTGCTAATGGATTATTTATTATTCAAGGTTATACCTCTATTCTTTATCATAAAGTCTTCAACGTTTTTCCTTGGAAACCCTAGTATGCCTTCCTAGTATTACCATTTAATATAGTTGTGTCTCTTTTGCTGCTTAATTCTATGGATTATTTATTTAATTGTTTGGTTGATCTAGCAGTTTTCTCTATTTTAAACTTTTCTTTTAGATTTAAAATCACTTTTAAGGTTTCCTTTTCCGGGAAAAAATAAAACCAAATCCTTAGTTCTCTCTCTCTCTCTGTCTCTCTCTCTCTCTCTCCCCGTATATTGAAGAAAATGTACTGGGAATAAGAAGGGTTTTAGAGAGGATAAGGGGTCCCTGATTGATCCGCATCTAAATTTTTGGAAAGCTATTGGAAATTCCATTTATATATATATTTTTAATTTTTTTAATATTATTGATCTTGTAGCATTATTTTACTAGAAATATGCAAGTGAAGAGATAGGAGTGAGAAAGCAATAACTTCTCCATTCTTATATGCAAATGATTCATTGTTATTGTTGAAAAAGCTCGGGATCACGTTTATAATTTGAAAGGGTCATTCTTTTATTTGAAGTAGTGGATTGAAAGCACAAAAGAACTTTAAAGTCGTGCATTCTTTCTTCACATGAATAGAATTATTAATTAGATTTTAATTTAATCAACAAATAGATGAACATGAAGTCAATGAAAGTTGTGCTACAGAGTGACTACACTACGATGTGTGTGCAATCATGCATCCATGCAAAAACACATTTAGCTTTACTAGCAATCCACACATAATAGATAAATTCTCAACATGCAATATAAAATAGTATTAAGTGTTGTCGAATACTGTGCTATTCCAACCCAAGACTTGAACTCCATGCCCCCAATTTTCCATCTTCGAAGAAGATCTTGTAATGTTCACTATAATTTGTGTTGTAGGATACTGCTGTAGATTCGTTATCTGATGAGCATGTCATTGGAGGTGGAGATGACTGTGATCATTCTTTTGTCCTAAGGGATGATCTCGGCTACGTTTGTCGGATTTGTGGGATTATTCAAAGATCAATTGATACCATATTTGAATTCCAGTATGGCAAGGTGCGGGCCTTTTCTTGTGTATTTGTTTTGTTTTTTAGTAATCATGTTTTTTACTACTCTATTATGAACTTAAGCTGCTTGAAGTTGGATCTATAAATCATGATTTTTGAGCTAGAATTGTTTGTGGTGTAGATGAAGCTGCTAGGCATATATAATTTGTGTTCGGGCATTTTTAGTTCAAAAACATGTTAAATTATAAAACTTTGCCATATATCTCCATCTATTCCTCATCGCCATCCCTCACCCTTAACCCCCTCAAGAAAATGAGCTGCAAGTTTAATCAGTTCTTGAACATAAAATCTGAACTAGGTTAGTGAGGTTCACAATTTGGCCATGCCCAATGCAAATTTTTTTATCCATTGGTTCCCTATTGGGCCAGGCTACACAATGGGAGGTAGCCCATCTCCTAGCCCATATCGTTTCCACCACCTCCAAAGATTAGAACCTAAGGCCTCCAGCACGGAAGTCCCAAGCTCAAACTGCTGGCATGTCCCTAGGTATAACAATACATAGTTGCATATGAGTATTTTGATTATGATGAAGATGCCACGATGGCAAATAGTGCAGGAACAAGATGGCGAGAGAACATGATTTCAAGAATTTAGCAGTGTTTATAACTCTTGATAGGGCAGAATGGCAAAAAAAGATGCATGTACTTGACTGCAATTGTTTGGGACAACTTTAAATTAAAAGTGATCAAATAGTGCAAATTTATGCTTTGGCTAGCTTCCAACAATTTGGATGGTAATCACATTCTTGGAGTTGGAAATTGATTTTGAAACTAAAATCACTTCAAGGGAAAATTTAGTTGTTAAAATTTCCTTCTAAGATAATTTTAGATGAAAGATCACTTCCTCACTAAGTTGTTATAACACTTACAAATAATTTTATGCCATGGAATTACTTTTGCTCCAAAGGTGTCCCAAGCAGGCTCTAGTCCAGATCTCGCTATCAGAGAGCTGAAGCCAATATTGTTGAATGCAATAATTACTACCTTAGCACTCCCCCTAAAAGCATACCAAATACATCATTCTAGTGAGCAAGGGTCATTACAGCTTTCAACTGGATATAATAGCATATCTCCATGGTCTATGGGGTTAGTTCGAGCACAATTAGCTGCTTGCCTGCAGTTTGGTTAACTGTGTCCTCCTTGTGTTTTGATTCTAAAATTTTTGTTGTGTAATTATGCTTTTTTTTTTTTTTTTTCACCCTTATTTTACTGTTTCTAACTCCCATTTACTAGTCAAAATATTTGTGCACAATAGTATCAATAGTAATTTTATTGTCACTGGAGTTCCTTTCTTGCTTGTTTGCAAATTATAGTTAACTAATGTTCCTTTTTTTTTTTATAAGAAAAGAAGATAATTTTATTTAAAGAGAAAGAATGTACAATAAGGAGAATAAGAAATCCTTTTAAACAAAAAACAAAGTAAATATAAGGGAAAAAAAACTTCAAAATAACAATGCTAGTCAATCCTGCTGAATATCTGATAATACCACTCCTTTAAAGCACCGAGCAGAAAAACACCAAATCAAGGCAAAATAATAAGCCGTATCCCATAATAAATAGGTAGTCAACTTTTTCCCTGTAAATATGTGTGCATTTTTGTTCCAAAGATAGTGCCCGCAACACTACAAAAACCACATATCCACAATGCTGCTGCATCCTTACTCCTACGAAAACCAGAAAGATGTGGCCAACAAATCCTCTACCAACTCTAGATAGACCCAATGCCCTCCCAAGAAACCAAAAGCTTATCCCAAAATGTCCAAGGAAAGGCACAATGCGAAAACAGATGAGGAGCTGCTTCTGAACCATCAAAACATTTATTTTAAAAAAACAAAAACAAAAAAACACTTGAGGAGAAAGAGCCTTCGAAGGTCTCCTGGTATTCAACAAATTGTTGGTGTTAACTCTATTAACTACCAACCAAATAAAAGCCTTGATCTTTTAGGGAACTTTGGCCTTCCAAATTCTTTCATGGGGAGGAAAGGACATAATAGCACTAGTCATTAACCAAATAAAAGCCTTGATCATTTAGGGAACTTTGGCCTTCCAAATTCTTTCATGGGGAGGAAAGGACATAATAGCACTAGTCAAATGATACAAAAAAGGTTTCACAAGAATAAAGAAGAGAGCTCATCCATCTCTCTATCATTAAGAGTTGTTTGAAAATGCAAATACCAAGAAGACATTTGACCATCATATCAGAAAGGAGGAAACATTATCATTATGCCTCAAAGACAAACGATAAAGATGAGGAAAGGAGATGAACAACGCAGTATTACCCACCCAAATATCTTCCTAGAAATGAATTTGAGAACCATTACTCAAAACAAATTTAGTATAAGGAATGAAGAGGGTATAAATCTGAGAAATACAACTATAACCCACCCAAATATCTTCCTAGAAATGAATTTGAGAACCACTACTCAAAACAAATTTAGTATAAGGAATGAAGAGGGTGTAAATCTGAGAAATACAACTATATGTGCTCAATGAAGATCATCTATTCCCAAGTTAGCATTCCAGCCATTCACATGCAAACCAAATTTACTTTTAATGACTTTATGCCAAAGAGAAGTGTCCTCTATAGGAAAATGCCATAGCTGTTTTGCCATAAGAACATCTAAGTATCTAACGCACTAACATTTAATATTCTTCCACATTCTTAATTTTTTTATTGAATATCCATAATTGGGTATTCTATTGCTTAATTAGTGTTTTTTTTTTCTGTATTCTTGTTACATTGCTTATGTTTATTTCTGTTATCTGTTAGCGGCTTTTTAAATTAACTTTTGAACTTTTGAGTGCACACTTTTTTGTATTTTAAGCCATCAAGACCCAGATATTCAAAGGTTTTGATGCTGCCTTCATCTACTGCCTCCATTTGGTAATTCCTTTATTTTTGATGACCTATTTCTTCTGACTCAGACAACAAGAACAACAAGAACTTACATGTCTGAAACTTGGAATAAAAAAGACAGAGAGCCAGTTGAAATTCTCCCTCATGGGGTTAAGTTATCTGAGCACGAATCAACTGTAACTCACGTCTTTGCCCATCCAAGGCACATGAAGCAAATGAAACCCCATCAAGTGGAGGGTTTCAATTTTCTGCTACAGAACTTGGTGACTGACAATCCAGGGGGCTGCATCTTGGCACATGCTCCAGGATCTGGAAAAACTTTTATGATCATCAGTTTCGTGCAGAGTTTTCTGGCCAAGTATCCCAATGCTAGACCACTTGTTGTACTACCAAAAGGCATATTAGCCACATGGAAGAAAGAATTTCAGAGATGGCAGATTGAAGACGTTCCACTCTTTGACTTCTACTCATCAAAAGCAGAAAATCGTTCTCAACAGTTGGACGTGTTAAAGAAATGGGTAGAACAGAAGAGCATTCTCTTTCTGGGGTATAAGCAGTTTTCGTCGATTGTTTGTCACAATGAAATCTGCCAGATGACGGCTGCCTGTCGAGAAATACTGTTGAAGGCACCTTCTGTTCTTATTCTGGATGAAGGTCACACTCCAAGAAATGAGAATACCGATGTGCTGCACTCTTTAGCAGAGGTTCAGACGCCTCGAAAAGTAGTACTTTCTGGAACTCTATTCCACAATCATGTCAAAGAGGTATTCAATATATTGAATCTTGTTCGGCCCAGGTTTTTGAAACTGGATACTTCCCGAGCACTTGTCAAGCGCATCATTAGCAAAGTACAGATAGCCGGTGCAAGAAGGATGGTAAAATCGAGTGCAAATTCGACTTTCTATGACTTGGTACAGAACACACTTCAGAAGGATGATGATTTCAGGAGAAAAGTGAGTGTTATACAAGATCTTCGGGAGATGACCAGCAAAGTTCTTCACTACTACAAGGGAGACTTCTTGGAAGAACTACCTGGTCTTGTTGACTTCACTGTGCACCTCACTTTAAGTGCCAAACAGAGAACTGAAGTTGAGAAGCTAAAGAAGCTGGATAATTTCAAGAGAAATTCTGTAGGCAGCGCTGTTTATGTGCACCCATGCTTGAAAATGTTTGCAGAGAAAAATCCTGCAGCTAGAGATAGATCTGCATTGGTCAATGACGAGAAGATAGATGAGATAATTGAGAAACTGAATGTCAAAGATGGAGTGAAAGCCAAGTTCTTTCTTGGCATGTTGGGTTTGTGTGAATTGACTGGTGAGAAGCTGCTGGTTTTCAGTCAGTATCTCCTGCCCCTGAAATTTTTGGAGAGATTAGCAAAGAGAGTCAAGGGTTGGAGCCCTGGAAAAGAAACTTTTATGATCTCAGGTGATTCAAATTCTGAGCTTAGGGAGTGGTCCATGGAATGCTTTAATGGTTCCGCTGATGCCAAAATCTTCTTTGGGTCAATTAAAGCTTGTGGTGAAGGAATCTCTCTGGTTGGGGCATCTCGCATTCTAATTTTGGATGTCCACCTTAATCCTTCAGTAACCCGCCAAGCAATAGGCCGTGCTTTTCGGCCAGGCCAACAGAGAAAAGTGTACACTTACAGACTTGTTGCTGCTGATTCACCTGAAGAAGAAGACCACTTGACATCCTTCCGAAAGGAGATGATTTCAAAGCTGTGGTTTGAATGGGATGAGTGTTGTGTCCATCAAGACTACGAAATGAGCTCTGTTGATGTGAAGGATTGTGGTGATACCTTTCTGGGAAGCCCATTGCTCGGTGAAGATATAAAGGCTTTGTTCAAAAGGTCAGCGTGTTCGTTCGTTCTATTCCAAATGAGTTTTAATATATATGTTCAATCATTTTGTCCTATATATATATATATATATATATATATATATATATATATGTCGTCCTACATTTTCCATTTTATTTTCTTTTTTTCAGGTAAATCCTGGAAAAGGGGTCTAAACAAGGGATTTGCATCAATAGTCTTACCATTTCTTGTGACTTGTTTTCAAGATTCATGCTGCTCGTAGTAAGGCACCTTTCGTGCAGTCCTGCTCATGTTCAAGCACTCCTGAGAGCCCCGGGCATTCTTTTTTGAATCAATGCTGGCTGTAAGTGTCGCAGGGGTAATCCATTTTGGACTTCTGTAAATAAATGATGCTCAACTTATCGAGTAAAAAGATTAGAAAATATAGATAGGATGAATGTGGATGTTTAAGTGCGAATGATAGCTTATTAGAGCTTCTCTGCTATGGTTATTAATCTCGGTTAATATTTGTAAATGTTTTTGCTCAGACAAGGCCATTTTCTAGTTAAGGTATTTTGGATGACTGGCATTTCATCTCACTCATGAAATTTTTGGAGCTGTCTGTGTTAGCATTTTTGCAGTTAGCTGATATTTGCTGTTGATAGGAGATGAGACTAAAGCATGCGTTGGCAAAAAATATCAAATCATATGGAAAATTTGAGCAATATAGTTCATTTATTTACTGAAAACTGCAGTTCTCACACATCTGAGCTTGATCAATTGAATTGTATTTCTAGTGTTTCCTTCGCATGGGGCAATAGGGAGGATGTCTAGAAGGAAGTTTAGGTAAGTTGTGTCAGAAGTCACTCCTCTGGGCTTGATTTGTTAGAGAAATATCTATACTTTCCATTTTTCAATTATTGTATAATTATTATAAAGTCGATATTTAGGAGTAATTTGGGATCTTGTTTCTTGACTCATGTATATATATATACACCCTTGTAATGTTGAATAATAATATAGAAAAATGTCTTTCTCCAAATTGAACATGGTATCAGAGCCTAACCGCGCCACTGCCGCAACCCTAATCTCCTGTAACCCTGCAGCTCTTGCCCACCATCTTCTTCATCATCAATGACCCTAAGCCATATTCCTCCGCTGGACTCTGTTCCCATCACTGATCTCTCTGCTTCCCGATGGCCATCACCACCCTCGAACTCCATCGCTGTTGGTTCTCGTCACCCAACTCTAGCGACATCTTCGACGTCATTCTCCTCAACGTCATCGCCATTCTCTCTCTCTCTCTCTCTCTCTCTCTCTCTCTCTCTCTCTCTCTCACCCTTCTCTCAGTCTTCCACTATTTTCAAAATCTTGTTTCTTTGTTTTTTTTTTTTTATTCCTGCATCACAGTTATTCCACAGTATTTCTTAATTTCTGATGACATAGTCTCTCTGTCTGATTCTCGTTTTCGGCTGATTATTGTTCGTGCTCAATTTCCCTCTGGCGTTGCGGCTCTCTCAGTTATCGTTGTTTTCGATGATCCACCTTCACCTCAGTTTTGGTCTATCTCCGGCGTGTTTCAAACTCGCATGCACATGGTCCTCTTTCAGCTGCATCTCTGTTTTTTGGCATCTTTCCACAGTTCTCTCTCAGCTCTCTCGCGCCGTAGTCGCCGGTGTCGTCACTCTGATCATCTCCTCTAGGCGTCTCCATTCATCTCAGTCTCCAATGATTTCTGGGCAGTCTCCGGCCAAACCTACCTTCTCTGGTCTTATCTCAGTGCACCGTTCAATCTCCGGTGCCATCTCAGTAGGTTCTTGATTTTCCGGCGGCGTTTTTTCGACATCGTCTCTCTCTTCTTCTGATTTTTGTCTTCATAGTGTTTGTCTTCTCTACCTTTTCCGGCAGGTCTCAAACCTCGGATCTCAGTTGTCTTCATTCTCCGGCGTCGTATCTGTTCTCCGACATTCTCAGATTAAGCAATCGCTGAATTTGCCTTTCAGTTCTTACAGCGAGATTATCAAATTGAAGGTTTATATTTTTTTTAGTTGTTGTAGAGATCAGATCTGACCCAATTCGGCGGTTTGATTCATCTGAACTGATCTAACATTATGTCCAACATCACATCTGTTCTTCAATGGCTGCAAATTGTAGCGACCTTCAATAAAATATAACATAATAAATAAATATGGTCAACCCGAACCCGTGGGTAACAGGATACCTATCAAACACAGCGGAATTCTACGCAGCAATAAACATAAAATCCAAACATCCATCCACAAAGTATAATGCCAGAGCTTTCTATAACATTACAAAACTGTACTTCTATACATCCTCATATACATCAAAATATCTCTAGGGTCAAACACAAAATGACTCTAACCCTATTACCAAATCTTACCCTCCTCACAGGGTAATCTCACTAGCTCAATGGCGGCCTTGACCCGCCAGTCACTCAGGGGCTCCTAAAAAATTAATTAAGTTTGGGGGTGAGAGACTTCTCAGTAAGGGAAAATAAACTAAATACAGTTGTGTGGCAACATGAACATTTAAGGCATTTATAAATATACAATGCATTTTATATTTTCATAAAAATTCATCATATCATACTGAATAATTACATGCTTTCATATTTTCTAACAAGTCATATCATACATAAAACATCTGTTATAGGTAAATAGTACTGAAAACATACCCAAGATGAATAGCTAGCTAATGTCGTGTCTTATCCCCCATGACGGGTTGTGCAACTCGAAGGCGAGACCCGACAATGGCTGGCCGACCACTATCGAGTCAAATATGTCTGTAAGTATGATGAGCCTGCCAAACCTTGGTCCGGACTGCCAGGTGGACGTCCACACTCTACTGAAAGTCACATCGACTATCCATTTCTCATCCCCTCGTGGGATGATTAGCACTAATCTGACGTAGATATCTGATCTACACATATAGCTACGGTACCGATCTCCTGAACTGAACTAAACTAACATCCGGGTTCTGATAACATATAGTACATAATTTCATAAATACGGCCTCGTACCGAACATTTTATAAATACGACCTCGCACCGAAATCATACATACAGCCTCGTGCTGAAATCATAAATACGGCCTCGTGCCAAAATTGTAAATACGGCCTCGCGCTGATAACATAAATATGGCCTCATGCCAAAATCGTTTCAGGTATTTACATTCTGAAAATAACTCATTTATCATATATTCGTTAAACTCAATATAGCATTACTCGTCTTTTCAAAATACCTGAAAATATGTTTTGCTCGTAAAATCATTCATATCATGATTCACTTCACATAAAAATAATGTTCATGCCACACATGTGCCATTTAAAGTCATACTTCATATTCTAAAATCATCATTTCTGGCATCTCATACATACATATACATTTTAATCATAATAGCAGTATTTTCTAGACATACATTTCATATGTGATATACAAATATAACATATGTTTTTCTGAAAATAAATTTACTCATAATTAATAATATTTTGCTTGGAAAATAACTGTTTTAGTTTATTCTCTTACCTGACTATTGAGAAATCCCTTAAAATATCCTAACTTGACCCCCGTAGGATTTCCTGATCAATACCCTGAAACTTAAAACTCTCAGTATTAAATTTCAGTATTTTCATGCATACATCATTTCGTATAACTACCATAAGACCAAATTTGGCTTAAAAACCCTTACCTTAACTTAGGGATGATTTCCAACTTCGTTTCCCCAATGATCCGCTCTGGAAAACTCGTAAAGAACTTCGCCGGGAGCGTCGTGGTAGCCTCAAATCTTTGATTCGATGATTGGCGGGGCCAAAAACGAAGAGAGAGAGAGAGAGAGAGAGAGAGAGAGAGAGAGAGAGAAAACCGAAGGGAGGAGAGAAGAGAGAGAGAGAGGAGAGTTATAAATGAGTAAAAATCGGATTTTTGGATATTTATAGAACAGGATTCGTCGACGAGTCACATCCTTCGTCGACGAATTCTCATTAATTTCGTCGACGAAATTTAGTCGGCTCAAACCCCCTCTTGGTATTTCTTCGTTGACGAGTCCCCTGTAATCATCGACGAATTCTCTTAACCCTTCGTCGACGAATCCCCTGTATTCGTCGACGAAGCCCTGCTGATCCCATTTCCTTAGTCCTTCCAAAGTTCAATGTCGTCGATGAACGCAAGTTGACTGCTTCCTTCTGTTTCCGGCTTCCATTTCCCTTTCTTTTATTATTTAAATACCATTTTTATTCGGGTCGTTACATCCTCCCCTCCTTATAAAATTTTGTTATCGAAATTTACTATTCACATAATTCATCATCCCTTATTAGGCAAAATAGTCTACTTATTTTATTACTTACCCTCACTTATGGCGGAGGAATACTGTGGTTACAACTCAAGTTCTAAGAGATTACACATACCAAAGTATTTCATACTACTAAACATTACATGTACCTGCAAAGGAAAACAACATATTCACTCACATTTTCTAATTACATCTAAACTTCCTGAAATAATTGTGGATATTTCTATCTGATCTGCTCCTCGAGCTCCCAAGAAGCCTCTTCTATCACATGATTCCTCCATAAAACTTTTATCAGAGGAATCTTTCTACTAC
Source organism: Malania oleifera (assembly GCF_029873635.1). NCBI lineage: Eukaryota > Viridiplantae > Streptophyta > Magnoliopsida > Santalales > Ximeniaceae > Malania > Malania oleifera. The sequence goes on along the minus strand of NC_080421.1, from coordinate 8,366,169 downwards.
GTAGTTCTTGTTCCTTTCTATCCAGAATCTGCACTAGTACCTTCTCATAAACTAGTGAGTCACTGAGCTTTAACTCACTATAACTGATAATATGAGAAGGGTCTGGGACGTATTTCCTCAACATAGAAACGTGGAATACGTCGTGCATTCTAGATAATGAAGGCGGTAAAGCTAGCCTGTAGGCCACCGGCCCCACTTTCTCTAAAATCTCAAATGGGCCGATAAACCTAGGGCTAAGTTTACTCTTCTTTTCGAACCCCATAACTCCTTTTAACGGAGCTATCTTCAAAAATACGTGACCCCCCACATCAAACTCCAAATTCCTGCGGTGATGGTCGGCATAACTCTTTTGTCGGCTCTAAGCTGCACTGATTCTTTCCCTGATAAGCCGAACTTTATCGTACGCCTACTGTACCAGCTCTGGCCCCACAACTCGCCGCTCACCTATCTCATCCCAATATAAAGGAGATTGACTTCTCCTACCATACAGTGCCTCAAATGGTGTCATGCCAATACTGGACTAGTAACTGTTATTATACGCGAACTCCACTAGTGGCATGAACTGAGTCCAACTACCCCCAAAGTCTAGTACACATGCACGGAGCATATCTTCTAGTATCTGTATCGTCCTCTCAGTCTGTCCGTTTGACTGAGGATGGAATGTCGTGCTGAACGATAATTGAGACCCCAGAGCCTCCTGCAAGCTCCTCCAAAATCGTGACGTGAATCGCGGGTCTCGGTCTGACACAATAGATACAGGCACCCCATAAGAACGAACTATCTCCTGAACGTAAATCTCTGCCAATCGGCTGAGGGAATAGTTGATTTTGATAGGGAGAAAATGGGCAGACTTAGTTAAACGATCAACTATCACCCAAATCGCATTCTGACTAGGCGATGACGACGGCAACCCTGAAACAAAGTCCATGGAAATATGGTCTCACTTCCACTCTAGGATAAATAACGGCTGCAACTGACCTGCTATCCTCTAGTGCTCAACTTTTACTTGCTAGCACATCAAACACTGGGCTACATACTCGGCAATCTCCCTCTTCATTCCTCTCCACCAGTAAAACTCTCACAGATCCCTGTACATTTTCGTACTGCCGAGATGAAATGTATACAAGGATCTGTGAGCCTCATCTAAAATGGTCCTCCTGATGTCAGTATCAGTAGGAACACACAGTTTGGAACAGAACCGCAAAGCTCCATCATCTGAAATGCAGAATTCATTTCCCTGACCACTCTACACTCTGTCCATTACCTCTACCGATTCTGGATCTTCTTTTTAGGTGATTTTAATTCTTTCCTACAAAGTAGGTTGTACCACTAGGCTGGTAATACATACTAGGGTATTACTCTCTATCAATTCAATGTCAAGTCTCTCTAGGTCCATCATGATCGGACGCTGGATCTCCATAGCTACCGACGCTGATACTCTAGTCTTCCTACTCAATGCATCAGCTACCACATTTGCTTTCCCTGGGTGGTAACTGATAGTGCAATCAAAATCTTTAATCAACTCTAACTACCTTCTCTGTCTCATATTCAATTCCTTCTGGGTGAAGAAATACTTCAAACTCTTATGGTCAGAGAAAATCTCACACTGCTCGCCGTACAGGTAATGCCTCAAAATTTTCAGTGCATGTACCACTGCAACCAACTCAAGATCGTGGGTAGGGTAGTTCTTTTCATATTCTTTCAATTGTCTAGACGCATACGCTACTACCCTGCCATGCTGCATCAACACACAACCAAGTCCCTTTAAGGACGCATCACTGTAAATAGTATACCCCTCACCCCCAGACGGGATGATCAATACTGGCGCTGTGACTAATCTCTGCTTCAACTCCTGAAAACTCTACTCATAACTGTCATTCCACTCAAATCTGGTATTTTTCTTCGTCAGTCGTGTCAAAGGCCCTGATAAAGCTGAGAACCCCTCGACAAAACAACGATAATAACCGGCTAAACCCAAGAAACTCCTAATCTTCTGGACGTTCCTCAGTCTAACCTAATTCACTACCGCCTCAATCTTACTGGGATCTACAAAAATTCTACCTCCTGAAATTACATGCCCCAAAACACAACTTTCTCGAGCCAAAAGTCACATTTGCCGAACTTGGCATACAACTTCTTCTCTCTAAGTATCTGCAAAACCTGCCTCAAGTGCGTCTCATGCTCCTCATAGCTCCTCGAATAGACCAGTACATCATCAATAAAAACAACAACAAACTGGTCTAGGTATTGGTGGAAGACTCTGTTCATCAAGTCCATAAATACCGCAGGAGCATTCGTCAGACCAAATGGCATAACAAGAAACTCGTAATGCCCATACCTGGTCCTGAAAGCTGTCTTCGATACATCCTTTGCTCTCACCTTTACCTGATGGTAACTTGATCTGAGATCGATCTTAGAATACACCCGTGTACCCTGGAGCTGGTCAAACAAATCATCGATACGGGGTAGAGGATACTTGTTCTTGATGGTCACTTTATTAATCTCTCTGTAATCTATGCACATCCTCATAGACCCGTCCTTCTTCTTTACAAACAGCACTGGAGCTCCCCACGGCGATACACTAGGTTGTATGAAGCCCTTATCAAGAAAATCATGTAACTGGTCTTTTAGTTCTTCCAACTCTGCCAGCGCCATTCTATACGGTACTTTAGAAATAGGCGCTATTCTTGGGAGTAGATCAATGGGAAAATCTACTTCACGATCAGGCGGTAAACCCGGTAATTCATCTGGAAGCACGTCTGTAAATTCTTTCACTACAGGCGTATTAATAAGGTTTAATTCATTTTTTGACATTTCCTTTACAAAAGCCACGAATTCTAGACAGCCATTCTGGAGCAATATCCTTGCCTGAATAGCTGAGACCATCTGAGGTAAAGATTGTACTCGTGACCCTATAAATCTGAATTCAGGTTTCCCTAGAGGTCTAAATATCACTTCCCTTGCACGGCAGTATATAATAGCAGAATTAGCTACTAGCCACTCCATGCCGAAAATGATATCAAACTCGTGCATATCTAGCACCACCAAATCAATAGAAAAAATCCTCCCCTGAACATCAACTAGACAACCATGGAGCATTACTACATCTCACTACTGACCCGGTCGGTGTAGCCTGTCACGACCTGCTCATTTTCCATATTTTTTTTAATAATAATATCATCATAAAATTAATACCAAACATCTCACATTTTAGCTCAGCAGGTCACAATCCACTTGGACCCGTGGGTACCAGGGATACATCAGAACATACAGCAGAAGCCCTAAACAGCAAGAAACATACAATCACATGCATCTCATCATTTCATATATCACAATATACCAGAGTTACTACAATCGCTATACTTACATACATACATCCCAAAAATGAAATCTAGGGACATTTCCCCAAAAATCTAACCGTCCCTACAAAACTTACCCTTCAAAAGGGCAGATACACAACACTAGTTCAGTGGGGCTTTTCCCGCTCTCCTATCAGGGGCTTCTGAAAAGTTTGTAAAATTTAGGGGTGAGACACCTCTCAGTAAGGGAAATAAACTAATACTAGTGTGTGGCAACATGAGTATTCTGTGTTCAACATATATCATATATAACATGTTCAGTACTGTTTATCAAATATAAGAAAACTTATATATAAATCAAGACATGGCAGATCGTATTGCATTTTCATAACATATCTCATCTCATAATAATAATAACATAAAAACAATCCTGGTAGGTTAGCTGGCTGTTGTCATGTATTAACCCCACATGACTGGGTTGTGTGGCCCGAAGGTGGGACCTGACAATGGTTGGTCGACCACAGTCAAGTCAAACAGTAGTCTGTAGGTCCAATGGGTCTGCCAGACCTGGTCAGTACACTAGTGGCGATAACAGCACACTTCTTGAAAATAACCACATCGACCATCCAATCTCACACCACTCCGTACAGCGACGTTAACACAGATATCATGATCACGAGGACCATGGACACATAGCAACGGTACCGTGCAAGTGTTAGCCTAGACCAAGCCAACCAGGTTCTGATATCATATACATATACTAAAAATCGTGATACATGGATATCTCATATCAATAATTATCAAATTAATCATATCATTTTTCACATATACATATTTCATGAAAATCATCGGCTCGTATGCCGGAATTACACATTTTATCATACTTCGGCTCGTACGCCGGCAAATCACATAGCACAACTCGTACGCTGGCAAATCATATAGTTCGGCCCGTACATCGGCAAATCACATAGCACAGCCTATACACTGGCAAATCTCATCCACATAGCACAGCCCATACGCCGGCAAACATATCCATAGAGCACGACCCGTACGTCGACAAATCACATATATATATATATATATATCTCAGCCTGTACGCCGGTTTTCCATCATAGAAATCCATATCATCCTTATTCCCAGAAAACAGTATTTCACAACATTTTTATACTCATGCCACACTGAACAAATTTTCCACGTATTCAACATATCATCATTTAAACAGTATTTTCCAAATATAAATCATATATATAAATATATTTATTTTTCCTGAAACCAGATGCTACATATATATATATATACATGCATTTTCTCAAAACAAAATTAGCTTAGTTTATCCCCTTACCTAATTCCTGAAAAGCCCTTAAGAAAATCTTCCCCGTACCCACAGGGTTCTCAACTCAACACCCTGAAAATGAAAACTCGTAAAATTAAAGTTCAGTATTTTCGTACATACAACATTTTCTATAACTACCAGTAAGTCAAATTTGGCTTAAAAAGCTCAACTTAAGGATGATTCCCAACGTTCCCAATCAACACCCCTGGAAACGAAAACTTCCAGTATTAAACTTTAATATTTCAACGCGTATATCACTTTTTTCAATTATCAAAAATCCAAATATTGAGTATAAAGCCTTACCCTTAATTTGAGATGTAATCCAACTTCGTTTCTCTGACGATCCGCTCCGACAGATTTGCAGAGAACTTCGTCAAGAGCGCCGTGGTGGCTTCGGTTTGTCGATCCTGCGTAAAACTGGTCCGGAATCGAAGAAAGAAAGAAAGAGAGAGAGAGAGAGAGAGAGAGAGAGAGAGAGAGAGAGAGAGAGTCATAGGAGAGAGAGAGAGAGAGAGAGCACTTTCAAAATTGAAGCAAGCTTCTTGGAGAAGCTTGCACTATTATGTATATATATATATATATATATATATATATATATATTAATATTATACTAACTATTAATTAAAGCAAGCTTCCTAATACAATTATATATATATATATATATATATATATATATATATATATTAATATCATGATAACTATTAATTAAACAAAACTTCTTAGAGAAGCTCACTTTAAGATAACTTACATATATTATATATATATATATCATTATTACTTTTAACTTATATGTATTACATATATATCCTAATAATTTATTTATATATATATATATATATATATATTTTCCTTATCATACTATTCATTTTACTTGTTAATTTAATTATTTTATTTTATTTTATTATTTTATTATTATTATTTATTTATTTTTAATTTTATTTTTCCTGGTTACTACATAGACACTAATAACTCGACATTTAATGATTGCGTTTTCTGCCCCACACAATTTAACACACTCCAAGGACACAAATGAGTGTGTGGCACCAGAATCAAAAAGTGCAATAATTTTGAATGAAAACACACTAACAGTACTTGTCACCACATCACCGGCCGCCTCAGCATCGCCCGGCGTCAAAGCGAAAACCCTAGCTGGGGCCGTATTCTTCTGCTGGCCTCCTCGTGGTGCTTGGTAACCTCCTCATGCAGGTCTAGGAGTAGTACCAGTCTGTGTCGGACACTCCCTTATTATATGCCCTGGCTCTCCGCACTTGTAGCAGGCATCTCGCCCGGCACGACACTCTCCCAGGTGCCTCTTCCCACAAGATGGGCAAGATGGAGATGGCCGTACCCCCTGGGAACCGCGATGCCCGGTCTCCTGTCTCCGGTCTCTATAATAGCCACCTCTCTTCCACGTAGCACGGCCAACTCCCTGCTGGGAACCAGAAGGTGTAGACCTCTTCTTCTGCCTCTGCTCCTCAGCCTCCAATCGCTCACCAATCTCTACTATAGTGGCTCTATCCACTAGCTCTGCAAAATCCTGCAACTTCTAAATCGATACCTGCTTGTATATTTCTCTCCTCGGGCCTCTTTCAAACTACCGTACCTTCTTCGCCTCTTCTGGAATGATGTACGGGGCGAAGTGAGATATCTCAATGAATCTCGCCGCGTACTACTGTATTGACAGCTGTCCCTACTTTAGATTCAGGAACTCCTCAATCTTAGCCTCCCTGGACGAGGCTGGAAAATACCTGTCGAAGAATATTTCTTTAAACCGCTCCCATGTCATCTCTATAGGTATAGTCCTTTGCTGCTCTAGTAATCTCACCGCCGACCACCATCTCTCGGCCTCTCCAGTTAGTTTATATGTGGCAAATAGTATCCTCTGTTTCCTCTAAACACTGCAATATTGCAAATATCTTCTCGATCTCCTGCATCCAGTTTTTTGCAACTGCAGGATTTGTTCCTCTTGAGAAAGCTGGATGATTCATCTTAATGAACTTCTTTATCGAATTACCATGGTCTTCCGATGGACCACCATGTTCCTTCGAACTCCTGGCAATTTCTGCCATAACCTGCTGTGCCACGCTGTGTAAGACGGCATTTGAATCACTACCCGCAGCACCTGAGGGTCCAGCACCCTCACTCCCACTGGCGTGGGCACTATTTCCACCGAGGTCCATCCTGAAAGAAGAAATAACTTAACTCAAAACCTCTTTTTCTATGTGTATCACCCAACTCACATAGTATATTCTCCTAATTAACTTGTCACTCCTGATCTTAATTCAAGGTTCAATCCTGCAACCTAGATACCCAACTCGACAATAGTATACAATGACTTTCCTGAACTCGTCACCCAGGAAAATCACACAAACCACCACGGAAGTCCTCCATCCAGACTACAAAATTAGACCTCAAATCCCCTTATCCTATACTATGGTATTATTACTACTGTACTCTAGAGTTTGCAGAACCTAGTATCCTAGGCTCTGATACCAAATGTAGCGACCCTCAATAAAATATAACATAAGAAATAAAGATGGTCAACCCGAACCCGTGGGTAACAGGGATACCTGTCAAACACAGCGGAATTCTACGCAGCAATAAACATAAAATCCAAACATCCATCCATAAAGCATAATACGAGAGCTTTCTATAATATTATAAAACTGTACTTCTATACATCCTCATATACATCAAAATATCTCTAGGGTCAAACACAAAATGACTCTAACCCTATTACCAAATCTTACCCTCCTCAAAAGGTAATCTCACTAGCTCAACGGCGGCCTTGACTCTCCGGTCTCTCAGGGACTCCTAAAAAATTAATTAAGTTGGGGGGTGAGACACTTCTCAGTAAGGGAAAATAAACTAAATACAGCTGTGTGGTAACATGAACATTTAAGGCATTTATACATATACAGTGCATTTCATATTTTCACAAAAAATCATCATATCATATTGAATAATCACATGCTTTCATATTTTCTAATAAGTCATATCATACATAAAACATCTGTTATAGGTAAATAGTACTGAAAACATACCCAAGATGAATAGCTAGCTAATGTCATGTATTACCCCCCATGACGGGTTGTGCAGCCCAAAGGCGGGACCCGACAATGGCTGGCCGACCACTGCCGAGTCAAATATATCTGTAAGTACGATGAGCCCGCCACACCCTGGTTCAGACTGCCAGGTGGACGTCCACACTCTATTGAAAGCCACATAGACTATCCATCTCCCATCCCCTCGTGGGATGGTTAGCACTAATCTGACGTAGATATCTGATCTACACATATAGCTACGGTACCGAGCTCCTGAACTGAACTAAACTAATATCCGGGTTCTGATAACATATAGTACATAATTTCATAAATATGGCCTCGTGTCGAACATTTTATAAATACGACCTCGCGCCGAAATTATACATACGGCCTCGTGCTGAAATCATAAATATGGCCTCATGCTGAAATCGTAAATACGGCCTCGCGCCGATAACATAAATATGGCCTCATGCCAGAATCGTTTCAGGTATTTACATTCTGAAAATAATTCATTTATCATATATTCGTTAAACTCAATATAGCATTACTCGTCTTTTCAAAATACCTGAAAATATGCTTTACTCGTAAAATCATTCATATCATGATTCACTTCACATAAAAATAATGTTCATGCCACACATGTGCCGTTTAAAGTCATACTTTATATTCTAAAATCATCATTTCTGGCATCTCATACATACATATACATTTTAATCATAATAGCAGTATTTTCTAGACATACATTTCATATGTGATATACAAATATAACATATGTTTTTCTGAAAATAAATTTACTCATAATTAATAATAATTTGCATGGAAAATAACTGCTTTAGTTTATTCCCTTACCTGGCTATTGAGAAAGCCCCTAAAATATCCTAGCCTGACCCCTGTAGGATTTCCTGATCAATTCCCTGAAACTTAAAACACCCAGTATTAAACTTCAATATTTTCATGCATACATCATTTCCTATAACTACCATAAGACCAAATTTGTCTTAAAAAATCTTACCTCAACTTAGGGATGATTTCCAACTTCGTTTCCCCAACGATCCGCTTCGGCAAACTCGTAGAGAACTTCGCCAAGAGCGTCGTGGTAGCCTTAAATCTTCGATCCGATGACTGGCAGGGCCAAAATCGAAGAGAGAGAGAGAGAGAGAGAGAGAGAAAATCGAAGGGAGGAGAGAGGAGAGTTATAAATGAGTAAAAATTGGATTTTTGGATATTTATATAACAGGATTCGTCGACGAGTCACGTCCTTCGTTGACGAATTCTCATTAATTTCGTCGACGAAATTCAATCCTTCGTTGACGAAATTTAGTCGGCTCAAACCCCCTCTCGGTATTTCTTCGTCGACGAGTCCCCTATATTCGTTAACGAATTCTCTTAAGCCTTCATCGACGAATCGCCTGTATTCATCGACAAAGCCCTGCTGATCCCCTTTCCTTAGTCCTTCCAAAGGTCAATGTCGTCGACGAACGCAAGTCGACTGCTTGCTTCTATTTCTGGCTTCCATTTCCCTTTCTTTTATTATTTAAATACCTTTTTTATTCGGGTCGTTACACAAATATTGTCACAGGTTCTTCAACTTCTTCTGAGATTGTTGTCTTTAGTCTCACCAGCGAATAATACCGTCAAATCTTGGATCTTTTATCGCCTTCGAACACCATGTGAAAGTTAAACCAGAGGTTGTTCTAAAGACAACATTCAGGACTCGGTATGACCATTATGAATTCTTGGTTATGCCGTTTGGACTAACAAATGCTCTTGCAGTGTTTATGAATCTGATGAACAGTGTCTTTCACCAGTATTTAGATCAGTTTGTGGTGGTATTTATCGACGACATACTGGTGTATTCAAAGAGCCCAGAGGAGCACAAGGAACATTTGAGGATAGTGCTTCAGATGCTGAGAGAAAGAAAACTGTATGCAAAACTCAATAAGTCCGAGTTTTGACTGAAGCAAGTTACCTTCCTTGGACACGTTGTATCCAATGGTGGTACTTTAGTAGATCCGAGCAAGATTGAGGCAGTAGTGGATTAGGCACAACTGAAAAATATGTAGGAGATCAGAAGTATCCTGGGTTTGGTAGGATACTACAGCAGATTTGTTGAAGGCTTCTCGAAATTGTTGGGTATTTTGACGAGATTGACCAGGAAATGTGTGAAATTTGAATGGATAAATGAGTGTGAACAGAGTTTTCAAGAGTTGAAGCAACAACTCATTATTGCACTGGTTCTGACAATCCCTTCGAGAGAAGGGGACTTTGTAATTTATAGTGATGCGTCACACAAAAGGCTTAGTTATGTGCTGATGCAACAGGGGAAGTGGTAACTTATGCTTCCCGACAACTTAAAAGTATGGGAATAATTACCTTACCCATGATTTAGAGTTTAAAGCAGTGATTTACGCATTGAAAATTTGGAGACATTATTTGTATGAGAGTAGGTGTGAGATCTTTACGATCATAAAAGCCTGAAGTACTTTTTCACACAGAATGAATTAAATATGAGTCAGAGGAGGTAGCTAGAGTTAATTAAAGATTACGACAACACCATCAGTTACCACCCAGGGAAGGCTAATATGGTAGCTGATGCTCTGAGTCGGAAATTAGGAAATGCCTTAGTATCAGCAATAGTGACTCAGCATCCAATCCAGATGGATTTAGAAAGGCTGGGTGTGGAGTTGGTAGAAGAGAATCACCAGATACTTATTGCCAATCTGGTGCTTCAGCCAATTCTATTGGATAGGATTAAGATTGCTCATATGTAAGATAAATAATTGGTACAGATTAGGAATTAAATGCAGAGTGGACAGGGAGGTGATTTTAATATCTCAGATGATGAAGTGTTGAGATTTTGTATCAGACTATGTATATTTGCTAATGCTGAGATAAAAAGAACCATCCTAGTGTGACTGGATTTGTTTCCTTGCAAAGAGATTGTTTAAGTCATTGAGTCTACACTATGATAATTCTCTATGAAATGAAGAACATATGGATTAGTTACCAGGAAGTTTACCCAAGCGTGCGTTGTAGATTATTTTTCGGCTTCCTCTCCTGTTGCTTAACTAAGTTCTATTAATTCATTCATGTTAATCTTATTGGCGATTAATTTCGATTGGGGTTTTCTAATGGAATTTTATGCTATGAGCTTTTAAAGGAATATCCAAAACATATAGTCTGCTGAGAGATAAAGGTTAAGTTCATGATAAATTTTGGGAAACTGAAAATAAGAATTGGAGTTGTTGGGTATTGATGTTGTAGCATAAGGTATTAGAGCAGGATGGCTAATCCATCGGATCATGTTAATTACTATTTTTAAAAAGGGTTGTTTGCGAGTTTAAACTTAAAAATGTTGGGTTAACAAAGGATTTTATTTGAAGTAATATTTAGCAAATTTCAAAGACGAAATTTCTATAAGGAGGGGACAATGTAACGCCCCAGAAAATGATATGCTTGGGAGTGTGAAATAAATAAATAAATAATTATTGAATTGAATTAATATATATATATATATATAATGTCATTATAATATATAATAATGGAAACTTAAATAAATAGGAAACTTAGAAGCTTCCTGTTGAAGAAATTGAAAGGATTTCAATTTGGGTCCCAGAGAGTCATCGTTGTCACTCTCTCTCCTCATGCTCTCCTTGTCTTCCCTCTCTCTCTCCTTGATTTTGTCAGCCAAACGGGTGTCAATCAAAAAATGAAAAATATCGTTGGGTTCCATTCTCCGCTATCGACATTCCTACCGGAGTGGATTTGTCGTAGAAGCGGTGTAGGTAGTAGTCCTGGGGTAAGGTAACCTCTCTCTCTTTCTCCTCGATTTCTCCTTAAATCTTTAACCAAACTGACGATCAGAAACCACCATGATGTTCTAGGAATGTTTCTCTATAAGTCTAGCGGAGTAAATTTTTGAACTAGACTTTTTAGACACCACTCCATGGCTAAGGTGAGGAATACAAATTATGTCAGTTATTTTAGAAATTCAACCGGTTAAATTATAATGTGTGATTATTAAATTGGAGTACTTAATTATATTATATTTTTGGAAATATTCCTGGAATTAAATTAAACTACAGGATTTGATTATATTAGATTTTTAGAAACATTCTTGGGATTAAGTTAAATTGCAGGAATTGATTAAATAGAATTTTTTAGAAGTATTTTGGAATTAAGTTAAATTCTAGAGATTTGATTAAATTTGAGTTTTGAGAATATTTTCGAATTAGATTAAACTGCGAGGATTTGATCATATTGATATTTTTTTAAGTATGTTAGAAATTAAATTTAAATATAGGAAATTGATCAAACCTACGTTTTTAGAATTTAATGGGTTAAGGGGAGCGTGTGAGCTTAGAAATATTAAAATTATTATTATTTTGAGAATTGAATTGATTGATTTAGGGAAAATGTGAATTTCAGGGTTTTGAGTTTCGAACGCCACGGGCGTGAGTTTCGGTATTTTAGCAGGCCTCTCAGTAAGTCAGATAAGGTGAATAAATTATAATAGTATTTTTAGAACTACTGTTTAAATTGATATGTGAAAATGAGCATATGGTATTTTGTCTGAAATTATTATGATACAAATATCAGATAAATTGTGTGGCATCTGAGTAATAATGAATTGTGATATTTTGGAATATGAAATATGATTATAGAAATGTTTTCTATAATAAATGAGGAAAATATGAGAATATGATTTGTATTATTGAGAAATACGGAAATTCACGAAATGGGATATATATATATATATATATATATGTGTGTGTGTGTGTGTGTGTGTGTGTGTGTGTGTGTGTGTGTGTGTGTGTGTGTGTGTGTGTGTGTGTATTGAAAAGATGGGAAAGAAACAAAAAATGATGAGAATTTTGAAAAGTGATATATACCATTATAAGATGTGAATATGAAATGTGAATATTGCAATGTTAATACTGTAATATAAATATGAAATGTGAAAATTGCAATGTGAATACTGCAATGTATATTTTGAAATAAGAATACTAGAAATGTGAAAATTGCAATGTAAATTTCGAACTGAGAATAATGGAAATGTGAAAGTGGCAATGTGAATGTTGAAATATGAGTATGAAAATGTGAATATTACAATGTGAATACTGCAATAAAAATTTTGAAATGTGAATATTGAAATGCGAATATGAGAATGTGAATATTGCAACGTGAATAATGCAATATGAATGTGAAATGTGAATACTAGAATTGTGAATATAGGGATGTGGAAAATTGTGATGTGAATACTACAATTGTGAATACTGGAATGTGAATGAGAAATGTGAAATGATGAAATGTGGAGAGAGATAACCTCGACCATGGGGTTAAGCATGGCGTAGTGAATATTTTCAAGGGGTGTAACCTCGACCATGGGGTGAAGCATGACATGGGAAAATAGTTCAATCGAAAAGACTAGTCAAAAAAGCTAGTTGATGCACTCTGAGCCTACCAAACTGCTTTCAAGACAAATTTAGGGATGTCTCCCTACAGGTTAGTTTACAGTAAGGCTGACGGTAATGGCATTGGCGTAGGGTTAGGACTTTGGATTTTCAACAGGAGTTGTTGTGGCGGAAGTAGTGGTGTAATGGCTGATTGGCATCACCAAAGCGATTCTACTGCTTATGTATGGAATGGTTCGAGTATATGCTGCTTTAGGTGGAGGTACATGTCTGAAAACTACAAGTGTAACGACCTATCTAATTTTCACATATATTTTTTCCCACATATTAGCCTGCCAATAATCATAACTACCACATACATAATCTACCTAGACCCGTGGGTGCTGGGAAATAAACCTGTCATATGAACCTGACACCCTAGTAGCGGAAGGCTACAACATGTACATATCAAATAGTCCAATAAACACAATACTAGAGTTATACAAAAATCTATCATATTCAAATACACACATCCCAACATGAACATAAAGTTTCCTAGGATCACTACCCCAAAATCCATCTAACCCTAGTGGAACGACTTACCTTTCTGGCAGGGTAGATCAGGTGACCGACCACTATCGCTGCAGAGCTCTATTCGCTCCCCTACCTGGATTCCTTGAAATATTTTAAAATTGGGGTGAGACACCTCTTAATAAGGAAAATAAATTAATATCAGTGTGCGGCAACATTGATATTTCACGTGTCATAAGCATTACTGTACATAAATCATATCTGATAAATCTGTCTGATAAATATTGAATAAACATATTTGAAAGTAACATACATGTCATGCTATATCTCTGTACGTGTAAATCATCTTATACAACTGTATAATAAGTGAAATAAATCTCAGGATGGATAGTTAGCTAATGTCATGTATTACCCCCACATGACTGGGTTGTGCGGCCCGAAGGCGGGACCTAGCACTGGCTGGCCGACCATGCTAGATCCATATAAGTCTATAAGTACGATGGGCCCGCCCCACCCTAGTTCAGACTGCCAGGGGGACGTCTACAACTCTACACTGAAGCCACATCGACTGCCAATCTCCCACAGCCCCTTGCGGCATATGGTAGCACTAACATAACCTGAATACATATATAGCTACGGTACCATGCTACTAAACTGAATTAAACTAAGCCATCTGAGTACTAATATCATATACTGTATTTTATATGCTGAATATAACTGTTTCACCATAATATCTAACATAATAATATTTTCATAAAAATAACATATCTTTCATTACGACCCTTATGTCGACATTTCGTATCATATCATATAAATTAATGGCCCTTATGCCAATTTATATAAACTGTGACAACCCGAATAATATTGAGATTTAAATAATAAAGAGGAAGGGAAATGGAAACAGTAACAGAAGGAGGAAGTCGACTTTGTTGACGACATTGCACTTTGGAAAGAATAACCGAGGGGAAACATCAGGGCTTCGTCGATGAATACTAGGGATTCATCAACGAGGGCTTAAGAGAATTCGTCGACGAAGATTGAATTACGTCGACGAAGAAATACCGAGAGAGGTTTTGAGCCGACTGAATTTCATCGACAAGGACTGAATTTTGTCGACGAAATTATTAAAGGATTCATCAACGAAATGACGTGGCTTATCAACGAATCCAGTTTTATAAATATAGAAAAATCTGGTTTTAACTTCACAATTAAGTTAACTCTCTCCTTTCTCTCTCTCCCCTTCGTTCACTCTCTCTCTTTCTTTCTCTCTCTCTCTCTTCATTTTTGGGCCAGATTTATGCCGAATCAACAATCCAATGTCACCATGATGCTCCTGGGGAAATTCTCTCCAAATCTGCCGGAGCGGATCGTTGGTGGAAGCAAGTTGGAAATCATCCCTAAGTTGAGGTAAGACTTTTTAAGTCGAATTTGACCTTATGGTAGTTATAGGAAATGATGTACACGTAGAAATACTAAAGTTTAGTACTGTGAGTTTTCAGTTTCCGAGTATTGATCAGGAAATCCTACGGGGATTAGACCATGATATTTTAGGGGGTTTTCTCAATAGCCAGAAAAAAGAATAAACTAAAGCAGTTACTTTCTTGCAAATTATTGTTATTTATGAGAAAAGTTATTTCACGAAAAACATACATTATATCTGTATAATGTGAAGGAAATTTACGTTTGAGAAAATACTATTACTATGTTGAAATGTATATATATGTATGAGATGCCAGAAACTATGATTTTAGAATACAATGTATGGTTTTATGCAGCAAATGTGTGGCATGAATATTATATTATATGGAAAAATATCATGATATGACAAATATACAAATGGAATACGTTTTGAGAAATTAGGAAAGAGTATAGTACATTACAATGTTGAAATACATGGTAAATGATTTATTTTTAGAATGATATGTATGATATGTTCGGTGCAAGACCGTAATTTATGAAATGTTCAGCGCGAGGCCGTAATTTAGGAAATATTCGGCGCAAGGCCGTGATATATGAAATGTACGGTGCAAGGCCGTGATATATGAAATGTTCGGCGCAAGGCCGTGATATATGAAAGGTTTGGCGCAAGGCCATATTTATGCAATTATGAAAGATGCTATATGATTATGTATTATACGTTATCAAAACCTGGATGTTAGTTTAATTCAGTTTAGGAGCTCGGTACCGTAGCTATATAGATCAGATATCTATGTTCAGACTTATGCTAACCACCCCACGAGGGGGTGGGAGATGGATAGTCGATGTGGCTTTCAGTGTAGAGTTGTAGACGTCCACCTGGCAATTCGGACCAGGGTGTGGCGGGCCCATCGTACTTACAGACACTTTTTGACTCAGCAGTGGTCGGCTAACCATTGTCGGGTTCCGCCTTCGAGCTGCACAACCCGTGATGGGGGGTAATACATGATATTAGCTAGCTATTCATCCTGAGTATGTTTTCAGTATTATCAGTTATAACAGATGTTTTACGTACATTATGATTTATTAATAATTATAAAAGTATATGAGAACTTAGTATGTTATGATGAATGTTTACCGATATATGAAATGTACTGTATATGTATAATTGCATTAAATGTTCATATTGTCACACAACTGTATTTAGTTTATTTTCCCTTACTGAGAAGTGTCTCACCCTCGAATATTAAATGATTTTCAGGAAACCCAGAAGGACCAGCGGGACAGGCCGCCGTTAAGTGGGTTTAGCTTCCCTACTAGATGGGTAAGCGTTGAACTAAGATCAGAAGATTTTTGTTGTATGATCCTAACGTTATTTTGACTTTTTAGAGATTGTAAGTATATACAGTATTTTGATGATGTAGTAAACTCTGGTATTATGTTTTATGATTGGATGATTGAGATTTTATGCTTACTGTTGTTTAGGTTTCCGCTGTGATTGACAGGTGTCCCCGTTACCCACGGGTTCGGATTGACCATCTTATTTATTATGTTACATTTTGTTTTAAGAAATTGAGGTCGTTACATAAACTATGGCCCTTGCGCCATTTCACATAAATTACGGCCCTTGCGCCGTTTCATAAATTAGAGCCTTTGCGTTGTTTTATAAATTACGGCCCTTGCGTCGTTTCACATAAATTACAAAAATATAATTCTTGTACTATTTTAACCATTTCTCGAAAAAAATAATAGCATGAAGGTTCTGAAAACATAACATTTTGCCATCACATAAATCATAAGATTTTATACCCATGCCACACAAATTAAACATTTTCTCTGATAATATATATATATATATAGCGTTCCCTATAAATAGTAGTAGTTTTTCCAAACATAATTTTATATCATAAATAATTTTTGAAATAAAATGCTGTATAATAATATGTATTTTCATGAAAATTCTAACTTAATTTATTCCCTTACCTGACTACTGAGAAGCCTAAAAAATATCGGGTCCTACACCCGCAACGTCCCCAGCACAACACCCTAAAACCAATATTTCACCTTAACAAAACTTCAGTATTTCTCCAAATATAACATATACGTAATCCCATAAATGCCAAATATTTAACATTTCTAAATTTATAATAATTAAATAATAATTAGCTTCTTAATAACCTCCTTAGCCTAATTTTGGGGTTATGCTTATGACGACCCCACGAGAAAACAGTACCACCAGACTTGTAAAGAATCATCTCTAGATTCTCGTGGTGGTGTCCAATCGTCAATTGGGTTTAAGATTTACGAGAAATTGAGGTAAAAGTGAGAATTGTGTTTACCCCAAGACATATGTCTACACCGCTCCTATGATAAATCTGCTCCAGCAGAAATGACGGTGGTGGAGAATGAAGTCCAGCGGTATTTTTTTATTTTCGATCGGGCGAAAATCAGTCGAGAAATTGAAGGAAGTGGAAGAGAGACAGAGGTGAGCCAGAGAGTGAGAGAAAGAAAGCAAGGACTGCGCAGCATCTCTCCGCATCTTCAATTGCCCAAATGCTTCCTGAAGGAAATTATTTAATATATATTATATTATACTTTTACTTATATATATATATTTATATATACATATATATAATGTATATTATATTATTAATAATTAATTAATATTTATTTATTTCTTTATTTATTTAATTAATTATTTAATTAAATTTAATTTCAATTCTAATTTTTTTATTTCTTTATTTTTTTTAAAGACCACTACACCAAGTGGGTGAATATTCACCAAGGTAGAGATTGTTGAGCTGTGGCTCATAATTAGAGGGTACAGTTTGAAAACTCTTAAGGGGCGAATATTCGCCAAGGTGGAAATTGTTGAGTTGTGGCTCATATTTAGAGGGTATACACTTGAAGGCTACTGTAAATTAAAGTCATGATACAATACAACTGTATATCATATGAGAGTATGACAAAGAATATTAAAGTCATAGTGCAATACAACTGTATATCACATAAGGGCACAATACAATATGTTAGAGTCATGGTGCAATACAATTATATATCATATGAAGGTATTTTGGGGTTTTATATGAGACTATATATACATATACCTAAGGGTTGAAACAGTCGGAAAGGTAGTTTTTCATTGATAGTGGAAGTTGCACAGGGACCCTATGGACGTATGCTTATTGTTGAACCATGTAAATTCATATTTTCCTTCTATCTTTGATTTGTTCTCTAATTTTCCTATTTGCCGTGTGTGTTGTCACGGTCCGACTATTTTCACACCGTTGTGAAGGGCCGTGTGGCGCTAGCTAAAGCACTCTTGCTTGACTAGCCAGCCTATCATTTACCAACATTCATCCACGAAGCACTTTGATTAACATTCATTCAGATAGCAGCGGAAACAATAATCAATTCATGAAAGCCGTGGTAAGCAAGCAGTAAACATTGAAACAAATGTAATTCATTAACAAATCCTCCATTGACATGTTGTACTTAGCGAGGGAGGCAAGTAGGCTAAGCACGTTAACAATTGCTAGTGAGTTTTACAATGACTAATGAACACTCACCCTCCCCTAAAGAGATTTTTATGTAATTATCATCCTGGCACTAGGAAACATCAAAGTGACCGAGGAGTCATACTGCCTTATTTAGCTTACAACGACTCTACTAGTAGAAAATAACCCTACACTAGTATTTACATGATGGAAATCCATCCCAAGCACATAAAATAAGTGGTCACAGGCAAGCATAATGCCCTGAACAAGCTTAGCTCGTGACATTCTCCCCCACTTATGCGGTCGATGTCCTCGTAGACTTTTGGCAATAGGTACACTTCAACTTTGTCCACGAATGACTTCAAATCTTCAGTAGAAATCCAGCTGATTTCTTTGTCATCAAGGCACTTCCACTCCACTAGGAACTTTTGCCGCTTCTTCCTTGAGGATATGAACTTTCTATCTGCAAGGATCTCTTCAACTTCATGTCTGTCAAGTTGCACTGTCTTCAACTCTGCACTATTTGATTGACTTCTACTTAGGTCGTTGGTGTTGGCGTTGAATGGCTTGAGGCAATCGACATGAAATTGCGGTCTTCTCTCCTGATCTGCCCACTTCTTCATCTGCTTTAAAGCTTTCTCCAGATAGCCTTGGGCAAACTCTACATTCTGTCTCCCTTCACTGGTGAAGATGTACACCCTGGGACTCTTTCGTCTGTACGACTCGCCCACTGTGTGAGGTAACAGCGGCAGTTGGCCTATAACAAGCTCAAAAGGGCTCTTGTTGGTTGTTGAGCACCTTTGGGCATTGCCACAAAATGGAGCCACATCAAGTAGTTGCATGCCATTCTTCTGGTTTTCATTGACAAAATGGCACATGTACTCATCTAGCAGCTCTCTGAATCTTTTCATCTGTCCGTCTGTATGTCGGTGAGAACTCGAAGAGATGTCAATGTGTGACCTAAATATCCTGAAAAATTCAGTCAAGAAGTTGTTAGTGAACATTAAATCTTGGTCACAAATAATAACTTGGGGAAAACCCCAATGTTTCACAACAGTCACAAGGAACAATTGTGTCGTCTCTTCTGCCGAACAATACTTTGGTGCGGCCATGAAAGTACCATACTTCTTCTGCTCCCCCTTGTCTTGTTGGCAAGTGAGACAAGTTTTGGTATAATCAACCACATCATCCCGCGTGTGCGGCAAATAATACCTCCCCAGTAGTCCTGTCATTGGAGTCATTCTCCGCGAATACCCCTCAACGAACTTCCTGCAGTATCTAGTAAGGCCAAGAAAGGAACGCAACTCCTTCACTGTCGTGGGGATCTTCCGTTCTTGAATCATCCTTACCTTCTCCATACCCCTCCGGATACGACCTTGTTTAACCACTTGACCAAGGAATTTGTTGCTCTGTTGAGTGAAAGAGATTTCTCCTTCTTCAAATCCAGATTGTTTCCCCTCAGCCTGTCGAACACCTTCCGTAGATGCTCTTCATGTTTCGTCTGAAACAACACCGATGCTCCCAATGGTGTTTTGGAAGGGCGAACACATCCCACTTCCAATTCATCAAGTTGCTTCCCCAACTCTACTATCTCTCGAGGTGCAATCCGACATGGCCCTTTAGTAGGTGGTTTCACTCATGATAACAACTCGATCTCATGTTCCACAGTTCGTCGTGAAGGCAAATTGTGAGGCAGCTTATCCGGCAACACCTCATTTTACTCATCCAACACCGCTTAGATGGTCGTAGGCTCCAGCTCTTGGCCTACTTCTTTGTTTACCACCACCGTGGCTAGACGTGTCTGCTCACCCTGACCCAATCCCTCATTGAGTTGTATAGCTGAAAGGGACTTCTCGTCGTCTCCTTTCGTTGCAACGACTTGCACCATGCACGAGTGATCTCCCATCAGACACAGGGAACCAGCCGAAGGCATTAGCACTGCCCTTGTCCCCCTTAGGAACTCCATTCCAAGAATGACTGGAAAGTCATCCAATGGCACCGCTGTGAAATTCGCATGACCTTCCCACTGTCCAAGCTTTATAGCTACTTGCTTGGCTACTCCCAAAGTAGGCTGGGCTACAGAGTTAACTGCTTTCATGCGCTCTATATCCTTCTCTAAGGATAAGTTGAGTCTCCATGCTTTCAATTGCGAAACAAAATTATGAGTAGCCCCCGTATCCACCATAGCGCGAGTATTCTTCCCATTTATCCTCAAGTCCACAAACATTAACCTTTTTGCTCATGTAACTTTCGGTATTTTTGTTTGCTTTTCCAATGCGTTCACCAACCGCACTGAACCCACCCTCGGGGCATCATCCTCATCCTCCTCGCTTTCCACCCCTTTTCCCGAAGTAGAAGCTTGTAAGGCATTGAGTAAACTTTTGTGTTGAGACTCACTCATTTTTTGAGATCCACCACACAAGTAGCATGAAATTTTACTCTTCCCCTTTTCCCTCTTCGCCAAACCGTTTGGACGAAGCGGTCTCATCACCAGCATAGTCTGTCAAGCGTTTTGCATCCGCTTGTGCAGTTGACAAGTCTTGAACCCTTTGCCTATGAAGTTTAGTTCTTGCCCACGGTTTCATCCCCTCTAGAAAATAGAACAACTTGTCCTTCTTCGACATATCCCGAATATCCAATATTAAAGCAGAAAATTGTTTCACATATTCGCTGATCGACCCCGTATGCTTGAGATCTCTCAGTTTTCTCCTTGCATTATACTCAACATTTTCTGGAAAGAATTGGGCCTTGAGCTCTCTCTTCAAGTCTGCCCAACTATCAATTACACAGCTTCCATTTTCAGTTTCTCTGTACTTGGTACGCCACCACAATTTGGCATCACCAATCAAGTATATGGTCGCAGTATCCACCTTTGCCTGTTTTGAGGCCATCCTCACAATGCAAACGTACTGCTCCACATCAAACAAGAAGTTCTCTAACTCCTTGGCATCTTGGGCACCCCCATACGTCCTGGGTTTTGGCACCTTGGTCTTGCTAACTCCCAGAGTGTTGGAGTTCCCCATAGCAAGAACCATCAGATTCACCTTTGCATCCAGATCAGCCATCCGCGCCTGCAAAGCTTCCACTGTGTGGCGAAAGTCCTCTGACAAGTCACCTAGCAAACCTATGTTGATGTTTTTATGATCCCATCACCTCATCAACAAGTTCCCTCATTTGGGTCACCTCCGCGGCCATAGTGTTCGTTATTGTCTCAACCTGTGCTTCCAGCATGCTGATCCTCTCAGCAGTGTTTGGTGCCATGGTCACTTACCAAAGCTTCCCAAATCCAACAACGAAGGCAATCGAATTCACGTAGCAACTCAACCTTGGGCTCTCACCAAGTGTCACCGACTTGGCTCTGATACCAAATGTCACGGTCCGACTATTTTCACACCGTTGTGAAGGGTCGTGCAACGCTAGCTAAAGCACTCTTGCTTAACTAACCAGCCTATCGTTTACCAACATTCATCCATGAAGCACTTTCATTAACATTCATTCAGATAGCAGCGGAAACAATAATCAATTCATGAAAGCCGTGATAAGCAAGCAGTAAACATTGAAGCAAACGTAATTCATTAACAAATCCTCCGTTGACATGTTGTACTTAGCGAGGGAGGCAAGTAGGCTAAGCACGTTGACAATTGCTAGTGAGTTTTACAATGACCGATGAACAATCACCCTCCCCTAAAGAGGTTTTTATGTAATCATCATCCTGGCACTAGGAAACATCAAAGTGACCGAGGAGTCATACTGCCTTATTTGGCTTACAATGACTCTACTAGTAAAAAATAACCCTACACTAGTATTTACATGATGGAAACCCATCCCAAGCACACGAGATAAGCGGTCACAGGCAAGCATAATGCCCTGAACAAGCTTAGCTCGTGACATGTGTGCATGCATAATTTAAATGCATAATTTCTCAACAAAAAATGTTGTTAATGATGAAATTTAGTAACCATGTGTTCGGGAGCGTGAAGTTCATATTTAATTTTGGATTTCTACAATTATGAATAAAATTGAGATCACATGTCAAAGTCTGAAATTTATGTAAGAAAAAGAGTGAGAGAGATGATTTCAACTTATAAGTCAAACATCGCATCATATCTAACTTGTGTAAGAGAAATATTATAGACCCACCATGAACACAAGATATATCAAGAGGAAGGGGTAAAGGGTATACTTCAAAATAAGGATTAAAGAAAAAAAAATTTGAAAATCATAAAACATGCACCAACAAAAGACCATAAAGAAGGCATGCAAAAAATGATATTTTAAAAAATATATTTTTTTTGAAAGATATTACTTAGTAATTTTTGGCATTTTGTTTTTCATTTATTGCAATGTCCAAAGATGCAAATATATAATATTATATAGTGTAGACACCCCGATTTTAACCAGACATTTCCAAGGAGACCTCGTGTCAAACCCTCTCTCACACGGCTTGTGAGCCCCATACATCTTAATGGGCCCCACGCTGCTTGTGGACCCCACACATCTTGTAGGTTCCACGTGACTTTTGGGAAGAAACTTAACTTCTAAGCAATCAAAATGGATATTTATGGGGCCTTTGACCAAGTCCAACTTGTCGACGAGGTGACGTTTTCGTCGACGAATCCGCCACACCAATCGTCGAAGAAGCCATCCCTTCGTCGCCGAGCCCAAGTTTCGGATATTTCTCTGACCCGCTCGGTATTTGCTCGTCGAAGAGGCTCTAAATTTCGTCAACGAGACTCTAGAGGACTTCGTCGACGAACGTGACTCCTTCGTCGACAAACCCAGCTTATTACGGGTTCGGGTCTTCACAAAATATATCTGTATATATATCAGTATCTCACAATGCCCCAAAAAGAAACCACCAAAAACAATCCCAACCTAGGCCTTCAAACTCGATCTCCAGAAGAACCTGAAAAGTTGTTAATCCACTAGGGTGAGACACTTCTCAGTAAGGGTGGAATAGATTATAACAATGTGTAACAAATGAGTTTTAATATTTATATATCAAAATAAACTGTTTCTCATATAATATCAATAACAACTGAGAAAATGTACCATTAATAACATCCCTAATATCTAATATCACACACACACCCAATATGCACAAGTACATAATTTTTATGCAGGCGAAAGTCCCAAGGATAAAGAAGATTACCTGCCTATACAAGTAGCTTCCCTCTACTTTGGTACTAAAAACTACTTACCAGAACACTCACCTTACTCAGTAAGCCCTCAGGTGAAGAATTACCTCGCCACCAGTATACACATATTTATTATTTTAAAGGTGAAGATTTCCGAGAATCGGGATGTCTACCCGCCCATACAAGTAGCATCCCTTTGCACACCAAGAAACTACCTAGTAGAGCACTTGCCTTTCTCAGCAAGCCCCCGACGGTATGTTTACCTCGCCGCATGCACACACATGCATTCACAATATGCTATATCATTATTATTATGCTATAATTAAATTCACATGTGCACAACACATCCACACAGAAATCATGCATCTCATATTTCGTCTTCCAATGTCTTCAGTACATGGCTCACACAGAGCAACTGCGTGCATATCAGTACGTGGCCCACACAGGCACCTACGTACTTCTTATCTACATGTGGCCCACACAGGCACCACTACCCACATAGGGTACATAAGATGGCCTACACAGGCGCCACCATCCACATAGGATACATAACATGGCCCACACATGCGCCATTATCCACATAGGATATAACGTGGCCCACACAGGCACCACTCCAACTTCCGCGACATGTGGCCCACACAGATACCACTATTCACCAGTATCCAATCCCCATAACCTACCCATTGTACATCAGTAGAACAAGCTCCCAACCTGCCAATGTCCTACCCCATATAAATGACAATATGACTAGCTCCTCAACCTACCAACGTCATATCATGATTTATATTTAGGCAATATAACAACCTCCTCATGCCAACGTTATATTGAGATGCACACAAATAACCACACTAGTTAGTTCACATAGATGCATCAATGCATTACCACATAGGTATCTAACAGATCAATACATTTACACACAGTAGTCCAACAGATCAATACATTTCCACATGCAAATCCAAACACTATAAAAATTCATATTCAATTTATTAGGAAAATTTGTTTCCATGTCACACGAATTTAATATCCTATACAATTATTCCAAATATAAATCTTAAACAAAATCATCATTTTCCAGTATTCACACTGTTCTAAAAAAAAATTCATATCGATAAATAATAAATTTCATATGCTCGTAAATAACCAGTTCACCTTAATAAAATACTGACATAATTTTATTCCTCCTTACCTGATTTCCTAAACTACGCTTGCAGAGCTCCCAAAATTATACTTGTGGCGCTCACCCAAACCCTGATTCAATCAAATAAACCCCAATAAAATATTATTTTAACATTTCCTAATTTACAATAATTAAATAACAATTAATTTATAAATAACTCATTTATCATAGTTTTGGGGCTATGCCTACAACGACCCCATGAGAAATCCGCTCCGCTAGGTTTGTAGAGAATCATCCCTAGATTCTCGTGGTGGTGTCCGATCATTAATTTGACTTAAAATTTTTAAAAAATTAAGGTAAGAATGAAAATTTACCTTATCCCAAGAGATATGCCTACGTTGCTCATATGACAAATCCACTTAGATAGAAATGTCAATGGCGGAGAATGAAGTCTAATGATATTTTCGGATTTTCAATTGGGCGAGAATCCGCCATGAAATCGTAGAGAGAGAAGAAGTAGAGAGCGTGAGCTGAGAGAGGTTTTTTTTTTTTCCTTTTCCTTCTTGTTCTGCGCTTGTGAAGGAGTTTTTTTTTTTTTTTTCTTTCCTCTTCCTGCTTGCTTTAGGAAACTTAAACACTAAGTTTTCTTTTTTTTTTTTCTTTCCTTTATCCTTACTTTATACTTTTTATATAATAACTTTATATATATATTTTTATATATACTTTTATATACATATATATATATATACCCACAATCCTCAAATTTCTTAATAAATAAATAATTAATAATTATTTATTTATTTATTTATTTATTTATTTATTCTTTTTTTTCTTTGTATTACAACAGTACTAATACCTTCCCCTCGCATAACCGTACTCCTGATCCCGACTTTGATAACGCAAACTAATTCTACCCTTAATTGTGTAGTAATTAAGTGTTTTAATCACATTCCAAAAGGTTAATGACGACTTTATTAAACTATTTTTCCTAAAAATTAAACCTTACATTTTTCATTCGCCTCATTTCGTTTCGGGACATCGCGACATATAAAAAATGTAAACAAACATATTTTGATTAAAACTACATTTTTTTTATTTGAGTTAGGTCTTGTATATTCTCACTAACACTTTTTTTTTTTTTTGTTCTTTTGAAAATCATGTATTCTCCCCAACTTTAATGGCATTTTTTTTTTGTCATTTGAAGCATAACTAGAAAAAAAATTTTACGGACTAAAATTTTTTATCATGTGCATGTCAATGTGTGTGTATGCATATTCTAAGAACAAAATATTAGTTAAATGATGATATAAAAATTTATCAGGGTTTTAATAAATTGATTAACATGCTGAATTCAGCCCAAATTATAAATATTTTGAAAATTTATTATAAACTTTTTTTTTTTCCAAAAAAGATGGGCGGAACTAGACCTGGTAAAGCGGATCGGGTTGGTTTATCCGTGGCGGATAAGGCGGATTATCGGGTGAAAAAATCATAATCCGTATTCGACTCGTTTAAGTGGCAGATTAGGCGGTTTCGGGTCGGATAATTCATGGCGGATGGACGGATAATCCGCCATTCTCAAATATAATTTTATTAATAATTTATTTTTTCAATAATTACTTGTAAATATTTCTAACCTAAGTAAGCCCTAAGTAAACCCATGCCCCACCATTTTGGGGCGTCCAATTGCCGTCTAAAACATCCACTACCAAATTTGTTTCTAGTCCAAATTTTAAGTTAATCCATTCACACTAATGCCCCAATGAATGTTAAACTTCTTCCTGCAGAAATTGTTCCTTCTGAAATATAATGGTTCGAGTGTTTTGGCCATTCTGGTTTATAAATATAAATTTCTCACCACCCAAATACCTCACAAATATCTTTCACTTACTGATATTGAATAGTTTGGCAACGCCACCACCGATCATTTGATTTTTTTTACTGACAAAACACGTAGTCAATCTAATTTGGTATTTTTCCTCCATGAGGGTTTTCCTGGAAGACTAATTATAGCAAAGGATTCCTATGCAAGCAAATATGATTTTCAGGTCAGTTAAACAACAATATTGCATCCTACGAAATCTATAACCAAAAGCCGAACCAAATTTTTTTGGTGGCAAGATTTTGAACTAAACTAAGCCAAACTAGTTTCAGAACCAAACTGATGGGAGGGACTGAACTGGTTTGTGGATTGGTTATATATATATATATCAGACTATCAGTGTTTTCGGCATGTGAAGACACAAACAAAATGGTTAAAGGCATAAAAAATGGAGCTCGGAGTCAAGACTACCTTCTGAGATTTGAAGCCCCCTCGAACAGAGGAGATGAAGAACACCCGTGACCCACCGGTTCTGAATAGAGGTCCTGCTGGTTTGAAGTGTTGAAGAAGAAGGGTCGGAGTCGTTGGACACTCGGAGGGCAGAGGGCTTCGAAGGGTCGAACTGTCGAAGAAGAAGGGTCTCTTACTCTGTTGTCTCTCGTGCGGCCGTCGACTGGTTCTCCACTTCTCCTTCTCTGAGTCTCTGTTGGCTCAGGCTGTGGCTCAAAATCTTTCTCAAATGAAGACGATGAGGGAGGGCTAGCCGGCTAGGGTTCTTTTTGAATGGGAATGGAAATGGTCGAAATCGAATGGGGCTGGCAATCTGGCATTAGGGTTGGCTTGGGCTGGGGGCTGGGAGTGGGACTCTGGGAGTGGGAGGTGCTCAGGGGCTGAGACTCGAGAGGGGCAGGGCGTGCCGCGTGCGGGCAGTGTGTGTGTGGGCACTTGGGCATTTGGGCTTTAGGGGCAGTAGGTTGTCTATACCGGGCTGGGCAGCAGGTTTTTATGGGTTTGGGTTTATATTTAATAAGCGGGTTGACGGATATCCGCCGGATAAACTCGACCCGACTCGCTAAGGAGGCGGATATGAAAATGAAAACTCATATTCGACTCATTTAGCAAATGGATGATTATGAGTCGGTTAAAACGGATCGGATACGATTCGGATTAACGGATTTTTATCCATTTTGCAAGGTCTAGGCGGAACCTCCATTTATTTATTGATAAATCTTCACTTTTGGCAGAGAAATACCGTGGTTATAAGATATTTAAAGGGAGGGGCAAAAGACAAAAAAACTTGTAATTTAACTTTTGCAATAACTAGTGACAATGGAATTAAAAATTTCTATAGTTGTTAGTCATAATTGAATTTTTTTTTTAATTCTAATATATATTGATCTATACCCTTCTTATAATTTTTTTTTATATATTTTATAATAGGGGATTCTATTTTGTTATTTAGAGACAAATTATTCACAATTATTTTTTTTATAAAAACTGTCCATAACTAAAATGAATGTAATTTTTTTTTTTGGCAAAACACGAGCTTGGGAGGCTAATTGCTTGCTTAGTCCATTATCTAGAAAACTAAATCAAAATGTGATTCAAAATTTTGAAATTATCCACTAAATTTGTAATTTAATAAGGTGACTAATATTTGACATCTGCTATCTTTAATAAATTTTTTTATTTTATTAATGGGTTCATAGCTTTATTTATAATTATAATTTTGAATCTATTTTACAAATGAAATGATTATTTTTTTGAAACCACCTCATTAATTTGTAGATTAATTTTTGTAAAGGCTAATGATAATTGAACTAAAAATTATGTAATCATAAACAATAATTTAATTAAAAATTTATATAACCACTGATATGTATTGATGTCTATCCTTATTGTTAGGTTTTTTATTTTATTAATGACAGAAACTTTAATCATAATTATTTATTAAATGTATAATACACTGTCTATTAACCACATTAATAAATTTAGAGTTTGAAATACAATTAGTCTTAATCATTCATAATTAAATTTAAAATGAATAAAATAAAGTGTTTGTATTGTCATACTAAATATAAAAATTTAATGTGTGGAAATAAATTAATAATTTACTTATTTGCTGCGCATTTGAGGGCGGACTTGCATAGTCTATCACCAAAAAAATTATTTAAAGTACGGTTTATTTTATGAAAAAATCAATGAATATTTAAGCTAGTAATTGCTTTAATTCTAGGTAAAATTCTGAATATTATGAGCTTGTAATTTTCATTATCTCACTCTAACCTCAGTACAGTTGAACACTTGAACCCGTGTAAATAAATATAATCGGATAAATATAGATTATTATTTTTTTGTAATAATTGAGCATAAAAATATTGTAATATTTATATTAAAGATTAAGCAAACATATAAAAAGAAATTATCACACTACAATATAATGGGAAAAAACTATTGTGCAATAGTGGAATTGTGGTGCCCTGAACTCCAAAGGGTCTAGGGTGTTAATTTTTATAATTATTATACAACGAAAGTAAATAAAACCTCAAATACAAATTATACCAGAGTACTAAATATTTTTATTATAACAATATTTTCAATATTAAAATTAACATCCTTAAAATTTTCAAAACATAAAAAAACATATCTAATTTAATATTTATCTTAAATAGTTCTTCTAATTCTACTCACGCTTCCGTTATGCCACTTTGATTTCTGATATGCTCCTAAAGATATTTGCAATATATGTTAATAATTTGGGTGAGACGATACTCAGTAAGTAAAAAATATTATAACAGTATGTGGTTAAAATGAGTTTTACGGTATCATAATAAATAATATTTAATACTATAGGTCATGTTTATTTATATAAAAATCTATCTTTCGGTGACAACATCTGATACCTATCAGAGCACTCATAAAATATCCTACTTCTTTCGTTAGACATACTTAGCAAGCGCTCGGGTTAAAATACCGAGGATTGGGGCGTTACATATCATCGTCTCCTTTGCCTTGATATCATCAAACATATCCCTTATGTATGCAATAAGAATAATATCATATAATTTTACCATATCTAACATATAATGTAATTAAATAAAAATAAGTTCATGTCACACAATTTTCGTGCTAAAAGTATTTAGCATAATATAATAATGCTATAAATTATCCTAAAATAAATAAACTTGAGAAAATTTCAATAAAAAACTGACATAATTAAGTTTACTTATAAATATACTTGAATATATACATTTTATAAAAATATGACGTAATCAAACTCACTTACCTTGATCTACTCCTCTAATACGGTTAAATATGAATTCCTAAAATGAGTTAGGAAAAAGTGAAAATTTTAAATATATAAAAGTTTTCCGTTCTACTATTTTTTTTTTTTTCATTTTTTCTTAAATTCCTTTTTTGAATTTTTTTAGAAAAAAATGAACTAACAACTTTTAAATAGAGAATTGAAAGAAAGATATTTTTATAATTTTAGAATTTTTTTAAGAATTAATAAATAAATAAAAGAAGAGAGAGAGAAACAGAGAGGGGGCTCAACCTTCCTTCTTATCTCAATTGACAAGATGATCTTATCATCAAACATATATATATATATATATATATATATATATATACATATATATATATATATACATATATATATTATATTATTTATTTAATAATTTAATTTTTGTTTATCATTATTTATTTAATTAATTAATACTTTAATTTAATAATAAATTTTTTAAAGGATTTTTACCCTTTATATATATATATTAGTCATTACAGAAATTGTATAATTAATTTAAAAATTAAAGACAAATAGTAAACAATGAGTATTTAAAATTAAATAAAACAAAAAGTATATGCATTAATGTTTGTTTCTCTTCTCTGCAAAAGCAAATTAAATTATAATAAAAATCTTGTTTGCCATTTTATTAAAATCAAAATTATGAGCAATAATGAATGACAATGGAATTCAATCATTAATTTCATCCTAAATCTTCTACATGTGTATGAATATAATCAAAATTAAATGAATGAACTGAAAAATTAAATTGTCAATCAAAAACACGAACAATGATAAATATTTAAAAAATAATATTATCATCTAGGCATTTCAACTAATACCTCAAACAATAAAAATTTTTGGAAACAATTTTATGATAAAATTAAAATATGGATCTTGATTGGTGGTGTCAAAGATAAGATCAATGTAAAATATTAAATAAGTTTGTAAAAAAAATAAAATAAAATAGGAAGTTTTATAAAGTCAAATCAATTATCTTTTGTAATAGTAATACTGCCGCTGCATTTGAGAGCATGAATTTTTGACCTTAGATTTAGATTTGGATGAATTTGAACAAATTTCGATACAACTTTATATTACATTTTATCTGAATCCAATACAAATTCAAATCTAAGTCTTCTCCACCATTTCACTTGATCGAAGAGCTCAAAATTGGAGATGTCCCCTCCAACATTAAATTAAATTAATTGGAGGACCTGGCTCACACCATTTTCATCTCTCTAAATTAATACAATCACTATATGAACACATCCTATTCCATAGTAATGCTTTATGATATTAATTGACATAAATATAAATCAGGTTCCAATTTTGGAGGACATGGTGTCTTAACAAGTTAAAATATTATTTTAAGATATTAATTAATATAGATGTAAAAGCAATAAATTATTGAATGAGTCAGGATTAAAAAAATTAGTCAATGAGAAATTAATGATAAATTAATTTTTTTTTTTAATATTTTGATTTGGGAAGCTCACAACCACTTGTAGGTACCAAGTTTCCTTTCCTTTCTTTTTCTTTTTCTTTTTCTTTTTCTTCCTCATTTACCGTTCAACACGTTGGTTTGGTTTCGGTAGGATCACAGGACAGTCCACGCCATTTGGCATTTTCTCGCGATCCGGCTCACACCATCGCCGGCAATGCGAGGCAGAGGAGATTCGCGGTATTCACTTCATTCGACAGTCGATAGGATTTAGGGATTCTTAGTCTTCGTTCAATCGGTAATTTTGCGCCCTTGAATCTCTTTGATACGATATGAAGCTTTAGGATTCGTTGAGGAATTAGCTAACGCCACAATTGTTATTTTCTTGTTATTTTTTGGTTTTCTTGCTTAGTCCGTTGATTTATGGAGCCAGCGACTATGGGTTGGCCAGCTTACTCCCATACTGGTATTCATCTTACCTTGTTTGGTCTTTCCCCTTTTCCGCTTGATACATTCTGTTCATGCACATTTTGTTTGTAGCGGTATTTTCATGTAGTACAACTAGTTGTTCTTTCCGTAATTGTGCGTTGATTCTATTAATTGCTAAAAGAGTTGTGATTGGCTTTTAATGGGGGATGGATTCAATTACCAGCCAGTTGATCCCATTTGCTTTAGCTAATGGGTATGCTGTCCGTGTTAAACCTTCCAGGAAGATGAGTAAACACTTTTGATTGGCTGCAAATGGAGGTTTGCGTTTGCGGCATATAGGGATGCATTTTCATGGTGGGTTGGAAATACTATTATGTAGTAGGAGGGTGGTGCTTGAAAGAGTTCAGATACTTGAGTGTTATGATTTTGAAAAGTTATTATGGATGAGCTTGGCCCTTTAAGGAAGATGATTAGATTCAAGGATGAGGTGGAGCAAAGGTGAGATTCAGGAATTATATTTGGTGTGATAAAATGTCTTTGATTTCTTAACAAAAAGAAAAAAAAATGATGAGAACTCCGCAACCTTTATGACGGTGGAGAACACATGGGTTGGTGACTGTATTTTGTTATCTTTACAAAACTTTTAGGCATTAAATGCAAATGTGCAACAAGAAGATGAGGAGGACCCCAAATTTGGAAATTTAATAAAAAAACACAATGTTCTTAATTAAAATTTGCTACTGATTTTTTTTGAAGGTTGGGGATGGGACTATTACCCTTATGAGAGAGGGGCACCACACACCACTTCCAAGACTTCATTTAAAAATACCATGCTTTTTTTTTTTGTTTGAGAAGTAGAGTTGCATTTTTGCTTGACAAAGGATCATCTCATTTGTTGGAAATGACATATTTCTTATGGATGCATAATGTGGAAATAGGTGGCAGAGATGCCCACCAAGCACCAAAAATATATTGAAAGAGGTGGTGGAGATGCAGAGTTATTTGAACATTTGTTGTTCAGGGTCAGGTTGCAACTGAGATGTGGATCATGGTCTTTTCTGTTGTTGGGGATTTGAGAATTTAGATGATTGTATTTTTTTTTTTTCTGTTATCTGTTATTGAGATTCTCCAAGGATGGTGATCTGGTGGAGGACAGCTGATGACTACAAGAGGAAGATCTAGAGAGTCATTTTTCCATCTTTTGGTATGTTTGCATGGAGAAGCTGGCATTTCTATTTTGATTGAATTGAGCCCTCAGACTTGTCTCTGATCTGCCAGTATAAGAGTGTATAAGATGGAAGAAGAAAGAAAAGGAGAAATAAATGAGAGGGGGATGTTCATATCAGTCAGATTTGTGGCACATTGTCGTCATTATTGTTGTTGTCATTGTTGTTACCCCAATTCATCTCATTTTGGGTTTCATTTTCTTTTCACCTCACATTTCTTGTTATTTCAACTGACACATTATCTCTTCACTGTTCTCTAGTACGTTGAGAAAATTAAACTAGCTTTTTGAGATATTTAAAGTTATAAATTTTTGGGCACAGAATTAAGTAAATTCAGTTCTGTTACTATTATATATCCAGTCCAGGTATCTGCTGTAACTCAAATTTCAGCCAAAATCTTGGAGTTCTAATTGATATTTTAGGCATATTCATTTTCTTGGACCTATCGTCTGCAAGTAGAGGATATCACACTTCTTTATATTTCTTTCATTCTTCAGTTAGATTCTTATTTTCACTTTGCATTATTTTTGATAAGCTTTTTTTAATTTTTAATTTTTAATTTTAAGAAAGAAGGAATAAAGAGTACAAATATTACATAGAGGACATGATATCCTTCTAAAACAGCCAATTAAAGAGAAAATGGAAGGAAACTCCTAATGAAGCTGTGCTTTCTGATCTCTAAGCATGTTGCCCTGGGGTACTCCTTTGAAAATGAAGCCAAAAAAGGTACCTACCCAAATCAAGGTCAGAGGAGTGTTTCACTCGCCCCTTAGAAGTTAGAGCTTTGTTTTCCAACCAAATACACTGAACAACTGTAAACATTGCACGCCCCCAAAGAAGAAGGCAAATCCATTTCTACCCTAAGATTTCAAACTGGTTGTTCCACATACACCAACTAAATACACTGCACAACTGCAAAGTAGTTGCTTCAAACTGCTTGTTCCATGTACACCAAGAGAAAAAACATCATGAAAACATTTGGGTATTTATTTTACCATTGCAGAAGCAGAAAGCGCAAACATATGGAGCTGAAGCTTTGTGCAAGCTTCTGGTTTGTACTAAATCATTGATATCAATTTGATTAAAGACCATAGGCCAAGTAAAAGTCTTGATTTTCGAAGGGGTCATAGCCTGTTTTGGGGAGCATGAAGTTTGAGCCTTGGGGGATTTCTTTTATGTGAAAGAAAAAATATTATTTAAATAAAAGATTTCACAAGAATTAGAGGGTAAGTTCTTGTACTAGAAAAATTGAAAGAAGAAAAACAACAAAGAATTAAAAAAACAAAAGCCTCCATCTGGACATCAACCAGCCACGACCTAGGAAACAAACCTATAGCTGAGGAACATAAAGAAGCTTGAAAATAACCTACTCCACACCAATTCAGGAGTCTACACTCTTTCTTGAAACATTATAGAATTACATTCCAACTAAATTCGCCACACAACAACAAAAGTCGCATACATCCAAGGAATTTCCCCTTTCCTTCAACTTCAAAAATGCTTATTCAAATACTTGACACAATTTTGTACTGTGTTTAATTCAAATCCACACTATTCCAAACCTTAGGCTTGAACTCCGTGCTTCTAGATATAGACAGAACTCTGTGTTATCTTTCCAAATAAGAGAATGCTATAAGAAAGGATCACTGTTTGAACTACATATTAAAAGATCAGAGAAAGACTTACAATTGTAAAAACACTTCAATGATGAATTATCACATTCCAGACCATCTTATCTTGTCATAAAGAAGAGCAGAAAGAATAAAGTTCTCTCTAAATAAAAATCCCAGGAAATAATACTCCCTTTGGAACCAAGAAGCTAGAAACAGGAGTGCCATGGCAATAGGAAAGCATAATGACGAGAATGAAAATTGAGAAATGGAGCATCCACTGTCCAGTTGTTCTCCTAAAAATGAAATTTCTCCCCATTGCCAATTCAAAGTTTGACACAAGGAAGAAAAAGAAAATGTGCTCCACTTTTGCATTTAAGGAAACATGGGAAAATTTTGATGGTGTCCTTCTGTCGTGTAGAAAGTCATTTGAAAGCTGAATCCATGCTGGTTACTGCTTGGTTACAGGGTCCTATAACAGGTGACACTCCCACTTTAAAACCTCCAATTCAGGGAGAATCTTGCTCCTATCTTGATGAAACCTCGCTATTGTCATTATAAACCTAAAGTATATCTTTTGTTTCTATATGTTTTAAGAGTTCATTATTTTAAACTAAATAGATAGGGATTTGCAATATAAGTTTTTGCAACCTATTATAAATTCTTACATAGAAATGCTATCGTTTATGTAACTGTGTTAGTTTATGTGGTCTAATTAGAGATACTTAGTAAAAAATACAATATCTTAGTTCATATTTTACATTATACTTGTAGTAGGGGCATGTGCAATATGTGCATTGCACATGCTCATCTTGATATTGATTGTACATGCCATAGTGGTATCTAGGTCACGGTCAAGCTAAATTAATTAATTATATTTCTATCAAAATTTGTAATTTAATTACTGAAAAAAATCTTGAAATGCTTCCAGAATAACATTCAAACTTCATACAAAAAAATTGTCCTAAATTCAAACTTCTTTACATATTTAGAAATTGAACACAGAAACTGTAGTTATCTGACTTAGGTGAACTCTCACTTGATCCATTATACCTGGCTCAAGACTTGAAGAAGCATCATTGTAGTAGGTATGCTCCTATTACACAAATGCCCATCAGATCAATGTCATATCTTATAGAAAAGAAACACATAAAAATCTCATAACCAACTGTAACTATATGCAGAGCAAAGCACTCAATTCATATATAATTGAAGTGCACTACTCAATTGGCTTAACATGTTAATGTGCAGCACCCGGTCCCAAAACTTGTAACAATTTTTATTTGTTTACTTTTTTGAAATGGAAAAGAAAAAAAAAATGCATAGTGGTAATACAACTAATTTTTTATTTCATGTTAGCCATATCCAAAATATAGTCTAGCAGACGTGACTTGGAATTACTCATTTAAAATATGGCAAAAATTAATATTTTGTCTATCATTGTTGTCACACAAGTTCAATTAAGTGGTAAATGGCTGCATACAAGAGGGATTAGGGCTATCACCAATTGAAGACAATATAGCGGAAAAATGCTTTAAATGGTTGAGGCATGTAAAAGGAAGATACAGAAGTGATTCAATTAGGGTGGAGGGCACTATTAGGATAAGAGGAGAGCAAATATGTTTCTGGTCTCTCCTCCTGTTGTTATAATATTTCATTTCTGCTGGACCTTAGGCCATCATAACATTTATGTTCAGTTCAGTGGCTAAAAGCATATGCCATAGGAGACATAATTCTATAGCTTGTTGCTAAAAGCAAGAATATTCAAGTACTATAAATCAATCATAAGATTCATAACCAACAAAATATAGGTAGAAATTGCTTAATTGGTTTTCCAAAAATTTGAGTTTAGTTGAGCAAAAAGCCATCTATCATGGCCCATGGCCATGACACACTAGAAAATTCACTATTTTCAGCCAAAAGAAATTTTAAAAGAATCTTCATGTTTTTTTTTTTTAATATTTAAAATGAACTTCATTAATGGGGCCATGAAGGGGATGCCAACCCTGAGTACAAACAGTCAACACTCTACAGGGGTGTCACAGAAATGAAAAATTACATTATGATCGTTCACAACGTGCCCACTGTGCCAGTGGGAAACAGTTGCAACCCACTACTCTTTACTCATCTGAAGCAGCGTAATTGAATCTTTAAAGGCTCTTCTGTTCCTTTCCTTCCAAGCACACCAAAAGATGGGAAGAGGGATGATAGTCGAGGCCTTTTTCTTCTCCTTGGCAGCTCGATTACCTTTCCATGCCCAAGACTCCCCTCCCACAGAGTTGGCAGTTGCCCACTGTTGTCTGTTCAAGGACTGTGCCATGCTCCAGAGGCTCCTGGCCCAGGGCAGTGAAGGAAGGATTTGATAACTGATTGTCCATCAGCCATGCAAAGAAAATGCCTGACTGTCTGCCTCCTTTTCTGCAAGTTGTCTGGGGTTAAAATTTTTCCATGTGTTACCTCCCAGGCAAAAGAGTGACCATTGTAGGGCAGCTGTCTTCTAGATGTGGATCCAAGGGAGGTTGCTGCAATTTGGCCATTGGAGAGAGCTTCCTGCAAAAAAAAAAAATCTGACAGTGATACCGTTCCTATCCAAAATTCATTTTGATTTATTGGGAGTGTTTTTATGCCAGAAATTGTAGAGATTGTTGTAGAAGTCGGTGAAAATATGGAGTTCCCCATCTGCCACATCTCTAATAAAGGGAATGTTCTAGTCCCCTGATTTGAGATTTAAAGGTGATGACTGATGAGGGCATTCTTCTCGTAGGCCAAGTTGTAGATGGAAGGAAATGTATCACTTAGAGCCCTTTGGTTGCACAAAACATTGTGCAAAAAGGAAACATTGTCCCCAGTCCTCACTTGAAATCTAATATATGGGAAAAAGAATCATCCCTGTCTTTCCTGATGAATTTCCAAACCTGCATGATCTAGTCACAGGTTTTCACGTCTCAGTGAGTGAAAAATTGCCCCCATATGTACGTTGAAAGCTTCTACAGTAGAACTCATTTGAGAGGGCTTGGTGGTCTTAAAAATGGTTTGGGTGGGAGGTTCTCTTAAGAATAAAGAAGACAAATAGAATCTAATTCATCTTAATGCGAACAGAAGAGCAGATCCAATACCAAGACGGCTTCTTTCTCAGGGCAAGTACTTCATTTTGCATATCAATTTTCTCAGATATGCGAAAATGAGCTCTGTGGGGAAGTGTTAGGTTGGGTTGGTGTGTAATGCTCTCAATGTTGTTGAAAGTGAAAGCATGAATTTTCTCCCCGTGCGATAGGGTCCTCTATCAGCATGAGTGATCCGTTCATTATGCTCAAGCCCATATTTAGTAGCAATGATTCCCTGCCAAAGGTGGTCTTTTTCCTTAATGAACCTCCACAACCATTTCCCAAAGAGCTTCAAAGGGCTCAATAGTACTAGACAATCAATGACAACAACAAGCCCTTAAGTACCACTAAGGGCTTTTCTGTCAATCCACAATAACCAGCATAAAAGAAAAACCATAAAATAACAATGTCCCAATTTTTAATTTTAATTCTAATTTTTTAAAACACAGATACACACAATACAAAACATACCATGCTATACAGCAAATCAGGGCTGGTGGAGACTCCTCAGCAACACAATTGGTTGCTTGGGCTTTTGAAACTGTTCCCATGTTCCTAAAATAATTGTTGTTACATTACTCTTCTCTCTCTCTCAAAAATAGGGGGAATTTTTTTCTGAGTGCTGTGGGGCATAATTTTCCATAAGCTTCAGCATCAAAAGCTCGCTCTAGTTCAAGCTCTTCCAAATGCCCCCCCTCGGTGCAACCTTCTTGTTTCAAGAATTTTATCAGTTTGTCCCACTGTCAGAAATTCTTCCGTCTCTTTGTCCCACAGCTGGATGAATTTTTGCAACTTCTTCTACTTACACCCAAAGCATAATAATAAAAGGGATGATAAATGGAAGACGTTTTTCCATCAAATTTTTTAGAAATTTAACTTGTGAGTTTATCACAAATTGGAAAATTGAGTGGAGAATGAGTAACTTATATACCAGGATGAGCCCAATATCTACTAGCTTAAGCATTTGGTCAAGTTGGTGCTTAAGCTTTTGGGTCCTGTTGGTGCTCACTCATGTATACCAAGTTTTTGCAACTCCCTTGGTGCTAATAAGTAGAACGAATGGTTTGAATTGGGCTCAAGCATTCATGCATGTGATCCTGTGAATGTAGACCTTGTGGAAGAGGGGTGGTGGAGGGGAGTGGTTGAAACTCACAAGTGAAGGGGAAATTGTTGAGAAATTCCACTTGGAAGTTTATCTCACATTGGAAAATTGAGTGGAGGACGATGGGCCCTATACTTAATGCCTTAAAATTTTGGGTCAACTTAGTGCTCACCCATGTATAATCACAGGCCTACAATTCCACAGTGCTAGTCCAAGTATTTGTAGAGGATTCTTCTCCCAATGAATCCTGAATCAGGCCCTATTTCTTGTAACTTAATGCAAATTAAGGTATATGCACATATAAACATATATTTGCAATCTTTTTAGAAGAAGAAGAAGGCGGCATGATTGAGAAGGGGAGTGTGCTGAAGAGAGGAACAGGCTTGGGCTTGCCTGTGAAGCTATCAGATCTGACAACCTCCCACCCTCAGTTTTACAAGAAAACCTCTAAAATCAATCTCTAGTTGCTACATTACAGAGGAAAAATGGACAGGTTGTGTTATAAGCCAGCAAACCTTACACCCTCTCCATCTTCTTATTTACCCGAAATGCCCATAAAAACATGCTCTGATAAACACAAAGGGGGTAAAATTGGCAACATACATACCTTTTTAAAAAAAAACTGGCAACATACATTAATTGATTGCATTGACTGTTTACTTCCTTTCTTCACTCTTTTAATACACACACACACACACACACACAATCTAGTAAATATTTCATGCGCTTTGCATGTGATTACATTAAAACAATATTATGTAAAATATTTGTACAATTTTTTATAAAGTTAAAAAAATGAAAAATATATCATTAAAAATTACATTTTGTTCAAAACTACAAAATACAAACGGAGACATTAGACACTGTTATGACATCATGTAGCTATAGAGACAAAATAAATATTAAAAATATAGGATATCATTTGATAAGAATGCTCAAATAGAAGCTATGAAAAATATTAAATTTTAGTATTTGCATATAGTTATAGGTAAATTTTTTTTAGAAATACCACATTTTTATTTTTAAAATTTTTTTAATATATTTTCATATATGACTTCTTCTAATAAAAATAGTAATAAATTTTTTACAATTAACTCGTGACTTAAAATTTTTATAATTATTATTATTTTTTTGTTTATTTAATGATCAATTAAAGAGTTTTTTTTTTTTTTTTTATAAATTTCAAATAAATTTAAAATATTTGGGATACTTCAAGGTCTATAATTTTGATTCTAAAATTTGTTTTTAAGAATTTATATTATTATTTGTCTAAATAACGTTAGACACTTCAAAATAATTTTAGAAGATCTTAGAGGAATTTACCTATTTTATTTTGGGATATACTTTTTATTTAGTAATTGTAATACCATTATATTTATATTATTTTTAATTAAATGTATTTTTTAGGTTCAAATCTTAATTTATTTAAAATAAAAATTTTAAATGTAAATTTATCTAATTTTATTGAATTTATTCTTTTAGAAATGCTTTGTGTTACTTTTAAAAGATAATATATTTTTTGTATACAAAATGATTTATACTTTTTTTAATTTTGTATATGATATTATATTTTTTTGATAACAAAAGAATCTCATTGATAGAATAGGAATGTACAAGAAGGAGTGAGTAGAGCATCTTCTTTCAAAAATCTGGGTAACCTCAGGAAAAAAGAAAGACAAAACAAAAGGAACATTAGAAACAACCCAAAAAAAATCATCAGGCCCTATCAATTCAGCAAGGAAAGCCAATTACACTGAAAAAATGCATCCCCCTGAAGTTCCCATTACCCACACACCAAAAAGAAGAGTAATGTTGAATCTTCTCCCAAACCAGTAAGCGACAACTTCTTCCCAGAAAAAATGAGCGTGCTTTGTTCCATCCACAAATCCTTAAGGACAGCAAATAAGGCACAATTCTATGACTCCTTATCCTCCCTTTTCCTGCCAAAACCAACAAACTGAATTGCCAAAAACTCCTCCACTGTCTTTGGGCAAACCCTGCATTCCCCAAAATAATTAAATAACTTCTTCCAAGTCTTCCAGGCAAAATCACGATGTAAAAAAAGATGTGAAGCACTTTCAGAGCAATTAAAACAAAGCACACATATGTCTGGAGATATTGTATATGATATGTTATACAATATTTTTATTTTATTTTTTAAATAAATAAAATTTATATTTTCAGGTTCAAACAGTTATTCTATCCAAAATATATTGTATAAATTTATGTTTATGTAATATTGATTGAACTTACTTTCTTTTTGAGATATTTTGTGTTACTTTTAAAATATAAGGATATTTTTTTAATTAAATGATTTATCCTATTTGTGCTTTTATTAAATAATAATATAGATATAGATTTCAATATGTATCTATGCAGTTAGTTTATTTTGTTTTTTAATCAAATGAAAGTTTTTTCTTTTATGTTCAAAACAATAACTTATAAACATTTTAAATAATCTTATCTAATTTTAGTTGATTTAAATATCTATTTCTTTAAGGAATATTTGATCTTACTTTCAAAAGATAAAGATATTTTTGTTCACGAAATAATTTACACAATTTATTTCTTCGGTAATGTTTGTGTACTTTTAAAAATCAGGATTCCTAGCTTTTGGCCACAAAATAATTAAACTATTCATACTTCAATACATACATAGTATTGAAATTAATTTTTATTAGGAAGTTTTGGTATTACTTTCAAAAGACAAGGATACTTTTTTCCACTAAATGATTTACATTATACGTGCGCACACACACACACACACACATATATTGTGTGTATGTGTCTGTTTATGTATTGATAAAAAAATATTATATTTGAAAAGAGGAGAGAATATACAAAAAAGGAAAAATAGAACGACGATAAAAATTTTTGGAATGCTGATAATTTTTCTTTGGTATTTTTTAGTTGTTTTTTTCTGGATTGTTCCAGGCCTATTTTGGGAGATGTCATTCTCCCTCTTATAAATTCTCTTCCTATTAATGAAATATTATTTTTCAGGCCTATTTTGGGAGATGTCTCATTCTCCCTCTTGCAAATTCTCTTCCGATTAATGAAATATTCTTTTTCTATTTTAAAAAAATAAAAAACAAATCCTCTGTTTACAGTGAAAAGACCAGCTACAAAATCACTGAAAGACAGAGAACAACTCAATAGAGCAGAACCAACCAATCCAACTGTAAGTCTTCCAAAGAAGCATGTCAAAAGAAACCACTTGTTACCACCTAGTGTGATGCAAGATAAACCACTTTACTCCAAAGCAAATTGTTAGTAGTAGCCACACCTTTGAAGGTTCTAGCACTCAAACCAAACACAACAAATAATAGCCATAATAGTGCACTGCCACA
Organism: Malania oleifera; assembly: GCF_029873635.1. Classification (NCBI taxonomy): domain Eukaryota; kingdom Viridiplantae; phylum Streptophyta; class Magnoliopsida; order Santalales; family Ximeniaceae; genus Malania; species Malania oleifera. The sequence continues at coordinate 8,324,028 of NC_080421.1, read as the reverse complement.
CATGGTATTGAATCGAGGTTGCAGGTAACGTTGTCGCGGGATGCGTGAGATGCGGGTGTTACGTAACGGGAAGCGGGCGTAACAGTCATGAATTTGTTTCGCTCATGCACAAAACCATGCCAAAATTGAAGAATAAGCATGAAATCCATTAATGCATTATTTTTAATGAATTTTGACTGCTTTTATTCAACCTACAAATGCTTTTTAATAGGCATTATGATTTTTATTTTAATTTTAGTGCGCTTACAAAAAAAGTCATTTTTTAATTTTATTTTATAGTTTGCACTACTTTAAAGGGTAAAAAATGTAGAAACGTAAGTAAAATGAAGAATCAATTAATTAGAGACATAAAATTACTAAAAATGAGTCAATACTCAATATACACATATTTATTTATTTTAAAAAATAAATATGTAGATTTATAATTTGAAAATTTTTTAATATTAATTAATAATTTTTTACTTAATTAATAATTTTTTAATTAATTGTAAATCTATGCTCTATAGATTCTATACTTTATACTAATTTTTTATATTAAATAGTAAATTTTAATTATATAATTAATTTAACAATTTTGCATATAAAAAATAAAATAAAAGTAATTAAGTAATAGGTATAAACTTAAAAGTATAAAATAAACTAAATTAGTAATTTAGTAGGCAGTAGGCTACTAGCAGTGTAGCACTGTAGTAGTGCTGGAGTAGCCTCTGCTGCTTCATATTAAAAGAAATAATTTTTTTTTTTAAAAAAGCATACCCGACTCCCGACAGCAGCCAAACTTACCGATTGGAGTCTGTTTGGGCTGCAAGCCTCCAAATCCTCAAATTTCTTCTTGATTTCATGATTTCCTTGTAGAATCTTCCCTAAACTCTCCCAAATAACAGCAATTTTGCTGAGAAATTATGAAAATCTCCCCAGATTGAAGAGTCGACTCAGCCGACCTGCGGAGCATAGCTTCAAACAACAAATCGAAGCTGATTTTGGGGGTTTTGAAGCTTCAGATCAGTAGATCTAAGCTGGACGAAGGAAACAAGAGGGGAAGAAGCAGCAACACGCGAAGAGAACCACAAAATATGAAGCAGGTTCAAGGAGATAAGGATATGGCAGCCGTAATGTGGTGTAATGGCTGTTAAGGACTGTAATGTAAATGTAACGCCCGCTATGGCTGTGAATTTTTTGCTCACCGCATTAGCGGCTTGTAATGGTATCGGAGGCCTCATTTTCCGTTACTAATGGCCGTTACGCTATGTAATGGCCGTTATGCTACGTAATGGCCATTACGCTATGTAACGGCCTGCCACAAAGCTTTCCTCTCCTTAACCTTGCCAAATCCCCTAAATATAATAGTACAAAAAGCCTTCACTGTGGAGGGACAAACCAAATTTTCATGGTACATACCGAATAATTTATTCCAAGCAGAAAAAATGATAGGGCAATGAAGAAACAAATGTGAGCAAGTCTCTCCACTCCTAAAACAAAGGACACAAATATGTGGCAGCAGGGCCTTATGAGTTCTTCTCTTCTGTAGTGAGTCATATTTGTTTATTTTCTCAAGTATTTTAGTCCAAATAAAATTATTTTTTAGGGAACTTTAGCTTTCCAAATCTATGAATACAAGGCAAAAAGGGCTTCATTGGGGTCATGAGTCAGATAGGGAAAAATGGGCTCAGAATTCCCTAGAAGGATCTAAGCTCCATACCCTTTTATCGCTCCCCAAATGAACATGAAAGAGTCGAGCAAGTTGGTCTATAGAGCCAACTCACTAATCTCTCTCTCATTGCAAATTCTGCCAAAGTGAAAGCCCCAGGAATGGCCATAATATATATATATATATATATATATATATATATATTTGTCAAAATTACATAATTTCCCACTTTTGTGCATGTGCCACTGACAGTACACCTAGTCTTGTTCTCACCTTTTTTCATGTAACTAAGATTGTCTTTTAGTACAATTCCCATGCTAGCAAGCAGCAATTAGTGAAAAAATTGATGGAGAAGTTTAGACTGTGACATTCTCAAACTGTTGACCAGCAATGTCTTAGCAGCACTACTCCTCGCGACATCAAGATCAAATCTTCCATTTTAGAATGTAGTCACCATCTTAAATGAATATCCCAACTTTGGGGTCTGCATAGTTTTCTTCGTATTTGTTGCCTGCAAAGATGAAAATGACACTTTAAACTCTCATAGGCGAGGCTAGTCATATTAGTTTGTACAGTGGACAACCTTGGACTAAGATTCCTTCACAGATTGCAAAATATTATCCTTAGCACCTTCATACTTTTGACCAAAAACAGACATGTAAGTTTTTTTTAGAATTAATGAGAAAACAGGAAGAAAGTGGGACTGTGCCGTGCTGTTCTCTCTCTCTCTCTCTCTCTCTCTCTCTCTAACACATCTGCACTTCACATGTAGAAAACAAAAGATTTTAAGAATTTGATGATAACATTTTTGGTATCATCTTGCTAGCTTTAAATATCTGTATAAATAATTAACTTCCTGTTGGCATGAAAATCTGCTAATGCTATAAGTTTTATGAACCAATAATGTCAATACACATCCATGGATACTTTGAAGATGTCATAACTTGCAAATTACAACAGCGATGGATCTGAAATATCATTTCTCTAATTATATACTTTGATGTCGTGTTTGGGAGCATGGGTTTTGGGCATTGGATTTGGATTTGTGTGGTTTTGAATGAAACTCAATACATTTTTATATTATGTTTTGTCCAAATCCACACAAATTCAAATCCAAGGCTTGAAATCTGTGCTGAAGTGGAGCACGAAGGTTTATGAATCATGCTCAATAGCGAATGGATGCACTCCAATATAATGGATAATACAATACACAGGTTTTCAATGTTCATTAATGTTCTCTGTTTCGCTACTTTGATATGGCATTGCAATTATCTAACTACATAATTTATTTTATTTTCTCTTAGTAAAATACCTTTTTTCCCCTTGGGGAAAAGTGTGTTTTTGATGCTTCAAAATTTAAAAAATTTCTCATCTATTATAAGCATTTTGATATACTTGAAGCATGATATGGTTGTCTGATTATGTTGGATTGTTCAATTGTTTTCATTATGCTTATCAGTGTGTTTGCTGATCTTTTAATGCTTGTACATAACTTTCCATGTTTGCCACAGAATTATACTCCAAGGGGCATAAGAGGTTGAAAATGTTCAGTGATGGAAAAGTTCATAATAGCATGACCCTTTGTACGAGCTCGCCTGAACCTGAACAGAAAAAACAAAAAACTGCATCAAAAGTTATTGATTATTCTGACCCATTAGCGATCTCCAAAATGCTGGATGGACTAGATACTGGAAAGTATGGAAGTGTGACAAAAGAGGTAGAAGCCCTTTGTGCACGGAAGATGCAAATGCTGAGCCCTGTTTTTGCAATGGACCCTATGCTTCCGCATAGGCATTTGGATAAGGAAAAAAATCAGTATAAAGAGGCTCCAAATGTAGCAAATCATCAAAATGTCATTGATTTGGAGGATGGTCGTGTTGCAAATGATGCTAAAGCATTGGCATTGCCTGTTGTAATTATTGATTCTGATGATGACGATTGTGGAGATCAGAGACCATCTTCCCTGTATCAGGAGATTGTCTTGAAGACATCAGCCAGTGAGCTTCTATTGAAAGATCTAATGGTAATTCATTCTCATAAAGCCCAAATTATATAGTTTGTATAAACAAGAAATTGACTCCTAACATTATGGAGGAAATAATTTCCATTGGAATTTTTTCTTGCTGTTTATCATTTAAAAATTTTATTTGCTTCTTTATTTGTTTAATTGTGTTTCATTTGAGAGTTATCAATGTGGAGTTTTTAACCTACGAAAGAGTGAGGTATCATTAACAATATTTCTTCATAATAGCCTCAATCCTTGGTACTCTCTCTCTCTCTCTCTCTCTCTCTCTCTCTCGTTTGTTTTTCCTCTTCCTTTTGTAGGCATGCAGTCAAGGTAGGTATGGAGAATTTCCTCTAGTCCTTGCAGATCAACTCTGGAATGGTTGGGGAAAGAGGTTTATGCTTAATTGGAATAGACATCTTGACAAAGGAGTCAATGGATTAGGATCACTTTATTGGCTGCATGATGGGTGTGTGGTTTGTCCTTGGGTCTTCTCGAGATTGGAGTGGTTCACTTGATGCAAAAAGCTTGGCAGATTCCAATATTGGGTGGCCATTAAATTGAACTGCAAAGGTAAGTTCTTGTAGCTGGGAGTCTGCCCAACTGGCAATACGTATATCCTCATACAACGGTGTTGAAAAGGGTAGATTTGTGGAAGTCATGGAGTTGGTGGTAGACTGGTAGGTGCAAAGAATGATGGCAATTTCCAGAGTAAGGTTGGGAATAAATCTTTAGGATCTAATGATTGACGGAGTTGGAAGATGTGATGATGGGAGGTTTGCTGCCATATATTTTGCAGGTTGGGTAGTACTGTGGCGACTGTGGAGGCACGGTGTGATCTCCTGTATATGTGGCGGTGGCTGCTAGCCAGAGAACTTCAATGAAACTAGGGTTTGTGACATGAAGAGGGTTGGGGCTTGGAAGTCCTAGGTTAATGTCTTGGGCTCGGAGGTACTTTGCTCTTGGGTCAATTTTGGATAATGGAGAGTAGATTCAAATATTATTGATGGGCAGCCCATGATTTCAGTCAGATTAGTGACTCTGAAGCAGGCCTAATATCCATCTCAGATACCGCAGAATGTTTCTGTTAGCAACCCGGCCCGGAACCCACATAGAACTTTATTTCGAGGTCTACGGCCCTATATTAGCTTTTATAATTTAAAAGAGGTTACAGTACAGGCCCCAAAAGCCATAGAATGGAAGTGTGAAGTCATGGGAGCCTGCTCCAGTTACTGATTTGTTTTGTGGTTGGAGAAAGAGAAGCTGGCTACATCCTTATTGCAGGGACAGATATCGATCCTGTTGGTCTTGAAGGGCAGGATCCAGTAAAAACGAGACTCACGTTGGGCAACTCAGGGAGTTCGTTTGATGTTTCAGTCCCTTTAGTGGGAGAGGAATGTTGCAGTGATGAGAGAGCAGCCACTGATCTTTCATTGGTGGCTATTGATAGGGGCTTTTACTAAGGACCAGGTAGCTTGTGTGGAAGAGATTTAGGGTGAAATAGATGGTTTGTGGAGAAGTATACTGGTAAGGGAAACAACTTTGTTAAGGTTAGGGTTTGAAGGTTTATGGCTTTGTGCTTGTTGGAAGGCAGTACACTTGGATGTTGAAATGAGAAAATATTCTGAAAAGAAGTGAGATTATTCTGGTGGGATAATGAAAAGCAGAGGGCAGTTTGTGCATTGTGGAATCTCCAAATGTTCCGTAAGGTGTTTTAGTTGACACGGTTAGCAAGGCTAAGGAGTAGAAAGATGGGGTAATATCTTGGATAATGACAGTGAAGTCCTAGTGAGTTTGCTTGTCATGGGGTTTGCTTTTGGATGAGATTCAGGAACAATGTGGATACACTTCTGATTTATCTGATCTACATGGGGATATATTGTATGTGTCACCATCCCCAATTGGGGGGGGGGAGAGAGTTCCTATTTTTGAGAATGTTGAAATTGATAAAGAGCAAAGTAAGGATGGGATTCTGCCCACCCCTGTGGAGGAGGCTAATGGGAAGGGTTTAGAAGCTCAATAATGGATGGATAGAATGACCCTGTGACTGTTTTTGATCCCAGAGGAAATGAAGCTCAACTTGATGGTGGTAAAAGTAAGGTGAAGAAGGGCCAGCGGGAACTAGCAAATTTGCATTGATGGAAAGTGTTTAAATAGGGTTTTTTCTTGTTTAGTTTTTGTTAGCTTTTCTTTAGTATGAATTTATTTTTTGAGAATTTCTTGTTCTCCCTTAGGGTGTATTTTTTCTTTTCATTTTTGATACATTTTATTTTCTTATAAAATAAAATATGATGTGACGACCCTCTCCCTACCCGTACATAGCGGGGCACCTTGTGGCCTGGGATGCCCCCCCCCCCCTCCCCTTTTTTAATTTTCTTATAAAGAAATATATCTTCATAATAAGGTTAGGATAGGATATAGTAGCTGTGATTAAGGATAAGCTGAGATGAATATTATGTTTTTCTCCTATTCCTTTGTATTATTTGTTTTTCTGTTCAGGATCCTTTCATGAGTAGCTTGTAAGTTAGAGAAAATGGTGAGCAAATTTTTGTGGTCTGGAGTAGGCTATAGTTGGGGGATCAACTTGTTGGTCCAGAGATTCTCTGTAAGGCCTGAGAGTGAGGGTTTTCTTTTTTTTTTGGGGGGGGGGGGGGGGGGAGATGAGCCTGAGTAATTTGGTAAAACATCTCTTTATTGGGGAAGTGGTTGTTATGGTTCCTTTAGAACCTGATTCCCTTTGGCATAAGAAAATTCATAGGAAGTAGGAGCTTTATCAAAATGGCGTGGATGATAGAGCTACTGTTACTGTGCCAGACTGCCAGCCCTTGGAATATCTCATTCTTAAGTTTCTCAGCTTTCTTTCTCAACTGGGAATGTCTCCAATGTCTCATTTTTTCGCTTTGCACTTATTTTCCTTGTTTGTAGATATTATCCTCTTTGCACAATAAATCTGTTTCTTCATTTTTTTTTTTTTTAATCTAAGTTGGAGGAATTCTCTTGGGATTTCTATTTTCATAGGGCTCTTAATAAATAGGGAGGTCATGGAGCTACCCTTTATTATGTTTATTGGAGTTTAGTCTTTTTTTTTATAGGAGGGGCTATCATTCATAGACTCTTGGTTCATTGGGGAGTACTCTCGTAGGTCCTTTTTTTGAGTGTTTGACCCACGAAAAGCATGTGCTCCTACTCCCTGCTTCATCGTTCTATTTGGGGGCCAAAGTCCCCTCAAAGCAAGGCTTTTATTTGGTTAGTTGTTCTTAATGGAGTTAACACTGACAATCTGTGCGAGGCATTTTAAGGTTTTATCTCAGGACAAATGGTTTCTATGTTTTGATAGTTCAGAATCTGTTTCTCACCTGCTTCTTCATTGCTCCATTTCATGGAGGTGTTAAATAATCTCTTTGGACTATTTGGAGAGAGTTGGGTGTGTGTATAATATATATATATATATGTTTTAATATATGGGTGTGTCCAGAGTTAGTGGAGGATTTTTTGGCTCTTATTTTCAGATTTAAGGAGGCTTCAAAATGGATCTGCACCTGTAGACAGTTAACTTTTCTTTTTCCTTGTTAAGTGACCCAATAATGGTATGACTCGTCCAACACTTAGACTTGCTTGACAGCTCTTTAATGACATTTGCAATCAGACGATCTAGGCATAAAATGATTTACCAGGCCAATAATTGCTGATGGCTACGGTCCTAAGATGCCTTTTGATTTTCAATGTATGGAGATCTTGTCAATTTTCTTTTTCTTTTTCTTTTTCTTTTTTATTTTTGATGTGATAAAATGGGCAGCCCGTTGCACAAAGCTCCCATGTATGCGGGGTCTGGGGAAGGGGCAGACGACAATGGGTCTATAGTATGCAGCCTTACCTTGTATTTCTGATGTGATGCCAGCCTTAATTTGCCTCACTATATTTCATTTTTTATTAGCTGATATAATATGGTGGAATTATTAGGTAGCTTATTATTCTTTTTTTCTTTTCCCAATTTTCTTTTTGATTCGATGCATTTTGCTGTTCTGCTACTTATTTCCAAATTGATGGGTGTTATTGTTTCATGAAGATTGTGGAAAGGTGTTAGAAAGAGAGATATATATGTTTGGATGAAGCAACACAATATATTACTGCTTTTAGTTTCTTTAATTATTAATTCATGAAATAGGTGAGAATGAGACATAATATATGCTTGGAATTTGGATGAAGCAAAACGATATGTAACTGCTTTCAATTTTCTTTGGTTACTAATTGATTTTGTTAATTTCATTTATGACCTAATAGTACCATGTTTGGTGTGATTACCATATTCAGCTCAGGGATTGCATGGAGAGCAAACCAAAGATAAAAGAAGAGGAAAATCTGGATGCTGACATTGACATAAAAAAAGACAAGGGTGTATATGTTGGTGTGGATGATGATATGGAGGAGGAATACTATCCTCGGACCAATGCTGAAGATGATGGTTTGGGTGACATTTGGAAAGAAATGTCCTTTGCATTAGAATGTTCAAAGGTATTTTTTCTGAATTTATGATGGTTATTGAGGTTTTTTTATCATGTATTTTCCAAAATTCACTTCATCTTAAACGGAAGTAAACCATATATTAGCAATTCATCCTTGTGTGTAGCTTCTGTGAAGTTTTCTTTAATATCACTGTTTTTCTGTTTCTCTTTTGTTTGTTCTTATAGGAATTCATGAAGCACCATCCTTTAAAACAGCCTTAGAGTTGGGAATTAATGTTTTTATAGAAAGATGCATCAGTGTTGTTAGATTACCACTTTATCTAAAAGCTTAAGCTATTAGGTTGTGGGCCAACAATGTATATCAAGCTTTAACACTCCCCTGCATGTGCAGCTTGACAGTACATGGAAAGATAAACATATAACAAATGACACCCATTACAAGGAATACAATAATTTTTTGAACACTACACAATAAACGCGGGCGGTGAGACTAGAATCTAGGACCTCTTGGTAACCAACTATGATACCATGTTAGATTACCACTTCGCCTAAAGGTTTAAGCTATTAGGTTGTTGGCGAACAATGTATATCAAGCTTCAACAAGTTTTATTTTTTGTCGTGGATTCATCTGCTGAAATCAAAGGGAAATGTGATGGTTGAGGGACAGGATTGTTTTGAATATCTCTCTCTTTTTTTTTTTTATAAGGAAAAAGCTATCTTGCAAAAAGATTCCAGAGGGGGGAACTAGCTAAGTGCACTAGAAATATACTAGGTCAAAATTTGTCAAAGTAAATTCCATCAACTCATTTTATGATTCTCTCCAGATTACCAATAAGGGTAAAGTAACATTCCATTTCTCTTTGTGAAAATTTCATTTTGACGGTGATTAAAACCAGGGGAGAGTAATAATTTAATTCTTTTGTTGAATCAAGAATGTATAGGGTCCTTTTTGCTGTTGTTTTCTGGAGTAATGGAAGAGTTGGTTTGGATGGTTATGCGAACTCTTCTTGCAAATCATTCTTCAGTCATTGATTCATGATCATGCTAGGAACTTCCTATTGCTGTCCCCTTTCTCTTGTATTCCTTTTTCTTGAAACAAAGATTGGATCTAAAAGATCTATAAAACACAGGCTTTCATATGGATTGTAACTCTCAATAGAATGAACATTAATTATTTGCTTCAAGGAAGAAGCCAAATAATATATATTCTTTTACTTATACATGCTGTACTATTGGAGTGGGAGATTCTGTATAGTTCTTATTTTTAAGGTATTAAAAAAAAAATTATTTTGGCAAATTTTGGGGAGCATCGTGTCTTCCCTTTTTTGGAGAATTTTATATCCTTCAAGAGTTTGGGAGAAGGAGAGTAAGGCTCTATGGAAGTGGTTTTGTGGTAACTTGGTGGACTTGATAGAAGTTTAATGCTAGAATCTTCAAGGGAATTAATACTCTGTTACTTCAGTTTGGAATTGAGTAGCCTTTCTTGTGCTGTTTTGGTGTTCTACCAGCATTTTCTTTAGAGCATCTCTCTGAGTGGCATATGCTAGGATTGGAGAGGTTTGGTTCATTGATCTGGTAATGATGTTCTATTTTTGGTCCTTTTGTTCATTTTGTTATTTTGTTGGTTCAGTGAATGCCTTGTTCTGTTTGCATATTTTTTTTATTTTTATTTTCTCTAAAATAGATTTCTGTTTTTATGAAAAGAAACTGAAAAAAAGAGAGAATCTCTTTGGGAGGGCCTAGTGTCTACATGCACACAGATATGGGGACAATTGAAATAAAAAAAGGCTTGGGTTTTACTAAATGGTCTGGAAACATTCTTTTACTTTCTTATAATTTGAAGGCTTTAATAGGTGAAATCTAGCAAGGGGTGTTCAAAGAATATTTTGGCATTTAGAATGAAAACAAGTGATGGCACCACGACTGGCACACAGAAGTGGGAGGGAGATGTGTAATGCCTTAAACATTTATTTAGCTTACCTGCTGACTTGATATATACGTTGTAAGCTTTGGATGGGTCAAGTAGATGGATTTGGACACAGATGTGAACTATACCTGCCTCTCATATGTGAAGTATGCCTGATGCTCTCGAACATGTTGTAGCATTCTCATGTATTGAGAACTTTTAAGAGTAACAAAAGAAGAAATAAATTTGTAAAATTACAAAAATAGCTGTTCATTTTGTTGTATAAACCTTTTTTTGATAGAAAAAAATATCAGTAAAGAAAGTGTATGTTAAGAGGGCATCAAGGGGATGCCAATCTGAAAGTACAAGAAATCAACCACTCTAGAGGGTGTCACAAAAATAAGAAATTACATTAAACTCATTTGCTACAAGTCCACTATGCCAACTAGCATCCGCACTGCTCTTTGCTGAACTGAAGCATCAAGATTGAATTTTTGGAAACTCTTATGTTCCTCTCTTTCCAAACACACCAGAAAATCGTGGGAGGAATGAGAGCCAAAGCCTCCCTCTCTTCCTTTGTTGCTTGTGTCCCTCTCCAGGCCCAGAACTCCTCTCCAACAAATCTAGCGGTAACCCACCGTTGTCCAATAATAGTCAAAGCCACATTACAAAGATTTCTAGTCTAGGGGCAATGGAGTAGAATATGGTCTACTGATTCTGCCTCAGCTATGCAAAGGGCGCATCTGTTGGCAATGGAGAACCCCCATCTCTGCAAGTTGTCCAGGGTCAAGATTTTGCAATGAGCTGCTTCCCAGGTAAAGAAGGCAACCTTAATAGGCGCAACTGTCTTCCGTAATTGAGACCAAGGGAATGAATGTTGTTTGACTACAGGATGAAAAGTTTCCTGTGAAAAGAATCTGAAAGTGAAGACTCCCTTCTTGTCCAATGACCAAATAGGAAGGTCATGAGTGTTTTTGAGGCTGGATCTTGTAAAGATAACTGTAGAAGTTGGTGAGCTGGTGGAGCTCCCAATTTTCCACATTTCTATGAAGGGGGATATTCCCGAAACCCCTGAATTGAGGCTTGAAGGTGCTGACTTATGCAAGCATCTTTATCACAAGCTATGTGGTAAATGGCTGGAACGAGACATGAAGAGCCTTCAGATAACTCCACGCATCATGCCAAAAATAAATGTTGTCTCCGTTCCTCACCTGAAATCTAATTAAGGAGAAAAAATCATTCTAGGCTTTCCTAATGTATTTCCATACCCTTTCGCCGTGTGGTCCTCTACCAGCCAGCCTAGTAAATCCATTGTGCTGAAGCCCATATTTCATTACAATGGTTTTTGGCCAAATGTGATCTTTCTCAATCATGAATCTCGTTAACCATTTTCCAAGAACGGCTTTATTGAAGATGTGAAGAGATTTTAAACCCAAGCCTCCTGAGTTGATTGGCTGTTCCACCAAGCCCCATTTGACCAAGTGGAATTTGAATTCTGCTCCCAAGTTCCCCAAAGGAACCTCCTTTGAATCATTTCCAATTTTCTGGCAGCAGAAATCTGGAGTGGGAGGAGTGACATAAAGTAATTTGGAAGATTTGTCAAGGTGCTTTTAATAAGAGCGAGTCTCCTACCTTTTGACATAAAATTCCGTTTCTATCCTACTAGCCTTTTCTCGAATTTCTCAAGAATGGGGTCTTAAACTCTGTTATCTTTAAATCTGGCTCCAAGAGGTAACCCAAGGTATCTGATAGGGAAGGGTCCTAGTTTGGACCCCAATAGACCTGCAAGGAGAGGTCCTCTTGAACCGTCACTGATCTGAACAATTTCACTTTTTCCAAGATTAACTTCCAATCCTGAGACAGCCTCGAACGCTACTAGAATGCGTAATAGATTCAAAATGTGAAAAGTGTCAACCTCACAGAGATGATGGTGTCTTCCGCGAAAAAAGATGAGAGACTTCCAATGATCTTCCATTTCTGCCATCTCTGAGGCCTTTAAGGAGTCCTCTATCAGTGCCTTTTTCAAATATGAGGCTCAACGCTTCCATCACCATGATGAAAATAAGGGAGACAAAGAATCCCCTTGTCTTAGACCTCTGGAGGAGCCAAAGAAGTCAGAAGGGCATCCATTTATGAGCACTGAAAAGCTTGGAGTACTTGTGCAATGGGCGATCCAATTGCACCATCGCTCCTCAAAACCCATCTTTCTAACAAGATAAAGGAGAAAGTTCCAGTTGATGTGATCAAAAGCTTTTTCTCCATGTCTAGCTTATACACCACACGACTTCTTCTTTCTCTCTAATAGGTATCCGCCACCTTTTAGTGGTGAGGGCTGCTTCAGACTGGCTTTTTTTTATCCTCTTAGCAAGGACTTTAGCAATAATATGTACGCTCTCCCCACTAGGCTGATTGGACGAAAATCCTTGATATGAAAAGCCCGAGATTTTTTCAGAATCAGAGTAAGAAAAGTGGTGTTGATAAGTGAATCTACCTGATCTAAAGAAAGTCCTCAGGAGTGCTGATAGCGTCCTGTTTGAGATTGTCCCAATTAGACTGAAAAATGGATAAGGAGAAACCATCTAGGCTAGGTGCTTTATCTCCATTGCAATCATTGATAGCTTGGAGGATTTCAGCTTCTTCAAAGGGTCTCTCTAGCCACTCCATGGTAGAGGGACTGAACGATTTAGAATAAACTCCATCCACAACAAGTCTCCAGTTTTAGGTTTCAGAATAAAGGACTGTAAAACTCACAAAAGCCCCTTTTGATTTCCCTTTCCTCAACCAAGGTGTTCTCTCCGATTTCGATACTCGAGGAAAGAATGTACAAAAACTAGAAAAAGATCCTCCTATGAAAAGAGAAACCAAAATAGACTAGAAAATAATTAAAATAAAGCCGCCTTCCAATCTCTTCGAAGATCTGAGAAAGGCACTCCTTTTAAATCTCCAGATGCAAAATATCAGAGAGAAGCTGAGTACTGAATCCTATCCCAAAGCATTGTACCAAATTCCTCTTTCAGAAAAGGTGTAAGTATTTCTTTCTATACAAATTCCCATAAAACTGCAAAGATGCTTGCTACGAGTCCAAAAGGCTAAACCATCTCTGCTCTTCCCAAAACCAGCTAAGAGATATGTGATACTTTCTCCACAGAATCCAGCCAAACCTGATTCTCCCCGAAAGTTCTTGAACTATAGAAACCTGAGGAATCCAAACCCCAATTTTGATGATACCTCTCAGAGGAGAAATGACAGCCTTCCAACAGAACCAACAAAGATAATAGTTTATCCTTTTTTTTTATGCCTCATATGATAGCTCTTTACCTTCCATAATGCTTTAAAGGTGTTGTGTAACAAATAAAGTGTATGTTTAAGCAAACCTAAAAAGTAACTAAAATTCTTGTGATGTCTTTATGATAACGGCAATTTTTTTATTGTAGTAATGTACAAGCAAGGCCAGGGCTGCATTCACCAAATTGTTAGAAATTCAAAAATAACAACTTTGTATGTAACACTATGCAATATAAGGTAAATAAATTGGTCCCTCCGGAGATGAGGTTAGCTTCTGGCTCTGTTGCTTTATATGGGGAATAACTCTTTGGTATAAGGTCAGCTTAGGTGTGAGGTTTGTAGGGCAAAGATTTTAGTTTTATTTCAGCTCCACAACTTTACATTGCTGCAAATGCTGCACTTGAGTCTCAAACTGCTCAAAACATTAATATATTATGTAAGAATTCGAATTCTTAAAAATAATGTATGTCGATTAGTTCTCTAGCTCATGATTCCTCTGTAAAAGATCGTGTTATTTACTGATCACAACACCTCCATTTGATTTCGAAGTTACATCGAGTAGAAACAGATGCTTCTTTGATGTGCCTTTTAGCATTATCAAACAATCTAAAATAATTAAGGAAGAATAAAATTGCACTCAGTGATCAGGACATTTTAAAAAAAAAAAAATTGTAATAATCTTTTGGGTTGCATGATATCCAAAAAAAGCAATGGTATCTTTGTTTCTTTTTGAAAACTCCTGTGCATTCCTAATTGACTTTTATAATTTAAGTCTTTGCATGTCATGAAATTTAATGAACTCATACGAAGATTGAGTTTTCACCATCACCATAGACATTTCCATCACTACTATTGCTGCCATGAGTATCATCCTACAAATAGTGCCACATCATTTTCCTGCCAGCAATGATGGCATCATTTTTGTTGCCTCAGGCCCCATCAATGTGATGACTGTTTGCAACACATGGCAGCTGCCAGCTCCACCACCACCATTGCCACCCCCATCTCTTACAGACACCAGTTCTACGAGGACCACCAAAAGTGTTGTTTTAATGCTTTACTGCTCTCACTACCTTTTTTTTTTTGTTTGGTTTTTCCTCTAATGTTTCGGGAACATTTAGATCGTTTGTCACGATCAAAATATCACTTTGCATTTACCAAGTATCTTTTGATGACAAAGCACATTATTCAAAGAACTGAAATCTGCAGTAAACAAGTTTGGTTTCATGTTTTATTCTTTAACTTGAAGGTTCATTTTAATAGTTTGAGATGTCTATTATATTAACTGCATTCATTTTTCAAAATGTCCTAATGAATGATTTGTAATACTGTGGAAAAGTTTCTAACGTGATAATTCTATATATTGTATGCCTCATAATGCATTATTGCTGTTGCCCAACTGCGCCTTTAGGGGTTGGTGGTTTGTATCGTAGTTAAAATCTTACGATTCACAATTTGATTTATACGATTTGTATCAATTCCACACCAAATCGGTCTAAATCTTATAGTGAATATAAAAACAACTGAATTGTTGCTGAATCTATTGATTCACCTCATGAATCTAGCGAATGGATCTAATTCTGTCAATTCACACGATTCTCTACCTATCACGGATAGATCCAACTAGTTTAAAACCCTAAAAACAGCATTTATGTTGTTATTGCTTTTATTTTTACACGAAAAGTTCAAGTTCTTGTTATTTTTTCTTGATCAAAATTTAAATATATTTGCTTTTTTGCTTGTCATCTCTATATCAATATATGCACATAATTTGGAATTGATTTTGGATGTTTGCACCAAATCTTACAATTCAATTCGATTCTTGATTCCCAAAACTGAAGTTCAATTCAAGATTTGAATATCTATTGTTGGAAATGGTGTGATCCCGAGAGGGGGGGGGGGGGTTTGAAAAGGAAGGTGTATTCCCAAGAGGGGGGGGGGGGTGAATTGGGTTTTCAAAAGTTTCTTTTAAAACTTTTTACAAATTCCCAAACATTTTTAAACTTAGCAAACAAACAAGAATGATTTTGATTTATAATGCTTTAATTAAATCAACCACAATCCACACAAACCACATACTTTCAACAATGACAATCCAATCAACCAATCAATCAAAAACAAAATACTTAACCAACACAAAAGTTGCAGCAGCGCTTCCTTGAATCAGTGTTTGCAAAACTTTGTATAGAGGTTGATTATAGCCCTGTATTTATGTATCTTATACGCTTCCTTTTAACCAAGGTTTCCGCAAACGATTGATCAGCGTACTCCCTTTAAGGTTTCCACAAACGATCAATCAACGTATTTCCTTAAATTAAAAGTTTTTCTCAATCTCAATTGTCTCAGCTACCTGCATTTAGATACACAACCACACAATTTATATATGCTGAAAAATTAAAGAGTAAGGATAGAGAGTGAGACCGATTTTTTTATGAGATTCGACTTATACCCAGCCTATGTCCTCGCCTTAGGCAAACTCACCTAAGGACTAGAACGTTCCTTTGCGGGCAGAACAAACCGTTAGGGTGGAGCCCCCTCTCCAAGCGATGCCCCACGCTCGGTACAACGATCCAATAACCCTGAACCGTCAAAGAAAACAAGGAAACAAGAGAAGATTCTTGTGTACAAGAGATACTCTCAGATAGAGCTAGTTAGTACAAATATAGCTCAGCTAATACTTCAAATTAAATATCAAAGAGAAACTGAATTGAAGCTCAAAGAAGTATTTCACCGGGTTTCTTCTTTTGATTTGTATTAAACCTCAGAAGATTAGCTTTTAGATCAGTGATTGGAGACACAATTTATCTCAGGAAATTCTTAGCAAAAGTATGAGTGCAAGAGAGCTTTGAGAGAGAATGAGCAATGGAGCTTTGAAAACTGATTTTCAATTTCTTGGTACTGATTTGATTTGAGAAACCATGTATTTATAGGCTCAAAAAGTGTTTAATTCCTGTTGCCCAAGTTACTTGAAGCGTTTCCCAAGTTTATACGAAATTTGGGGCATAAGTAATTCAAATTTTTGATTTAAAAAACTGTTTTAAAAACTAGTCGTTCGAGGGTCAGTCGCCTGATCCTTTTAAACACAGTGTAATTTTTCAACTTGAAACAAGGTCAGGTGCCTGAAGATTTAGGGGTCAGTCGCCTAATCCTTCACTGCCTGTTCAAAAACAGTTCAAAAAAATCTTCAGTCGCCTAACCAATCACAGGTCAGTCGCCTGATCTTTTATAAAATTTATTTTTTTAGTTTAGTTTCAAAACTCTTAGCCATCTTGCTTTGTTACTTTTAAAAAACATTTTCCAGGGTTTTCAAAATAAGGTCTCTAAGTCCATATCAACCCCTAATGAGCTTCAAAGCATTTCAAAATGATATTTATAGTGAAGTACTTACATAAGACATCCTAAAGACATAGAAACTCTCTAAGCTTGAAGTCTTCATATAACTTTGCTTTGAATCCTCTTAGACTTGAGCTTCAATATTCTTTAAGCTTCCACATGTTTTGAACATCTTGGTCCTTTTGAGCTTTCTTTTGATCACTTTGTTGATGGAGTATGGCTTTATGGTAGTTGTGATCTTGAACTTTCATTTCCTTGGTTCTTTTGAACTTTGTCATACAAGGTTTCTTGAAATATCATCACTTCAACAACAACTTGTTAAATTAACCTTTATTTGTTATCATCAAAACAAGATTCGAAAGCCATGTTAGGCCAACGGGGGTGAATTGGGTATTAAAAAATTTCTCCTAGGTTGAACTCAATTCGCAGCTAGTATTTCACAACCTAGGGTCTGTCTAAGCATTCCCAATAAATCAAGTATGCTGATATTTAAGCCAAATAAGATATTCTTAGTAAATTAAATATTTGCATACAATCACCACATCATATCCCATTTAATCTTCAAAGCGTGTATGTGAAAATGATTAAGTCATGAAAGTAAACATACACGTAAGACGCATATCTCATTTAAATAAGGGGAATGCATGCAAAAGTAATGATAGCGATAAATGAACAAACATCCATGTGCGGAAATTAAAGTGCGCGAATTTAAACAAGATAGAGAGAAAGAAACACACGATATTTGTTATCGAGATTCGACCAAACCAGCTTACGTCTCCGCCTTGGGCATACCCCCCAAGGATTCTACTATCCCTGCTCACTTAAACGGACGGAATAGAAGCCGTTACAACCTCTCCTTACGGGGCGAGGTAAACTCCAGCTCAATTACAAGGCTGAGCCCAACTTATCTCCCTTACGGGGCGGAGACTCCCTAGTTCAATTTCCGAGCTGAACCGAACCGGTCTCACTTACGAGGCTGAGACTCTCCAGTTCAATTTCGGGCTGAACTCAACTGGTCTCACTTACGGGGCTGAGACTCTTTAGTTCAATTTACGGGCTGAACCCAATCGATACATTAAAAATATTTTTGAACAAGATAATGCTTCTGAAAATACAAGTAAAGATGTACACATTAAAGCTTTACAATGCACTCTCTAATATGATATGAAATATGCTCAATAAAGTAAGAGTGTTTTTCAAATTGTTAATGTATAAATAAAATATATGTGAATATTATAAATATGTTCTCCAACAAAGATTTTTGCAAATAAAGATATTTGGAGAAATTGAGATTTTAAGTTCAAGAAAATATTTGTGCTATAATAATTTTCTCCCAAAAATATTTATCAAAGAAATAATCGGGAGAAACCCAAGCAATACTCTCAAAAATGATTTTCAAAAGATAAATAACAAGTGAGAGTATATGCATGTGAATACAAATAAAATGTCCAAAATAAAATACTCTCTTCAAAAATGATTTTGAGATAAATAAGTGAAAGAGAGTTTGAGAGAGATTTGTTTAAAACACTTGCCCCAAAGAAGAAATTTTTGCAATAAAAATGATTTGGGGGAATTTTGATTAACAAAAGATTGGAGAGAAAACAATAGCTAATCAAAGTTGCTAATCTGAGGTTATGAGGGGGTATATATAGACTTTGTGAAAAATATGACCGTTGGGGACATGCTTGATATTTTTCAGATTTTTTAATGAAAAAATTAAGCTTAATTAGAGCTGGAAAATAACCCAACCCGAGAGGTTTGGTCGACCATAGAAAAGGTTTGGTCGACCATATTAATAAGTTCGGTCGACCATGGCCATTTTGAACTATGAATTTGGTCGACCGTTTCAGGGCGATTCCAAACCCTTCGTAGGTTCAGTCGACCATGGCTTAGGTTCGGTTGACCGCTCTTTGAATTTCGGTCAACCAAGCTCATTTTGAACTGCAGGTTCGGTCGGCTGGGGAAGGCAGAAAAAGGTACTTTTGAAATTTGGTCGACCAAGGAAGCTCAATTCAAAAATGGGTTGGTTGATCGAGCCAAGTCAAATATTTGACTATTATCTGTTTGGTCGACCGAAGCGGTTATAACGCAGATCGGTCGGTCAACCGAGACCTAGTCAAACGTTGACTTTCTGGCCTACGGTTTGTTTGGTCGACTGGATTTTTATATTAAGCCTAAAAATCTTGCGTCAGTCGACCAAAGATCGACCAAAGGCTTTGTTTTTGCCCCGATTTTGACCGTAACCAATTTAAACATTTTTGTATGATTTAGTTGTTAAGAAAAAGGTTTTCTATGAAGTGTGTTGATCCCTAGGGTCTATCTATAATCGTTCTGAGCATTCCATATCATGCAGATGCATGCATTATTATAGACAAAGTATAAAAAAAAAATTAAATGCATTTATAAATTAAAATTAAATGTCGTCTTCTTCTTCTTCTTTGCTCTTCTCTCCATGGAATGCGCCAGTTGAAGTAAGCTTTAAGTCTTCTGGCTTCCATTTCCTTTTTGCTTTATGTGTGTGTTGAATAGTAAACCTATTCAAGCACTTAAAAATACACATAAGAAACTAGTGCTTTGTCAGCATCAAAACAGGAATCGGACTTGAAAAGTCAACATCTATGGACTGCATCTAGGAGATCCCTTTTGTATGCTACTTCTTATTTTGGTGGTGGCTGTTTTAAGTAGAATGATTGATCAGGCTGTAGACAGGTTTAAAAAAGGGTCGTTTGAGTGAATAATGATCAGTTAAGAGTGTTTCAAGAAGAATTAATATGGGCAAGAGTGGTTTAGGCACCAATTTGAGTGCTTAAGCTTGGATGTTGCTCATGGTTTAACTTATCTAGCAGGTTTTGGGGTTTTGGAATAGCTTTAACTTATCAAGGTGTCCCATTGGGTGAAAATCCTCAGTTTGTAAGAGCATGGGCTCTCAGAGAAACCTTTTTGCTGTCAAAGTTGCTTTAGTGATTCTAATTCTCCTCTTCACCGTCAAAGTTGCTTTGCTATTCTGATTCTTAGGCAATAGAAAAGAAAAGATTATGACCAGCAAAATCTATTCGCAGTCGAAGCTGCGTTGCGATTCTGATTCTACTCTTCGCTGTTGAAGTTGCTTTTTCTATTTTGATTCTCTGGAGTTGCTCTGCGATTTTGATTCTCCGGCAAAAACCTTTCTTCTACAGTTGTATCGAATGAGTTATTGTCCATCTCGAAGAATGGGAGAGATCAATTGCTTGTTAGGTAAGAAGTTGTTCTCATTCTCGAATAATGTTGAGTTGCTCAAAATTTCAGAGAAAAATGGAAGCTGGAACTTTCATATCTTCTTAACAAGGGAGGAAAGGAGCTGGCTTTCTGAACTGTTGCATAACTTCTTATTTTGAAAAACAGAGGATCCTTGGGTCAAGACATTCAGAGCAAGTCATTTCATGTTTTGGTTGAGAGGTAACAGCTTCAGTTGGTTCTTATCCCTAGAAAGGATCTTTAACAAAGGTGTGATACAGATGGTTTGCATACCAGAAGGGAAGGGGGCAGGGGGGTGGGTAAAGTTTTTCAATATAATCAAACTTTTTAAGGGAAACAAACAAAATGTAAGCATGAACTTCAGTCCTGAGAGGGGGCGGGGGGGAGGGGGAGAAGGTGCTGTTTGGACTGAGAATCAACAAATGTATGAGCAAAGGTTGGGTATACTGATCGGTTTTTTGGTGGGAACAAGCAGTCCAATAAAGGTTTGGGGGTAGTCACAGACCAGAGGGGAGAGGGGATTTCCGACAGAGATCGGCACTCCGGTGAAGGCAATCAAGAAAGAAAAGAACGAAATGAATCTAGTCTCGGAAGGATTGACCATACGTTGGCTAGTGAGAGTGGTGAGAGATTTCAGCCCTGGTCATGGTATTAAATCACAGTTGCAGGTAATGTCGTGTAACGGTCGCGGGTGTTACGTAACGGGAAGCGGGCGTAACGGTCATGAATTTGTTTCACGCATGCACAACCATGCCAAAATTGAAGAATAAGTGTGAATCCATTAATACATTATTTTTAATGAATTTTGACTGCTTTTATTCAACCTACAAATGGTTTTTAATAGGCATTATGATTTTTGTGTTAATTTTAGTGCGCTGTTTACAAAAAGAAAAAAGTCATATTTTTTATAGTTTGCACTACTTTAATGGGTAAAAAAATGTAGAAATGTAATTAAAATGAAAAATTAATTAATTAGAGACATAAAGTTACTAAAAATGACTCAATACTCAATATGCACGTGTTTATTTATTTAAAAATAAATATGTAGATTTATAATTTGCAGAAATTTTTATTTTAATTAATTTTTTACTAATATATTAATTGTAAATATATACTCTATAGATTGTATACTTTATATTAATGCAAGTTATGACTGCATACTATAGACCCATTGTGGTCCGCCCCTTCTCTGGACCTTGCATATGCAGGAGCTTTGTGCATCAGGCTGCCCTTTTTTTGTTTTTTGCTTATATAATTAATTATTTACAATTTTACATACATAAAATAAAATAAAAGTAATTAAGTAATAAGTATAAACTTAAGAGTATAAAATAAACTAAATTAGTTATTTAGTATGCTGTAGGCTACTAGCAGTGTAGCACTGTAGTAGTGCTGGAGTAGCCTTTGCTGCATCAAATTAAAAGAAATAATTAAAAAAAAAAAGAAAAAAGAAGAAGGAAGACTAAAGTCTGGAAGAAGGCATACCCGACTCTCGACAGCGGCTGAACCTATTGAATGGAGCGAGTTTGAGCTGCTAGCCTCCAAATCATCAAATTTCTTCTTGATTTCACGACTTCCTTGTAGAATCTACCCTAACCTCTCCCAAACAACAGCGATTTTGCCATGAAATTGTGAAGATCTCCACAGATTGAAGAGCCGACTCAGCCGACCTGCAGAGCATAGCTTCAAACAAAAAATCAATGCTGATTTTGGGGGTTTTGAAGCTTCAGATCAGTAGATCTAAGCTGGACGAAGGAGACAAGAGGGGAAGAAGCAGCAACACTCAAAAGAGAACCACAAAAAATGAAGCAGATTCAAGGAGATAGGCAGCCGTAACGTGGTGTAACAGCCGTTACGGACCGTAATGTAAATGTAATGCTCATTACGGGCCGTTACAGTTCTGTAACGGCTGTTACGACTCTGAATTTTTTGCTCACCGCATTAGCGGCTTGTAACGGTATCGAAGGCCTCATTTTCTGTTACATACAGCTGTTATGCTACATAACGGCTGTTATTTAATACCATGGCCTTGATATTCTAGGATTCATCAACATAATGGGTGTCTTTACAGGAGAAAGTGCTGGGATTCTAGGATCATCATCATAATGGGCGTAATTACAGGGGAAGATTTTTTCAGTGCTGGAATTCTGGTATCATCAAAGTAAGGAGCATAATTACATGACAACAACAACAACAAGACCAAGTCCCACTAGGTGGGGTTGGGTATATGAATCATTTTCTACCAATTTATGCAATCATGGACCATTTCTTTTGACAAATTCAGGGCTATTAAATCCTTATTCACTATCTCATTCCAAGTTATTTTAGGTCTACCCCTATTCCTTCTACTGGCCCCCCTCCCACAGTAACTAACTCACTCTTCCTCACTGGCGCACTATGTGGCCTACGTTGCAAGTGTCCATACCATCTGAGTTGTCCCTCCCTTATCTTATCTTCTATAGGAGCTACACTTTATTTACCGCGAAGATGTTCATTCCTTAATTTATCTTTCAGTGTTATACCACTCATCCATCTAAGCATTCTCATCTCGGTAACTTTTACTTTTTGGATATTTTGTTTCTTCGTCGCCCAACATTCTGATCCATATAGCATAGCTGATCTTATAGCCGTCCTATAAAATTTCCCTTTTAATTTTAAGGGCATTCTACGATCATAGAGCACTTTTGAAGCATTTTTTCATTTTTCCCAGCTTGCTTTAACTTTATGCATTTCATCATTTTTCAATCTCTCCTTCAACTTGCATAATAGATCCAAGGTATCGAAATTTTTAAGTGCTATTTATTTCTTCATATCAAGTTTAGCTTTGTCTCCAATATTCCTCATATTATTACCGAAATTACATTTCATATATTCTGTCTTATTTCTACTTATCCTAAATCCTCTATATTATAAATCTTCTCTCCATGATTCTAACTCAGCCTCTACTCCGCCCCTAGTTTCATCAATCGATACAATATCATTAGTTTCATCAATCAATACAATATCATCTGCAAACAACATACACCATGGAATCTCATTTTGAATACTCATAGTCAGTTGGTCTATCACTAAAGCAAAAAGATAAGGGCTCGAAGCAGATCCTTGATGTACACCTATGGTGATTGGAAATTCTCTAGTTTTTCCATCTATAGTCCTTACACTAGTCATTACTCTATCATACATATCCTTAATGATATCAGTATACCTACTACATACACCCTTTTTTCTTGAAACCTACCATAGAACTTCCCTAGGTACCCTATCATATGCTTTCTCTAAGTCAATAAATACCATATGCAAATTCCTCGTCTTTTCCTTGAACTTTTTCATTAATCTTCTTAAAAGACATAATTTCTATGGTAGATTCCCCAGGAATAAAACCAAGTTGATTTTCTAAGACCTTCGCTTCTAGCCTTAATCTTTGTTCAACTACACTTTCCCATAGTTTCATCGTATGACTCATAAGTTTAATTCCACGATAGTTATTACAATTTTGAATATCTCCTTTATTTTTGTATATAGGTATTAAAGTGTCTTTCTTCCATTCATCTGGAATTTTCTTAGCTTTTATAGTTACATTAAATAAATTAGTTAATCATATAATTCCGTTATCACCTAAGCATTTCCAAACTTGAATTGGGAATTGGGATGTTATCTAGTCCTATAGTTTTCCCATTTTTCATCTTTTTTAGTGCAAACTTAACTTTGTTAACCCTAATTTTGCGAATAAATCTCATAATTTTAGTCTTTTCCTCATTTGTCAAATCTAAGTTTAAGCCATCTATTTGGTTTTCATTAAACAACTATTAAAGTAACTTTGCCATCTTTCTTTTATGTCTTCGTCCTTAACCAAGACAATATCATCCTAGCTTTTTATACATTTTACATTTCCTAAGTCCTTACTCTTTCTTTCTGTAGCTTTAGCAAGTTTAAATATATCTCTTTCCCCTTCTTTTGTATCTAATCTATCATACATACTATTAAATGATCCGTATTTAGCTTTACTAATGGCCTTTTTTGCATCTTTTCTCACCTCTTTATAATTTTGAAAGTTATCCATGTTTCTACATTTTTGCCATGTTTTATACCAAATTATTTTTGTCTTTACGGCTTTTTGGACATCTTTATCCCACCACCAACGTTCTTTGCTATTTGAGAATCTTCCCCTTGATTCACCTAAAATCTCTTTTGCTATCTTTTTAATAGAGCTAGCTAATCTACTTCAAAGAGTATTTGTATCTATCCCATCCTCTATAGTCCAATCTCCATCTTTGATCATTTTATCTTTAAATCTTATTATATTTTCTCCCTTTAGGTTCCACCACCTAGTTCTCTTACATTGATTTATTTTATCTTTTTTCTTTCATTTTGTAATACATATAATCTAACACTAAGACTCTATGTTGTGTGGTTAGGCTTTTACCTGGAATAACTTTGCAATCCTTGCATGATAAACTATCTACTCTCCTAGTTTAAAAAAAATGTATTTGACTTCTATTTTTGTCTACTTTTAAAGGTTATTAAGTGTTCTTCTCTCTTCTTAAAGCAAGTATTCATTATATTAAAATCATGACATAGCGAAGTCTAAGATCATCTCCCTAGACTCATTTTTGTGTCCATATCCATATCCTATCCTCTCATAACCTCTATTATCCCTTCCAACATGTCCATTCATATTTCTTCCCATAAATATTTTCTCAGTCTCTGGTATGCATTGTATAATACTATCCATATCTTCCCAAAATTATCTCGTAAGATTTTTCGCTAAACCTACTTGAAGAGCATAAGAACTAATGATATTTATTATCTCTTGGCCTAATACCATCTTGATTTTTATAGTTCTATTCCTTACTTTGTTTACATCAACAACACTATCTTTTAAGTTTTTGTCTACAATACTTCTTACTCCATTCTTATGTTTTTCTTTTCCAGTGTATCAAAGTTTAAATCTTGATTTATCAATTTCTCTAGCTTTCTCCTCCACCCATTTAGTTTCTTGTAGGCAAATTATATTAATTTTTCTTCTAATCACTGTGCCAGCAATTTCCATGCTTTTACTTGTAAGTGTCCCTATATTCCAAGTTGCTAATATAATCCTAGTTTCTTGAACTAACTTCTTTACCTGCCCACGTCCAGAATGATGTAGGAACCCTTGCATATTTGACACCATACTCAGGCACCGATACGGCCCGTCGCTTCAGGGCGACAACCTAGCCCACCCTCGCCCACTTTTCGCTACACCCGGGGGGTACAAGTGCAACGCGTCGCTCATAGGGGACGCCCCAGCAAAAATTCGGTAAGGATTCATATTATAGTGATTTGACAAATTTTGCTATAGCTGTCAGCTACCTAATGCAACCGTCCTTTACCCGGGCTTGGGACTTGTTGTATGTGAAAAAATTAGAACATTATGTGCATCACACGCGGAGTTAAGGAGCATAATTACATGAGAAGATTTTTTTGGAGGCAGGTCTAGTATGGTTGGAAGGGTCAAAGGCATTCAATGGACCAATAGGATAGAAATAATTATGGCGGGCCTAACTTTAACTGGCCCAACGTAAATAATTTCAGTGGGCCTAAACTTGAAAAATCTAGGCCCAATAATGGAGGAGCAACTTACTGCTAACTGCTGAAAACAGGGATAGAAGATATGAGCTCTTTTAAGGCCCAAACAGATATTAACACAGACAACAACTTTTTGTTGGGGTGGGAGGTATTCAAGCTTTGGTACGGTTAAGTGGATAGGAACCCTCTTCATGTGAATTTTTTTTTTGGGCCTGAAAAAATAATGAGGAAAGGAGATCAATGGTTTACTTGGAGGAATTGAAAAATGATGAAGAAGACAAAGGGGAACAAGAGGAAAGACAGGGAACTAGAGATGCGGCAAAAGAGGTTCTTGACAGCGAGATGGAAGAGGCTCCGACTGTGTTTGAGAGAATAGGTAAACAGTCAATAGTCTTGAAAAGACTACTGGAAGTATATGAATAGATGAAGACGAAGATGGGAGATGAAGGTTTTTGTGACAAGGAAAAAGGAAAAGGGGTTATGGACTCATGGAATTAGAAGGGCAAATTGTTTGATTTTACGGAAGATGGAGAGGAGTCAATATCCTTTTTGATCTTGAAGCCAATGAATTGTCAATTGATAAATTGAGGAGAGAAGATGAAGAAAGAGACAAGGCAAAAGGCAAGAATTTTTTGGATGATGGAGAAGTCAATACAGGCTTAAGTTCAAGGCCTCCTTCATTAGCAGATCTTTGCCTTTGTCTGGTTTCGAGAATTAAAGGTTCAGATGCTGCCAAGAATTCAGCAGCCTATCCACAGCTATTAAAGATTTTCATTCCCTCAAAATATCCGAACCTTCTACTCCCTTCTAAATGTCACTCCATTGAATAAGGATTTAGGCAGCAACGATCTAGGAGTGAGCATGGGGAACACCGCAGGTAATCATTCTAATTTTGTGCTTTCCCTCTCTTCCCAGGCTTCAAGGGGGCGGGGGGGGGGGGGGGGGGGGAGCAGATTTTGGCATGGGATACTAGAGTTATGTCTTGTAAGGATTGTGTTTTAGGTTCCTTCTCTTTGTTTGTACTACTTGAGATCAAGGGGGTTGGGGATTGGTGGTTTACTTCTGTTTATGGCCCTGCAATACACTCCCCGAGGAGTGTTTTTTTTTTGAAGAGATGGCTATTGTATGGGCTTTGCAGCCCTTGTTGGGTGGTAGGGGGGTTTCAATGTTATTAGAACTTCTAGGGAGAAGTTAGGGGGTTTGAGGGTTATGGTAGTATATGATCTTTTGACTCTTTCATTATGGATAGTGGGTTGAGAGATATCCCTTTGAATCATGGTAATTTCACCTAGATGATTGGTGGGGACTAACAAACATCTACTCGTATTGATAGATTTTTTTTTTGGTGATGCTTGGGAAGATTTATTTCTGAATATTGTGCAAGAGGTGTTAGTTAGACCTACCTCTGACCATTGCCCAATACTCTTGGATTCTAATCCTATTCAGCGGAGGTTGACACTTTTTGGGTTTGGGAATGTGTGGCTTTCTCACCCTTCTTTTTGCGATAATATTGAAACTTGATGGAAAGAGTTTTTTGTTCAGGGTGGGAGGGTTTTAAGATTATGAGGAAGCTGAATTTTGTCAAATGTAAGATTAAGAGATGGAATAAAAGTGTTTGGGGATATTAAGGAGAGAGAGAACAATATCTTGGAGGAGATAAATAATTTGGGTAGATTGGAGGAGAGTGGCCCTTTGTGGGAGGAAGATGGAATAAAACTGTTTTCCCTAATAATGATCTTGAAGTGCTTTTGTTGAGGGAAGAGAGAAGTTGAGGATAAAAGTCAAGGGTTAGTTAAGTCTAATTAAGGAGTTAAAGCTAAAGGCGGGGAGGGCGGTGAGAGATAATAAGTAAATTGGGGAGGGATCACTGATTTTTTTTAAAGGTTTGCATAGTGATGAGTGCAGGAATAGGTTAATGGAGGATGGGTTAAATTGGAGTCTAATTGGGGCTGAGGAAACTAGTTTATTCGAGAGACCTTTTGATTTGGAGGAAGTTAGAAGGGGCAGTGTTTGATATGGATAAAGATAAAGTACCAGGTTCTAATGGCTTTACAATGGCTTTCTTTTAGGATAGATGGGAGGTGGTGAATCAAGAAATTATGATGTTTCTCAGGGAGTGGTGTGTAAGAGCATCAACTCTTTTGTCATTACTCTCATCCCAAAAAAGGATAGGTCTAGGAGGGTGAAGGATTTTAGGCCTCTTAGTTTGGTTACTAGTGTTTATAAGGTGCTTTCTACGGTTCTTTCGAGGAGGTTGAGAGTGGTGTTGGGGGATCTAATGCTTTTTGTCAAAGTATTGTGTGAATGGCTGAATTCAGGCCTTGAGTTCTGTATATTATATATAAACTTTATAAGAATCCTATACATGGAAGCAAATAAGTTCCCCTGTGATTCTAGCCCTATACATGTAAACTATAATCTGTCAATGGAAAGCAAATAAGTTCCCACATGATTCTAGCCCTATACATGTACACTATAATCTATCAAATAATGTATGCTAATGGTACAAAATAATGAATGGAGAAATAAGGAAATAATTGTGGACTAAAATAAAGAAAGAAGTGACAATCGACTTCAATATGCTTCTTGCGCTCATGATAGACAGGATTGGCTGTGATTTGAATAGCACTCGTGTTATTGGCATGTAGAGGTGTAGGATTAGTCTAAAAAAAATCTAGCTCAGCAAGCAAACCTTGAAGCCAAATAATTTCATAACAAGAAAGAGACATCGCCCGATATTTAGATTCCATAGATGACTTAGAAACTCTGTCTTGCTTCTTACTCTTCCAAGAGATCAATGTATCACCTAAGAACACACACCAACCAGAGATGGAGTGATGCATATCCGCACAACCAGCCCAATCAGCATCGCTATAAGCAGCAAGGCGAGTAGAATTGCCTGCAGGGAAGAATAAACCATGGGCAGAAGTGCCCTGCACATAGCGTATGATCCTACGGACAACAGCCAAATGAAGATGATGAGGAGTCTGAAGAAACTGGCTGACTTGCTGTACAACAAAAAAATGTTTAGTCTAGTAATGATGAGATAAACAAGGCTACCCACCAAATTTCGGTATAAACTGGGATTAGCAAGCAAGTCACCTTCCTTTTTGCGAAGCTTGACAAGTAGCATTAGAAGTAGCCTCCTGAAGGTTAGCTGTAGCCACCAAGTCACTAGCATACTTATGTTGGTTAAGTGAAACAGCAGAGCGACTACGATGCACCTCAAGACCAAGAAAATATGTGAGAGACCCAAGATCTTTCATATGAAAAGACTCTGAGAGACGAGTCTTGAGCTGACCAAGTATAGCAAAATCGGAACCAGTGATCACAATATTATCAATATAAACCAAAAGAACAACAATACCCATGTTTGATTTTCGAAGAAACAATGAAGTGTCATACTTGCTCTACTTGGATGAAAATTGTAATAAAGTGGTGCGGAATTTGTCAAACTTGGCCCTCAATGCTTGTTTGAGACCATAAAGTGAGCGACGAAGCTTACACACATGTGAAGTCGGAGAGGGAAACAAACCCGGGGGTGGCCTCATATAAATACACTCTTTAAGATCCCTGTGAAGAAAAGCATTCTTGACATCCATCTGATGTAGTGGCCAATCACTAGAAGTAGCAAGAGCTATGATCGTATGAACAGTAGTCATCTTAGCCACAGGAGCATAGGTCTCTTCATAATTGACACCATATTCTTGATTATTCCCAAGTGCAACATGGCGAGCTTTGTAACGATCCAAATTTCCATAAGATTGGACCTTGATTGAGTAAACCCATTTGCAACCCAGAGGAACAATGGTGGGAAGACAAGGCTCAATGTCCTAGGTGTGATTGGCCTCTAGAGCGGTAATTTCTTCCTGCATAGCTTGTTGCCAACAATCATGCTTGGCAGCGTGTGAGTAGGATGTGGGAATATCAAAATTGGACAATGCAGCGGTTAGAGTTGAAATATAATTGCCAAAACTGGAAGAGGGAAACCCATACCTATTCGGGGGTACAGAAACTCGAGGAGAGCGACGAACCAAAGGCTCTGGAGCTATTGCAGCTGATTGAATTTAAAGCATGGTAGGATCAGATATTGGGTGAGCCACTTGAAGACTGTGGGCGAGAGCGTCTCGTATACACAATACCTGGTTTAACGCGAGAACTGATTTGATGAAGATCCGAGGGAGGGGAGAACCATAGTAGAAGAGGAGGGCACAGAGGACAGGAAAGAAGTGTTGATTTTCAAAGAAAATAACACTCCTAGAAATGCGTGTACGATGTAATTTAGGATCATAGCAAACAAATTTCTTTTGACACACATTATATCCCAAGAATGCACATTGAACAGCTTGAGTAGATAATTTATGTCGCTCATGTAAATGAACAAAACATACACAACCAAAGGTACGAAGGTTATCGTAACTAGGTTGCTTAGCAAATAAGTGGAAATAGAGAGACTCCATGAGTAGGACTTGAGAAGGTAAACGATTAATCAAGTAAGTAGCAGTTTTTACAGCCTCAACCCAGAACATGGATGCAATAGAGGATTTTAGCAAGAGATTACGTACCACATCTAGGAGATGACAATTTTTGCGTTTGGCTGCTCCATTTTGTTGGGGAGTAGCGAGACATGAACGTTGATGAATAATACCTTTAGAAGCCAAAAAGGCCTGAAACTCAGTAGACAAATATTCACCACCGAAATCTATGTGTAATGTCTTAACAAAAGCAGAAAATTGATTGTCAACATACGCTAAAAAATCAGTGAAAGTACGAAAAACCTCAGATTTAGAGCGAAGAAAGTAGACCCAAGTAAATCTATTATGATCATCAATGAAAGTCCCATAGTATTTAAATTTTTCATATGAACTAATCGGGGAAGGCCCCCAAACATCACTATGGATAAGATCAAAGCACTAAGAGGCTTTACTAGCATGCAAAGGGAAGGGAAGAGTTTTTCTTTTACCAAGTTTGCAAGAAGCACACTCAATAGATAAAGAAGAAGGTTCTTTATCACCAAGTAAACCAAAGTTCAATAAATGAGATAAGATCTGAGTATTGGGATGCCTAAACGACAGTGCCACACCATACTAAGATCTGAAACATTACTACAAGCAAAAGACTTAGTAGAAGAAACTGAAGAAAGTGCTGGAACAGGAAAAAGTAGTGGAAATAAGCGCGCCACTTTAGGTCCCTTCGCAATCGGCTCTCCTGTTACCTGGTCTTGCACAACACAACCATCACTAAAAAAATTAACTGCACAATTGTTATCAACTAATTGACCAACATAAATAAGATTCGTGGAAAGTTGAGGAGCAAGAAACACATCAGTGAACTTAGAAGAGGCATCTCTGACATTGGCAGCCTGAATAGCAGATTGACTAGCGTAGGGCCGAATATGACACAGAGCAGTGGGATTATTCGTCATGTGATTAGAGGCACCTGTTTCCACATACTAGAGTTTAGTAGAATTGTTACCTTGGAACCCCATTGCTGATAATGCCGAAATTAGTATCCGTTGCACCATTTCGGGTGTGCAGTAACTCGCTGCAGGAGGTGCAGGAACAGAGGAGTCACCTGAAGAAGAGTCAGGGGCCACAAAAGTCACTGTGGGGGGGTACAATAACAGAAGTCTGAAATGACCCTTCTTGCAATAATAGCAATATTTCTTGGAACAATTAGCAGCGGTATGCCCAAATTCCTTGCAGCAAAAACACTGCACGATGCTAGAATGCGCTGGCAGTCCTCGTCGTTAAGCAGCATAAGCCATAGGGATGGACCTTGAACTACCATGAGAATGCTCCCGAGTAACTTAGAGTACTAAGTCGTTCTTCTTCATGAAGTAACTCACCAAAACAAACATCAAGAGAAGGAACAGGAGAGCGATTCAGCAAAGAAGAGCGAACAGATTCATACTTAGGGCGGAGTTTCATAAGAAATTGATCACGACGACTAGTCTCGTGAAGACGTTGAATAATGGAAAGAGAGGCAACAGGAACATCTGTGGTAACCAGATCAGAATATTTGTTCCAAAGAGTTAGAAATGCTGAATAATAGTCTTGGATGGAATGATTGTCATGTTGAAATATGGCAATTGCATGCTCTAACTGAAAACGACGGGCACCGTTATCTTGATGATATACTTTCTTTAAGTAAGTCCACATGGATTGAGCAGTGCGATGAGGCCGCAAGTTGGAGACAATATGTGGCTCAACCGAACCAAGAAGCCAAGACATAATCGGAGCATCAAGCATAGCCCATGAAGGAGAAGACGCTGAATCCTTGGATTTATCAGGGTTGGGTGCACAATCCATGCCATAATATGACCCCAAAGATCTTTTCCCTTAAGGAAAAGTTCAAATTGAATAGCCCACGTAGAATAATTGTTGCCCGTAAACTTGGCGCACACAGGTGCGGAAAAAAAAGAAGAAGTTTGAGATAGAAACAAAATAACCAAAAAAAAAAAACTGTGCCGAAAGACAAACAGTACCAGAAAATCGAGAAGCCCAAAAAAAAATCAACACAGGTGCAAAGAAAACTGAGATCGACTTGCCTGCACTAAAAAAATAAATTGCGAACCAAGAAAACTGCAGAGGGACGTTGCACAACACCCCCAATATCCTC
Organism: Malania oleifera; assembly: GCF_029873635.1. NCBI lineage: Eukaryota > Viridiplantae > Streptophyta > Magnoliopsida > Santalales > Ximeniaceae > Malania > Malania oleifera. The sequence continues at coordinate 8,291,968 of NC_080421.1, read as the reverse complement.
AGACTACTGTTCCGAGAATCACAAGGACAGAGAATCACCAGAAACAACAACAAAAGGCTGTTCCGACAGCCACTTAGTCACAGAGTTGTCAAGAAATCAAGATTAAGGATGCGCCGACAGCCACCAAGCCTTAGAAATCGAAAACTAGAGAACCAAAAGAAAAAAAAATCCTAGAAGAGAACAGACCCACGATAGCCACAGAAATATTGAAAAAAAAAAAATTGTTGGGTGCAGCATTGGTCAACACAGACCTGACCAAAAGGCACAAGAGACACCTTCGAAACCGAGAAGATAAAAAAAATTTGAGGGAAAAGAAAAAATTAGCACTCAGTTCTGATACCATGTCAAAGTATTGCGTGAATGGCCGAATTCTAGCCTTGAGTTCTGTATATTATATATATACTTTACAAGAATGCTATACATGGAAAGCAAATAAGTTCCCGCATGATTCTAGCCTTATACATGTAAACTATAATCTATCAATGGAAAGCAAATAGGTTCCTGCATGATTCTAGCCCTATATTTATAAACTATAATTTGTCAAGTAATGTATGCTTACTGTACAGAATAATGAATGGAGAAATGAGGAAATAATTGTGTGGGCTGAAATAAGGAAAGAAGTGTAGACAGCAAAGCTTTTGCTGTCCGTTGACACCTTTAGCTGAGTGGCTGATTATGGTTTGTGAAAAACAAATCTTAGATGCAATTCTGGTAGCAAATGAGGTGGTAGAGGATGTAATGAGGAGAGGCAAAAAGGGAGTGGTTTTTAAAAGTATGCTTTGAAAAAACATATAACATGGACAATTGGGGTTTTTCAGAGAAAGTAATGCAGAAAAAAATTTTGGGAATCTTTGGCACAACTGGATAAAAAGATGTCTTAGCTCTTTCAATATGTCGGTGATTGTTGCCGGGCAGCCCAGGGTTTGGTTTGGTGTTTCAAGAGGGTTAAGGCAAGGAGATCCTTTATCCCTTTGTTTACTCTGGTTGTAGATGTTCTTAGCAGGATGATTTCTCATGCCTAGGACTTGGGGGTTATTAGTAGTCTATCTATAGGAGGGGAGGGGTGGAGGTGTCTCATCTTCAGTTTGTTGATGATACTATCTTGTTCCTTGAGAATAATACTGTGAAATTTTAAAACATTCTTTCTTAGAATTTTTTTAGAAAATCTCGTGTCTGAAGATAAATTTGTCTAAGAGTGGAATAGCTAGTATTAATTTGAGTAGTAGAGAGCTTGAGATTTTTAGATCTTTAGCAGGTTGTGAGTCTTTGGTTTGACCTTTGTCTTATCTTGATCTTCCTTTAGGGGGTAACCCTTTATTGGATGTTTTTTGAGACCCTATGATAGAGAGAGTGGGGAAAAGATTAGAGGGGTGGAGGAGGGCTTGTCTTTCAGTAGGGGGTAAAATCACTCTTATTAGTTCATCTGTAGCTAATATTCCTATTTATTTTCTATCTTTTTCAAAATTCCTTCTAGGGTGGCTGGGAAGTTATAAGCCCAGCACATTAATTGGAATGCTGGCCTGGGAGGAAGAGTGTAGTTGGTCTTTTATAGGAAGGGAAAACTATTCCCAAACTATTCCCTTCCCAATTCCATCCGATGTGGGACTGGGAATATTGCGAAGGGAGGCTGAGAAGTCAGCGGCGAGCATGCGTGCCATCGAAGACAGTGGGGAACTGTGCGACAGCTAGTATGGTGATGGCAGGGGCAAAAGTGGGGAAGAACTCTGCCATGGCTCCATATGTGAGTTAGCAGTACCTGTACGAGTAGCTGCAGTGGCGCTACAAATGAAAAGATGCTAAGGGACCTCTCGCTGGAGATTTACCACAAGGAGGCAGTTAATGGGTCAACAAGCTCAATCTTCAAAGCCCTAAAAAGTAACAGCTAGTGAAAGAGGAAGAAGAGAATGAGGGGTTTAGAGCTTTTCTTGTTTGTAATTTTTTTTTTCTTTTGTCATTTAAGATTAGATATTTAAATTTTGTGATTAAATTGGGTTCTCTCCGCTGTGCAAATGTAAAAAAAGCAAAAGCTTTGAACTCATGCAGGTTGGATCACTATGAATGGAAGTTGTTCATACTTCGATTTTCCTTTTCTTAATATATTAAAAAAAGAAGAAGTAATCTTTAAGCATTTTTTGGTGGAAACTTATGAATTTAGCCTACAAGAAGCTTTTCTCAGCCATTAAAAAAACCTTGTGTGGCAGTTCCCTACTTGATACTTGTCCCACAAAAAAATATAAAAATGTGGTAGCCTCACCACCTGTATAAATTGTAATTTGCCAAATTAGTTTTTCTTATTGTTTTGAGTTTAAATTAATCTAAAATTGTAGAAGTAAATGAATTATTTTATTATTGATAAAGTGAAATGGAAATTATGATTTTAATCAAACATTTATGAAAGTATTTAATATTAAATTGTATTATATATTACATAAAATTATAACATAAATATTATTTAATTGGTTTTCAGTTTTTCGGTCCATTTTCAGCTGGGAACTGAAGCTGAAACTGAAATTTTTTATTTGAAAAACTGAAACCGAAAACTGAAAAACCAAACTGAAACATATTTCAGTCTGGTTTTCGGTTTTTCAGTAAAATTTTTATACCCCTAGTGAGAATAAGAGGGACCATTTAGTTAGTTGGGATGTTAAGAGGCCTAAGTCGGGGTTTTTGGGGCTTGGTAATGTGGTTTCTAAGAACATATCCTTGATAGGGAAATTGTCATGGAGGTTTCATTCCCTGTGGCACAAGGTAATTAAGAGTAAATACAGAATACATAAGAATAGATGGGATTCAAAGGGAGTGGTATTGTCATGCGAGTCCTTGGACGCTTAATTCTTAACAAGATCAACAAAAATGATATGCTACAAAGGAGGCCTTGTAAAGCCTGTATTCCAGATATTTGCATGCTGTGCAATGAGTCTAATGAAACTTTTAGTCATTTGTTCATTCATTGTAAGGTAGCAAGATGCATGTGGAACACTTTGTTTTCATACTGGTGAGTGTTGGCGGGTTCCAGCTACAATTCAGGATTTTTTCAAAGTGAAGGTTGGGGTTTTGGGAAGGAGAGAGGATATTTTGGGACTGCACTGTTTTTAAAATCTTGTGGACACTTTAGCTGGAAAGGAATGCTAGAGTTTTTAAAGATAAAAAAACTTCTCCAAGATTGCTCTAGGAGAAAGTTATTTTTCTTGCTTCTTTTTGGGCTCATTCTTTTGGGGTTTTTGGGGGTCTTTATCTGTCTGACATTCAAAGACTATGGAAAGCAGCTTTGGTGTAATCTTTTAGTTCCCCCCCCCCCCCCCCCCCCCCCCCCCCCCCCACACCCCCCTTTTTGCGCCTTTTATTGGGTGATTTCTTATCTTCATTTCATTGTCATATGCTTTATTTTGAATAGATTTGTTTTATTATTTAAAAACTATGGTTTGCATGAATATATAGATTAGTTCAATGTTTTCATTTTCTGCTATGAGTTATTTATGTATTTCCTAAACATATGGTTTATTTTATGTATCTATGTTCCCATTCCCAGAATAAATTTTGTTCATATTCCATGCAATGAAAAATGTATTGCCAGCTTGTGTTGTATTAATACATAATACTTGAACAGCGCCTACTAATATAGCTTTTGTTATATGAGTTGGCAGCTTTGGATTTGTTACTTGGTGGTTCAGTATTGCTGATCATTATGAAACTCATTTTTTGAATAGCAGAATCATTTATCATTCATTTTCATGATGTATTTGGCTATGCTCAATTCTTTCATCATTTTTTGAGTTAGCTGCATTATTCAATCCAAATAAATATGCTGCTGCTGCTTCCAGGATATTGCTCTAGATCCTTCATCTGATGAACACGCCAGAGAATCTGGAGAGGATTGTGAACATTCTTTTGTCCTAAAGGATGATCTTGGATATGTTTGTCGCATCTGTGGTGTTATAGAGAGAAGAATCGATACTATAATTGACTTCCAGTATGTAAAGGTATGGATTTTGTTTAAAGAAGCTAAAAAAGCACTCGCGGCCCATTATGATTTTTTTATGAGCACTAATCTAAGCACTTTAGCTGCCGGAAACTGGATAGTCCTGGGGCCTTGAGCTGAATACAGTGAGGCTAGCTTAAGCTGCCAGGATGCATTGTCCTTTTCTTTTGAGTTTTGACTGCTTTAATGTGACATGTTTTAACATTCATTGCTGAAATTTATGTGTGTTAGTTATCTAATTTGTTTTGTCTCATTAGGTAAGTAGCCTATGTCATGTGACATTTTTTTGTCAGAATTAAAGACAAAGCACCTACAAGTTTCTTCGTGCTCCAAAATTAGATACTAGATGTAACTGGATTCTCTTGTTATTGATGATAAATTAGTACAGATTGGTGGGCTTTGAGTAAAGTTGGTTTGGGTGGGTAAGCTATAGTTTTTTGGCCTGTGAGATTTGGTTTTTGGGCTGGGCATTTAACCTTGTTCTGCCCAAACTGAAACTAAACCTATATGGACAAGCCAGGTTAGGTTGACGTTCAAGTTCGAAACTTTCTTTGTTTGGTCGTATGGAAGACCTCTACTGAGGCATAATATTCTTTTTCGTGGAAGTAGGCAACTTCTGGAACTAGGCATAGTGACCATTTACTGTTCTGCAATGTTAATCACATAATCACTCGGCCAAAAAATCAATTGTTGAGAGTATTGATACAGGTAAGGATAGTAAGAGGTGGAGGGATGTTTTGAAGGATGATAGTGTAGGTAGCAGTGATTTTTGAATGTGACGAGGGTTTACTTTTGGATCAAATTCGGGAGCAGCAATAATTTTTTTTCCGACTCTTCTTCTGATTGTCTCATGTAGGGGTGTAATCGGTTCTTTTTGGTTTGGTTTTAGGCAAAATTGATAACCGAACCGAACCGAACCAATTGGTTTTTAAATTATGCAAAACTGAACCGCACACTGATGGTTTAAGCTAACCATAAACTGATTTTTTCTGATTCGGTTATGTTGTTCTCGGTTATTTGTGACAAAAGTTATAAACTTCAATTGACCAAACTAAACATGGGCCAAAAGATAACCAAAAATATGTTGTAAGCCCAAAAGAAATGGGCCTTTAACAGTTTTAGCCCAGTTATTTATTAAATAAATAAAGCCCAGCCTACAAAACCATTAAACACCCTGAACAATTGGGCTTTGGTAACCCAATCCAGCTCATCATTTAAAAGACAAGCTTGGCCCACCTCGTTTGACTGTAGGAAGAGCCTGCTGAAAGTTAAGGTGTAATTCCAAGAGGGGGGGTGAATTGGGTATTTTAAAATTTAATGCGGAAGTTTAATCTATTTATTTTTCACAAATGATCTAAATACTTTAATCACCACAAAACTATTTTCAGCAAACAACTATACCAATTTTGATATTCCTAAATATTAAACCAAATCACAAGATTTACAATATTTTCAGCAGATTAATATTGATAACAATATGTTCAATCACACAAAAAATTTATGCTAGTATTTGAATGATTAATGAACCAATACAGTGCAATTCCAGTAGATTAAATCAAGTTTAAATTCGTAGCTGCAGCAGAGTTTGATCAATATAGGTATTTAAATCATTCACGGCATCCACAACTCAAAGTAAATCATTCACAACATATAAATTTCAATATATATGTGCTTGAAAGTAAAAAGATAAGGGAAACAGTGACACTGATATTTTTACAAGGTTTAGCAACAGTGCCTACGTCCTTGCCTTAAGCAAACCGCTATGAGGATTTTACTAATCCCTCCTTTCAATAGGCGGAGACACCTCTCTCCTTCAGTAGGCGGAGACACCTCTCAAGCAAGAACACCCCTCTTACTTGTCAACGATTCACAACCAGAACCGTCAATTTACAAAATGAAAAAAACTCTCTCAAAGAGCAGATTTGTACACATAAAATCACTATGATACTCTCAAAATAATCTTTGCTAAGAAGTTCAAGAAATTTGTTGGGTTTTCTGGATTGAAAGCTTTGAACTTTGAAGTATAAAACCAAAAAATATTTTCAGAGAAAGGGAACGGTGCACAACAGTTTTTTTCAAATATGAAATCAATGTATTTGCTTGCTATGGGGTTTCTAACACGATTAGGGTTAGCCTTTTATAGTTAGGTTTGAATTCTGACCGTTTGTGCAAGTTTTGGTAACAATATATTTCAAAATTAGAAAAATATCGCACTGCTCGCAAAACGTACTGCGCGCTTCGGTTGACTGAATTGGGAGATCGGTCTCCGGAACCAATTAAAATTATGAATTTAGAAACAGGCAGTAGCCTTTCGGTCGACTAAACTCTAGGTTCGGTCGCCTGAACCCATTTGGTTGACTGAACTCTCAGTTCAGTCGCCCGAACCAACACTGTGTGGACTTTAACAATGGCAGTAGCCATTTGGTCGACTGAACCATAGGTTCGGTCGCTCGAACTCTTCGATGCCAAATCAGTTTGTTCAGATTCCTGCATTCGGTCGACTGAGCATAAGCCTTGGTTGCCCGAACACCCTAAAATTCAATGTTCTTTATCTTTTTGATTCCAAAACTTATTTGTATCCTTTTGAAATGATATTTGGACTTTGTAAAAATATTTTCCAAGTAATTTAAAAGGTCACTTGGTCCAATAATTAATCCTAAGAGCTTCATAAACAAATACTAATTTGAGAAGTACTTACATGAGACTTTGTTACAATAAACATGGAATACTATCTAAGTCTTCATGTCTTTAAGCTTGATCATCATCCAAGCTCTTTTTCAATAGTTATTCTTCATTTTACTTGCGTTATTCATGGCTTTACATCGCTCATTGTGCTTGTAAGCTATAATATCTGTAGGTACACTTGATAGCACAATTAGATTCCTTAGTTTGTCATTATCAAAACGAGATTAAGCCTTGTTAGGCCAATACCTGCAACCCAGCTCATGTGAAAGCGGTTATATAGGAGGGGGAGGGTATTCACTTCTTCCTCCCAGGTAATGCAGGACAAGGATTCCCAACACCCAGCGCCCATGATGCGTTGAACTCTTCACCCTCTCTCAATGCTCTCACTATTAACTCCATTCACTTGTATTTGAAAAAATTGAATTTGGAGGGTGTTTCTGCTTCTCTATTAAGTACCAAGTACAACAGCAGATTTGTTATATTTTTATATAATAAAATTATTAAACTATTATGGTATATTTATATTTTTGTATATATATAATATTAAAATTATTATTGTATTGATCGGTTTTCTGGTTTTTTCAATTCGGTTTTTTTATAAAACTGAAACCAAACTGAATATCGATTTTTATAAAAGTCGAAACCGAGACTGATACACCAAACCGAATTGTCAAACGGTTCGGTTTCGGTCCGGTTTTCAGTTTTTCGGTAAATTTTGTACACCCCTAGTCTCGTGTATTTATCTTATTTGCCGCTGCCTCTAGAACATTTTGGTGGAATTAATATTTTTGAGGACACTGTTTCTAAAGAAGAATTGATGGTAAAAGATGGAATTCTGCCCAATCCAGTTCAAGAATCTGCTGACAAAGACATTCAGACTCAGAATTTGTTGGACAGCTTAGGCTGCATGTTGTCTGATAATGGAGGAAATGAGTTAGGCTTGATGGTGGTAAATCTAAGGCAAAGAAGGGCCAAAAGGAGTTAGCGAATTCGAACTGTTCAGTGAACTATGATGGGAAGTGATTATAGTTATTTTTATTTTTAATTTTTTTTCTTTGCTTTTGTTTTTCCTTTTCTTTTTAAGGATTTAGTATCCTCACTCAGATTATACATTCTATTTCTCAATATATTTCTTTTATTATCAAAAAGAAGAAGGAAAAATCACACAATCTTGGTTGCAGAACTTTCCAATCAATAGTGATGATTTATTGATGTGGAAATTTGCTACTCTTTTCTTTTTGATCAGTTGATAGGCACACAATCTTTTTACTTAGACCTAATAGAAATACTTGAGAATGACATAGGTCCCCTGCTGCTCTGGAAGCCATATTATTGTCTTAATATTTGTTCATGGTATTTTTTTCCATGCATTGATTTTCCTTTCAGCAACCATAATGGGATCGTACCCTTCCTTTCTTAGTCATCCTTAATGATGGATTTTGCGGATCTTCATTCCTTTTGTTTTAGCCCGTGGTTTAAATCCAGTTCTTTGTTTACACTTCATTTACAATTTAATATGCTCAACTGGTGTGTATGTTCAATGGCAGTTTTCCTGCTACTTGTGCTCTTGTTGCTATGAATGCTTTTGTGTGTAATGTTATGCATAACGTTCTACTATTTAAATTGTATTATTTAAGCTGCTAAACCAAGATATCATTCTCTGGTTATTCTCCTCTCCTGTTTTGGGATTTCTAGTCTCTTTGAGCTTATTTTTACTTATTTATGTGTTTAATCATGTTTATCAGAGCACAAGGACTTCAAGAACTTATAAATATGAATCTCGGTCTGCCAAAGACAACCCAAATGTTCCTAGTGGAGTTAAATTGACTGAACATGATTTGACAGTGACTGAAATTTCTGCACATCCAAGACATACAAAAGAAATGAGGCCACATCAAGTAGAGGGCTTCAATTTTCTAATTAGTAACTTAGTTACTGAAAACCCTGGCGGGTGCATCTTGGCCCATGCTCCTGGGTCTGGAAAAACTTTCATGATTATTTGCTTCATGCAAAGCTTTTTGGCAAAGTATCCTTTTGCTAGACCCCTAGTTGTACTACCCAAAGGCATCCTTGCTACATGGAAAAAGGAATTTCAGAAATGGCAAATTGAGGACATTCCATTATATGATTTCTACTCAATGAAAGCGGATAATCGGCCACAGCAATTAGAAGTGTTGCAAAAATGGGTAGAAAAGAAGAGTATTCTGTTTTTGGGGTATAAGCAGTTTTCAACTATTATTTCTCGCAATGAAACTTGTCAAGCGGCTGCTGCTTGTGAAGAAATATTGTTAAAGGCCCCCAGTATACTTATTCTGGATGAAGGTCACACTCCGAGGAACAAGAGTACTGATGTATTTGCATCCCTTGCCAAAGTTCAAACCCCTCGGAAAGTGGTACTTTCTGGAACTCTCTATCAAAATCATGTTAAAGAGGTGTTTAATATATTGAATCTTGTACGCCCAAGGTTTCTCAAATCAGATACTTCTCGAGCTGTTGTCAAGCGTATCATGAGTAGGGTTCAAATATCAGGTGTGAGAAAACAGTTAAAATCTGCTGCAGATCTGGCTTTCTATGACGTGGTGGAGGACACACTACAGAAGGACGAAGACTTCAAAAGGAAAGTAACAGTCATACAAGATCTGCGGGAGATGACCAGCAAGGTGCTTCATTATTATAAAGGAGATTTCCTGGATGAGCTACCTGGACTTGTTGAATTTACTGTGCTTCTCAATCTCACTGCTATACAAAAACGGGAAGTAGGAAAGCTGAAGAAATATGGAAGGAAGTTTAAGGTAAGTTCTGTCGGAAGTGCTGTTTATTTACACCCACAACTGAACCTTTTCTCAGAAAATTGTTCTGCAACTGATGCTATGATGGATGAGATGTTGGAGAAAATTGATGTGAAGGATGGAGTCAAAGCAAAGTTCTTCCTTAATATTCTGGCGTTATGTGAATCATCGAATGAGAAGCTGCTAGTTTTCAGTCAGTATCTCCTACCTCTAAAATTTTTGGAGAGACTGGCAGCAAAAACGAAGGGTTGGAGTCTACGGAAGGAAATTTTTGTGATCTCAGGCGAGTCAAGTTCAGAGGATCGTGAGTGGTCTATGGAATGCTTCAACACTTCTCCTGATGCTAAAGTTTTCTTTGGCTCCATAAAAGCATGTGGGGAAGGAATATCATTGGTGGGGGCATCTCGAATCCTTATTTTGGACGTTCATCTGAACCCATCTGTAACCCGCCAGGCAATTGGCCGTGCATTTCGCCCAGGTCAAATGAACAAGGTGTACGCATATAGATTGGTCGCTGCTGAGTCACCTGAGGAGGAAGACCACAATACTTGTTTTAAGAAGGATTTGATTTCAAAAATGTGGTTCGAGTGGAATGAGTATTGTGGACACCGGCAGTTTGATATGGAGACTGTTGATGTCAGTGATTGTGGTGATATCTTCTTGGAGACTCCATTGCTGAGGGAAGATGTAAAGATGCTGTACAGAAGGTTAGTGCTTTCCCCCTTTCCCTAAGTGAGTTCCCAAATGCAAAATATTCAGGTTTGTCCGCTCTAAATTTTCTGTTTATCTTTTTGTTCAGGTAAGTTGTAGCTTCACACTCCTGATGCACCGTAGTGAGCTGCCTTGAAGTCCCGTTGTCTTAATAGCTCATCCATCTTTCTTCCTGGGGTATTTACATGGGCTGCTTAAGCGGATCGATTTAGAAAAACAACTGTTTCTTTCAGATGTTTTTGGAATGGCATATGCATTGCTATTCCGTTTTTGTTTTGCTTATTTTTTGGGTTGAAGAAACTGTATAGGACTAGAACTAGTAAATCATAAGCCAGTTTGGATGCTTTTTGTAAATATGACAGGGAATCACCATCAGGTCCATTATCTGTTGCTTTTTTATCTCAAATGGCGATTTAACTTCATATGATATTTCTCAGATGTAGGCACTTCTCTTGCTAGGTTTATACCAGTATCTGTATCTGTACTGCATATAGAAGCACCAATATAGTCGGTAATGTCTTATTTTTTTTTAATAGGACTAACACTTCTCTTTATTTACTAAAATTTCAACACACCCTCTCTCTCTCTCTCACACCCCTTAGTTGGGATTTGAGCTCGACTATAACCCTTTCTTTAAGTAGAGTCCTAAATTGGAGATCGAAAAATTCCATGTCTAGCTTCTTTTTTTTGTGTCCCTTTGAAGGTATGCTGCTCTCCCAATGATCATCAAACCAAATAAAATCCAACCCTGCGTTTTGGTTCCATGTCAAATCACATTCTAATCAAATCCAAGGTGTTAAGTTTCCCCATCACACTACTGGTACATCGCTAGAACAAAGTGTAGAATGCAAGTCTTGTAGAAACAATAACAATAGTATTCGAGTAATCTTATCCTCGTTACAAATTTATATGTATTTTATTGTTTGTATTTATATGCAACTCGACATACAATGCAGGTGTATATATATGATAAGAATTTGATATTTGTTGAAAAGTAATTATAAAATACTAAAAAGTTAGCTGTAAAATTATTTAATATTCTTCAAATTAAACAAAATTATTCTTAATTGGTATATGAAGCAAATGAAACACAGATTTTTTCATGCTCAAGTATTTAGCTACCTGAAAATAAACCAGAAAATGTAGTTTCATATAATTTTAGCTAAACCAAATTTTGTTTCTTTTTTTGAAGTATGGGAATATTTTTATACATAAAATTATTCACATTTTTTTTTTTTCAGTTTATTTATAGATGAGTTTTGTTTTCAATTTAAATAACCCTTCTGCAGAAATCAAATTCAGAAGGAGCCATCTGGCTATCCGCAATTTCCTCAAAAAAGAATCTGAGCTGTACGATGCTCTACACTCGTAGCCCAAAAAGAAATAATAAGACAACGTGACGAGTCATTGGCGACACTTGGACTAAGACCACACTTAATAAACCCTAAGCCGAGCCTACCATATCAAATCTCTCCAAAACATTCTAGGAAAACCCATCATATATGTATCTCGGGATCAATTCTGGGTACGCACGCTATGAAAGTAAAAATTAGTAAAACAAACAATTAATGTCAAATAGCAAAACACAATTAATATTTTATTTTAAGCTTGCAGATGAAGGTTGTCATGAATAAGGTCGGAGATACCGACCATAAGGGAATTAAATTCAGTTCATTTCTGTAATTTCGTTTTCTTGCGAGTAATTCATTCAATCAAGGAATTATCACTCACTTGAGTTCATTACAAATTGTGTTGAGCTCATTCCATTTCAAGGGGTTCATTACAAAGGTATTTCCATTTTCCACTGCCTTATTTTTCCAGCCAACACTAGTCCCTCTCTCAGATGCCTTTGTTTGCCGCTGGATGTTTATGGTAAGCAAAATTTGAATTTAGAGACCATCATGGGACGAGTAGAGTCGGGCAAGTCTCTCTTCCTCGTTGTTGTCATTGTCTTCTTATTCTTCTTTCAAAAACTGAAGTTCAGAGATTTTACAATTTCCCTTCCAACATATCAAACAAAAAATATGTATCTTAAATCTTTACAAATATGCTAATCATCCACTCTCATTCTATATTACAACTGTGTTTAATAAATTTCCATATTTAGAGGGGGCAAAAGCCCATAGATTTGCAAGTAAGATGAGCTCTCTCTTCCTACTGACTTATTCCTATCCCTTTCGCCCATCGAGCAACACTCAAAATCAACCCATATGGTGCTGTGATCTGGGATCAAGCTTTTCTCATGCCACAAAATCATGCAGTAGATGGGAAGAGCTAAATCTGTGTTGCCGACTCCCGGGATCCATGCAGTCAAAATCTGCAGCCTCAGGTCCAAAGGGCGAAGCCGATGCATTGTAGATATCATCCTCCCTCATGGAGACAAGGCCATGATGAGTCCCGGCAGGCACAGGTAGTCCAGCTCCCTCGAAATGTGGCAGCCCCAATGTAAGAGCCACCCCACTCCCGCTCCCGAACCTTCCCAATTCTGACATATGGTATGCAGTGGCAGCTGCCATTAGCCTCTCCCCGCCGCCACCTGGCTGAACTATTGCATCCGGGTAAAGGCTACAATCGTCCATGCTTGGCCTTTGATCGCCCCTTAGCTTGACCACACTGTATTCAGTTTCAGTTTCTCCTTGTGTTCTGCTCTGGAAGCTGGCTCCAGTTATTGATCCCATCATTCCTGCATCACGAAAGTGGTCAGATTTGGACCCGAGGAATTGTCCAGGACGACATCTCTCACTGGCTGTGGAAGTCGCACTTTGTTGTGCATCTTGCCTCATGTCCTCAAGGCCCTTGCTATCACCTTGTGTTGCTTTTGATGCATGTTCAGATGAAGAATTCGAGTCCATCTCAGCATCCCCAATCTCCTCTTTGTACATTTCTTCAACCATGGGCTTCCAGAGACGCACACGTGCATTTATAAACCAATTTGAAACCTGAGCCACACAGTTATTTTATTTCATTAAAATAAATGGAACGAGTAATAAAAGATGCAAATAAATTATGGCATCATCCTCGAATAAAATAAAGCGCACTGACTAATGGCAAGAACATTCAATAAAAATCAAGCAAAAGGTAAACAAGAACAAATGAAGTTCTCAATTCTTACAATTCTCATGAGCAGTCCAAAAACATTCTAAGCTTTTTCTTGAAGAAATTGAACTAATAAAGAAGCATGTTTAAATTCTCAAAACAATGGAACACATGATTTGATATTAGTGAGTTATTAGCAAACATCCCAACAATGAGAAGAACTACTAATTCTTTGAATGACATTGTTCGAACTTTGTCCATTGTCTTCTTTAGGTATATGTTGAAAAAACATCTTAATTCTTAAATGTTCAACAAAAAATTATCCCCATTATTTGCAGCCACAGGGATTCATTTATGAACTGATGATCTACAAAAACAGTCTCTTCTGCTAATAGTGTAGTCACAATCTCTCTCTCCCTATCCCGTATAAGTATCTCCCTTCCCCAAATAAAACTCACTATTGAACTTCTTCATTTTTTTTTTTTTAAGCTTTGCTGAATTAAAATGCAGGAATTTGTCACAGTGCTTCATTAGTAGAAGAGAGGTGAAAGCCATACATGTAACTACACTATCTAATCAAGGAATAAAACCTGTACAAGGTCGGATCTTCACCCACTGATGGAAGGGACCTTATTCTAACTCTACAACACACAGAACTTAGCTTGCAAATAGATTAAGCTTCTTCCCTCATTACCTGACTTCTGGTCAAGCCTGTTTGTCTTGCCAGCATGATCTTGTCAGAATCCTTTGGGTAACTGACAAACAGTAATGTTAGAAATTAGAAGAGTTAAAATAGTCACAATGTCAAGTATCTCACAGAAACAAGCTACATGTATAAAGGAACTTACGGATGAAGGAAATGCTCAAATAGCCAAGCACGAAGAATTGAAACAGAGCTTTCAGGCAGCCCTCTCTGTGGCCTCCATGTGTGTTGCTGCATCATACCTAACTGCTGAAGAGCTCTCTGTTGCCTCAGCTGTTGGTCTACATAGCGGAGGCGAGATATTCCAATCCCTTTGCTGTTTGCTGAAGTATCTTGCTCCCCAAGACTTTTACGGGTAGCGCGAATCTGGCCAGTGATTGCATCACGCAAGCAACGAAAGTGGCGAGAAATTGTCTGAAGAGCAAGTGCTGTGTATGGTTTAGCTGCCCCACATCCGGCTATCACATCAAAAGATGAGACCACGATCTGCATCTGATGATAATACTGCCTGTACCTTCTATCGACCTGTGACAAAAGAACAAGCATCATTGTACATTTTTATTTCAGCTGGAGATAGGAGAACGTTCACGCTCAAAAAGAAAAGTGAAAAAAGAAGAGAGAGATGCGTTCTTTATTTAACCACTGCATTGATTTGGAGAGCTCCAGGAACTCAACAAACCATAAAAAATTAATTACATCTAACTTATAATCGCGTACAGAAATCAATCATTTGCAAATGAAGTTAAACACAGTTCACAGAATTGTGTGTATCTGATTGTCTATGAGTTATCACCCATCAAAATAAGATAAAAATGATTAGTTTAACCCAACATAAAGTAGGTCTCACAATTCTAGAATGAATAGTTCTGAAAATTATAGACACCAGCGAAGTCAAAAAATTGGAAAACACTAAGCTATCTTACTTTCAAGAAAAAGATTATGAGTTTAAAAAAAATCTCAAGAAAACTTGGTTTCAAAAAACGAGATGACCATCCTGCAGTTTGAGGATGAATTTTCAAATTCAAATGAAAAAGAGTGATAGGAAGATGACTAATCTTTTGGAGGCCTCACATGCTGTGCGTCTCCTTTTATATTATGTATATAGCAACCTTCCAGCATAATACAGATGGTAGAATATGTTACTGCAAAGCATCAATACAATACATCACGGTAGTTTATGCAAGACCATTTCCCAGGTTTAGCTTACTTAAAATTCAAATAAAAGTGAGCTCTGTTTGATACAATACATCCACATATATGAGAAAATGCTGGGACAGTCGCATAAAGGATGCGGAAATTCATGTCCCATTAAGAAAAAAGTTAATGCAGCAACCTGACAACCTGGGAAAAGCTCTTGGCAGAAGGTGGAAACAAATCTCCAGTGCAAATGCAGTGTATTCATAGTATTCCTACAAGAATTCTGCTAAAGATGAAGATTGGTGCCTCCACATCAAACCTAAGTTCATGAAATACAGTTATCATCTGCCTCATATCCCTTCTCCAGCCCCCACCGCCCAAAAAAAGCGACAAACTTAAGATAAAAAAATTAAAACTCATAGACATTCCAATTGGTCTTTTTGCTTTTTAATAGTCAAAAAATTTTCTCATGCCATCCAGAATAGGAAGAAATGACATTGATTAACAATTTTTTGCATTTCCTATAAACCAAAATGAATTTATGAACTTTATACACCATTCTTGTTCAACCATGCAGAACTTGAATAACATTCATTTCAGATTGCAAAGTAACATTCTTTTCCTTACAGATACCAATCAGAAGGGCACCATCCATTGGATATGCAACACAATAATATCTCCTCCAGTTCAATAAACACAATATCTTCTCAGCAGCAAAGGACTTCAAAGGATTAACAGTTCCAATTACTTTTGGAAAATACAACCACTATTAATGAACTTGAGTTAAAGGAAACAGTGATCCCTTCCTGGTAGTATGCCAGAAGAACTCAGAAAAACCATCACACTATGAACCTGGGAGGCGCTACTGGATCCATGCCTTGTGCCACTTTGTCTGCCTCTCTCAACCATATAACCAACTAAATGTTTTAAACACAATTATGAGCCAGTCAATTATTGCTCATCCAAAAGACATTGACAGAGGACAGGGCATCCAATAAATAGTGGAATTCCTCTAGAGCAATACGGGGCATTGTTTTTGCTAATGTTTCACTTCATTAAAAACTACACAATGATATTTGGAAAAGATAAAGTAAGAAGGCCTATAATGGGACTACTTGCATTTTAAGTTACCAGGGAAGCCCAAATTGATGTTATGCTGTCCATTTTCTTTCCAAGAGCAACTGCAAAAAAATATTTACTAATAAACAGATTAATAAAATTGTATTCTTAGTTAATAAAAAAATACTAAGAATCAATAAACAATTGTTTCAGTTATCATATCCTTTATACTTCTCTGGATTACAAAACAAGAATGAAATATGCACACGTCTTCAACTAATTTTGCAAGTTCCATAGATGGGTGTAATCCTCCACTATATTAGGCTTTTAGCAACCACCTAACTTCAAATGAAACAATTTGGGAAATGCTCAAAGGCTAACAGTTGGGGGGTAGTTGCCTTGGATGTTGATTTGAAAGGCTCTGTGCGTGTGTATATGACTATATTTGTGAAGGTAAAAAGGATTTGAACTTAGGATTTTTGTCTTATTTTTTAAGGAAAAATTCTGAAAATTCCAGGAAAAGTTAAGGCAGGAGAATTCTTTCAGAGAATTTCTTTCATCATTCAGTAATGAGATGTCCGAATATGAAAGATAACTTCTCTTTCAAAGGTTTCTTTAATCAAAATGCAAACTAGAGTCTTTTTCATTCTCTTCTGTGTTCCATGCATTGCCACACAATTGAGATGTCCCCAAATTGTCACAGAAAGTACATTGGAATCTCAGTTTACCAAATAAATAAATAAATATATGGTGAGTGCTCTAAACAAGCTGCGCCTAATGTTTTATATGGATATATTATCATGCTAAATCCACTTAAGGTAACCCTTGGTAGCAACAACTGTTGTGTCAATGCACTTTGAGAAACAGGAAATCAAATAGTTGACAACCAATGTGAACCAATTTTTGGCATAGGCTTTGTCAATTTTCTAGCAGTGGTGCAATGCATGCACGGATCAATAATAAGTTGGATTTGAACTCTACACAAGTAAAAGCCAAATGAGCATGCAACACTTGCTAAGCATTCCTCTGGGCATGAAAGTTAACCTTTTGCACTACATCCTTCACTAGACTTGTTCTGTATATACTTTTAAGTTCTGACATACATTCATTACTTAAAGCACTTTAATTTTGATCAGTGACACGGAGAGCACTCTGTTTCTATAATGGAGCAAGCTTCACTTGGCATCACAACCTGCCTTCCACTTCTAAGGAATGTACACTCAGATCCTAGCTCCTTTAACATGAGCAAAAAAATAGCAAACCAATTTATTTTCACACAATTTTTCTTCCGAATTCTTCAATTTCAAGAATTCAACCTATCAAAAGTTCACAAAATAAATCCAATTTTATAAGGTATCAGAAGAAAGCTATGTTATCATATCTTCAACAATTAAATCTTTTGATTTAATTGTTGAAGAGCCTCCAAAAATAGTTAGGAAATTATGGAATCAGCACAAGTAAAATTGAAGTATTGGACATACCTCGTCCAACATGGACAATAGCTTTGTCAACTTATTTTGCAAATCCTGTCTCTCAGCAGAAGAAAGCTCACTGGAGGAGTTGCCAGAGAACTCTCGAGGGTTTGATGGCATTCCACTTGCAGAAGGTGATGCAGTCCCATTCTTAAGCCCCCCATCGGCCTCTTTGGAAGTCTTCATCTGAATCTCGTCAAACTTCTGGTTTTTTTGAGAACCGGGCTGCTTTAGAGCTTTCCGCACATTTACAACTTCATCAAGCAATTGCTGTGCAGCCTTAAGGTACTTGGAATTGGGAATGGTTCTTGCAATACTTGACATTCCATAGGGAGACGGATCCGCTTTCATCGAATCTTGATTTCCTCCGGGTAAACCAGGTGGAAAATATTCAGCATTCGCAGACTGTTTACTTAGAGAATTCTCATCATCTCTAAAAGATTTACTCCTGCTGCCTCCCTCAGTTGGTACCGACATATGAGGACTCAAAAATGAAGAGAAATCTGAATTTGGATTTCGATATTGGACAGAAGGCATTTGGATTCCCGACGGGATTTGTGTGCCAAGACTGAGGGATAATCCCTGACCCTGCAGGTTCTGGCTGCCATGAGGAATGCCAGAAGAGCCACCCATTGGCTGCATAAATAGCATCTCATTTCTCCCATCCCTCCAAGCATTATAATCCTGCTCCACTCCGCGTGACCCGTCAAGGTTTGAGAGAATTTCTGACTGCGGCTGTGTGGAATCTGAAGCCCCCATGGATGGGATTTCAATGCAGTTTTGCTGATGCTCAGAATTTCCAGCCAATGTATTCGAGTACGGACCAGAAGATGAGTAGTTTGCATACATCATTATATTATTGGGAAGAACAGGTGCTTCCGGGTATGAGCCAGAAAAAGGTTCCCTTAGATAGAGCATTGGTGTAGCATCTCTTTGATTATTTGAGCTTGAGTAATAAGTAGCCATTCTTTCTCCTATATCCAAAAACCCTCCAGGCCCTAAATACTGAGCCAAATACTCAAATTACCTAGTCACTCTATGAACTGAAAATTGCCAAGAAAATTAACTAATGATTAAAAACAAATATAAGGCAAAAATAAAAGAAAGCCATTTAGACATTGAAGTGCAAAAATACTTGAAATTGGTTCCTATACTCACCATTGGAGCTTAAGAGAATTATTACATGAATAAGAAATTAGTATGAACATTTATGCCCCACGCAAAATGTGGACAAAGAACAATGCATCATCAAAACAAAATTATAGGAACACATACTACAGAATTATTATTATTTTTTTATCAAGAATGGAGAAGCTATAATTGATGGGTTAATTATTATTATTATGAAATTACAATATTCAACAGTGGACAAAGCACATACGGACATCGCATGCATACAAGTTTCTTCTTGGGTTCTGTGAGAGAAGCTCTAACACAGTAACACATAAACGTCAACAGTGAAACATTCCCATTTATTATAATTTATTTACAGTAACAAAGAAATCAACTTGTGTAGAAATAGAATGAAATGAACTACTCCAATAATCCCATTTGTTCCACCAACTGAGAAAAAAAAAAACATATAAAATAAGAAAAACAGAAAACAGAAATGGATGAGCAGTGAAGAGTAACCCACAAAAGAGAACCCAAAAAATAACCCACTAAAAGATAAAATTAAAGAAAACTGTTTTTTTTTTTCTTTTCCCTCCTAGATGCTCAGTTCTAAGATGACCCAGAAGAGAATTTCAATAAAAAAGAAAGGTTTAAATTTAAAACAAGATACCCATCAAGCATCCCATAAAAAAAACATAAAATTTACTTTCATAGTATCAGTTCATCATCATCTACACACGCGCACGCACACATACAGAGAGAGAGAGAGAGAGAGAGAGAGAGAGAGAGTGTGAAAGGAACAAAATTTGAAGCTAATGAAAGTATATAATATAATTAATAATATGATCATGGTTTAACAATAATACCTGAAGACCCGTAACAGTTGTGTGTCTTGTAGGGAACAGGGAAGCTCGAAGATTACAACTCGATCTCCTGAAATAAAACTCCCCAGACCGCAGACAAACTGATCCCGAGATCAATTAACAACACCTCATATCGATATCCTCCCCCTTTCATTTCATTGGGCTCACAAGAAAACAACCCCACCACCAAAAATAAAGCCAATCCTTTTTACTTATTTTATATATTTTTTCAAAAGAAGAGAAGGGATCCGCGATAATTCAAAGAACTTAAATCATCAAAGTGCAAATCATCGCACCCCCCCTTTTCCTCTTTTCCTTTTCTAATCATATATTCTCCATCCATCATTCCATCTCTCCTCACGTGTGAGATTCACACACACACACACACCCAACTCTCTCTTTCCCTCTCTCTCTGCTTTCTCTTTCTATATATCTCTATCTCTGCTTTCAATTAAAATGAGTTTTCCTTTTTCATAGGGATTGCTTGCTTTCTTCCCATCTTCCTCAATTCCCTGTTGTGGAAGCAGCAACTGTTGTTTGTTCCACATGATTGCTTCTTCTTCCTCTGCTTCCTCTGCTTCTGCTTCTTCTTCTTCTTCTTCTTCTTCTTCTTCTACCTGTGATGTTTGGTTAAGGAGCTCAATCTCTAACTACCAGTTGGTAGACCTAAACCCTCTCTTAAACCTCCACCCTTTCTCTCTCTCTCATCCTCAGGCATGGAAGGTCTGGCTTGCAGCCTGCAATATCCACCATATAACCATTCTTCTTTTATTATTAATTTTTGTTTCTCTCTCTTCTATTTACTCATTTTCTATTTATTTTTTTATTATTTAATTTCTTTCCACCCCGCACCACTTGGGTGCCCAAATCACTACACTCGTCCTTTTATTCTAACTAATAACTAATTTTGTGTTTTTTCACCCAAACTCCTGTACTCCTCCATATTTATATCTTTCCCCTTACTTTTCCTTAATTCTATACCCACCCCACTTCACCATTCAACAACACATATTATAGACAATTTTGCAAGAAAAAAATTCATTTTATTTTATTTTATTTATTTATTTATTTATTTTAGATGCATAATATTTGACTTTGAAGCTAGCTAGCTATACGCATAACCACCATTCTTCCCCAACTTATTGCATGGTTAGGTGTTGAAAGCAAGCGATTAAATATGGTGAGAATGGAGAATTATAAAGATAAGGGAGTTGTTGAAGAAGAAAAATTAAATAGGTGTAAATTAAGAAGGGAAATCTTGCTCTTGCATTTCTTAAAGTACAACCATAAATTGACTTGCAAGTTAAACATGCACCTTAATTTCAAAGAGCCCAATTAATAGTAGAGGGTGAAGCATGTGAATCAAGGGATCAATGATTATTTAGAACTCATAAACTCTGTTTAATTAGCGAATATATAATTACAAACTTTAAAATTCAAAACATACATCCTCAATCATTATGAAAAATTTTAATGATGTTCATGCAATATTTAGGGTTAGCACCCACATAAAGTTTTACATTAATAGAGTATTTGGCTCCCATGATTTTGAATGTTCTCGAACTAAATTGTATTTTTAAGAATCTTATTTTGCAAATAGAATTTTGGGTCATTGAAATATTCTATTTGGTTTTGCTATATAATTGATAAAAAATATTTCATTATATTATAGTTTATTATTATAAATATCATAACTATATATGTGCAATAACGTTATTTTCTAGGGGAATTATTATCCCACCAAACTAAACATTGGAGACATTTTAGTCCCACAAATTTAATTCAAATAAAATATTCCCAAGGTTGAGTAGGAAATGAGTTCTGAGTTTAACTATTATGTGGAAATCTTTTAGCTTTAGGGAATGTAAATCATCATATTACTTTTTGAGTTCTTGATATCCCATTTTTGAAAATTTCAAAAGATATCGAAAATCAAATAGTCATTACGAGTGTATAAAGAAACATTAAATTCTTCACCAACAAAGAACATGTGAAGAAACATGGGAGGGAGGGAGAGCCATTAGGAGCTGAGGATATTTAGGGTTAAAAAAATTCAAGTTTAAATATTTTAGGTTGAAAATTTCACTCTTACATTGCTTTTTATAAGTCGTAAAGGGTTTTTGTAAATGGTGATTACGAAGAAATTTTATGATATTTCTAGATCTAACGTAAGTCATGGTAGAAGAAAATAGGGTGCAAGTTTTTTTATGCATTGCATTTTCAGTCCCATCTTATTAATCATGTCTCATATGGAGTAAATCAACATGAAGTCATATATATGTAAAGAGATAATTTATTTTCATCAGCAAGAAATATTTTAGAAAAATAAATTTTATTTTAAAATTAATTTTGACTAACTTTTAAAATTACATTTTTAATTATGTATCGATTATAGTGTGATAAATTTTAATAAAAAGTATTTATAAGAATCTAATTTTACATTTTCACTTTAAACCCCATTTCAAACTTAGAAAATATTAAATTAAAGAAAATAAAATTTTGAAAAAATTTATTTTTCATATTTAGTTATCAAACAAAGTAAAAAAGAAAATAAATATATAACTAATCGATAAACAAGATTTTGATTTATGCATCAATATTATTTTATTAAAATTTTGATTATATTAATTAGAAAAAATTCTAGTGAATTCACTTTTTTATATTTAATCATCAAATAAAGTAAGAAAATAAAAAGAAAATAAATATATAGTTGATCAATGAACAAAATTTTGATCTACACATCACTAACATTTGATTTCTAAATTTTTAATTACATTAATTAGAACAAAAATTTATTTTTGATAACATTTTATATTGGAAAAAATAGAATAAGACAAATTTCCTTCTTATGCTTGTTTTTTTTCCTTTATCAAACAAAATCTTTAATTTAAGAATAGCATAAACATTAAAACAAAATAAACTATAAACAAATAAGTGAATAAATAATATAACAAATAGCCTTTTGCAACTTACACCATAATATTGTTGCAATGTCCTGGAGAAGGGTCCCAGGATAGCGAGGTAATAATCGTATTGAAAATTTGATGGAGTTGTCACTAACTGATTATTTACTTAGATGCGATTAGAACACTTGATTACTACTTATTTGATTGGTTATTAAACTAAACCTAGGCCAAGGAACTAGTAGTGTCGATCTGCTTTTACCGAAATCATGATCGGGAGTTCAATTATGCGAGGAGAAGGTATTAGCACCCCCTACACACCCGTTTGACGAATGGTACCTAATTAATTATGAATTATCTCTAAATTAAATTTAATAACCTTTAATTAACTCCTTTTAAAATCAACAAATAAACAAACAAACAAATAAATAAACAAAATTAACAGGAGGTAAAAACCTCAGTGTGATTTAGGAATGTCTAATAAGACCTTCAAATAAGAGGATCTTGTTAGATAAACCCTCCTTAGAGTTAATACAAGTGAGATCTAAAATATCTCATTACTTTTTTTCAAGTCACAAGGACAAACACAGGCAAAAATTGGGGAAAACTGTCAAATAATAAGCAAAAAAATCTTTAAAAACATCCTCAAATTTTTCAAAATGATTGTAGAAATTTTATAAATTTTTTCAACATTTTTATAAAATTTTCTGGGATTTTTAAAGACTTTTTCTCATTTTTTTTTGGCTTGAAACAACCAAAAAGTATTTTTTTTCCTATTTTTCTGACTTTAAAAATATTTTTACTAATTTTTCCCAATTTTCATGATTTTTTTTTAACTTTTTTCCTATTTTTTAGAATTTTTTATATTTTTTCAATTAGAAAACTAATTAAAATTAAATTAACAAAATAAATAAATAAAATGATTCAAGAAACAGACCGATTCGGCCAATTTGGGCCAAGTCAACCAATTCAAGAAATAGGGCCCACGTGTCAACATAGAGTGGTGGCACGTGGCAATTTTATTTTTTCCAATTTATTATAGTAAGATGCCGTTAGCATGATGTCACTTTGCCACATGGCATCACCCAGTTCCTTTCCTCTTTTTTTTCTTTTTTTTTTTTACCATAGCAGGATGACATCAGCATAACATCATGTCACCCTACCACGTGGCAGCTTCTAAATGGCCATTGGTAGGCTCGCCAAGGCTTGGATCTTTAACTACCAAAGATAATACTTATAAACTTAATTATCCCAAGTTCAGTAAAATAATGAGTAAGTTAGGTGTCGATCCTCAGGGACTCAACTGCAATTGTTTACCACTTCTAGCTTAATTTACTACAACTTTGTGTAAAAAGGGAAAAAAATGAGAGATTTTAAAAGTGTTTTTATAATAACTACGAAAGCATGTAAATCTATAGCAACACTACTCCTAGAAAGTAGGTCTCAGATTATAAATCAAGCCTAAACTATCATGCGCGCTAGTTATATCCGGTTAGCTATCTGCACTAGGCTAACGGTTAAGTGAACCATTCGATGGCATAGTGTAACGCCCTGAACTCGAGAGTGGGCCTGGGGTGTTATTTGTGAATAAAATAAACTCTAATACCATAATACCTCCACCCGCCCTAATAAGGAAAAATCGGGTGGTCCTGTCATAACTGAAAGTAAAACTATACAGCGGAAGAAAACACCTCAATTATATTACTAGAATTCTAACAGTCCCCAAATATACATATAAACTTCTTGTTAATATATTGCAACTCCAAAATATCAAAACATAATGGCTGGTGTCTCACCAGCTCTAACTACTATTATCAACCGTCTAGTCCCAGCCCTGAGGAAGCTAGGCACGGTTCCCTGTAGGACTTGAAAAATGAGATGGATAATGGGGTGAGACACTTCTCAGTAAGGCAGATTAGACTATCATTAGTGTGTGGCTAACATGAGTTTTCCTGTGAATATAAAACTTCCATTATTTAATTGTATTTGAAATGACATTTTAAAACTGTACTGATCTATAATATTGAAAATACATATTTTCTAAATATTGTACTATCGGCTTAGTATCGTCAATTAATAGTAAATTTGCCTATATATGCATAAAAGAAATCACCATGTACTGTTGAAGTAGCATCGTCATGCTTTCCCATCGACATGCTTCCCCCCATGACGGGTTGTACGACCCTAAGGCTGGACTTAGCATATGGTCGGCCGACCATAGCTAAGTCAGAAAAAGGTAGTAAGTACGATTGTGTCTACCCTATACCTGAAACTGCATCAGGAGGGTCACCCGAAACTACATCGGGAGGGGTCCCTCGAAACTACATCAGGGAGTAGTAGTACTGTACCTAGGCCACAAATTGACTATCCCGCATCATACTTCCATCCCTATGTGATTGCACTCACTGCCAACACATAGCTACGATACTGTGCTTATAACATAACATCTTATATCCTCAGGGTTCTTAAATCATATATGACAATTTACGCAATAAAATTGTAGTCATGAATTCATTTTCATAAAACTGTATAAAACATAAGTTGTCTATAATTCTGTAAAATATTTGTCATATACTTTCTCGGTATAAAATCGGCATATCAAAACTCGACATCTAGTCGTCATATCAAAATTTCAGCTTATAGCTGTCATATCACATCTCGTCTTATAGCCGTCATATCACATCTTGGCATATAGTCGTTATATCAAACCTCGGCATATAGTCGTCATATCATACAATATCATAATTGTATAAACATTCTGTTCATTTATGCCATTTTAAACCATTCTCATGCCACACAATTTTCATCTGATAACTCATAAATATACATAACTGTCTAGGAAACATATAAGTTACTAAAAATAGATGTATGAGCATCTCTAGGGTTTAATTTAATTCAAACTATACATTTTACTGAAAATAGGAGATGGTCAACCCATTCACGCTAGTTTTTCCCAAAAAAGTATAAAAGTCAAAACAACCACTTTCATATACCCGATTTGTTCAGAAAATCATATATATCGTTTTTGTAAACATATTTTGCAATCTAATCGGTTTATATTTCAAAAATAACTGACATAATCTAATACCCTTACCTATTCTTGAAAAAACTACCTAAAGCCTTCAAAACCACGAAACCTAGCCGCTCAAATTTGCCGAAGATCGACCGCCTGTGTGTCGGGAAGAGGGAGAGAGGATCAAGGAGTACCTAAAAGTGATCCGAGAGGCTTAGGAGAGAGAGAGAGAGAGAGAGAGAGAGAGAGAGAGAGAGAGAGAGAGAGAGAAAATTAGAGTTATAAAAAAAAAACTATGTTACTTAGCCCTTAAGTAACTTAGCTCGTAGGACAACCATTGACAGTTTTTCTAGACTTTACAAAACCGTCGATGGTTTGACACTTAAACTACTCTCTATAGTTGTAACCGTCGATGGTTTTTCTTAGACTCCCTGAAACCGTTAACGTTTTCGTCCTATGCCAAACCAATTTTCCTATTTTCTTCACCTTTCTATTTTCTTTTATTTTCTTGGTTCAGGTTACTACATTCTCCCCTCACTTAAAATTTCATCCTCAAAATTTGCTAACTGACTTTTATCTCATCCACTGGATTATCACTGATTTGCTGATCCGACTCTAAGAAGAGCCTGTAGCCACCCTCATAGCAGCCCCATCCCAAGTTTATTAATTACCCTCGCTTATGGCGGAAGAATACCGTGGTCACACACAATGTAACGACCTGCTTAATTAACTGATGTGTGTTTTATATACATATATATATATATATATATATATATATATATATATATACTGTAACAATTAACATACTCTGATACCACATCATTAACCTAAGCAGCGAGAAGCAGAAACTGAATAAACATAACCATAAACCATTATATACAATACAAAACCAATACCAGAGTACTACCGTGTTCCCCAAAATATACACATATATCTGAATTCCCTAAAATACCCTCAACTAGCTTGGGTAGTACAAAAATCCTCCCAAAACATACTCACTTTGCTGACAGGGCACTAAAGACGCCCCTCTATTTGCGAGCCTAATCTGCTCGCCTACCTGGATCACCTGAAAAATGTTTCAACACTGGGATGAGCTATTACTAGTGTGTGGCAAATGAGCTATTATATATCATGAAATCTGTTTTCATATATACATGAATAACCGAATGCAAAAGTACAGTGCAAATAATAAAATACACCACCGAGGAATAAATCACTGAACTCCGTTAGTCGGCCTACCCACTTCAACCCATATCTGGATGGGGAGTCTAATCTCTTCAAGGGCCTAGGTGGTCGACTTTACCACGTATTATCTAAATAGGTGGTTACACTCATAAAGTAACATAGTATCTGTAGCAACGGTACCGTGCTCTGTAGCTGCAAGTCCAACAGGGTCTGATATCATATAATACTTTTCTATACATATCTATCTGATTTACCATGATTATGAAGTATTCATAATAACCATGATGCTGCATAACTGTACTGTAATCCATATGTCGTAATACTGAAAGCTGAATAATCATAACACTGAAACTGCATAATTATAATACTGATATTCGTGTAATCATGGTACTGAGATCCGTATAATCATGCTACTAAAATCCATAAAATCATGGTACTGAAATTCGAACAATCATAATACTGAAATTCGTAAAATCATGAAATTGGCATTCGTAAAACATATACCTGTACCATATTCATATTCACAAGCCACACCATACATAAATACATAATTTTCATAATTAAATAAATTGTATAGTATTTTAAGAAATACCCAGCATAGCATATGTCCCTTACCTGACTACTGGAAAGCCCCTATGGAATACTAGCCTAACTCCCGCAGGGCTTCCTACAAAACACCCTCAAAACAATATATGAAAGAATATAATATCAGTATTTCTCCGCCTACATTATTTTCTATAACTACCATAAGGCCAAAAGGGGACTAAGAGGCCTTACCCTGAATTTGGAATGAATTTCAACTCTATTTTCCCGATGATCCGCTCCGACAGATTTGCAAAGAACTCCGCCAGGAACGTCGTGGTACCTTCGGATCGTCAATCCGGCGACTGGTGGGGCCGAAATCGAAGCGAGAAGGGAGAGGGAGACGTAGAGAGAGAGAGAGAGAGAGAGAGGAGAGAGAGAGCGGCGCGAGAAATGACAAAATATCCCGGTTTCCCTCTTCAAACTCTAAGCATCACAGTTTTCTACCATCTTGAATAACCACATTTCGGTTTGAAGAGATTAGTTCTTCCCAACTTTTCTATTGATTGTCTCATTACTCAAAAATGTTGCCAAATCACCCAACTCCTCAAGCTGCTGAGAGCAGCACTAGATTGCCAATCCAAAGAAGGAAACCTAGCAAGGCACAGTTGGAGATTTTAGAGAAGGCCTTCCGCAGTAATCAAGGGGAACTCCCTTCTGTGGAGCGAACTATCTTACTTGCAGCATAACTTCGAAGGTATGGTCCAATCGAGCCGAGGAATGTGCGCTTTTGGTTTGAGAACCGTAGGCATAGGCGGGAATCAGTTGGAGAAGCCACTATCTCAACTACTGCCCCATTAATTCTCCATATTACCTCCTCCGCCACTACTGACCCGAGCAATGCCCCTGCCATTTTTCCAACCCTCTTCCCTATCGAGAATATTCTGACTATGAAACTTACAACTAATATCACACCAACGAGCCATATCCCTTACAATGGCAATATCGCAGTCACCACACTAAGGGTTTCGGATAATGCTGGCCTACTCCACCATTGCAAGGAAATCCGATGCGCATTGAGACTCATATACGGGCCACCAATAACTTGGGAAGAGGGCAGCTCTTCCTCCCTCACCGAACAAACGGGCGTTCTCTCCCTTTTTCCGACCCAAGCCGGCGACATTACAAGAGGTCAACTCTACCAAGAAAAAACCTCGACGGTTAGCAGTGACACCGCTAGTACTTCAATAGATGTTGACATTGATCTAAGGCTCTAAAGGCTAGATTTCGTTTCATTTTTATACATATATTTTTAATTTATTGGACATGTATAATATATACATAGATATAATTATCCTTTTCCACATCTTCTGAATTTCTTTTCCATTTCAACCTCTATTAGACCGACAATTCACACTTCAATTCCCAAAATAAAATACTTCGCCAAATTGACCCTCAATCTATTCTAAGACTTAGTCAAATCGTTAATCAATGTACTCTTTTAAATAGCGCAACCAAGTATACAGTACTCATTTTAAATTAGCAAATTTCGAGGACGAAATTTTTATAAGGAGGGGAGATTGTGATGACCCAAAAATATATACATGATTAAAGTACAATAATAATAAAATAATAAAAATGGTCATTAAGTTAATATCAATACAGAAGTGTTTTTCTGTAGGATCCTTGATTCCATGTTTGATGCCTAAGAAAGACCTTGTCTTGGTGAGTGCTCAGAGACCATTGCGGCTCAGTCGCTCCCTGGAGGTCGGCCTGATCAAAATGGAATTTCATAAGATAAAACAGAATAGACACTCTTTATATATGTAAATAAATATATAAAATAATGTTTTGACTGACATAATTTGTAGAAATATATGATAAAATAATAATAATATAAGTATCCTATGCGGGGCCCACAAGACTGTGTGGGGCCCACATGAGTCCCGAAGCCGTTTGGAGGTTTACACGAGTCTTGAAGTTATGTAGGGCTCATAAAATCGTATGAGGATTATTGGAGTTACGTAGGATCCATTCGGGTCTCGAAGTTGTGTGGGGCCTACAAGATCATGTGGGGCCCACATGAGTTTTCAAAATTCAAATTTAATTCTTGTTCAAAAATAAATAATAAAATAAATAAATACTAAAAATAGTTTAAAAGTAATAACAATGATAATAATAATGATAATAATGATTAAGAAAAATAATAAAATAATTAATTAACTAATTGATTAATTAATTAGGTAAGTGATTAATTAAAAATTTATTTAATGGGAATGGTGGCAAGCACTCCCACATGGCCTCCATCCCTATCCCATACTCAACCCACACCTTGCCCATCCCTTGCCCATTCTTTAATTTTTAAAAATTATAATTTCACCCATCTCCCCACACTTTTATAATTTTCATTTCTTTTCCAAAATTTTCCTATAAATAGGGAGCTCTCAACCTTCATTTTTCACAACAATTTTTCAAGAAAGAGAAGGATTAGTGAGTGAAAGAATTTGTGGTGGAGAGAGAATTTTTGAATAAGTTCTCAATCACCCACTCTTTTCGATCTCATTTCTTAGAGATAGTTACAGTGTTTGTAAGAAAGAAGGTAAGTAAATTTTGATTATGTTAGTTTTTTTTTATTTAAAATTTATACTCGAGTTTATTTTATACGTAAATTTCAATTATGTTAATTAGTTTCACAAAATTTTCATGAGTTTATTTTTACGCATATTTAATTATACCAGTTCTATCTTTAATATACTTGCATCTATTTTTGGGTTAAGAAATGTTCTAATCCCCTCGGATAAATTTTCAGCATTTCTTTCTATTCAAAAATAAAATTATATATATTTTTAACACAAAAATTGTGTGGCATGAGTTTATTTCTACGTTACATTTTTTAAAAAATATGAGTAAAGATGAGATTTTCACGATATTATTTTAAATTACCTAAATTATAATAAGATGATTTTAAAACCCATTATGGTAACGAAAGTTCAAAGTTACAGATGTTTGGTACCGCAGCTTAAAGTTTAAACGGATCAGAGTGCACCCACACTGTTTACAAAGTGGTTATTTATGTTAGTGGATTTCTCTTTAGTGCACACCTGGTTCCGGATCAGGACTTAATAAGGAAAATCTCACCTAAAGTTTACGTACGTTGATTTAGTTTGGTCGGCCAACCAGCTAAGTCCAGTCTTCGGACCGCACAATCCGGTCATGGAGGTAAATATGACTTACGGCAAATAGGCCTAAGGGTGGTTTTTATAGTATATGTTTATACATATTTAATTACGTGTACAAAGTTACTGATGATTTGAAAGAAAAGTGTAAGTTTACATGAAAATGATCATTCTGGTACTTAAATGACGATCTAAGGAAAACGTATAAGGAAAAATATATGTATGTTTATCATTAAATATTTTTACAGTTTTAAAGTTAAAAGTTTAATTTAACAGTAATAGTATATGATTATAAAATTTTACTGTTGTAATTGATGGTAAAAGTTTTATGTAGTAAATTTTAAATTTATATTTATTCTAAAAGCAATTTTGAAGTTATAGTATTAAATATTGTTTTACGGATTTTTTTAAAAGCTCAAATTGGCCACACACTAATAATAATCTTATTTACTTATTGAGCATCGTCTCACTCCAATCATATTTTTATTTTAGATGACTCTGAAGAGCATGTCGGAAATCAGGCTTAGCAAGCACGCGGGTGGGGATAGAAAAATAAAGATTGATTAGAAATATTAGTATGATGCCAGATATTTATGTTGTGAAATTTTTCTTTTTTTGAAATAAATGATTGTAATATGGATAATTAGCGCTCTGATTTAATAAAATTGAGTTTATTTGCTTCCGCTGTAAATCAATAGTAAAAAGTTAATATCCCAGGCCCCTCGGGGTTGGGGTGTTACACGGAAACCTCTCTTGGTATTTTCTCGTCGACGAAGCTAGGCAATTTCTTGAAATTTCTGTTATCCCCCAAAATGCAATGTCGTCGACGAACGAAGTCTACGGCCTCCTTCTGTTTCTGTTTCTATTTCTCTCCCTCTTATTATTTAAAATGATATTATTCTTCAGGTCATTACATTCTCCCCTCCTTATAAAATTTCATTCTCAAAATTTACTATCTGAATCTCTATCTATACTTCTATCTTTCTGTAAAGAAAAGGGTCTACTTATTTTATTACCTGCCCTCACTTATGGCGGAGGAATACCGTGGTTACATAAGTAGTTCTGGGAGATTACAACCATTAAAGAAAATTTCTCTCAAAACAAAATATTACCTACCCTGTACTCTACATTACAATTACACTGGACTTAACAAAATAAAATTTACCATCTAAGCATATACATCATTGCTATGATCCACTAAACAAGTGGGGATATTTCTGTCTAATCTCGCTTTCAAGTTCCCATGAGGCCTCTTCAATCGCGTGGTTTCTCCATAGAACTTTTACTAGTGGTATCTTTTTGTTGCGCAATTCTTGTCCTTTCCTATCTAGGATCTGGACTGCAACTTCTTCATATGCTAAAGCCTCACTGACTTCTAATTCTGCGTGACTGATGATATGGGAAGGATCTGGGACGTATTTCCTCAACATAGAAACATGAAATACGTCATGAACTCGAAATAAAGATGGCTGTTAATCTAGCCGATAAGCCACTGACTCATTCTTCTCAAGTATCTCAAAAGGGCCAATAAACCTAGGGCTCAACTTACCCTTCTTCCCAAATCTCAAAATCCCCTTCAGTGGAGTTATCCTCAGAAAAACATGATCACCTACCCTAAATTCCAGTTCCTGTCGGCGAGTATCTGCATAACTTTTCTGCTGACTCTGTGCTGCACTGATCCTATCACGAATAAGTCAAACTTTATCACATGCTTGCTAAATTATCTCTGGACCCAAAACTCGTCTCTCGCCTACTTCATCCCAGAAAAGAGGAGATCTACATCTCCTACCATATAATGCCTCGTAGGATGTCATGCCAATGCTAGCCTGATAATTGTTATTATAAGCAAATTTAACTAGTGGTAAAAACTGAATCCAGCTACCTCCAAAGTCTAGCACATAAGCACAAAGCATATCTTCCAATACCTGGATGGTTCTCTCAGTCTGACCATTGGTCTGAGGGTGAAAAGCTGTGCTGAATGCTAGCTGAGTCCCTAGTGCCTCCTGCAAACTCCTCTAGAATCGTGATGTAAAACGTGGATCACGGTCCGAGACTATGGATACTGGCACTCCATGGGATCGAATAATCTCCTGTATGTAAATCTCTGCTAACCTGTTCATAGGGTAGCTGATCTTAATAGGTATAAAATGTGTTGTCTTCGTTAATCTATCAACTATCACCCATATGGCATTCTAACCATGCAACGCTGGCAGCAGCCCAGTAACAAAGTCCATGGATATGTGGTCCCACATCCACTCGGGAATGAAAAGTGGCTGCAACTGACCAGCCGACCTCTGGTGCTCAGCCTTAACCTACTGGCACATCGAACACTGCTGCACAAACTCTGCCATCTCTCTCTTCATACCACTCCACCAGAATGAATCCCGCAAATCCCTATACATTTTCGTACTACCAGTATGAATAGTGTATAGAGACTTGTGTGCCTCCTCTAGAATCGTCCTCTTGATGCTATCATCTGCAAGCACACACAATCTAGTGCGAAATCTCAGAGCCCCATCATCAGAAATACTGAACTCCTCCCCCTGACCATCCTAAACTCTGGCTATCACCTCCACTAACTCTGGATCATCTCTCTAAGCAACTTTAATCTTCTCATATAACATGGGTTGTACAACCAAACTGGCTATAAATGCTTGAGGATCATCCTCCACTAACTCTACACCAAGTCTCTCTAAGTCTATCTAAATCGGATGCTGAACTATCACTGCTAACTATGTCGTGTCTCTTGATTTACGGCTCAAAGCATCAGCCACCACATTTGCTTTACCTGGGTGGTAACTGATGGTACAGTCGTAATCCTTGATAAGTTCCAACCACCTCCTATGCCGCATATTCAACTCTTTCTGTGTGAAAATGTATTTCAGGATTTTATGATTAGAGAATATCTCACACCTCTCACCGTAAAGATAATGCCTCCAGATCTTCAGTGCATGTACAACCGCAGCCAACTCCAGATCGTGAGTAGGGTAGTTCTTCTCATATTCTTTCAACTGCCTGGATGCATATGCCACCACCCTACCATGCTGCATCAGCACACAACCGAGCCCTTTCAAGGACGCGTCACTGTAGATAACATAGCCATCGCCTCCCGATGGAATCATAAGAACTGGTGCAGTAACGAGCAGCTGCTTTAATTCCTGGAAGCTCTGCTCACACTCTTCATCCCACAAAAATCTGGAATTTTTCCTAGTCAACCGTGTGAGAGGACCTGACAAGACTGAAAACCCCTCAATAAAACGACGGTAATAACCTGCCAGTCCTAAGAACCTCCTAACTTCCTGCACATTTCTCAGCCTAGCCCAATCTACCACTGCATCAATCTTGTTGGGATCCACTAAAATACCATCCCCTGAGATCACATGGCCTAAAAATGCCACCCTCTTTAGCCAGAACTCACACTTGCTAAACTTAGCATAAAGCTTCTCCTCCCTGAGAGTCTGCAATACCTGCCTCAAATGTACCTCGTGCTCCTCGAAACTCCTCGAGTACACCAGTATATCATCAATGAAAACTATTACAAACTGATCTAGATACTGGTGAAAAACTCTGTTCATCAAGTCCATGAACATGGCCGGGGCATTCGTCAGACCAAAAGGCATAACGATAAATTTATAGTGCCCGTACCTGGTCCTGAAGGCTATCTTCGTGACTTCCTCCGCTTTTACTCTCACCTGATGAAACCCAGATCTGAGGTCGATTTTGGAATATACACGTGTACCTTAGAGCTGATCAAATAAATCGTCTATACGGGGTAGAGGATATTTATTCTTGATAGTAACTTTTTTTATCTCCTTGTAATCAATGCACATCCTCAGGGACCCGTATTTCTTCTTTACGAACAACACTAGAGCTCCCCATGGCGATACACTGGGTCGTATGAATCTCTTGTTCAATAAATCCTGCAACTGCTCCTTTAATTCTCTCAATTCTGCTGGAGCCATACAATACGAGACCTTAGAGATCGGCGCAGTCCCTAGAGGTAAATCTATAGGAAAATCTACCTCGCGCACAGGAGGCAACCCTGATAGCTCCTTTAGAAAAACATCTAGGAATTCTCGTACCACTAGGGTGCTGTCAATCTTTGATTCATTGTCAGATGCTTCTTTCACAAATGCTATAAACCCCTGACCTTCGCTCAAAAGTAATCTTCCTACCTGCACGACGGATACTAGCTGTGTTGGAGCACTTACCCGTGAACCAACGAATCTAAATTCCTGCTCTCTAGGAGGTCTAAAAATTACTTCTTTCTGAAAACAATCAATGTTGGCATGATTCGCAGCAAACCAATCCATACCAAGTATTATATCGAACCTGCACATATCAAACACAACAAGATTTGCTGGTAATACTTTTCCCATAATTTCTATCGAATAACCTTTAAGTACCCTCTGACATCTGATCACTGACCCTGATGGTGTAGCTACCGACAGTGCTATATCTAATGATTGGGTCTCACTCTCAGATAATTTAACATAAGATGCAGAAATAAAAGAATGAGTAGCACTCGAGTCAAAAAGAACAATAACTGGGTATGATAGAACAGTAAATGTACCTGTCACCACATCAGTAGCAACCTCTGCATCTCCCGGCGTCAGAGCATATACCCGCGCTGGGGCCACATTCCTCTGCTGGCCACCCCAAGGCGCTTGATATCCTCCTCTAGCTGCCTAATGTCCTCCCTGATAAGGCCTGGGAGCTGAGACCTAGTCCTGCTGACCTGGGCACTCACGCATCATGTGACCGGGTCTCCCGCAACGATAACACACTCCCTTGCCTACCCGACACTCTCCTAAATGATGTCTCCAGCATGTCTGACACACCGGATAAGTCTGTGCACCCTAGTTCCCACGAGGTCTTGCCATCTGCCTCTGGTCACCCCTATCGCGACCACCTATCCATGAACCCCTACTGGAGCTAGCCTGAAAACCCTGAGGCGCAGGCCTCTTCCTCTGACTCTGAGCTACTACACCCCTCTGAATGCCACTCTCAATAATTCCAGCTCTGTCTACAACTTCTTTAAATGTCTGAGCCCTGAAACCAATCACCTGCTCAAATAGATTCTGCCTCAACCCTTCTTCAAACTTCCTCGCCTTCTTCTCTTCATCAGGTGCTAGATGTGGAGCAAAACATGACAACTCGACAAACCAAGCCGTGTACTGGGATACAATCATCTACCCATGTACCAAATGCAGGAACTCTGCTGCCTTCGCATTCCGAATGATAGTAGGGAAATACCGCTTGAAGAACATATCCTTAAATCGATCCCACGTCACTGGAACTGGAACCGGACTCTGCTTCTCTATTAGACGCGCTACTCTCCACCAGCACTTAGCCTCCCCTATCAGTTTAAAAGTAGCAAATGCTACCTTTTGCTCATCCGTACATGGAAGCACTGCCAACATCTCCTCGATATCCTGGACCCAATTCTCAGCTACAGTCGAATCATCTCCTCCAACAAAGGATGGGGGCTTCATGCGTGTAAACTGCTCAATCGAACAGCCACACTCTCTAGAACTCCTGGCCATCTCAGCCATCACCTGCTGAGTCACACTGCGCAGCACAGCATCAGTATCTCCTCCACCTATGTTGGAAGGTCCTAGCCTGTCTTCCCCAGCATTCGTGCTACTGCTTCCTGGGTCCATCCTGAAAATAAGAAACACACTTAAACACTTTATCTCCTATACGAACCTATCCTGTACCAACACACAATTAATTACCTTCCCTAACTTTAACTAATATCCAGTTCTGTCACCTAGACACACGACTCGACAATAGTTTACTATGGTTTTCCTGAAATCGTCACCCCAGGAAAAACACAGAAACCAATAAGGAAATCCTGTACCCAGACACAGAACAAACCTCGAATCTTTTTCCTATACTCTGGTATTGCTTCTGCCGTACTCTAAAGTCTACAGAACCTAGAAAACCTAGGCTCAGATACCAAACTGTAATGACCTGCTTAATTAACTGATGTGTGTGTTTTTTTTTTTTATATATATATACTGTAACAATTAACATACTCTGATACCACATCATTAACCTAAGCAGCGAGAAGCAAAAACTGAATAAGCATAACCATAAACCATTATATACAATACAAAACCAATACCAGAGTACTACCGTGTTCCCCAAAATATACACATATATCTGAATTCCCCAAAATACCCTCAACTAGCTAGGGTAATACAAAAATCCTACCAAAACATACTCACTTTGCTGACAGGGCACTATATATGCCCCTCTATTTGTGAGCCTAATCTGCTCGCCTATCTGGATCACCTGAAAAATGTTTCAACACTGGGATGAGCCAACGCTCAGTAAGAAGAAATATGCTATTACTAGTGTGTGGCAAATGAGCTACTATATATCATGAAATCTGTTTTCATATAAACATGAATAACTGAATGCAAAAGTACAGTGTAAATAATAAAATACACCACCCCTTTCCATGTTGCTTAACATAGCAGTATTATATGTTATAATTCAAAATACTTCTAGTGTACATAAGTAGAGTCCCTGTTTCTGCAAATCCGTACGTATGTAATAGTAACTGAAAATGTTCCCTGTGGCTATCTATGTCATGACATGCCCCCTTATGATAAGGTTGTGTGGCTCGTAGGCTGGATTTACCCTAGCTGGACAACCAGGAATAAATCACTGAACTCCGTCAGTCGACCTGCCCACCTCAACCCATATCTGGATAAGGAGTCTAATCTCTTCAAGGGCCTAGGTGGTCGACTTTACCACGTATTATCTAAATAGGTGGTTACACTCATAAAGTAACATAGTATCTGTAGCAACGGTACCGTGCTCTGTAGCTGCAAGTCCAACAGGGTCTGATATCATATAATACTTTTCTATACATATCTATCTGATTTACCATGATTATGAAGTATTCGTAATATCCATGATGCTGCATAACTGTACTGTAATTCATATGTCGTAATACTGAAAGCTGAATAATCATAACATTGAAACTGCATAATTATAATACTGATATTCGTGTAATCATGGTATTGAGATCCGTATAATCATGCTACTAAAATCCATAAAATCATGGTATTGAAATTCGCATAATCATAATACTGAAATTCGTAAAATCATGAAACTAGCATTCGTAAAACATATACCTGTACCATATTCATATCACAAGCCACACCATACATAAATACATAATTTTCATAATTAAATAAGTTGTATAGTATTTTAAGAAATACCCAGCATAGCATATGTCCCTTAACTGACTACTAGAAAGCCCTTATGGAATACTAGCCTAACTCCCACAGGGCTTCCTACAAAATACCCTGAAAACAATATATGCCAGAATATAATATCAGTATTTCTCCACCTATATTATTTTCTATAACTACCATGAGGCCAAAAGGGGACTAAAAGGCCTTACCCTGAATTTGGGATGAATTTCAACTCTATTTTCCCGACGATCCACTCCGACAGATTTGCAGAGAACTCCGCCAAGATCATCGTGGTACCTTCGGATAGTCGATCCGGCGACTGGTGGGGCCGGAATCGAAGAGAGAAGGGAGAGGGAGACGTAGAGAGAGAGAGAGAGAGAGAGAGAGAGGAGAGAGAGAGTGGCGCGAGAAATGACAAAATATCCCAGTTTCCCTCCTTTTATACTGCCAAATTCGTCGATGAGACACATCACCTCGTTGACGAGTCTTTCATAAAATTCATCGACGAGGCCCTGTGTTCATCGACGAAATTCAAAGCAGTCAGAAACCTCTCTCGGTATTTTCTCGTCGACGAAGCCATATATTCATTGACGAAATTCTTTATAACTTCATCGATGAAACCCTATGTTCGTCGATGAAGCTAGGCAATTTGTTGAAATTTCTGTTATCCCCCAAAATGCAATGTCGTCGACGAAGTCTATGGCCTCCTTCTGTTTCTGTTTCTATTTCTCTCCCTCTTATTATTTAAAATGATATTATTCTTCGAGTTATTACACATAATGTCTCGGGAGATCACAATATCCATACAAAACTCTCCCATAGACCATCCATATACAAAAACTGTAAACAACCTAATAAAACTAAACAAACCTATTCTAAACAACTTATCTACAAAACTAAACACTTACCTGTGATGTCATATTGACCTATCTAGCGCTAAGCCTCTTTGAAAAGTTGTGGGTACTTACGACGTATTTCTCTCTCCAGTTCTCATGAAACTTCCTTGACTGCATGATTACGCCAAAGTACCTTCGCAAGCGGAATTCTCTTAGTACATAACTTCTGTTCCTTATGGTCTAAAATCTGAACCGGTATTTCATAATATGCTAAAGTGTCCCCGAGCTTCAAAGACTCATAACTGATCACGTGCAAAGAATCTAGGACGTACTTTGTCAGCATGGACATGTGGAACACATCGTGGATCCAAGATGATGCTGGGGGTAATGCTATCTTGTATGGCACTGGACTAACCCTCTCTAGAATCTTGAATAGTCTGTTGTATCTAGGGCTTAGCTTACCCCTCTTTCTGAATCTCATCACTCCTTTCATCTGAGAAATCCTAAAAAATATCACATCTCCTATCTCGAACTCCAGCTCTAGCCGATGTGTATCCGCATAGCTCTTCTGCCGACTCTATGTTGCTTTAATCCTTTCCTTGATGAGTTTGATCTTCTCAGAGGTCTGCTAAACAAGTTTAGTCCCAAAATCTGCCACTCACCAACCTCATCCCAATACAATGAAGATCAGCACCTTCGACCATACAATGCCTCATACCACGTGTTGATTAAGGTGTAGTCCCAAGAGGGGGGGTGAATTGGATATTAAAAAAAATTAAACCACTTAATATTTTTTCACACACTTCTTTTAAGTTCACTAAATGTTTCTAGTTGCTCAATTTTGTGTGAGTGTGGCAATCCTATCTATGCATGCAATATCCTCAATTTAAATACAATGCGGATAATAAAGAGTAAAAGGGAGAGAGATGACAAACGCGATTTTACGAGGTTCAGCTGACTTGGCCTACGTCCTCGCCTTGAGCAACCACTCAAGGATTCACTAATAACCCTACTCCTTAAAGTGGGACGAAGCTTCCCTTACAAACTGCTACTTATAAGAGGTACAACTCCCTCCTTATCCACTGCTCACAAGAGGTATAACTTCCTCCTCACACCCGGTTCACAACCCGAACCGTGTTTACAATGAAATCTGAAAATAACACTCAAAACAATGCTTGTAAACAAAATCTTGTGAGTACAATTCAATTTCCTAGTACATTAACATATGATATAACTTGAAGCTCAAGAATATATGAAAAACGATACAATCGTTTGATGTATGCTATGTGTCAACACACAAATTCGTATTTAATCAAAATAGGTTTTTCAATAAGAAGCCCAATGAACAATATATATATGAATATGTGTTTATCTACTTCTTGAAGTTCAAATCAATCAACCAAGCTAACAAGATTTTCTAAAAACATGATCTTCCCAAAATTCAGTTTTTATATGTGAATACACACTCAAGATCAAAACTTCTTTCAAATGATGAACAAGTAAAGAGATGAGAGGTCCTTGAAAAAATGATAACTTGACAAATCAAACCTTAATACTGGATCAAAGTTTAGTTAGATGAATGAATGCTCTTTTGATTTCAGTAGAGATTTTCCCAAACAAATATGGAAGAAGATTGAAGTGCAGAAAACCGGCTCTAGGGTTCAAATCTTGCAATGAGAAGTATGTATTTCTTCTTGTGTCCATTTGCTTATGTTCTAGGGTTTAGATATTTATAATATATATTATATTACCCTTAGAATTAATCTCAGTCATTGGATCAATAATATACTTCGCATGTCTTTTTAATAAAAAGCTGATTTTTAGGCTTTCCCGCGAGTTCAGGCAACCGAACTCGACTTCAGGCTCCTAAAGTGTCAACTTCAGGCGCCTGAGGTTCCAAGGTCAGGCGACCGAAGAGCCTCGGCCAGGTTCTGTCTTCTTTATTTAATTCTTCAGGCGACTGAACTTAATCTTCAGGCAACCAAAGAAATTCTTCAGGCTACTGATGGTTTGAGTTCAGGCTACCGAACTCACCATTTTCTCAAATTTTCATTTCTAACTAAAAAATCTGCTTGGTTTCTTTTCTTGGGTCTTTCATAAAATATATTTTTCATGATTTTGAAAGCATTTCAAGGTCCATGAGAGTTTCCTAATAATGTGCATGAAATGCATGAGTCTTAAACTATTCTAAGTTATAATGAGCTTCAAAACAAATCATATGCCAATGTAAATACATAAACTCTAAATACCCATTCCCAAGAGTTTCTTGAACTTTGCCGCTTGCATCTTGATTCTCATACTCTTTCTCATACTCTTTAAGTTCCAAGATGCTTTCCATGATTTGTAGGCTTGGCTTGAATGCATCCATAACTTGTGATCTTTCCGTGCATGGTTAATATAGGTCATGTACACAAACTCAATGCACAAATCAAATACCAAGTGATTTGTCATTATCAAAATAAGATTGGACTCGTAGAGTCAACAATCTCTCCCTTTTTGATGATGACAAATGCACGAGCAAAAATATATAATGGGTTACGCCCGACTAAAGACTCCCCCTCAATTAATGCATCAAATATTCAACGAATAACAATATGCTCATGTTCATAATCCAAATAAAATATTAAATATGCTTCCATGTTATTATTTTTGCCTTTCTCCAGATTTTCTCCCCCTTTTGACATCAACAAAAAGGTGTAAACAAATAAAGCATAAGTAGACGCAACCTTATGTTCTTCTGCCCTTAGAGATCTTAAGGTTTTGAATGTGTCAAAATGTTGATACCAAATATTAATAATATGCACTTCCAATTGATTTAGTTGTAAGAAATGTTGCTCCCCCTGAATTATATCATCTAACACGATTCTAAGCAACCTCTCGACTATGCATGAGACCTAATTCACGCCTAATTTGCATAAATTTATCCTCTGAAAGTGGTTTTGTGAATATATCGGCCCATTGTTCATCCGTGCATACAAATTCAAGTCTTACATCCCCTTTTTGTACATGGTCATGAAGAAAGTGATGTCGTATTTCTATGTGCTTAGTTCGTGAATGTAATATGGGATTCTTTGAGATATTTATTGCACTCGTATTATCGCATCTTATGGGAATTGTTTCATAGATTAATCCAAAATCCGTCAGTTGTTGCTTCATATAAAGCGTTTAAGCACAACAACTACCTGTCGTTATGTATTCAACTTCATCTGTGGAAAGAGTGACTGCATTTTGTTTCTTGGAAAACCAAGAGACCAAGGAGTGTCCTAAGAAGTGACAAGTACCACTAGTGCTCTTCCTATCGACTTTACTACCTGCATAATCAGCATCTGAATAACTAAGAATCTCAAATGATGTGTGTTTAGGATACCATAACCCAATGTCCACAGTTCCTATCAAATATCTAAGTATACGTTTAACAGCTAGCAAGTGAGACTCTTTTGGAGCAGACTAAAATCTTGCACACAAACATACGCTAAACATTATATCTAGTCTACTGGCAGTCAGGTATAACAAGCTACCTATCATTCCACGATATAGTTTGACATCTACTAGTATACCTTGTTCATCTTTATCTAATTTCAATGAAGTGCTCATAGGTGTACCTAGTATTTTTCCGTCTTCCATGTTAAACTTTTTGAGTAGGTCTCTAATATACTTTGATTGATTTATGAATATTCCATGATTTTCTTGTTTAATCTAAAGTCCTAGGAAGAAATTTAGTTCACCCATCATGCTCATCTCAAATTCATTTTGCATTGTATGGGCAAATTCATTACACAATTCTTTATCGGTAGCGCCAAAAATGATGTCATCTACATATACTTGCATTAGGAGAATATCATCTTTCTTAGCCTTTATGAATAGGGTTGTATCTATCTTTCCTCTTATAAATCCATTTTCTAATAGAAAACCGCTTAGCCTTTCATACCAAGCTCTAGAAGCTTGCTTTAAACCGTACAAGGCCTTTGTTAGTTTATAAACATGATCTGAATTCTTATGGTTTTCAAATCCAGGGGGGTTGTTCTACATACACTTCCTCATTTATGTAGACATTTAAAAATGTGCTTTTCACGTCCATTTGATATAGCTTGAAATCCTTAAAAGCTGCATATGCTAATAACATTCGTATGGCTTCCATCCTAGCTACAGGGGCAAATGTTTCTTCAAAATCTATACCTTCTTCTTGGTTATATCCCTGAGCTACTAATCTAGCCTTATTTCTCACAACTATTCCATTTTCATCTTTCTTATTCTTATATATCCATTTGGTCCCTATGATTGACTTATCCTCTAGTCTGGGAACTAACGTCTATACTCTATTTCTTTCAAATTGATTTAATTCCTCTTGCATGGATAGCACCCAAGATTCATCCTCTATAGCTTCACTCACATTTTTAAGTTCTTCTTGTGATAAAAATGCACAATGACTCATCATGTTCCTAAGAGAGGAGCGAGTGGATACTCTACGTAATGGGTCACCTATTATTTGATATATGGGATGATTCTTTATGTATTTCCATTCTCTAGGTGGTGCATTTACCTCAGCTGTAGTTTCTTCAATTTCAATGGATGGTTCTCTAAGTTCAATTTTCTTTTCTGAATCATTCTCAATTGATAGTTCTTTTAGTTCCTTGTTTAATTCAGGTTCATCTTCATCAATTCTTTTGGAGAAGGGATGTGTCTCATCGAACACTACATGAATAGATTCTATGACCGTTAATGTTCGTTTATTATATACTCTATAGGCTTTACTATCTAAGGCATACCCTAAGAAGATACCTTCATCAGATTTTACATCGAATTTTCCTAAATGTTCATTGTCTCTAAGCACAAAACACTTACAGCCAAAAACATGAAAATATGATATGTTTGGTCTATGGCCATTCCATAACTCGTAAGGAGTCTTATTAAGTGATGGTCTAATTAGAACTATATTTAGTACATAGCAGGCTGTATTCACAACCTCGGCCTAGAAGTATTTGGGTAATCTATGTTCGTTAAGCATAGTTCTAGCCATTTCTTGTATAGATCTATTCTTTCTTTCAACTACGCCATTTTGTTGTGGTGTTCTAGGAGCTGAAAAGTTATGGCCAATTCCTAATGAGTTGCAATAGTCTTCCATGCCTTGACTTTTAAACTCTCTACCCCTATCACTTCGAATTTTGGTAATTGTGTATCCCTTTTCATTTTGTACTCTCTTGCACAGATTAATAAAATTTTCACATGCTTCATCTTTATAACCTAAAAATCGTACCCATGTGTATCTTGAGAAGTCATCAACTATGACAAAAGCGTATGATTTTCCTCCTAAACTCTGAATTTGGTTTGGTCCAAAATAAGTCTAAGTGCAGCATTTGAAGTGGCCCAGTAGTAGAGATCTCTTTCTTCTTCTTAAAGCTTGTTCTTGCTTGTTTTCCTAGTTGGCCTGGTGATTATTGTTATAAGCAAACTCAACTAACGGTAGATATTGAATCCAACCACCCCCAAAATCCAGTACACATGCCCGTAGCATATCCTTTAGAATCTAAATGGTCCTCTTGGACTATCCACCGGTCTTTGGGTGAAATGCAGTACTGAAGGTGAGTTGAGTCCCCAATGCTTCCTATAAACTCATCCAAAACTTGGAAGTGAAACACGGGTCCCGATCTGAAATGATGGACACTGGCACCCTATGCAACCTGACTATTTCTTGAACATAGAGGTCTACAAGCCTATTCATAGAATAATTGGCTTTAATCGAAACAAAATGGGTAGTCTTCGTCATTCGTTCAACAACTACTCAGATCGTATTTTATCCACAAAGTGCCGATGGTAAACTCATGACAAAGTTTATGGAAATGTGCTCTCACTTCCACTCAGGAACAAGAAGTGGTTGTAATGGTCCTGCTGGCCTCTGGTGCTCAGCCTTCACTTGTTAACATATCAGACAATGTTCTACAAATATGGAAATGTCCCTCTTCATGTTATTCCACCAAAAAGATCCCCGTAGATCCGTATATATTTTTGTGCTCCATGGATGCACTGTAAGGAGAGAGCGCTGCATCTCATCTAGAATGACTTATTTTATCTTGGCATCATTCGGTACACATATCCTAGTGAAGAACCTCAACACCCCTTCGTATGAGACATTGAAATTAGTCCTCAAACCACTCTATACACCATTTACAATCTCTACCAGCTCTGCATCTTTCGTTTAAGCTTCCCCGATCCTTTCTCATAAGGCTGGTTGAACTACTAGGCTAGAAATGAACACCTGGTGATTTCCTTCCACTAACCCCATACCATGCCTTTCCAGGTCCATCCTGATCTGATGCTGAACTACCATTGCTGAGACTAACGCACCCATTGATTTCTGACTCAACACATCAGCTACCATATTAACTTTTCCTAGGTGGTAACTAATGATACAGTCGTAATCCTTTATCAACTCAATCCATCTCCGCTGCATTATGTTCAATTCCTTCTGAGTGAAAAAGTACTTAA
The DNA here is from genome assembly GCF_029873635.1 of Malania oleifera. Lineage (NCBI taxonomy): Eukaryota > Viridiplantae > Streptophyta > Magnoliopsida > Santalales > Ximeniaceae > Malania > Malania oleifera. Next base: position 8,247,089 of record NC_080421.1, on the reverse strand, counting down.
GACTCTTATGATCAGTTAAGATCTTGCATCTTTCACCGTATAGGTAGTGCCTCCATATCTTTAACGCATAAACTATCGCTACCAATTTCATGTCATGCGTGGGATAGTTCTTATCATACTCCTTTAGTTGGCAAGAAGCATACGCGATAACCTTCCCTTGCTGCATAAAGACACACCCGAGTCCTTTCTGAGATGTGTTACCGTAGATCACGAATCCACCCTATCTTGAGGGAATGGTCAAAACTAGGGCAGTGACTAGTCGCTGCTTCAGCTCTTGGAAACTCTACTCGCACTCACCAGTCCACTCGAACTTCATGTTCTTCCTCGTAAGCTGTGTCAGAGTACCTGATAGTCTAGAAAATCCCTTTATGAACCGGCGATAGTATCCTGCTAAACCCAAGAAACTTCTGACCTCATGCACATTCTTTGGTCTCACACAATCAACTACCACCTCTATTTTGCTCGGGCCTACTAAAACACTTTCCCTGGACACTACATGTCCTAGAAATGCAACTTGTTCCAACCAGAATTCGCATTTCTTGAATTTAGCAAGCAACTTCTTTTCTCTAAGTACCCAAAGTACCAACCTCTAATGAGCTGCATGCTCCTCAGGGCTCCTTGAATAAATCAGGATGTCATCAATGAACACAACCACGAACCGATCTAAGTACTTATGGAACACCCTATTCATCAGGTCCATAAATGCCACCGGAGCATTAGTTAATTCAAAAGGCATAACCAGAAATTTGTAATGGCCATACCTAGTGCAGAAAGCTGTCTTTGGTACAATATCTGTTTTAACCCTCACCTGATAATAACTGAATCGCAGATCGATCTTGGAGAAGACCTGTGTGCTCTATAGCTAGTTGAACAGATAGCCAATACGGGGTAATGGATACTTATTCTTCACTGTCACTTTGTTGATCTTTCTGTAGTCGATGCACATCCTCATCGACCCATCTTTTTTCTTTACAAACAACACTGGGGCTCCCTAGGGTGATACGCTCTGTCTGATAAACCCCTTGTCAAGTAGTTCCTATAGCTGCTCCTTCAATTCCTCTAGTTCCTCTAGAGCCATTCTATATGGAGCTTTAGAAATGGGTGTCATCCTTGGAATCAAATCAATGGCAACTCCACCTCGTGATCAAGAGGCAATCCTACTAACTCCTTCGGAAAAACATTCAAAAACTCTTTTACCACAAGGATATCCTCTAGTTTAAGTTCCTCCCTCGATGCTTCTTTCACAAACTCTAGGTAGCCCTAGCATCCTTCCAGAAGTAGCCTACTTGCTTGAATGGCTGAAAGAATTCATGGTGCAGAGCGCACACACGACCTGAAAAATTTAAACTTCTACTTCCCAAGAGGTCAGAACACTACCTCCTTCTTGTGATAATCAATACTCACGTAACTGGATGCTAACTAGTCCATCCCTAAAATGACATCAAAACCATGCATGTAAAAAACAATCAAACTAGCATGAAACATTCTCCCCTAAATATCCATTGGGTAGTCTCTAATCACTTTTCTACACACTGGCACTAACTCTGTCGGTGTGACCACATCTAACTCGACATCTAACAACTGTGTCTCTACCCCGCATAACTTGATGAACCCCTGAGATACGAAAGAGTGCGTCGCTCCTGAGTCAAACAATACAATAGCTCTATTTGAAAGCACATAAATGTTACATGTTACCACATCTCCTGCATTCTCGGCGTCACTAGGAGTCACGGAATACACCCGCGCCTGGGCCTTGCCCCTCCCTCTGGAAGTTCTCACGCAGTGCTTGGTTACCTCCCCGATACTGATGTTGTGAGGGTGCATTGTTCAACGTCGCATGGCAATCTCATGCCTTATGTCTGACCTTATCATACCGGAAGTAGCCATCTAATCCTCCCCTGCACTCCCCCAGATGCTTCTTGCCACATGTAGGGCAAGCAGGGTATGATGAGGTACTCTGAAATGTTCCACCACCCATCTCCCATCGCTGGCCTTTGCCATTACCATACCTCCTCCAAGGACCCTGCCTCTCATCCGTATAAGAACTAGAAGGCATAAACCTCTTCTTCGGGTTCTAAACCCCCATATCTCTCTATAGACTCGTCTCTGCCATGGTGGCCTTATCCACTGGTGTAGAGAAATCTTGCACCTACAACACAACCACCTGCTTTAAGATCTCGTGCCTTAGACCCCTCTCGAACCTCCAAAACTTCCTGGACTCGTCTAGTACCATATAGGGAGCAAAACAAGACAGCTCCATAAACCTAGTACCATACTATTGAATAGTCAGGTGTCCCTGAGTCTGGTTCAGGAAATCTTCCACCTTAGCATTCCTAATGGAGGTTGGAAAATACCGATCAAATCAAATCTCTCTGAAGCGATTCCAAGTCATCACTACCAGTACCACTCTCTGCTCTTCTAGTAGCTTTACCACTTGCCACCATCTCTTGGCCTCTCCAATCAACTTGAACGTAGTGTAGAGCACCTTCTGCTTATCCGTGCATCACAGTACGACCAAGATATTTTCAATTTCTCACACCCAATTCTCCACAATGATCGGGTCAACGCTTCCTGCAAATGTGGGAGGATTCATGTGGGTGAACTGATCGATGGCACACCCCAGCTCAGTGGTGGAACGGTCTTGCCCCCTAGAACTCCGCATTCCTGCAAATGTGGGAGGATTCATGCGGGTGACCTGATTGATGGCACACCCTAGCTCAGTGGTGGAACGGTCCTGCCCCCTAGAACTCTGCATGACCTTGGTCATCAACTGTTGGGCGAAGTCCCAAATTGCCAATGTAGAGTTATTGCCATCCTCATTTGACATCCCTTCGTTACTACTTCCTCCGACGTTCATATTATTATCCTTAGGATCCATCCTAAAGAGATAATCGAGAATATTTTAGAATTTTAATATCCTAACATGTCTGGTGCAATTATATTACTAAAAGACTCACTTTAATAAATTTCAAGTACTGGCCTAAATCATCTCCCCTAAATTATGACATACTCTGCCAATTTCATATTCTCGTTCTAGTTTTCAAGTTCCTGTCCCTCCACTCGGAAACAAAATCGTCGATGGATTGTCATGGTTTTTTGAACCCGTCGACTAATTCAAAAAATCACAAAAGTCCGTCAAGGGATTTCTGCCTTCAGACTTATAAATAAAAACTCAAAATTCATATTTTACCCATTCCTATCCTCATCCTAATTTGAACCTATACTCTGGTAAGATCATCTGACATAAACTGTAGAACCTAGAAACCTAAGCTCTAATACCACTTGTAATGCCCCAAACCCGAGAGTGGGTTCGGGGTGCTATTTGTGAATAAAATAAACTCTTATACCATAATACCTCCACCCACCCTAACAAGGGAAAACCGAGTGGTCCTGTCATAACTGAAAGTAAAACTATACAGTGGAAGAAAACACCTCAATCATATTACTAGAATTCTAACGGTCCCTAAATATACATATAAACTTCCTGTCAATATATTACAACCCCAAAATATCAAAACATAATGGTTGTTGTCTCACCAGCTCTAACTACTATTATCAACCGTCTAGTCCCAACCCCGAGGAAGCTAGGCACGGTTCCCTGTAGGACTTGAAAAATGAGATGGATAATGGGGTGAGACACTTCTCAATAAGTCAGATTAGACTATCATCAGCGCATGGCTAACATGAGTTTTCCTATGAATATAAAACTTCTATTATTTAACTGTATTTGAAATGACATTTTAAAACTGTACTGATCTGTAATATTGAAAATACATAATTTTTGAATAATGTACTGTCGACTTAGTATAGTCGATTAATAGTAAATTTTCACATATATGCATAAAAGAAATCACCCTGTATTGCTGAAGTAGCATCGTCATGCTTTCCCATCGAAATGCTTCCCCCCATGACGGGTTGTGCGGTTCGAAGGCTGGACTTAGCATATGGCCAACCGACCATAGCTAAGTTAGAAAAAGGTAGTAAGTACGATTGTGCCTACACTAAACCCAGAACTACATCTGGAGGGTCACCCAGAACTACATCGGGAGGGGTCCTAGGGAACTACATCGGGAGTAGTACTATACCCAGGCCACAAATCGACTATCCCGCATCACACTTCCATCCCCTTGTGATTGTACTCATTGCCAACACATAGCTATGGTAGCATGCTATATAGCTGTCATATCACATCTCGGCATATAGTCATCATATCGTACTGTATCATAACTGTATAAACATTCTTTTCATTTATGTTATTTTAAACCATTCTCATGTCACACAATTTTCATCTAATAATTCATAAATATACATAACTGTCTAGGAAACGTATAAGTTACTAAAAATCGAGGTATGAGCATCTTTAGGGTTTAATTTAACTCAAACTATACATTTTACTGAAAATAGAAGATGTTTAACCCATTCACGTTAGTTTTTTCCAAAAATGTATAAAAGTAAAAACAACCATTTTCATATACACGATTCGTTCAAAAAATCATATATATTGTTTCTGTAAACATATATTGCAATTTAATCGGTTCATATTTCAAAAATAACTGACATAATCTAATCTCCTTACCTGTTCTTGAAGAAACTGCCTAAAACCTTCAAAACCATAAAACCTAGCCGCTCGAATCTGCCAAAGATCGATGGCCTACGTGCTAGGAGGAGGGAGAGAGGATCGAGGAGTACCCGAAGGTGATTGGGGAGGCTTAAGAAAGAGAGAGATGAAAAGAGAGAGAGAGAGAGAGAGAGAGAGAGAGAGAGAGAGAGAGAGAGAGAGAGAGAGAGTCTTCCAAAACCCTAATTAGAGAGAGAGAGAGAGCAAATGAGAATTATGAAGAAAAATTATGTTACTTAGCCCTTAAGTAACTTAGCCCGCAGGAAAACCGTCGATGGTTTTACTAGGCTTTACAAAACCGTCGACAATTTTTTTGAGACTCCCTGAAACTGTCAAAGGTTTAGTCCTATGCCAAACCAATATCCCTATTTTATTTCCCTTCCCCTTTCTCTTTTCTTTTATTTATTTTTTTATTTTCTTGGATCGGGTTACTACACATAGGGTAGCGAAGGTGCACCAATCGTTCATAACACAATCGAGAACCAGGGTATACCCTATCCAACGATCGCGAGAACACCCCGTATATGAACCATAGCCTATTACGTATAGGTGACTGAATATCTAGTTAGGCTATCCTTTACCTTAGGGTCTCATCACAATCAAAATGTAAGCTTGCATGTTAAGTAAAGACATGGAATTCAAAGTGCACGTATTTAAATGAAAGCAGAGTAAAGAAAGCATGTAAAAATGGATTAAATTACAAATCAATAGCATATCACTAGCAATCAGGATTACAACCAAAATACCAACTATCTACGTGGTAGCACTAGGAACTCAAAGGTTGTCACAGGCCTTCAAAAAATCCAAGCACAAAACCAGTATAGGAATTGAAATCAAAGTAGTAAATCCTACTCTAAGTAGCACCCAAAGACTCTCTAGATCTGTCCCTAACCAAAAAGTGACCAAAGGGGAACCCTTGACACATAGATGAAACTAGATTTTATACCCAAAAGGGTTTACAAAGGTTTAAATTCAAAACAGGAAAGTTTTGCAAAAAAAAATTGTCACGTATCGAACCTGCGAATGGGTCCCAGGTGTGAATATAGTAACCTAACATGTCTCTGTATCATTTGAAGCATACATGATACTATACTAAATGAGGGCCCGACCCCGTGGGGTACACATACACCTTATACACAATTACATACATGTCCATACACCTTAAATACGCGGCGGAAATGTTCTTTCTATACATACATCATACCATACCAGAGTCTATAAATAACTGGAAATATACATCCCAAAATACAATACATACTCCGGGTACCTACAAAACCCAACACTAACAACCCGGTTAGCAAAACTCGTATCTACACAGGCGCTAAACATAGCTAACCAACACCCACACTTCCGGATACTAAGATGCTAGTTTCGGCTACTCGAAGGACCTGAAAAACATTTGCATATTTTTTTGGTGAGACACCTCTTAGTAAGGAAGAAAGCAGGTTCTATCCGTGTGTGGCATACAAGTGTTATTTCAACATAAAACATAACACGATACAGTTCCAGTATTTTCACAATTCAATTCCAGTACATACAATACCAAATATACGGTCAGTGTCGTCACACTCAAGCACACGATACCCTACGATAACTAAAGCCTCACAGCGATATCGTTGCTAGTACGATGTCCACTCACACCCATTGGTGACCAGCCAGAACAAACTAGTGATATTTCATACCCATCGAATATAGAGTTGGACACTCTCACCTATGGTAATTAGTCAAGACATGGCATCAGCATATGGTAATTAGTCACCCCTAGCTAATTTACAAAACCTAGAACAATTTTGAAACTTATATCCCTATACTCATCAGCGTATGGTAATTAGTCGCCCCTAACTGTTTTACAAAACCCTGAAACATTTTACATACAACATTTCATTCCATACTTATTTGAGTATACAACAAATCATATTGTTTTCAATTCGAGAAATACAATTTAATACAAATACATGTACGGTCATCTCAATACTACAGTTTTATACAATATACAGTTTTTCCAACAGAAATAGAGATGATACTCGAAAGCCCAAATTTTCCTAAAAACTGTAACCCAAAAATCTCGCATTTTCACCCGATAGATTTTTTCAAATAAGTAACCAAAACATACATACAATTGTAAATTACAGGTTTACTGATCCCGATTTCAAAAATAATTGATATAAACAGAATCCCCTTGCCTTTTTCCGAATATCAAAATACGAACTCTACGGCTCCAAAACTACGAACCGAGTCCCAAAAACCTAAACATCTAAGAACTATACTTCACTATAATTCTTACTACTACATATATACCAAAACGAAACTGAAATCGGACTCTTACCTCGTTTTCGGTCAAAACCTAAAAATCCTTGAAATGAAATTCTGATCCACTATTCTTAAAGAGATTCCTCCCCTAATCCACGCAGTAACGTTGGATCGTTGAATGAGGAAACGAAGAATCGAAGAGAGAGAGAGAGAGAGAGAGAGAGAGAGAGAGAGAGAGAGAGAATTTGAGATTTCTTAGCACCTAAGCAATGAAATAGGATATTTATAGCCCCTTTGACCCGGCCAACCTCGTCGACGAGACGGCGCCTTCTTCGACGAATCATCCATACATTTCATCGATGAATCGACTCCTTTGACGATGAACCCTATTCCAATATTTTACAACACGTTCGGTATCTCTTCATCGACGAGGCTTTAAATTTCGGCGACGAAAAGTATGAGGGCCTTCGTCGACGAGAACAATGGCTTCATCGACGAAGCCTCCAAAATTGACCTTTTTAGCTTTTAAACTTCCCTTCTCTTTTCCTCATTTATTTAATACACTTATCTCGAGTCGGGCTCTTACAAAATCTTGCAAAGCAGTTTGCATCTGGCAACTAGGTCACACCCATATCTTCCCTTGGTGGTGCCCTAGTCGAGGTTCATGAGAATTCAGGGATTCAAACTTCAGGAATTCTTGACCTAGTCACTGCTGTAGATCTTCCTAGTCGCGCCGATGGTCGAGACTTGCTGGATCTCAGCTTCAGTTTTCTTTAGGATCTCGACGTGGTCACCCCTCAAGGTCTTCTGGTCGAGTTGTTGGTCAAGACTCTCTGTATTTTTGGCTTATTTAGTATCAGGTTCTCGATCTAGTCACCCCTCAGGGTCACTTGGTTGAGCACTTGGTCGAACCTTGCACATTTCTTTTTTAGTCTAAACCTTGGAGTCTTCTTCTGTGACCTGGTCGCACCCTATGTTGGCTAATCACACCACATGGTCAAACCATGTCTTGTTTCCTTTGATTACTTGAGGATTTAGGGGCTTGACTGATCATTTGATTTAAGTTTTGTGCTTCCGAATTACTCTCGTATTGCTTAACTCCTCGGTTTTACCCTGTTTTTCTTGAAACATAAACAGACCTTGCATAACTCTGAACTATGATAAGAATGGGTATTTACAAGATAAATGAGAACAAAATAAAGGTAAATGAGGGCCTAAAATAACATAGTTTAGGAAAACATAAGCTATGGACGTATGACAAGGATTGCTGACGTGGCAGCAGTCCAATCGTCCAAAGAAAACACAAATCTGATGGTTGATATTATGACATGTGTCACCGTACGAGTGGTGACCCGTGTTCCACTTATTTCATATTATTATTATTATTATTATTATTATTATTATTATTATTATTATTATTATTATTATTATTATTACTATTTTATTTTATACCAGAAGGTGACGTCAGCATAACGTCACGCTGGTACGTGGCAGCTTCTGAGTGGCCCAGAGGAAGTGACAGGGAATGCTGACGTGGCTGCAATCCAACCATCCAAAGAAATACATATTAGATGGTCTAGATGAAGCCATGTCACCCATAAAAAACTTAGACCATGAAACGCCATGTGTCACCCTGCGGTGGTGACACACATCCTACTAACACCCCATATAAAAAGGATTTTTCTGGGGTGAGTCTACTCACCGAGATGGGTTAACCCAATGAGTTGGGGTTGTGATTGACTTAGGGTGAGTCAACCAGCTGGGTTGATCTTTGGTTGACTCGATGATTGAGTCAACCCATTGGTTTGGTTTAGGGGTTGGGCTCTGTAGTTGGGGTTCTATTTGGACATGTGGGCCTCAACCCATTGTAGGGCTTGATTTAAAAATAAACTGGGATTTGTTTTCAAAAATTGGCTTAGGCTTTAGGTTAAAAAAAAGGGGGTCTAGGCCCTTTTATTTTGAAAATGAGCAATGAGCTTCTGGGTTTAAAAATTGGGTCTAGACTATTTTATTTTGAAAATGAGCAGTGGGATGGGTTTAAAAAATTGGGCTTGGGCCCTTTTTATTTTAAAAATGGGGCCTAGGTTATTTTAAAAATGAGCTTGAGGCCCATCATTTAAAAAAAATATGGGTTTGAAAAATTGGGGCTAGGCCTATTTGAAAATGAACAGTGGGCTAGGGGACCAGGTCAACAGATCAATGGGTCAATGGACCCACGTCCAAGTGGACCTTGGTCCTAGGGAGCTTGGGTCAATGAGTCAAGTCAACCCACGGGACAGGTCAACGGGTAGAGTTAATGGGTAGGATTTGATTGATTTCAAAGTGTTTTTGTTATTATTTTTGAATGAATATTGATGAAACAACAAAGAGTATAAGAATAACTCAAAAGGAAACCTACCTGCTATCTTCCACTCCTTCGGTCTTCAAACAGAGTGTTGATTGCTCTTTCGATTGTATGATGCTCTTGTGGTTCCCTTTTAATATAGGCTTTTGAATATCAAAATGTAAAGACCCGCAAAATAAAAGGAAAATTAAAAAGGAATAAAAGCAGGGCTCATCGACGAACCCCCTGGTTTTGTCAATGAATGTCCATATATGATTTGTGGACGAGCTTCAGTGCCTCGTCGATGAAGAGATATCGAGAGGGGAACATGCAGACCCTTTGGCTCGTCGATGAACTCATTATCCTCATCGACAAACTTCCTTCTTCGGTTCTTCAACGAGTCCACATGTATCGTTGACGAAGCCACGTGGTAGCAGTCTATATATATATACGCAAAATTGGATTTTTGGGGAAAAAATTCATCTAATTCTCTCTCTCTCTCTCTCTCTCTCTCTCTCTCTCTCTCTCTCTCTCTCTCTCTCTCACTCTCTCTATCTATCTATCTCTCTCACACACACACACACACACTAGATTTTCAGTTTCTCCCACTTCTCTCTAAGATTTCGACCCCATTTCTCTCTGGTTCGACGATCACAAGCTACCATGATGATCCTAAGGAGATTCTCTACAACTTAACCGAAGCAAAATTTTGGTTTGAGAAGTTTGGGCATCATCCCAAAATCAGGATAAGTAAATTATTTTAGGGTTTTCATAGTTATCAGGATTTTCTAAACCCAGATTTAGTATTAGATGTCAATATACTAATGTTTGGGTTGATTAAATTATGATGTTGTGATTGTAGGGTTTGGGTTTCTAAACACCTCAAGCATGGGTTGAGGATCCCAGTAGGTGTTTTCCCAGGAACTCCGGTAATATTGATAAATAATTAATAGTTTAGAAATTTTATGAATAAACGATAAATGTGAGCTTGGGGAAAAGGCGGATATGGTTATTATTCTAAGATGGGTTAATTGAATTGGGAAATGTATATTATTACAGATTCTGTGTTTGGCGTGCAGGGTGTAGGAATATAATTGGAGTTAGATCTCCTAGCTAGTTAGGTAAGGGAAATATGTTATGTTAGTAAATTCAGAGATTTTATCAGTAAATTATAGTATTTGATTATGAGATATAGAGTATAAATTATACAGTTATACAAATTTCAGTATATGAGTTCTATTCATTAATTGTGTGGCTTGAGTCAATATTTGTTTAGTATAGTATTTATACAGTTTTCAAACTAACATGATCTACAGTATTCATGCACAGAAATATGATTTACTAGATTTATAGAACTATGATTTGCAGTATATACACAGACAGATATTTTACAATATTCACATAATACTATGATTACAAAACCATAACATTCAGATATTACAGTTTATTCAGTTCACATATTACAGATTATATAGATCAGATATTACAGATATTTTAGCTTAGATAACGCAGTTTATTCAGATCAGTTTTACAGTGTTATGGTTATATAGAATCATGATGAAACAGTAACACACACACACACACACACACACACACACACACACATACATATATATATATAGAATAGTATTATACAGTATCAGACCCTGATGAATTAGATCAGTTATCAAAGCACGGTACCGTAGTTATTTTAGTTCAAAGTGCAACCATATGTCTCAGATAAAGTATGGAACAACCGATTGTACCACAGGTAGTGTAGTGTGCTCCCTGGCATCCGAACCAGGTGGAGCGGGCCTTTCGTGTTACATACATGTTTACGCATATAGTTAGACTAGTACTGGTGGGCCAATCAGTGTATAGTCCCGCCTACGGGCCACACAACCAGTAATGTGGGATAAATCATGACATACAGTTTTCTAGGGAAGTTTTCACAGTTATTTATATGTATATAGATTTACGAAATAACATTAGATATACTATTATACTAGAAGTATGAATAATAGAAAGGTCAAATATTATAGTTGTATTATAAGCCACATAGGTGTGAGTTATACTATATATTATTTTACATGCTATCTCGGTTTCAGTTATTTAACAGTATAATATTCATGTAAACTCAGTTGCTACACGCTGGTAATAGTATATTTCGTCTTATTGAACTTTGTCTCATCCCAGTAATTTAACATATTTCAAGCGATCCAACGAGACGAGTAGATCAGGCTCGGAGGTAGAGGGGATAGTTATACTACCCTGTCAAAAGGGTAAGTGGTTTTGGGGAGATATATTTATCAGCAGTTTATAGGAGATCTGGTGGAGGATTTTTGGGTAGATATGTATGTATTAACGTTTGAGATATTACTAAATTTTTGTATTGTAAATATGAGTGTATAACTTTATGTTTTCCACTGCATAGGAATGCTATCTTGTGAACAAAAATTTTCTCAATGCTCACCTGGTGCCTGAGATGTTATAATAGATATTACAGGGGTATCAGAGTAATTTTAATTAAAAAAATGGTATGAATTTTTAGGTCTTTACATTTTGGTATCAGAGCATAGGTTTCTAAGTTCTGTAGACTTTAGTGTACAACGAGAAACAATACCAAAATATAGGAATGAAATTTTGAGGAGAATAGAAATTGGGATAGAATAGAATTTTTGTAATGACCTCAATTTCTTAATATGAAATGTAACGTAATAAATGGAAAAGTCAACCCAAACCTGTGGGTAATGGGGACACCTGTCAATTACAGTGGAAACCTAAGCAACAACAAGCATAAAATCTAAATCATCCATCCATAAGCATAATACCAGAGTTTACTACATTATCAAAATACTGTATTTTACATACATCCTCATAAACATCAAAATAACTCTAGGATCAAACACAAAATAATTCTAACCCTAGTACAAAATCTCACCCTCCTAGCAGGGTAATACCACAGACTCTACGGCAGCTACGACCCGCCGGTCACTCAGGGTCTCCTGAAAAATATATTTAGTTTGGGGGTGAGACACTTCTCAGTAAAGGAAAATAAACTAAATACAGCTGTGTGGCAATATGAACATTTAATGCAATTATACATATACAGTACATTTCATATATCCGTAAACATTCATCATATCGTACTAAAAAATCGTATACTTTCATATTTGCTAATAAATCATATCGTACATGAAACATCTGTTATAACTGATAGTACTAAAAATATATCCAGGATGAATAGCTAGCTAATGTCATGTATTACCCCCCATGACGGGTTGTGCAGCCCGAAGGCAGGACCCGACAATGGCTGGCCGACCACTGCCGAGTCAAATATGTTTGTAAGTACGATGGGCCTGCCATACCCTGGTCCGGACTGCCATGTGGACGTCTACAACTCTACACTGAAAGTCACACCGACTATCCATCTCCTAGCCCCTCGTGGGGTGGTTAGCACTAATCTGAACATAGATATCTGATCCATATAGCTACGGTACCGAGCTCTTGACCTGAACTAAACTAACATCCGGGTTTTGATAACGTATAATACATAATCATATAGCATCTTTCATAATTGCATAAATATGGCCTTGCGCCAAATCTTTCATATATCATGGCCTTGCGCCGACCATTTCATATATCACAGCCTTGCGCCGAACATTTCATAAATCACGGCCTTGCGCCAAACATTTCATATATCATTCTGAAAATAATCATTTTATCATGCATTTATCAGAATCATACTGTACTGTATACTTTCATAACTTCTCAAATCATACTGCATTTATATCATTAACATATCATAATATTTCTCCACGTAAAATAATATTCATGCCACACATTTACTGTATAAAACTATACATTGTATTCTAAAAATCATGGTTTCTGACATCTCATACATATATACACATTTTAACACAATAACAGTATTTTTCCCAAACGTGCATTTATTCCATAATATTCAATTATCGTAAATATTTTCAGGAAATCAATTTGCTCATAAATAATATTAATTTTCGTGAAAAGTAACTGCTTTAGTTTATTCCTTTACCTAGCTACTGAGAAAGCCCCCTAAAATATCCTGGTTTAACCCCCGTAGGATTTCCTGATCAATACCCTGAAACTGAAAACTCTCAGTATTAAACTTCAGTATTTTTACATGTACATCATTTCTTATAACTATCATAAGACCAAATTTGACTTAAAAAGTCTTACCTCAACTTAGGGATGATTTCCAACTTGCTTTCACCAACGATTTGCTCCGGCAGATTTGGAGAAAACTTCCCTAGGAGTGTCGTGGTGACTTCAGATTGTCGATCTGACGTAAATCTGGCCCAAAATAGATGAGAGAGAGAGAGAGAGAGAGAGAGAGAGAGAGAGAGAGAGAGAGAGAGAGAGAGAGAGAGAGAGAGAGAGAGGGCCTAAGGGGAGAGAGAGAGAGGAGAGAGTTAGCTTAAGGGTGAAGTTAAAAATTTGAATTTTTGATATATATAGAACTGGATTCATCGATGAGCCACATCATTCGTCGACGAATCCTTCAATAATTTTGTCAACAAAATTTAGTCCTCGTCGATGAAATTCAGTCGGCTCAAAACTCTCTCGGTGTTTCTTCGTCAACGAATTTTCTTAAACCCTCATCGACAAATCCCCTGTGTTCGTCAACGAGTCCTCTAGAAATTTCTCTTCCTCTTTATTATTTTAAATTTCATTTTTATTCGGGTTGTCACAATTTTAGTGAGGTAATATTGGGAAATTAAGATGAGAATTTAGGATTTTGTTCTGCAATCTGGAAGTAAAAACTTCGGGGTGGTTTCTGTGTTTTTCCTAAGGTGATGATTTCAGGAAAACCATAGTAAACTATCGTCGGTTTCTATTTATATATGGTAGGACTAGACCTTAAATTTGTAATAGGAGGTATGAGGGTATCTTAGTTAGATTAATGTAAGAATAACATTGTGGGGTTCGGATTCTCAAAATAATTTGGTGTTATTGCAGGATGGATCTTGGAGGTAGTAGTGCTTATGCTAGCGGCGAAGATGGTGCAGGGCCTTCTAGTATGGGCAGCGGGGATTCAGATGTTGTTTTGCACAGCATGGCTCAGCAGGTTATGTCTAAGATTGTGCGAAGCTCTAGAAATCAGGGAGGCCCATCTGCAGTTAAGGGTGTACGATAGAAAAGTTCATGAAAATGAATCCTCCAGCATTTTTAGGAGAAGCTGACCCCGCAACTGCAGAGAATTGGATGCAAGAGATTGAGAAAATACTGATGGTGTTCCACTGCACCGATGAGCAAAGGGTCCTCTATGCCACATACAAGTGGACATGCGAGGCTGAGAGATGGTGGACGACTATGGCATTATTGGAGGAGCATAAGCCCATACCAGTGGCTATGACTTGGAGCCGGTTCAGGGAGGTATTCTTTGACAGATATTTTCCTGCGACTGTTAAAGAGGCTAAGGTAGTGGAGTTTCTGAATTTGTCTCAGGAAAATCTTACTGCTAAGCTGTATGCAGTGAAGTTCATTGAGCTATCACGCTTTGCCCCCTATGTCACTCCAGATGAAATTAAGAAGGTCAGGATGTTTGAGAGGGGTTTGAGGCGAGAAATATATAAACAAGTGGAAGTTCTGAAGATGCAAGATTTCTCTAAGCAAGTTGACAAAGCCTTAGTAGCAAAGAAGAGCGAATAGAAAGATGTGGGAGTACCGAGCCAGAGGAAGAGGCCTATGCCTTCGGGTTTTCAGGTGGGCTCTATTCGGGGCTCATGGAGAGGAGATCAGTACGGAGGAGGCTAGAGGCAGATGACGGGACATAGGTGTACTCAAGGTGGGCAGACTTATCCTGTCTGCCCTAGATGTGAAGGGAGGCATTCAGGAGAATGTAGGGTGGGAGAGAATGTCTGCTATAGGTGTGGGAGATTTGTCTATATGGCATGATCATGTTGGGGACTTCCGACCCACGCTTTAGCTCAAAAACCATTCCGGGGTGGTTATCAAGCGCCCCATAGAGGCCAGCAGAGGAACATAGCTCCTGCAAGGGTTTATGCACTCATGCCGGGAGACACCGAGGCTGCCAGAGACGTTGTTACAAGTACAGTTACTATTTTACCATATAAAGTTGTTATTTTGTTTGACTCAGGTGCCACCTATTCCTTTGTATCTTCGGTATATGTTAAAATATCCAGGGTGGTGGCGCAATTGTTGGATACTGAATTGTTAACTGTCACGCCGACTGGGTCAGTAGTGAGGTGTAGGAGAGTACCTTAAAATTATCTAGTAAGTATTCAGGAAAAAGTGTTACCAGCCGACCTGGTAGTATTAGATATACAAGGGTTCGATGTGATATTGGATATGGACTGGCTGGCAGCTAATTACGCTAGCATTGATTGTCATCGAAAAGAAGTGATTTTCAGACCTCTAGGTGAGCAGGAATTCAGATTTGTGGGTTCACGTGTACATGCCTCACCACAAATAGTGTCAGCCATTCAGGTGAGGAGATTGCTTCAGGGTGGGTGCCAGGGGTATGTTACTTATGTAAAAGAGTTGCCAAGGCAAGAATTGAGACAAGTTGATATTTCAGTAGTTGGAGGATTTTCAGATGTTTGTTTAGAGGAATTACCTGGCTTACCACCGGATTGAGAGATTGAATTTATAATGGATCTTCTACTAAGGTTGGCATCGATATCTAAAGCGTCTTACAGAATGGCTTTAGCTAAACTAAAAGAATTGAAAGATCGGTTGCAAGAGTTGTTGGATAAAGGGTTTGTCAGGCCTAGCATGTCGCCCTGGGGAGCACCAGTTCTATTCATGAGATATGGGACTATGAGGATGTGCATTGATTATAGAGAGATAAACAAAGTGATAGTTAAGAATAAATATCCTCTTCCCAGAATTGATGATTTATTTGCTCAGCTTTAGGGGACCCAAGTCTACTCCAAAATTGACCTTCGATCGAGATATCACCAGGTGAAAGTTAAAGCAAAGGATGTTTTGAAAATAGCTTTTCGAACCATATATGGGCACTATGAGTTCTTAGTGATGCCATTCGGATTGACTAATGCACCGGCAGTGTTTATGGACTTAATGAATCAGGTGTTCCATCAGTACTTAGACTAGTTTGTTGTGGTATTTATCGATGATATACTGGTCTACTCAAAGAGTTTTGAGGAGCATGAAGAACATCTGAGGTTGGTATTACAGGTATTGAGGGAAAAGAAATTGTTTGCTAAATTCAAGAAATATGAATTCTGGTTTAGACAAGTCACCTTCCTAGGGCATGTGATCTTCGAGGACGACATATCGGTTGATCCAAGTAAAATAGAAGCATTAGTGAGTTGGGTGAGACCAGTGAATGTTCATAAGGTCAAAAGCTTCCTAGGTCTGGCAGGGTACTACCGGCGTTTTGTGGATGACTTCTCCAGATTATCAGGTCCACTGACACGACTCATGAGGAAAATGTGAAATTTGAATGGACCTATGATTGTGAGCAGAACTTCTAGGAGTTGAAGCAACGGTTGGTCACTACACCGGTGTTATCTATTCCATTAGGAAAGGATGGATTTTTTATATACAGTGATGCATCTCTGAAGGGACTTGGATGCGTTTCATGTAGCACGAGAAAGTTATTGTCTATGCATCTCGGCAGTTTAAAGAATATGAAAGGAATTTCTTGGTGCATGATTCAGAGTTAGATGCAGTGATGTATGCTCTAAAGATCTGGAGACACTACCTCTATGGTAGGAGATGTGAAATCTTCACTGACCATAAAAGCTTGAAATATTTCTTTATCTACAAAGGATTGAATATGAGGCAAAGGAGATGGCTAAAGCTCATTAAAGATTATGATTGTACCATTAGTTACCATCCAGAGAAAGCAAACATGGTGGCTGATGCACTGAGCTGAAAGTCAGTGAGTGCAGCATTGTCAGCAGTGGAGATTCAACATCCGATTCAGATGGACCTTTGGAGGCTCGGTGTAAAGCTAGTAGAGGATGGTCACCTGGCATTTATTGCCATCCTAGTGATATAGCCTACATTGCAGAAGAGAATTAAAGATGCCTAGAAGAATGACGCAGAATTGGTAGAGCTGATAGATAAAGTGCAAGATGGTCAGGGAGAGGAGTTCAGTATTTCTGAGGATGGAGCTCTAAGGTCTTGTGCCAGACTATGCGTCCCTGCAAATGCTGAGATTAGGAAGGCTATCTTAGAAGAGGCGCATGGATCTCTTTTTATAGTGCATCTAGGCAGTACTAAGATGTATTAGGACCTCCAAAAATCATTTTGGTGGAGCGGCATGAAGAGAGAGATAGCTGAATTCATGGAACAGTACTTGACATGCCAGTAGGTAAAGGCTGAGCACCAAAGGCCGGCGGGACGATTGTAGTGAGTTCATATTCCTGAGTGAAAGTGGGACCATATATCTATGGATTTTTTCACGGGATTATCGTCGGCGCTACACGGACGGAACACCATTTGGGTGGTTATAGACCGGCTAACGAAGACTTCCCACTTCCTACCTTTTAAAGTTAGCTACCCTATGAACATACTGTCAGAGATATGATTATACAGAATCATGATGAAACAGTAAGATATATATATATATATATATATATATATATATATATAGAATAGTATTATATAGTATTAAACCCTAATGAATCAGATCAGTTATTAGAGCACGGTACCGTAGCTATTTCAGTTCAGAGTGCAACCATATGTCTTAGATAGAGTATGGAACAACCGATTGTGCCACAGGTAGTGTAGTGTGCTCCCTAGCGTCCGGACTAGGTGGAGCGGGCCTTTCGTGCTACAGGCATGTTTATGCATACAGTTAGACTAGCACTAGTAGGTCAATCAGTGTATAGTCCCACCTATGGGCCGCACAACTAATCATGTGGGATAAATCATGACATACAGTTTTCCGGGGAAGTTTTCACAATTATTTATATGCATACAGATTTACAAAATAACAACAAATATATTATAATACTAGAAGTATGAATAATAGAAAGCTCAGATATTACAGTTGTATTTTAAGCCACATAAGTGTGAGTTATATTGTATATTATTTTACATGCTATCTTAGTTTCAATTATTTTAACAGTATAATATTCATGTAAACTCAGTTGCCACACACTGGTAATAGCATATTTTGTCTTACTGAGCGTTGTCTCATCCCACTAATTTAACATATTTCAGGTGATCCAGTTCGACGAGCAAATCAGGCTTTGAGGTAGAGGGGATAGTTATACTACCCTGTCAAAAGGGTAAGTGGTTTTAGGGAGATGTATTTATCAACAGTTCATAGGAGATTCGGTGGAGGATTTTTGGGTAGATATGTATGTATTAATGTTTGAGATATTACTGAATTCTGGTATTAAAAATATGAGTGTATAATTTTATATTTTCCGCTGCATAGGAATGCTATCTTGTGAACAGAAATTTCCTCGGTGCTCACCTGGGGTCTAAGATGTTATAATAGATAATACAGAGGTATCAGAGTAATTTTAATTAAAAAAATGGTATGAATTTTCAGGTCTTTACACAAAATCTCTCTACTTGTGAATTTGCTTTGCTCTATGAATTGCTCTATACTGCTATTGTTGTTACTTTCTGTATATTTCTATCTCTATCTCTCCCCATGAGCCTCAATTTATAGGCTCAGGGATGTATTTAATTCTCAACAACTAACCCTCAATTTTCTCTATGCAACCATGCAAGTGCCAACAGTGTTCCAAGACTCTTGTCTCCCTCCTATTTTTGCATTTATTTCTGCTTTGATGCATTTGTACTTCATTTTTTAAAAAAATATTTTTCTGATGTATTCCCCTTTTTTTTTTTTTTTGAATTTTTTCTCTGTTGTATTTGTATATATAGTGTATAATAATAAAAGAAGTATTTTTTTTCGTTATATTTGACACCTGGACAAAATGGGGTGTCTACAAATATAATAATCATAATGAAATTTATCATATAAATTCTGAATTACTTACTTACAGACAATGAACAAAAGGTTAATTTTTTTTTTTTCTGAAATATAGATCAAGAGAAGGAATATAATAGTGCAAGGAGTAATTTTTCTCAAAAGCCACATACAAAAATAGTGCAATTTAATTTCTTTCACCTCACTTGGGGGAGTTGACCTCTTTTGTTGTGTTGCCCAAAATGGCTAAAGTTGTGATTAATAATTTAATGCAGACTAATCAATGATTAGTTCCCCACATGTAAGAATATTTCAAAAGCAAATACCTTACAAATTGGAGCTAGAGGTCCCTTTGCTCACCCTCCCAAGGCAAAACTCCAAAAGCTCTCACCTTCTCATGAAACTCACTTTGCAAATCATAGAGTACTATATTTTTGTATTCAGAGGCAAAAAGTTCAAAATTTAATTTGAATTGAAGTTTTTATACAAATTTCAAAAAAATGCAATTCGTAATTGTATTATATTCTCTTAAGAGCTACACATATTCAATTCAAGCTCGAAATCGATCCCAAACACAATATTATTTTGTATGCAAAATATACAAAGTTCTTAATTATGCTATTATATATATTAGAGATTCTAATTCCAGGTGGCGCAGAGTAGGGGAATGGAGGATTAGCCTAAGACAACTAAGACAGATTTAAATGACCAAAATGAGGGAATGTTTACAAAGAAAAAAATCAAATTATTTCAATCCTTGAATCATTACTTTTATATATCTTTGCCACTAAGGGAAATGGGTGACAAAAGCTACTAAAGAAAGAAAGAGATCTTCTCCTTCTCCAAATCCTTATAACTCTTAACTAGGGAAAAACTAGACTTCTATATTATTTTCTTTATAAGAGAATACTAATTTACTTAGCCAACTCTATCTAACTTATAAATTTGAGATTGAGAAATTAATTCACAAATGAAGTAGAAGTAAGTAAAAGGCTCAAAAGCCAACGAGAAATTAGCAATACTAATCAACTCTTGATAGATATATATATATATATATATATATATATATATATATATATATATATATATAAAAGATTTAATTTAAAATGCACGAGTGAATATAAATTATAAAATATAATACAATTCAAATTTGTATGAAATTTTATTAAGTTTAAATTAATAAGAGCGTTCTAGAAGGTATGGTGAAATACTCTGCCCTCAAGGCATATCATTTCTACCACAACCACAAGAAGTTCTCCACCACTTTCATTGCAATTTAGACATATAGACCTATTGACATAGGTAATTAGTCCAATTTAACTCTCTTCATTCCAAATTTATTTATAAGACATCAACCCAAATATTGCATTCAAGAGCATGAATTATGGATCTTGAATTTGAACAAATTTCAATATAATTTTACATTACATCTTATTCAAATTCAATACGAATCCAAATCCAAGATCTCTCTAAATATAAGGTAAGAAAAGATTGATCATTGACCCTAACTAGTGCTATCTTTTCTTTTTTTCTTTTTTTACTTACCCAGGTTACCTTGTTTGTTTCCTTTTTGCAAGTAACCCCTTTAGCACAAATAGTTATATCACGCTCACATTCCCATCGTAGTACCTTGAACGCATGAGTCAATTTTCAATAGTGATAGCTAGTGTTGTTGTCAATCTCTTATCTAATGAGTCTTTTAATTTATTGAGGCCACCATCTCTAGGATTCAAAATTTTCTCTTGTGAAATCTTGTATCCATAGCATAGATTATCTAGGATTGCATTCAAAACCATAACAATATGAATCCCCTAACACCATCATTTGTAGAGCTTACTCCAATTGTGAAGAAGTTTTTTTTTTTTTAATAAAATCTCAAATTTATTGATTCTCCTCTCTTATGGCGAAAGAATACTGTGATTACAAGCAGGACACATGAGATTTACAAATAAACTATAAAAATCATCCCAAATATCAAAACCAATAATAAAAAAGCCAGTACCATAATCCAACTAAACCAATCTAAACATGCCTATATAGAATCAAAACAAAACGAAACAAACATAAATAAATTACCTGCAAAATTATGTCAATTACCTGCAAACATAAATTAGAGGAAAACCAAATGATATGAATGTAAAGATGAAGGTTTGGAATACTCAACTTATCCATACAGATGAAACCTCTCATTTTACTTAGTATCACATCACCTACAAAATATCTCCTCGTGTTGCCTCCCTCGACTTTATAAGTCAAGAAATCCACCACTTGATTACCTTCTCTAAATTGTGAAGAAGTTTATACTTACTTGTAACTCTCTAATATGATGCTAATATTGATATGTTCTTTTAAGTATTTCAGAATTTTATTCATTAACGATAGTACTTAATTAAGCAGTTGAAGAGACTATAAAATACTTTTGTGGATTCAATCTCAAATATATAGGTTATGTCAAATTCACGAACACCATGGGCATTGTAAGAACCCGAATTTGTATTGTACAGGTTAAGTATGTAAAAGAGGGGTAAAATGGGAACTCTGCAGACTTCGTCGACGAGGCCATAATTCGTCGACGAAGGTAGTGGATTTCTCGTCGACGAAATTCAGAGCCTCATCGACGAGAAAAAGCTGAGAGGTGGTAAAAATTGGAAATATTAGGGTTCGTCGACGAGGCCACCGGTTTGTCGACGAATTTTGTGAAGACTTCGTCGACGAGAAGACCAATTCGTCGACGAAATCCCTCGGGTCAAATTTCTATAAAAGAGATATTTGGGTTTCTTCTTGGCTAAGTTATGGATATTCTCTCTCTCTCTCTCTCTCTCTCTCTCTCTCTCTCTCTCTCTCTCTCTCTCTAGATTTCGAAGCTCTCTCTCTCTCTCTTCGATTCCTTCACCGTTTGTCACCGGGTTCACAAATCCAAAGTGACAGCGAGGATCAGCGAAGGATTCTCTACGTTTCTAGTGGATTGGAATCTTGATTCGAGCGATTTCATATTCGAGTTAAAATCGAGGTAAGGCTCGGTTTTCATTTCTGATTCAATATATGTATAGTAGTAAAAATTGTAAGTATGTTTAGTATTGTGATTTGTAGATTTCGGAGTCTCGGTTCGTAGTTTTGAGGACCGTAGAGTTCATAGTGGATTTCGGGTTAAGGTAAGGGGATTCTGTTTATATCAGTCCATTTTTGAAATCAGGATCGGTAGGCTTGTAGGCTACAATTGTATGTATGTTTTGACTACTTATTTGGGGAAATCTATCAGGTAAAAATGCGGGATTTTCGAGTTATAGTTTTTTCGAAAAAATTGGGGTTTTCGGGTATCATCTCTATTTTGGTTGGAAAACCGCTTGTCTTGTTTAAAATTGTATTATTGAGGTGACCAATCCATATTTGCATAAACTGTATACTTGGAATTGTAAACGATATAATTTGTCGTAAACCAAATAAGTGTGGTACGTATGAATGTATGTATGTTGTTCCAGATATTTGTGAAACAGCTATGTGGCGGTTTATTACTGTACGTTGAAATGTATAGGGACGTGAGTTCCCAAAATGATTCCTGGTTTTGTGAAATTGGCTAGTGGCGACTAATTACCGTACGCCGAGAGTGGCTGGCTCTATATCCAGGGTGTGAAATATCACTAGTATGGTTCAGCTGGTCACCGAATGTGTGATCTACACCGTTTGTAGCAATGGATTCACAGTGGGCCTGGGTCGTCGCAGCGTAGTTGTCACATGGCAATGTAATCAAGGTGAGACTAGGTGACCTTGTGTAGTTGCGTATGTAGCAATGGATTCACTATTGGGCCTGAGTCGTAGATCTTCGTAGTTGCATGTGTAGAAACATAACCGCTGTGAGACTGGGTGATCTTATGTAGTTGCGTATGATGCAATGGATTCACCATTGGGCCTTGATCGTCGCAGTGTAGTTGCGTATGTAGCAATGTAATCGCTGTGAGACGAGGTGACCTGGTGTAGTTACGAACTAGTGTGACGATGTAACACCCTGACCCCGAAGGGTCTAGGATATTAACTTTTTACCATTGATTTACAGCGGAAGTAAATAAACTTAATTATTATTAAACCAGAGCGCTAATTATCCATATTATAATCATTTATTTCAAAAGAAGAAAATTACATAAACATAAATATCTGAAATTATACTAATATTTCTAATCAATCTTTATTTTTCTAATCCTCACCCGCATGCTCGCTAAGCTTGATTTCCGACATGTCCTTCAGAGTTATCTGAAATAAAAATATGATTGGAGTAAGACGACGCTCAGTAAGTAAATAAGATTATTATTAGTGTGTGGTCAAAATGAGTTTTTTAAAAAATTTCGTAAAACAATATTTAATACTATAACTTCAAATTTTCTTTTAGAATAAATATAAATTTAAAAATTTCTGCATAAAACTTTTGTCATCAATTTCAACAGTAAATTTTATAATCATATACTATAACTGTTAAATAAAACTTTTAACTTTAAAACTGTAAAAATATTTAATGATAAACATACATATACTTTTCCTTCAAATCATCAGTAACTTTGTACACGTAATTAAATATGTATAAACATATATTATAAAAACCACCCTTAGGCCCATTTGCCGTAAGTCATGTTTACCCCCATGACTGGGTTGTGAAGTCCGAAAACTGGACTTAACTAGCTGGTCGACCAAACTAAATCAACGTACGTAAACATTAAGTGAGATTTTCCTTATTAAGCCCTGGTCCGGAACCAAGTGTGCACTTAGGAGAAATTCACTAACATAAATAACCACTCTGTAAACAGTGTGGGTGCACTCTAATTCATTTAAATTTTAAGTTGCGGTACCGAACATCTGTAAATTTGAACTTTCGTTGCCATAAGGGGTTTTAAAATCATCTTATTATAATTTATGTAATTTAAAATAATATCGTAAAAATCTCATCTTTACTCATATTTTTATTAAAAAAATGTAACGTAAAAATAAACTCATGCCACACAATTTTTGTGTTAAAAATATATATAATTTTATTTTTGAATAGAAAGAAATGCTTAAAATTTACCCGAGAGGATTAGAACATTTCTTAACCCAAAAATAAATGCAAGTATATTAAAGATAGAACTGGTATAATTAAATACGCGTAAAAATAAACTCATGTAAATTTTGTGGAACTAATTAACATAATTGAAATTTACTTATAAAATAAACTCGAGTATAAATTTTAAAGAAAAAAAAAAACTAACATAATCAAAATTTACTTACCTTCTTCTTTACGAACACTGTAATTATCTCTAAAAAATGAGATCGGAAAAAGTGGGTGATTGAGAACTTATTCAAAAATTCTCTCTCCATCACAAATTCTTTCACTCACTAATCCTTCTCTTCCTTAGAAAATTGTTGTGAAAAATGAAAGTTGAGAGCTCCCTATTTATAGGAAAATTTTGGAGAAGAAATGAAATTTATAAAAGTGTGGGGAGATGGATGAAATTATAATTTTTAAAAATTAAAGAATGGGCAAGGGATGGGTAAGGTATGGGATGTGGATGGAGGCCATGTAGGAGTGCTTGCCACCATTCCCATTAAATAAATTTTTAATTAATCACTTACCTAATTAATTAATCAATTAGTTAATTAATTATTTTATTATTTTATTATTTTTCTTAATCAATATTATCATTATTATTACTTTTAAACTATTTTTAGTATTTATTTATTTTATTATTTATTTTTGAACAATAATTAAATTTAAATTTTGAAAACTCATGTAGGTCCCACATGGTCTTATGGGCCCCATACAACTTCAAGACCAAAATGGATCCTACGTAATTCCAATAATCCTCATAAGATTTTATGAGCCCTACACAGTTTCGAGACTCATGTAAACCTCCACACGGCTTCGGGACTCATGTGGGCCCCACACAATCTTGTGGACCTCACATATGATACTTATATTATTATTATTTTATCATATATTTCTACAAATTATATCAGTCAAAATATTTTTTTATGTACTTATTTACGTATATAAACAGTGTCTACTTTGTTTAATCCTATGAAATTCCATTTTGACCAGACCGACCTCCAAAGAGCGACTGAGCGGCAATGGTCTCTAAGCACTCACTTAGATAAGGTCTTTCTTAAGCATCAAACATGGAATCAAGGATCCTAATAGATAAATACTTTCGTTTTAATACTAACTATTATTATTATTCATTTTTTTTCTTGGGTTATTACAGACGACACTTACCGTATGTATGTATGTATGTATGTATATATGTTGGGTATCATATGAACTGGAATGATTTTTGTGAAAATATTGGAACTATATGGAAAAGTATGAAACTATACGAATTGTTTCAAACTGTATCATATGTATAGTGTTATGACGTATGTAAAAGAACACTGGTATGTCACACACTGATATAAACTGTTTTCTTCCTTACTGAGATGTAGCACCCCAACCCCGAGGGGCCTGGGATATTAACTTTTTACTATTGATTTGCAGTGGAAGCAAAATAAACTCAATTTTTATTAAACCAGAGCGCTAATTATCTATATTACAATCATTTATTTCAAAAAAAGAAAAATTACACAAACATAAATATCTGAAACCATACTAATATTTCTAATAAATCTTTATTTTTCTAATCCCCACCCGTATGCTCGCTAAGCTTGATTTCAGACATGTCCTTCAGAGTTATCTGAAATAAAATATGATTGGGGTGAGACGACGCTCAGTAAGTAAATAAGATTATTATTAGTGTGTGGCCAAAATGAGCTTTTAAAGAATTTCGTAAAACAATATTTAATACTATAATTTCAAGACGGCTTTTAGAATAAATATAAATTTAAAAATTTTTGCATAAAACTTTTGTCATCAATTTCAATAGTAAATTTTTATAATCATATACTATAACTGTTAAATTAAACTTTTAATTTTAAAACTGTAAAAATATTTAATGATAAACATACATATACTTTTCCTTATACGTTTTCCTTAGATCGTCATTTAAGCACCAGAATGATCCTTTTCACGTAAACTTACACTTTTCCTTCAAATCATCAGTAATTTTGTACACATAATTAAATATGTATAAACATATATTATAAAAAACCACCCTTAGGCCTGTTTGCCGTAAGTCATGTTTACCCCCATGACTGGGTTGTGCGGTCGGAAGACTAGACTTAGTTGGCTGGCCAACCAAACTAAATCAACATAAGTAAACTTTAAATGAGATTTTCCTTATTAAGTCCTGATCCGGAACCAAGTGTGCACTCAAGAGAAATTCACTAACATAAATAATCACTCTGTAAACAGTGTGGGTGCACTTTGATCCGTATAAACTTTAAGCTGCGGTACCGAGTATCTGTAACTTTGAACTTTCGTTGCCATAAGGGGTTTTAAAATCATCTTATTATAATTTATGCAATTTAAAATAATATCGTAAAAATTTCATCTTTACTTATATTTTCATAAAAAATGCAACGTAAAAATAAACTCATGCCACACAATTTTTGTGTTAAAAATATATATATAATTTTATTTTTGAATAGAAAGAAATGCTGAAAATTTACCCGAGGGGATTAGAACATTTCTTAACCCAAAAATAGATACAAGTATATTAAAGATAGAATTGGTATAATTAAATATGTGTAAAAATAAACTCATGGAAATTTTGTGGAACTAATTAACATAATTGAAATTTACGTATAAAATAAACTCGGGTATAAATTTTAAATAAAAAAAAAACTAACATAATCAAAATTTACTTACCTTCTTCCTTACGAACACTGTAACTATCTCTAAGAAATGAGATTGGAAAGAGGGGGTGATTGAGAACTTATTCAAAAATTCTCTCTCCACCACAAATTCTTTCACTCACTAATCCTTCTCTTCTTTGGAAAATTGTTGTGAAAAATGAAGGTTGAGAGCTCCCTATTTATAGGAAAATTTTGGAGAAGAAATGAAATTTATAAAATTGTGGGGAGATGGGAGAAATTATAATTTTTTTAAAATTAAAGGATGAGCAAGGGATAGGTAAGGTATGGGTTGAGTATGGGATAGGGATGGAGGCCATGTGGGAGTGCTTGCCACCATTCCCATTAAATAAATTTTTAATTAACCATTTACCTAATTAATCAATTAGTTAATTAATTATTTTATTATTTTATTATTTTTCTTAATCATTATTATCATTATTATTATCATTGTTATTACTTTTAAACTATTTTTAGTATTTATTTATTTATTATTTATTTTTGAATAAGAATTAAATTTAAATTTTGAAAACTCAGGTGGGCCCCACATAGTCTTGTGAGCTCCACACAACTTCGAGACTCAAATGAATCCTACGTAACTCAAATAACTCTCATACTATTTTATGCATCCTACATAACTTTGAGACTTATGTAAAACCTCCATATGGCTTCGGGACTCATGTGGGCCCCACACAGTCTTGTGGGCCCCGCATAGGATACTTATATTTTTATTATTTTATCATATATTTCTACAAATTATGTCAGTCAAAATATTATTTTATATACTTATTTACGTATATAAACAGTGTCTACTCTGTTTTATCTTATGAAATTCCATTTTGACCAAGCCGACCTCCAGGGAGCGACTAAGCCGCAATGGTCTTTGAGCACTCGCTTAGATAAGGTCTTTCTTAGGCATCAAACATGGAATCAAGGATCCTAATAGAGAAATACTTTCGTTTTAATACTAACTATTATTATTATTCATTTTATTTATTTATTTATTCTTGGGTTATTACATGAGAGGTGTCTCACTCCGAACGTACGTACAATATTTTTCAGGGCTTTCAGGTAGCAGTAAGTAGCATCCTAACGGGTGGAAGTAAGGGTGTCATAGCTGCTGCTAGTACCTTCTAGGTAGGAGTTTTGGTATCCAGGTTGTCAGGATAGTTGTAGATACCTGGGGTATGTTTTGTATTATGGGAATGTATGTCCTAGTTGTATAGACTCTTGTATAATACTATTATTGTATAAAAGATCGTATTCCGCTGTGTATGTCGATAAGTATGGGGGATTGTATGTATGTATATATAAGGCAACCGTGTACCCCACGGAGTCGGACCCTCATTGTATGTTGTATCATGTATGTTTTAATTGATACAGAGACAGGTTAGGTTCCTAAATTCACCTCCGGGTTCCGTTTCCGAGTTCGAGACGTGACAGGCATGACATAAGGATTGTTGGCATTTAAACTTTACAATTAAGATCGTTATTCGAAGGCAACAGTCATTGGAAGAATGCAATTAAAAATGAATTTTTATTTTATTTTTAACAAAATATTCAAGAAATATCTCACTAATTTCTTTCTAATATCTTTCTTCATTGTTGTTTTATTTTGTCCACCAGTAAAGACCTCTTAGTACCCATACAAAAATAATTTTAAAAAGCAAAATGACTTGATTTTATTCTTCAGACCCAAAAATAACCTTTATGCTCTCTCAAAAAAAATTAAAAAAAAATTTATCTTACCAATTAAAATTAGAATGTGCTAACATAAATAAGTTCATATCTAATGCGTGAATTCTATCTACGCGCAATATTTTCAATTCCTCCTTTTAGAGTCTTTGGTCAATAATTAGGTTTAGAAAAAGGAAAGGAAAAAAAAAATTCCCTATATCAATTAAAAATTATTAAAAATAAAAAATTATCTAATATAATTAATTAAAAATTTATAAATATCAGTAATATATATAATCAAATTTTTATTATTAATTAATGAATATATTTATTATTTTTTAATAATTAAATATTAAAAATTAAACTCTTCACATTTTATTTTTTTTCCCTAATATTTCTCAATTTCCGAGCAGGACCACATATAAGCACTGGCAAAATGGACGCACTACAAAGTTTTTTTCTGCGGTTTGGGATGACGTGTCGATGATGATACATCACCATGATGATGTTAGCGGTGAGACAGATGATGATGATGATGATGATGATGATGGTGATAGGTGCTATGATCTGTTTGGGGGCATTAAATAATAATATTCCATGCAGGATTAATGGACTCGCCCTTCGATAAATTCTGTGGTACAGGCAGCAGAAACATTGAAGCTTTTACTGCCAGCCTCGAGAAGTGAGTCCTGCAGGTAAATGATGCTTACACACACATACATACATATATCTATGATATGCATATTTGTATAATTGCATGCATGGGCATGACGAACTCATCATCATGAACATTGATGGCTTTAATTTACATTCTATCATTATTACCATCATCATTCTTGTTTGGATGATTGGAAAAGATTGATGAAATGAATAATTTGATGTATGTTTGTCATATATATATATATATATATATATATATATATATATATAAAAGAAAAATTGAAAATCTCTTATTGACTCAGCATCAAAAAACCAATATCTAATTAGCAAAAAGAGCACCAACCAAACATGCCCCAAGCCACCCAAAATGCCCTTTGTGCTTATGCACTAAGATGATGTGCTTTCAAAGCAAAAGTACATGCATGCTCCTTTCACTTGTTTTCAAAAAAAAAAAAAACCATGATTCATGTACCCACTTATCTAAAGAAGACTCGCAATTCCTATAGAGCGGAGATAATGAAGTCGGTCCACAAGTTTTTCTTTTTTTTGTCATATTTTACTCTAAGGGATTTTTTTATTTGTAATTTCAAATTTTTAATTTTTTTTTAAATATATATTTTTCTATAAAATCTATTCAATATTGTCTACATTCTATAAAAATATTTGATCACATCTATACATGCAATATATCTAATAATTTCTCATATATTCTACCCTTAACAATTTCTTTTTAAATATAGTTGATATTACTAAATTTTAAATTTTAATATAGCAGGGTGCCAAAATATCTAAAACCTCAGCTTGTTGACGAGGCCACCGTCTTGTTGACGAAGGTAATGGCAGACTCGTCGACGAGGACGCCAATTCGTCAACAAGAACGGCTGAGTTAAGGGCTATAAATATCAGTTTCCATTACTTTTAAGTTAAATAATCTCAAAATATCCTCTTCATTTCCCTTTAGAACTTGAAAAACTCTCTCTTTCTCTAGTTTTCTTAGTCGTTCGTCGCTTGATTCGTAAATCCAACGTTACTGCGAGGATCAGGGAAGGATTCTCCACGTTTCTAGTAGATCGGAATTTCGTTTCAAGCGATTTTGAGTTTCGGGCTAAAATTAAGGTAAGATTCGGTTTTCATTTCTGATTGAGAGTATGATTAGTAGTACGAATTGTAAGCATGTATTATACTGTGGATTGTAGGCTTTGGGGTCTCAATTTGTAGTTTTGGGGACCGTAGAGTTCATAGTCGGAATTCAAGTTAAGGTAAGGGGATTCTATTTATATCAGTTTATTTTCAAAATCAGGATTGGTAAGCTTGTAGGCTATGATCGTATGTATGTTTTGATAACTTATTTGGGAAAATCTATCAGGTAAAATACGAGATTTTTGGGTTACAGTTTTCGGAAAAATTTGGGGATTTCGGGTATCATCCCTGCTTTAGTTGGAAAACTGTTTTTTTTTCTTAAACTGTACTATTGAGATGACTGTTATCCATATTTGTATAAACTGTATACTTGAATTGGAAAACGATATGATTTGTCGTAAACCAAATAAGTGTGGTATGTAATTGTTCCAGGTTTTTTGTAAAATAGTTATGTGGCGGCTAATTACTGTATGCTAATATGTATAGGAGTGTGAGCTCCAAAATGATTCCAGATTTTGTGAAATCGGCTAAGGGCGGCTAATTACCCTACACCGAAACAGTTATGTGGCAGCTAATTACCGTACGCTGCTCCATGTACCAGTGTGAAAACAGTGAGCGAAAGTGTCCGGCTCTATATCCGAAGGTGTGAAATATCACTACGTATCCCGATTGGTCACCGAGGGGTGTGAGCTACATTGTATTAGCAATGTAATCACTATGAAGTTTTGGGTTTCATGGAGTGGTTGCGTATTGGCAATGTAATAGCTGTGAGGCTTCGGATTCATGGAGTAGTTGCGTACTAGTGTGAGTTACATCTTATTAGCAATGTAATCACTGTGAAACTTCGGGTTTTATAGCGTAGTTGCATATTAGTGTGACGACACTGACCGTATGTTTTGGATATCATATGTATTGGAATGCATTTGTCAAAATACTGGAACTGTATGGAATTATATGGAATTGTATGGAAATGTTTTCGAACTGTATTGTATTGTATAGTATTATGTTTTGCGTAAAATAACACTGGTATGCCACACACTGATATAACCTGCTTTCTTCCTTACTGAGAGGTGTCTCACCCCGAATGTACGTACAATGTTTTCAGATCTATCAAGTAGCCGTAATTAGCATCCTAACAATTGGAAGCAGGGGTGTCGTTAGCTGCTGTTAGTTCCTATTTAGGTACGAGTTTTGTAACCGAATTGTCATGATAGTTTTTGTAGACACCTAGAGTATGTACGGTATTTATGGGATTGTATATCATAGTATTGTATGGGTTCATGTATCCTAGCTTTATACAGACTCTGGCATGGTATGTTATATAGATAGATGAAGCATTTTCCGTTGCGTAACTTATGAGTATGGATGTATATGTGTATGTGTATAGGGCCCCCGTGTACCTCACGGGGTTGGACCCTCTTATTGTATTGTATCATGTATGTTTGAATTGATATAGAGACAGGTTAGGTTACTATATTCACACCTTAGACCCATTTTCGGGTTTGGGGCGTGATAGAAATACATCTGAAGTATCCACAACTATGCAGAGAGGCTCAGTGTTAAATTGGTAAGTAGAGCGGTAGGTAAGTGTTGGTTTTGTATATAGGTTTCTTAGAGTAAGTTGTTTAGTTTATCAGTTGTTTATTGTTATGGTTTATGGATGGTCTCTAGGAGAGTTTTGTATAGATATTGTAATCTTTCGAGACAGTATAGTAACTATGGTATTCCTCCCCTATAAGTGAGGGTATTTAATAAACTTGGGACGGGGCTGTTATGTCGGTGGCCGCTAGCTCTTCCTAGAGTTGAATCAGCAGATCAGCGATAACTTAGGTGATGTAATGGAAATTAATTAGTAAATTTCAACAAAAAAATTCTTATAAGGAGGGGGGGGGGAAGATTGTAGAAACTCGAACCTGAAAAATAAAGAAATAAAATAAAAAGAAGAAAGGAAAATTTAAAAGGGCAAACAGCAAATTTTGTCGACGAATCCCCTGCTTTCGTTGACGAATGTCCTTCTGTAGTTAGTCGATGAAATTCAGGGGTCGTCAACAAAGAGATATCGAGAGGAATTTCAAGTATACGTTTCGTCAATGAACCCATTCTTTCATCGACGAAAGTCCTTCTACGGTTCGTCGACAAAGGTCTCATTTCGTCGACAAATTGTGCCAGGTCAAACGGGTTGTAAATAGAATTTTGTTTGCTTCTTCATTAAGAAAACATTATTTCTCTCTCTCTCTCTCTCTCTCTCTCTCTCTCTCTCTCTCTCTCTCTCTCTCTCTCTCTCTCTCTCTTTAGCCAGCACCCACACTTCTTCTCTCTTCGATTTCTCGCCGTTCGTCGTCCAAATCGACAATCGGAAGCTGCCACAAGGATCTAGGGGCGATTATCTACAAGTCTAGCGGAGTGGATTTTTTATCTGGATTTTCCAAGCACCACTCCAAAACCAGGGCAAAGTAGGGTATTTTAGGGTTTTATTGTTGATTTGGAGTATATGAGGCCTAGGAAATGCTAAATGGAAAATATGTTGTGAGTTGAATTGATTAATTTGGGGAAAATGTAATTTTAGGGTTTTGATCTTCGAACACCGTAGGGTGTGGATTTAGGGTTCCCAGTAAACCAAGTAAGGGGATTATATTATGTCAATTAATTTTGAATTATGGACCGATTTAATGGCAATGTGTATTTTCTGAAATGGTATATGTAATTTTTTGAATAAATTGAGTATATGAAAAGGATGGTTTTGATTGTTATCTGTTTTGGGGAAAATTAACGTGATTGGTTTGAAATCTCTCATTTTCTATAAAATAAATAGTTTAAGTTAAATAAAATTCTAGAGATGCTTAGACCCTACTTTTAGCAATTTATGTCTTTCCCTATTAGTTATTTTATTTATGGTTATCAGATAAAAATTGTGTGGCATGAGAATAGTTTTTAAATGGCATATATGAGCATAATGATTTTTACTGATATTATACATATTTAATATGACGACCGAGGACCAAGATTTGATATGACAACCGAGGGCCAAGATTTGATATGACGGCCAGAGGCCGAGATTTGATATGATGGCTGAGGGGCCGAGATCTAATATGACGACCGGGGGCTGAGAATTAATATGACGGTCGGGGGCCGAAAGTTAATAAATGACAGATTTTATATGAAATGAGATATAATAATATTTTATTATGTAAATTGCCATATATGATTCTAGAGCCCTGTGAATATGAAATGTGATGTTATAAGCATGGTACTGTAGCTATATGTTGGCAGGGAGTGCAATCACACTGGAATGATAGTGTGATGATGGATAGACTGTTGGAAGTCCCACCCGGAGTATATAGTCTAGAGGTGGGGTGAATAGACTCTTTTCGCGGAATACGTATTTTTCTACAAAATAAAAACTCTTGGCAAGATATAAGAAATTATATCGTAATATAAATGTAAATTATGCACAAGATATAAAATAAAGAGTGTAAGGGAGAGAAAGAACAAGACCGGTATTTTTACGTGGTTCAGCACCAAGCCTACGTCCACGCCTTAGCACCAAGCTAAGGATTCCATGATCCACTAAAGATACTCCTTCACAGGCGGAGAAGCCTTACAACTTAAGAACAAGTCCCTACACTCGGAAACAAACCCCTACCGTGCTCACCAAGAGCCTTCGCTTCGGTTCACAAAGAACCTTACAACAATGGTTCACAAAGAACCTTACAAGAGATTGGAAATACAATTTAATGCTCCTTAAATAAGTCAATATGAAACACAACCAAATCCCCACTCTATTCTCTCAAGGAATGAATCTTACAAGATAAGTGAGCAAAAGAGGATTGAGCACTTGTGAAGAATAACTAAAATGCAAAGTGCAAAGTGTTTAGGTTTTGGATAAAATGATATTTTTCACAAATATGATCAACAATGCTCAAAACCATGTTAATACAAGTCTAATAGCTTGTATTTATAGCCCAAGAACCAAAGAAGTTGTTAACTAGCCGTTGGGGGGAAGAAAAACTATTTTATTTGGTAAACTAGCCGTTTTCCGCCCATTGGAGCGGTTCTGCCCATTGAATTCGTCGACTAAGCCCTACACTCGTCGACTAACCTTACACTGCACTAGTCGACGAATCTCCTGTATTCATCAATGAGGTCCCTGAATAAGAAAAAGTGATCGACAAGAAAGTTGTGTCATTTTATCTTAGCTTTCTAGGGACACCAAGATTGTCTCATTTGGACTTTTCTAGAAAAAGTTATGCCCAAAATATCAAAGGGTATTCATGACTCAAAACTGCACTACGGTAGTGATGATTGCTTTGTTTTTCCTTGTCAAAAAGCGTTTTAATGAATTAAAACATTCTTGGACAAAAGTATATGAAATATATTGAGTATAATGAAGATTAAAACTTATCCAAGTGAGTTTTCCCATAAATATAAGATATCTTGTTTTATGAAAACATATTTGAAAACTTGTTTCGATATCTTATACGTTTAGTATGTCCTTTATTGAAAATATGCTTGACTTTTAGGACTTTAGGACGTAGAGCTAGTTTTGTAAAATCGGGACCAAGTTTTCAAAATATTTAGAACTCATATATTACTTAACACTTGTCCCATTTTGAAAACTTAATTGAGTATAGGATTATTTTGACAAACTCTTTGTTTTTACTTTGAAAACTATGAATTGTGAGTTTGTTACTTTTGTACAGATCCTATATGCTCATGTGTCCTAGTATGCTTATGCAATGGCTCAACTCTTACTCAGAAATCATACAAGACACGCACCGCAAGAGTTATAATACGCACTCACTCACACAACCCTTATTACAATTAATTTATACACAATAAAAACTCCAGAATGTGCTTTGGTGTTTTTGAGTCAGTGTCCTTCCGATCTTTTCAATTTGATGTCTACTAGGTCCGATCTTCGCTTCTAATTTGGTACCTCTGTGTATCCGACACTTTGTACCTATACTAGATAAGATCTGCAAGGATGGAAAATACTAGAAACAACAAATAGGTTAATATCATCAAAACATATAAACCAAGATAGTGTAGCTGACAGGGCTAACATTCTCCCCCTTTTTGATGATGTCTAACCTATTAAGAATCTACTTAATCTTTGCATTTGTGTTTATTCTTACTAAGTCTTATTGTGAAAATATAATCTTACTTAGAACCACTAATGGGTTGTTATTATCAAAACAAGACAATTAAGCTTACGTAGCCTCTAAGGCTAACATAGATAATTTGGTAACTTGGGCCACAATACTGCTATGAGGTTTTTGCCCGGGGGGGGGGGGCATCCGAGGCAGTTTCTGGATGACCATAGGTAGGCGCAATCGTACTTACTACCTCTACTGACTCAGTTATGGTCGGTGGACCATATGTTGAGTCCAACCTTCGGGTTACACAACCCGTCATTGAGGGAAGCATGTCGCATGAGTATATGATAGCGTGACAACGCTAATACAACAGTCCAGGTTGTATCTTTTATGCATATATGAGCAAATTTACTATAAAAGGGCTATTTTGAGCCGACAGTTTATTATTTAGAAATTATGTTTTTTCAAATATACAGTGTAGTACAGTTTTAATTGCTATTTCATATACAATTAAATAATGAAAGTTTTATATTCACGAGAACTCATGTTAGCCACACATTGATAGTAATATAATTCGTCTTACTAAGAAGTGTCTCACTCCATTATACAAATTATTTTTCAAGTCCTCCAAGGAACCATAACTAGTGTACCTCGGGGTTGGGATTAGACTTCTAGGAGTGGTTATCAGAACTGGTGAGATACCAAATGTCTTATTTTGTTATTTTGGGATTGTAATATGCAGATAGATAGTGGTATGGATGCATTTGAGAATAGATAGAACTCTGGTAAAGTGTTTGGATGTTTTAGAAATCTCTCGTTGTATGGTTTAATTTCAATAAGGGCAAGTGCACCCGGGATTCCTTGGTTAGGGGGAGTTGCATTTATATATGCTACAGTTGGTATCAGAGAATTTATATGTTTTATCTAGCACTTCGAGCACACATGGGGGGTCGGGGCGCTACACTATCATTCCCTAAAAGAACAGGTCCTCCACTTGTTTTAGTGAATGACTCAAACTAGGACCTATGAAGACACATATGGAAAAAACAATGAGAGTCCATTATCCATTCCTCACCTAAAGCTATCTCAGACATAGTGAGTACCTCAGCACTCTCATATCCATCTAGAGGACCACAACAACATTCCCTTCAACAATTTCCCTTTTATTTGGATGTAGTTTCTTCTTAGGGCAATTTCTTTTGAAATGTCCCTCCTCCCAACACAAGAAGCATTTAAACTTCTTGCCTTTAGACTTAGATCTAGATCTATTGGTTTTCCGTTTCTTTTCCTGTTTATCCTCTCTTCCTCTAACACTTAGACCCTCACCAGTTTTAGTTTTAGATTGTTCCTTAGCCTGCAGCTCTCTAGAGTGCAGAATAGATTGAACTTCTTCTAAGGTTAAAGAGTCTCTACCATACATGATTGCTTCTTTGATATTTGTATAAGAAGAGTCTAAAGAGTTTAACAATAATATAGCTTTATCCTCATCTTCTACAGTTATATCAATGTTCTCAAGATCAAGAATGATTTTATTGAATTCATTAAAATGTTCAAGAAGTGACTTACCTGGTGTCATCATGTAAGTGTAGAGTCGAATCTTCTTATGTAGCTTGTTGGCTAGGGACTTTGTAATGTACAACTTCTCCAATTTAAGCCAAGCTGCAGCAACTGATGTTTCTTTGGCCACTTCCCTTAGGACTTTGTCACCGAGAGAAAGGATGATTGCACTGTGTGGTTTCTGCAAAATTTCTTTCTTCTCTTTCTTTGACGGTGTTGCTGGCATATTCTTTTTGCCTAGCAATGCATC
Source organism: Malania oleifera (assembly GCF_029873635.1). Lineage (NCBI taxonomy): Eukaryota > Viridiplantae > Streptophyta > Magnoliopsida > Santalales > Ximeniaceae > Malania > Malania oleifera. The sequence continues at coordinate 8,209,871 of NC_080421.1, read as the reverse complement.
TTGCAGTCCTTGCTGAACCAAGAGGGCTCTTATCTTGATCCTCTAAAGGCCAAAGTCATTCTCCCCTGTGAACTTCTCAAGATCGAACTTAGTTGTCCTCATTCTTGTATACTAGCTCTAATACCACTTGTAAATTCTTTTGTGCTGAATATATTAGCACAATTCTAGAACACCAACCACGAATCTGAGAAGATGCCTAATCTAAAATGACAGAATTGAAAAATGCAGTAAAAATAAAAACACACAACAATTAACGTGGCTCGGTCCAAGATGACCTACGTCCACATAGCAAGGGCCACTCTTTATTGAAGATTAAAATCAAAACACTAAGAATACACAACAGAAAACTCAAGCCTCCCTCACAAATCTTCTCTCGGGTACAAGAAGTATTCTCTCAAGGATTTGCAGGCTTCTTTTCTTTCTCTCTGTATCTGATCTGTTGCTTAATTATTGAACGTATCTGCATTATTGTTTCTACCAGCTATTTATACATTTCAGCTTGATGCCATGTGACTCCTTCAAATGGCCTTGATCTTATTCTGTTACACCAACAAACTTACAACTGACCTAAGATTGTATACTGCTAGCACATGTTGCTAACTTATCCTAGTTGGCACTTAGTTACAACAACTTTAGAGAAAGTCGAACCAAAACTATTATAAATTAACTTGTGAATTCGTAACAATTTATGAACACTATAAAATATTTACAAATTTTCAAGAATTAACTCAAGTGGGCATAGGCAAGCTCCAAGGTTTTTTAATAATTGTAAGTTCTTATTCCGATATTGCATGAAAATCGATTCTTTAGGGGGTTGTGGGTCGGTCACGTTCTCTTTAATTTAGCGCCAACTAAAAAGGTCGAGAGGACACCTCTAGAATTAAATATCAAGTGATTGAAAATAAATAAAAATCACAATAATATTGTACTTCTCACAACAATTAAGATTTTTCTCCTTGAATTTAATGATTATAAAATTACCCATGTTACCTTTTGAAGTGAAAACAACCTTCTTCACATGGTGGTCTTTCACTTTAGGGTTTTGGGACAGGGCCTATATAGGCATAATGTATGCTAGGTTCATTCCTTGCCATTGTTGGCCATCATATTTTTTAAAGTCGTGCCCTTATCCCCTCCTCAAAAGGGTCAATTTTGACTTTTCTGCACCCTTAATCAAAGGCTCCCGTCCTCCACATTGTTATTTTTTTTTAATGAAAAAAGGAGTGCCCAAATCCACCGTCCTATTTTTTTTTTTTATAAAAAATTTTAAAATAAATAAATTATTTTTTTATATAAATAATTAAATAAATGGTATATAAAAAGAAATAAATAAATATTATGTATATTGTGATATTGGTTGAGTCTTTCCACCAAACTCAATTAATATTTAAATAATAGAGTAGGGGCCTAGCATGACTTTCCGTAATAAAGCATAATGTCTTAAGGATTAACCATGAATTAATTAATTTTTAGAAAATATATTTGTGGATTATTTAGATTATCTATGAATAAATTTAATGTTTTTTTTCCTCACAAGACTTGGTTTTTAATTGAGAAAATTGCCAACTATGATATTAAAAATTGAGAGAAGGCCGATCGGGTTGGTAATCCCACGAAATAAAATTAATTAATCATGCCCAAATAAAGCATTAGTAAAATGGTTAAGCTCTTCAATTATAGAGTTGTGGGATGGAATGTGGGCCCAGGGGCAGAGTTGGATAAAAAAAATAAAGCTGATGCCGTGGCATGCTGAGGTGGGGATTGGTTGGGTCTGGCCAATCCAAGCCCTTGGTGATATCAGCTGTGACATGGACTGGGCCCATGGAATAGTACAAGTGGGCCCAGCTAGGGCACAAGGTCTGCGAAGCTTTTTGTCTTTGCATGATGATGAGAATGTAGTAATTTGGACTGTATTGGGATCTGAGCTTTGTTAATTAAACTAATTAACGTTAACTTTTGATGCTGCTAATTATGACTTCATGACTCATTTTTGCTTTGTGTGGTGTGCTAAGGAACCGTTTGGTTCGCAACATTATGCTTTCCAATTTAGTGTTTAGGACTTACGATTTTAAGGGTCTTATGTCTTTGTGCCTATTTTAGAGATAAAATTTAATATAATTATAATTGTACTTAAATGTGCTTTATTCTTTTTAAGGATAAAATATTTTTATAAAGCCTGAAAATTTCATTTCCATGTTCTTGATAAGTACTTTTTTTGCCACTTGAATGCTTTTTTCTTTTAAAATTTTTAATTAAATTTATCCAAATTTTCTTTAAAACCCTCAATTTTTCACTAATAAAACTTAATTTTATATATATGTTTCAAATATTTTATGGTACAACTAGTTAAATACAAGTCCTTTTTGACTCAAGGGTTTTGTAAAAAGGCGAAACCACGTGATTATTTTGACATAATACCACCATTTGAAATGGAATTAAGATTCCGTAGAGTTCATTTTTCAATGGAACTTTATTGAATTGAAATTTCGTGTTTATCTTTCATTTACATTTTTTCCCCTTTCCTTGCAATTCTATAGATGATGTGACATTATTTGAGTGGTCGAGAAACAGTTGAATGGTTCATATTTAAGAATTCTAAGCATTAGTAACTTTAAAAGATTTATTTTCATATCTTAAATGCATCTTGTTGCGTTCAGACCAGGTGTTGAAACTTTATTTCAACTAAAAAGAAAAATATGTATAACTCTTTTCCCAAATCATGTATCCTCAAACCTTGCGTTTGATATCATATGTCGGGGTGACAAAACGAGTGCAAACCCAACAAGTGACCCATGACCCGCTTGTTTAAACTAGGTTTGGGTATAATACAAATTGACCCGTTTATAAACGAGTCAAATCGGACTTGAACCGTTTATTAAACGGGTTAGGCGAGTTCATGTCAGTTCACCCGCCTAGTGACTCGTTTAAAAATAAAATAGAGTGTTTATTTTTTTTTTTAAAAGACATTTTATATGAAATGTTTACAAATTTTTAAAATATATAAATTATACATTTTAAACGGGTGACCTGTTTATGATCTATTTATTAAACGGACGGATTGAGTTTACATAGTAGTCACTCATTAATAAACAAGACAACTCGAACCCGAAACCGTTTAACCCCAATCCATTTATGATCCGCTCAAACCCAACTCGTTAATCACATGTGAAAGGAATTAAAATATTGTCCCATGAACTTTGATATACTCGATGGAGTCATGACAACACCACAAACCCTATAAACTTTATTTTCAACTCAAATCGAATAAGATTTTTTTACAATTTCAAGAGACAACTAGTTAGCAACAACTTCAAGTCAAGGAGTTGTTATCATCGTGGCATGCACAATTGAAAAAAGGGCAATAAAGAATTTGCACTACTGTGAAGCAATATTTAAGCCCGTTATCTACGACAAAGATATTTCGATACTTCCTCGCTCGTTGCTTCTTTGCCAATTATACTAATTATGTGAGGTATTTATGGCAAAAATAGTTTTTAACATTGTACAATGATAAAATATTCACTTGTTGTGCTTTTGTCAATTAGTAGTGCATACAAAACAATTAAGCGAGACATTTATGAAATAAACACACTGTTTTGCACTGTACAATATAGATGAGGTTTGAAATGATCTTGTTCCGGTCCAAAGAAGTTAACATTTACAAGTTTGAACTTTATTTGACATAATAATTTGATCGATGAGTATAAAACTCATCAGGAAAGGTATTTAATACATGAACTAAAATTGATGGGAATTTTTTATATTAATCTTAAGTTAAATATTGACATGTTAATCATAGAATTTACAATATTAAATTTTAAAAGTAGAAGGGAAAAATAATTTGACTAATTTTAAATGCAGAGGTGTTTAATGCTTTGCAAAGTTCATTGGATATCTTGATAAAGACCAATCATTTTCCACAAAATGGTAAATAAATCATAGCCTATCTTTTGGGTAAGTGCCCAATTCAAGTTCTCATTTTAAGTAACTATTCTCGTTTACAGGGATCACAGGACTCCATAAATGGTTGCCTTCTGAGTTTTGTACTTCTTCTGCCAAACCAAAATTTCAAAAAACATAAATGCATGAATACATGCATGGTTTCACCAAAGTGACCTTTCAAGTATTTGACTGAACTTGAATGATTAAGTAGCATTGGGACAGATAAGATATTTGTGGTCTGAGTTCATGACCCAGAAGTGTATATAGACAAGACACTGTTTGGTGACAAATAAACAAGAAAGCAGTTAAATTATTAATTAAGAGAGAGAGAGAGAGAGAGAGAGAGAGAGGTGTGTGGTAGTGCCACAGGCTAGCCATGCATGCTGTCCAGACAGAGTCATTTGGTCTGCCAGTTCCACAGCAAGCCATTTTAATTAATAACATAACATAGAAAGCTCAGCTTCAAGAGGACATTTGAAAAAAAAAAAAAAAGAGAGGCCCTTGTAGTTTTAAGGGCATGGTTTTTTGGCACCATCTAATGCTATGAAATTTGAAAATATTTTTTTAAAAAAGAAAAAAAAATATTTTGAAAATTATATTTATACGGGTTATCAGGGAAAACTGAGAAAGAAAATTAAAAACATACCGAATCAATGAGTAAAATTTTGATTTTACACATCATTAATCTTATAATTTTCTTATTTTTAAATTATATTAGATTAATTTGTTATTTTTAATAAAACCCGACGTAGAAAAAAAAACAATGAAAAATTATTATTTTTTTAATTTTTCCTAACGTAATTTTCTTGACTTAAGCCGATGCTTAAAGTCTGTTGTCGAGGAAGAAAAATCCTATAAAGCAGACAAAACGTCGAATCGATTCAAAATTTAATTACTTGAAATATTGTTTAGTTATGAAAGACACAATGCCCTGCATTCTCGAGCCATAAAAAATTGTTATGTTCTTATTTTTCGTTTTAATGTGTATGAAATCATTTAGGTCGTTTTCACAAGATGAACAGATACTGAAAAACCTACACTTGGCTTCTTGGTATATGCAGGGGAACAGATTTGATGGGTTCATTTGAAATGCCCAAGAGATACAAAAAAAATTGATATTTGCTGGAAGACCTTGCTTGACCTTGCTTATAGCATTTGGTAAAAATATATCCTCCCTTACACGTAAAGAAATCATGGAAGAAATTTTACACACTCATAGTCATAGTACTTTCAAATTCATGTGCCCTCCATTTTATTAATGTTTAGAGTTCAAATTTTGAAATTTAAATTCTGTACTCTCAAAAGACTAAAAGGAAACGAGTTTCTTTCTTGTTTTATTTTCTTTTCATTTCTCGGAGTCCAAACAAACCCTGAAACAATTATAACAGAAACACAATATGAACACAAGAATTTGGACTTGGTTCAACTTTGAAGCCTGGAAGGAGAAAAGTAAAATTTTGTATGAGTCAAGAGTGTCAGACAGTTCTAGCTAGCTGCTAAAGTTTTCCTCCTGTTGGGTGAAACAGAGGCCATCAATTATGGCAACCATTAGTACTACAAGGTTAGGTAGAAGCAACTAGCTAGCCTCTTAAATTCTCTGTTGCCCTTCTAAATTGAATGGCAGTCCTTTGTCCCGAAGGATAGGAGGCCCCCATTGTCCTTGTCATAGTAGAACTTTGCTTCCTAGTTTTGGTTCCATCTTGGAAATTCTACTTAAAAGATTAGGCCGAGGTACGGTTCGATTAATCGGATCATTATCTTCGAATCGTTAGAAAATATGAGTTAAAATCGAACTGTTTAAAATGATAAATCAAAATTTAATTAATTAATTTTCAAGCTAATATTTATTGGTTAATCATTAAGCATAATTTAAAAATTTAAAGTCATTATAAATAATATATTTTCTTGAAATTTTGAAATTGAAAATAGAGGGTCCAACGAAAAGGACTTGTTTGGGTTCCCTTGATGTTCAGCCATTTAACCCACCACAGCAGACATAGAATAGACATGTGTAGAAGATGAAATTTAAAGGAAAAGCAAAAATTATGATTCTACTTATTCTCTTCATTGGCTTAACATTCAACAAAACCTCTTAATTAGTTTGTGATAGCTATTTGAGGCTATTTCTTTGTTTATTTATATGTATTTCCTTCTCGAAAACTTGCAGGTATTGTTGGGAATAAATCGACCTGAAGTAATAATCACACACGAAGAAAAATAGAAACACACACAATGAACACCGGATTTACGTGGTTCGGTCCAAACTGACCTACGTCCACGGGAGCACACCACTGCACTATAATCTGGGAGAAATAACACACGGAGGAGCCACTGCTCAACTCTCTCTCTCTCTCTCACCACAACTCTCTGCTCTTTGCACTCTCAGTACACTGCACACCTCTACTCACGCAGCTCACAACTCATTACACATACAGCACATTCAACTCAACACATGCCTCACTACAACCCACACATATATATATATATATATATATATATATATATATATATATATACAGGAGGGGAGGAGCAAAATTCAAAGACGGTGGCTTGCAATTTCAGCAAAGCCTGCAGAGCAGGTGGCCGTCCATCTCCAGTGTCAAAGGTGGTGGCTGGGTTGGTGCGGCTGTCGGCGGCTGGGCTGGTGCGGCTGCCGACGGCTCCACACTAGCAATCCTAACAGGTATTTCCTGCTATCATGATTTTTTTTTTCAGTTGGAAGTTTATATTATGTTTGATTTACACAATAGAAGATAACCTATCTCCCATTTTATATTCCTTTCCATCTGTGCACCCTTTACAGGATTTAAATTTCATACCTCTAATTAGGGGTGTCATCGAGTCGACACAGTAAAATACTCGAACTCGACTCGACTTAAAAATATTGAGCTCAAAACTCAACTCAAACTTGATCGATTTCGTAATTGTTAAACTCAAATTTGACTCGACTATAAGTTTATAAAACTCAAACTCAATTCTATTAAACTCGACTCGATTATAAATTAATATATTATATGATAATGTAATATAAAAATAATAAAATTAGAAAGCTCGATTAGACTCAAAACTCGACTCGAGTACTATTATTGAGCTCGAACTTGACTCGTTAAAATACTCGAGTAACTCGAACTTGCGTTGAGTCGAGTCAGGAGTTGAGTCGAATTCGAGTAGCTTGTGAGTAAGCTTGTAGAACCCGAACTTGAGAAATAAGGAAATAAAAAAAGAAAAGGAAAAATTTTAAAAGGCAAGCAGCAGTTCGTCGACAAATTCCCTGCTTTCGTCGACGAATGTCCTTCTGTGATTCGTCAACGAAATTCAGGCATCGTCGACGAAGAAATATCAAGAGGAATTTTAGGCATATGGTTTGTCGACAAAGCCTTTCTCTCGTTAACGAACGTCTTTTTGCAATTTGTTGATGAAGGCTCCATTTCGTCGACGATTTGTGCCGGGTCAACGCTCTACAAATGGATTTTCAATTGCTTATTTATTAAGAAACTTAATTTTTCTCTCTTTTTCTCTCTCTCTAACCCACATCCTCACCCCTTCACTCTTCAATTTCTCGTCGTTCGTTACCCAAAACGATGATCAGAAGTCACCACGGGGATCTAGGAGCATTTCTCTACAAGTCTAGCGGAGTGAATTTTTGAACTGGACTTTCCAAGCACCACTCCAAAACAAGGGTAAGTAGGGTATTTTAGGATTTTTATTGTTAATTTGGAGTATATGGGGCTTAGGAAATGCTAAATGAGAAATATTTTGTGGGTTGAGTTTATTAATTAATTTGAGAAAAATGTAATTTCAGGGTTTTGAACTTTGAACGCCGCAAGACGTGGATTTAGGGTTCGCAGTAAGCCAGGTAAAGGGATTATATTATTTCAGTTATTTTGAATTATGGATCAATTTAATGGCAATGTATATTTTCAGAAATGGTATATGTAATTTTCTGAATAAATTTGATATAAGAAAATGATGGTTTTTGATTGTTATATGTTTTGGGGAAAATTAACGTGATTGGTTTGAAATCTCATATTTTCTATAAAAAAAATAGTTTAAGTTAAATAAAACCCTGGAGATGCTCAAATCTTATTCTCAGCAATTTATGTCTTTCCCTATCAATTTATTTTATTTATGGTAATCAGATAAAAATTATATGGCATGAGAACAATTTCTAAATGACATATGAGAACAAAATGTTTTAATTAATTTTTTCACAATTTTGATATAATAGTTGGGGGGCCGATTTTTGATATAATGGCTAGGGGCTGGGATTTACATAACGGCCAAGGGCCGAAATTTGAGATAACGGTCAGAGGTCGAGTTTCGTTGTATGACAAGTTTTATATGAAATGAGAATAAAGCAGTTTTTATTGTGTAAATTGCTATATATGATTCTAAAACCCTATAAATATGAAATGTAATGTTATGAGCACGGTACCGTAGCTATATGTTGGCAGAGAGTGCAATCACAGTAGGATGATAGTGTGATGATAAATAGACGATTGGTGACCTGGGCACAGTACTCCCCCGAGGAAAGTGCCGGGGGAGGGCCCATTCGATGCAGTTTGGGATGACCATAGGTAGACTCAATTGTACTTACTACCTTTTCTGACTCAGTTCTGGTCGGCCGGCCATATGCTGAGTCCAGCTTTTGGGTTGCACAACTCGTCATGGGGGGAAGCATGTCGTATGAGAATGTGATAGTGTGATGACGCTAATTCAGCAGTACATCTTGTATCTTTTATGCATATATAGACAAATTTAATATAAAATGGGGTATATTGAGTCGATAGTTTAATATTATGATATTATGTATTTTTAGATATAAAAAGTGTAGTACAGTTATAAAATGTCATTTCATATACAATTAAATAATGAAAATTTTATATTCATGCGAAAACTCATGCTAGCCACACACTGATATTAATATAATCCGTCTTACTAAGAAATGTCTCACCCCTATTATACAAATTATTTTTTAGGTCATTTAGGGAATCGTACCTAACTTACCTCGAGGCTGGGATTAGACTTCTAGGAGTGGTTATTAGAACTGGTGAAATACTAGATATCTTATTTTGTTATTTTGGGATTGTAATATGTAGACATAGTGGTGTGTATGTATTTGAGAACATATAGAATTCTGGTAAATCGTTTGGATGTTTTAGAAATTTTCCGCTGTATGATTTAATTTCAATAATGGTAGGTGCATCTGGGATTCCCTGATTAGGGTGGGTTGCATTCATATATGCTATGGGTGGTATTCGAAATATATATATATATATATATATATGTATGTATGTATGTATGTATGTATGTATGTATGTATGTTTTACTAGCACTCCGGACCATGTGGTGGATCGGGCGCTACAAAGCTTGACTCACTTACACCCTTACCTCCAATAAGAATGTTTTAAATTTTAATAACTGGAATGTCACTTAGGAGACTCTTAGTAATTGAATTATATGGGTGCATTGAAATGAAAAATCAAGTGATACATTTGATTTTATGTTTGTTTAATTCGTAAAATTAAAATGGAATTAAGTTTTTGTTTATGATAGAATGAAAAGGAACGTAAGTGGAATGAAATGAAAAATGACATGGCAAATATTTAAAATATAAAATTTAATTCAATTCCATTAGTTTCATTTTATCATCGATACTCACATTTTGTTCATTCAATTTTTTATTCATTTCTTTCTCATCCTATTCGACTCCCTCACTTATATAACATCAATTAAGTAAAATAATTATAATAATCTTATTATTATAGTATTTTTAGTTTTTACCATTAAGTACTTTATTAATTTAATCATATTTTTAATTATTATTATTTCAAGGGCAAAAATGACTATTTGTTTTATCAACAACCCTTAGTCTACCATTTTTAAGAAATAATAGAGTTATGGAGAATGGAGAGTTAAAAAAAAATAGTTTACATTAAAATTATTCTATAGTGTCATGAATAAAGATAAGTTGTAAGGCTGAGGGCATTTTGAAATAACAAGTACAAGAAATTGATAAGCTTACAAAGCAATCAAACTTGGGCCTTCTCATTTGACCACATCTTTAGCCAAAGTTGATTCATAAAGAAAGCCTTGATGCAAGGCCCAGGCCCAACTCAAGCCCATTTATCTATTGCCCATATCCATAGCTAGACTTGGCAAAATGAATAAAAATCCATTAATTCATCTGACTTGTTTTAACTAACTTATAATTATCCGTTTGTTAAACGAGTTGAATATGATTTTTCTTTTTCATTTTCATATTCGTCACCTTAGCGGGTTGGGTCGGGTTTATCCGGCGGATATCCGCCAGCCCGCTTACATTAGTAACCTAGGAAAGCCCAACAGGCTACAGCCGAAGTCCAAAGACTCCAAACCCAGCCAGCCTAGTGAGCCCACAGCCCAAGTGCCCACGGCCGCACGGCCCACACGCCCCAATCGGCCCCTCCCACTCCAATCCCAGGCCAACCGGCCCAACCCTAAATCCCTAATCACCTAATGCCCGCAGCCCAATTCAATTCGAGCCCTAGCTGCCTGCTGCCCTATTCGATTCTTCATTTGAGCGTGACGAACGTCTCTGCTCAGAGAGCCAACACGAGAGGAGAGAGTGACTGAGTGAGAGACCCTTCATTCTGGCCTTCTTCTTCGACCCTTCGAAGCCCTCTGGCCTTCGTGAGTTGGTCTTCCACACTGCGAACCAGCAGGAGCCCTTCGCGAGTTCGTCACTACGTCAGGAGCTTCGCGAGTTCATCGTGGACATTATCAAACCAGAAGGAGCTCCTCGCAAGCTCGTCTTTGAGCGTTTGTGAGTTCGTGAGTTCCTTTGCGTTGAAGTTCGAATTTGTAAGTATTCTTCTTCTTCTTCTTCTACAAATCTGCTTTTTGCTTTCCATGTTCATCAGTTTTTTGTATGTTTAGCAGCATTGTTTGGGATTTTCACCTTTTGTTTTAACCTTAATGATGGGGAGCTTGAGGAACTCTCTCATGTGGTTCTTGGATTCTTCTTGTTATTACCATTGTGGGGATTTTAGGATTGGTGTTTGGATAATTATGGTGTTTTCTCTTGTAAATGATTCTGTACTCACCTGAACACATCTTATCATTTTTTTCATCTTGCCAATAAATTGTGGAGAGCTAAAGTTCCTTCAAAGTAAAGGTGTTGTGTAGATCACCATTCTTAATAGGGTTAACACCAATGATTTGTTGTAGCCTTGCAGGTTGAGAGACCTTATTAGGCTTTATGTTCAGATGTTTGTGTCATGTGTAGCTATGGTAATAAGGACCGTGCTCATTTATTCTCAGTCCTGTGGCTTGGTGTCTTTGGAACAAGATTTTTGGCCTGTTGGGAAGTGTTATGGGTGCCGTTATTCTTTGGAGGATTTCTTGGTGGTTGAATTTAGAGATTTTGGAAGGCGTGGAATTCTACTTTCATTGTTATTTTGGTTATTTGGTGCCCAGATTTTTTGAGACCATGGGTCTTCTATGGACTTGATTTGGGATTGAATGCTCAATAAAGATGTTTTGGCCTTACTGGTGTTGCTGAGAGTCACCACGATCGATTGGCTCAAACCTAGTTTGGTTGGTCTTCTTGTATTAGCATTTTCTATTTCTTTTCTTCTCTTAAAAAATTTCACTTTTTACAATATCATGTTTCGTTACATGTTTGTTAAAATGTCCAAGTGGTGATTAGTCTCTATTTTTTTTGTCATCTAACCTCCTGGTCAACTGAAAAACTAAGGCAATTTATTACTAATATTATTCTATATTCTAAATATAAATCCATTTTCTCTTTAAAAATTTAAGCTAGTAATGCTATTGCAATTTTTTTTTTTGGCTTTCTCTGCTCTGTTAAATGGAGCCAAAGGTCTTATTTTGAAGAATCCTCAATTTGAAATGTCATCATTTAGGCATTTCCATGGGCATAAAGGCAATGTGCCTTTTGAGTGCAAAATTTTTAAATGGAATTAAAGATCTTATTTTGAAGAATTCACCTGTTGGAACATCATTTTTTCTTGAATGAAGCTTGTTAAAATGCATAAGTGACAAATTATTCTTTAGAATTGGCATTGTTGTGCCTTTTGATTGCGAAATTTTTAGAAATTTCTTGGGACTAATTTATTATGTTTGAGTTTGAGTTTCTATTTTGAATTGGATTGGGACTAATTTATTATGTTTTATTGTTTACAGTTTTACTTGCATGAATCAGGAGTTGTTAATTAGTATAAATGATTGAATGATTAATATAGTTACTAAAAAAATTAATACACAAACTAATCGCAAGTTACCGTATACAACTTAAATTATTATGACAAAAAATAAATTATTAATAAAATTATATTTGAGAATGACGGATTATCCGCCCATCCGCCATGAATTATCCGACCCGAAACCGCTTAATCCGCCACTTAAACGAGTCGAATATGGATTATGATTTTTTCACCCGATAATCCGCCACGGATAAACCGACCCGATCCGCTTTGCCAGGTCTATCCATAGCCATGCCTAGACTACCATTATCCTTTACTCTGCAAATCAATTCCACTTAAAAGAATGCATTTGTAAATGAACTTATGTGATTAGTTTAGTATATATTAATTTGTAGGATTTAATGAAATTCTCTAGTTCAGAACAAATAAAAATTAATTTTTTGTTTTTTCTAAAATATCCTTACCTAACTTATAACAAATGAAAAAAAAATAATAATAATAAAAGAAAGCAATTTATTTATAGGACAAAAAAATAATAATTTATTTTTAGGACGAGACTACATGTAACACAGAAGATAAATATGTATTGTGTAGGGACATAAATAAGAAGATAGATTATGTTTGGGAAAAAAAAATTATTATCTAACGAGAGTATTGAAATCTAAAAGAATATTTTTCCTGAAATCACTCGTGATTTTGGTGGGATTTGCTATGAAAAGAGTCAATTTATTCATTTCAATTCTACAACGATAAAAGAAGGTGAATTAATGAAAGAAAAAAATTTGTGTGAAATTCATTTGGTATTAACGAACATATGGAAGGACACATAATTTACAGTTTTTTACTGTTCCTTCTCCTTTAGACATGCGCTTTGTTATTAGGGAGGTTCTTGTTCAAGTTAGGAAAGAAAATATGAGTAACATCTTGGTTTGTTCCGATGTTAAGAGGGTAGGGACGTTCTTATTCAAATTAGGAAGGAAAACACGAATAACATCTTGGTTTGTTTCGATGTCAACAGGGTAATTGATGAATTGAATAGCAAATCTTGTTCTTAGTTATTGGGAGTCAATTGTTCTGACTTCAAATTCTTTTTTATGTTATCGTATTTTTTGATCATGTAGATCCAAAGATCAGCTCTCTAACATATTATGACACAGCGGCTACTAAGGTTATCTCAAAGAGTTTTTTCATCACACTTCTTTTAATTTTGTTAAATGTAGATGCAACTTTGACCTTACTGATAAGATGGTATATAATTATCATGAGTATTAACTTTTTTTCCATTTAAATTTGTTTTATAAACTAAAAATATCAACTAATAGTTAATTAGTGAATTTACAGTATGTGTCAAAAAAAAAAAAAAAAAAAAAAAAAGTGCCTTCCCTGTCCCCTACCTTAGTAGGTTTAGTGTCCTGCTGCTCCCCTCTTGTCCTCTCTCTCTCTCTCCACCCAGCCCCAACAGCCATCGCCACTTCCCGTGGCCACCCGCCAACTCCAGCGGCTGTTGCCGCCTACGATCCCTACTTCCTGTCACTGTCTGCCAACCCTAAAAAGTCGTCGTCACTTCCTCTTGCCACTGTGGCTGTGCCTAGGCAGCCATGATAAGTGACGATTCCACTCGCCGAGGAAGCGAACCAAGCTGATTAGAGTGGCATCTGCTTATACTACCAGCACGTTTGGTCGTTCGTGCCTTCTTTATCCCTCAACTTAGTATGCATATTCTTCTTCTTCAATTGTTGTGGGTTAATTAATTATTTCCTTTTAATCCTCAGTTTTGGAATTGAGAATTAGGATTAGGATGTTGCAACCATATGAATTCTGAATCCCATTGTGTCATCCTCACCCTACTTTTACTTGCTACCGATAGATTACTGTACATGGTGGTACATTATTTCTAAGTATGTTTTGGTCTCTACTAACCATTTGCTCCTAATTTGGGGGCCAATAGGTGCCATTCAGCACAGGCTTATTATGTTGTGTTCAAGGAAATTTCTCTTTCTGCATATGGAATATCTGTTAAAGCCCCATACATGCGATGTTTGTTGTTGGAGTATTCCATCTTATATTGAGAATATGGAATTAAAAAGGAAAGAAGAAAAGAGTTAGTTAGCAGGGTCTTGTTAAAGAATTAGTTAGAATAATTAGTCATTAGTTTACTAATGTAAACTAATCAGATTGTTGGGTAAGTAATCTGAGTTAGTTAGTCATTAGTTAGTTTGTTAGTTATATTTGATGTTTGTTAAAATATCTAAGTAGTTATTTAATGTGAAATTTGTCATTGTTATGATTTTTGAGTTCCAGCACAATTCCTTTCATCTCTGTTTCATCTTTTTTTTTTTTTGTTTTTATTTTTATTTATTTTTTTGTTTTAAAGCTTTTCACTTTAAAAATTAGTTGGGTAAGTAATAAACTACCGTTTAGTAGTGGAGGCTAGATGGGTAAAGGAGTTCATAATGTGAACCATGGTAGAGGCAACAACGCTTATGACGAAGGATGAATTGGTTATTGGGGGTAGATGTTGCGGATGGTAGAGGCCATGGTGATAGGTGTGTAAATGTTCAGGCATTGCTAAACATTAGAGCTAGCATTAGGACAAAAAAGCTTTTGTTACTCCAAAAGAATTTGTTGATGTCAAAAACCAAACCTGATATCCATGCTCACAGTTTGTGAGGATTATCTGCAACCAAGAAGAAAGAATAAATTTTGGGATACCCTTGGTTGCCTAGGGGTTTGTTGACAATTGACGATCGTGGATGAGGGTTGCATGCCCTAAGTTTTCTTCCATGTTGTAGTGAATGGTGAACCAAAATCTTGGTTTAGTGCCTCGAGGGGCATTTGATCTGCTCTCCCCTTTTTGTTGTGTTAGTGGTTGATGTTATTTGATAGGGCGTGGATAAGGGTTTGGTGAAAGGTTTGGAAGTGGGGAGGGACAGGTGGTTGTTTTTCACCTTCAATTTTCCAATGATACTGTGTTCTTTTTAGGTGATCATACATCTTCTTGTTTGAATATTCTGAGCCTCCATTTTTTAAAGCTGGTTTCTTGGTTTAAATTAACTTGGGTAAGAGTGGTACTAATGCTATCAATCTGAGTGATGGGTTAGAGTTAGGGAGTTGGCCTTGCGTGTGAGTTGTGGTATTTTGGATTGACATTGCATTAATTAGGGGTCCCTTTTGGTGGTACTCCTAGGTCAAGGAGCTTTGGAGAGGGAGTCCAGGTGGTTAGATGGCTGGAAAGGTGTGTTATTTTCTCTTGGGTGTTGCATTACACTTATTCAAGCTTGTCTTGCTAGTACTCCTTTGTATTATTTGCCCATTTTTTAGGATTCTTATGGGTGTTTTCTGGTAAGCTTGAGAAAATTGTGACAGGTTCCCTTTGGTTTGGGGCTGGGGGAAGAGGGATCTTTGGTTAGTTGAGATGTGATGTGTAACTCTAAAATGAAGGGCGGTTTGGGTCTTAAAAATTTGGTGTCTAAAAACAAGCTCTCTTAGCTAAATGGCTTTGCCCATTCCTTAAAGGATTCATCCTTTGGCATGGAGTCATTAAAAGTAAGTTTGGACTGCATGTGAACAGTTGGATACTAACTTGGGATCTAGATGTCCTTCAGAAAGTTCTTGAAGGTCTATGTTTTAGATGTATCCCCTCTTTATTTCCTATACTAAGTTGGTTTTAGGTGATGATTCTATTATTTGTTTTTGAAATATTGCTTTGTCCACTTCTTTCCTCGCCTTTATCGCTTGACTTTGGGGGTAATGGTGCTATTCCTTCGTTTTTTGTTGTTTCAGATGTCTTGGTTGGGATTTTCACTTTTGCAGATCTCTTAATAGTATTAGGCGGATGAGCTTTCTTCTTTGTTGCTAATGTTGAATACTTGTTGTCTCTCCTTTGGAGTGGATAGCCATTCTTGGTTTTGGATCTTCAGGGGTTTATTCTTGCAAATATTTTTGTGATATTTTAGTCTGTTCTGAATTTTCTTGTCTGCTCAATAAAAAACTCTACAAGGCAAAAGTTCCCCCAAAATTTAAGCCTTTTTTTTATTGGTTGGCTGTGCTTAATAGAGTTAACACCAATAACTTGTTGCAAAGTAGGAGACTTTTGAAAGCACTTCTCTAGATGTATGTGTTTTATGCTTTTCCAGTTCAGAAACAGCTTCTTATTTGTTTTTGCACTATGTTTTGCTTGGAAAGTGTGGAATAAGCCTTTGGTTTATTTGGAGAAAGCTGGGTTTGCCTGGATACAGTGGAGAACTTATTGGCAATATCCTTTTCTGGTTTTGGTAGGAAAAAGGATTCCCTTTTATTGCAATGCTGTGGGTTTATGGTTGGAAAATAACATGCATACTTTTTCTGGGAAGAAGTTGAATATTTTGTTGTTATGCGAAAAGAATCTTTACTTGGCTTTGTAACTGTGTGCGGTTTTGGGTGCTTTAAAGGAGAGACCCTCTCAGATATCCAATAGGATTGGCTTTCTATGTTTTTTGGTCTCTGTTTTTCCCTCTGTTTTTTCTACTTTTTATTTTCCTGTTTTGATTAAGAGGATTTCTTATTCTCCTTTTTGTTTGTTCTCTAAAAAATCGAATCTTGGCTGATTTAAGATAAGTTTTTACTTATAGTACATTTTTGTAGATTTTTTTGGTTGAAAATGCTTTAACCTATGATACCTGTCCAATCAAGATCGGAAGGCATAGACTATCAGCACACTCATGCTATGTATTGATGATACCAAACTTTATATGTTCACTGCTAAACTTTAAACTCAAAGTTATATAGCTTGGTAAGTATTATTGTAATACCATGTCACATTAAAAAGGGCAAAAGACACTAACCTCTCATTGTGTCATGTGGTATTTAGCTCAATGCATCTTACTCAAACTATTTCTTGGCATCGTTGTAGCTTCTAAACTGGACTTCTTATCTAGGTTTTATATGTTTATTGAAGCATATTAAATTATCATCAATCTTTTGCTAAATAGAATTTAATATTACTTTTTTGTTAGATTCAAGACCAATTAGGAATGACCTATGTTGTCTATTTTCAAGTCAGTTTCTGATTTCTTTTTTCGTCTCAAATCCATGGCTAGGAGTTATTGGAATAGTTAGTATTGTTGGTGTTGACAAGGTCACTAAATTTATCGGCACCTGAAGAGTAAGTTTCTTTTTACCATTTGCAAATTGAAAAATAGTAGTATATATATATATTTTTTACTTTGAATTCTACTTTGTGGTTGTGCCTAAAATGTATAATAACTATAGAAATGAGGGCCTTGGAAGTAATGTAAAATCCTTCTAGCTTCTTGGATTGCGGTAAAAGGCTATACACAGGGCATGTATAACACACATTAGTATATTACAAATACAGACGCAGATTGTGTTGAATCAGAGGTCTGAATGCACATGTCCACATGCTAAAGACACTGTGTAAAGGGATATGAACAAGTAGCCTTTATTTCGTTTATATTCAAACTAAGGCTATAATCACTCACAATTAGGATGTTTTATTATGAATTCATTGACAATGTGATAAACAACATTATGAAAGCATATGCTATAATCACTCACAATTAGGATGTTTTATTATGAATTCATTGACAATGTGATAAACAACATTATGAAAGCATCAATATCTACTGTAGCATTCCTGTTCATACATCACTTCCAATTTGTACTTTATTTTCCAGCTTATTAAAAATTCTGTAAGATTGTGAATCTAATGTATACAAATATACACTCAACAGGACCTTTGATGGTTCCAAGAGGCATCGTGACTCATAAAAGCATGGAAGCACATTGATTCTATTGGTCTAACTAAAATTTTCTTGAAAATTAAAATGTTTTATAGGTTTTCTTTTTCTTTTTTCTTTTTGGGGTTGATCTCAGTGGGTGATGCTAGATTTCTTGCTAGGATGCAATTTTGTTTATTATATATGTATATTTTATATCTTATGCATTGTTTGTATTTTGATAGATTGTTTGGAGATTGGTGTTTAATAAACCGAAATTGAGTATTGTAGTTTGTGTATAGAGAGCTTCATACTGAAGTATATAAAATTGCATTTTTATTTTTTACAAGTTAAAGAATATCTGGAATTTCCCCCCCAACAACCCCCCCCCCCCCCAAAAAAAATAGAAGAGATGTTGTCAGAATTTTGTTAGCTCATATCTAATTGTGTGGTTCAAATGTCATTACAGGATGGATAGAATTGAAAATTTTGCTTTTTTGTTTAGAAATAGTCTTATTATGTCATTCTTGCAAGCATGTCTGTGTGTGTGTGTGTGTGTATGTCTGTTTTTTTAAAAATTATTTTATTATTTTTTGAATAAGAGAAATAGTCTTATCTTCTGAATTTATCTATGTGTGTGTGTGTGTTTTTATTTTTATTTTTATTTTTAAGATTAAAGAAATAGTCCTATTGCCTGAATCTATCTATATTTTTTTATTTATCTATAATCCATTAAAACAAAACCTGTGATTATTAAAATGCCGATATTCGATCAAATATTTATTAAAATGCAGATAAAATATTTATTACATGGGTTATAATTATATTAAACAACATGAGTTTACATTGAAAATCTCAAGATTAATACTTTACCAGGCATTTGTAATTAAATTTGTTTTACATAATTATAAAAAATAAGATAGTAATAATCTTGAGAGATTATAGAGAATGCAATTGAGAAAAAGTTTCCTCTTTTTTTTTTCTGATTGACTTCCTTCATCACTGTGAACCCTAGTTGGATTCAGACATTGTGTGCTGTAGTCATTGGGACTATCCAATA
Organism: Malania oleifera; assembly: GCF_029873635.1. Classification (NCBI taxonomy): domain Eukaryota; kingdom Viridiplantae; phylum Streptophyta; class Magnoliopsida; order Santalales; family Ximeniaceae; genus Malania; species Malania oleifera. The sequence continues at coordinate 8,190,945 of NC_080421.1, read as the reverse complement.
CCCTCTTTGAGATCAAGGAAAAGTTATGTAAAAATCAAAATTGCAAATAATTTCTATTGAGTTTATGAATAATGAAGAGTTTTAGAAAAATAAAAAGAAAAACTCAAAATCTGTTGCCTTTATTATACTAATAAGTAATAAATAGATAGATAGTATCAACTATAATATATATTTCTGCCCTTGCATCGCACATGATGTATAATATGGTGTGGACATTTCAGGTTCACATCTTCCTATCTCACCAGCAAACACTGATGGGGAAGAAGAAAATGATAAAAGATGGCAGCCAAAGCGAACACTGCCTTTCGACTGTGTTTGTCTCCAACTTGCCCTACTCCTTCACCAACTCTCAGGTACTCACAAATCTCTAGTCTCTCACTTTCACTCTGCTCCAAGTAAAAGGAGTTAGAATAGATTTTTTTTTTTTTTTGTGTGTTCAAAGGAATTAAAATTGATTTTTTTTTTTGGGTGTGTTCATTAATTGTATGCTTTTATTCATCCTTTTTTATTTTGTATAAACGCAGCTTGAAGAAACATTCAGTGATGTTGGACCAATTAGGCGTTGCTTCATGGTTACAGAGAAAGGTGAGCATGTTTATGCAATCAGACAAAGTTTTAAATGATTTTTGGCTTTTATTATGAATTAATATTTCCATGAATTGCAAGGGAACTGCAGGATTGTGTGTTTTAATGTATTTGATAATTAGCATTTTTATTCAGATAGTAGCTTTCTTTTAATCCTGATTATTTGTTTTGTTATTATTCTGCTTAATTTTTTACATTTAATTTGTTGTCTCACCTTTCAGATATCAGTATTTTTTTTAAAAGATATAATTATGAACTTGTTTGAAGATTTGAAGATTAGTGTGTTGTCATTTTGACATTAATTTCTGAATAATTTGTGTGCACGATATCCTCAGTAATTGATTTGGTGTCATGTCTGCTTGATTCTTCATCCCCTTTGTTATGTGTGAAACTTAACACCTGTTGATTCACTGCATTTATGGTTCTTCAATTTTCATTTGTAAGTTGTAACCTTATTTGAAATGTAGAGTTTTTGAGTTGTTTGGATTTGGTTATATTTCTAGTCATTTTCACAGACTATTCCAAATTTCCCTTGATCTTCTTTTTTACAGGGTCAACCAAACACCGCGGTTTTGGTTTTGTTCAATTGTAAGTTAAAATGTGTTCATTCTACTTCTTGCCTTTGTTGTTCTTCTTCCTCAATTCCTTTTTGATTTTCCATTTGCTTCTTGGTTTTGAGTTTCCTAGCTCTTTTTGCAGATTGTCTTGAAATTCACAGTACTCTAGAGAAAAAGTAAAATACTGATACTGTCTTAAGCTTAGATTCTGCACTATTAAATCTAAGGTTGGATGAACTTAGTTAGACAACTTTAGATGTGCACTGGCGAAACCTTAGTGGGAAAGCACAGTTGGATGAAAAGTATTTCGTTGAATTGTTATTCTGGATATTATCTTTGGAGATTGCTTGCATGGGCGCACACATATTGGAGCTAACATGTGTTTGTATTAACAATTTTGGGCTTCTTGAAGCATGCAAACATTCATTTAAGTATGATGAGTTGTTAATATAACATATTTGATGCTATTATTCTTAAATTTATGATTTTCATCTGTTGAAAAGAAGGCATTTATCGTGGTTTAAAATATTGGTTTGACTTGCACTATGATTTGACATTAGTGATTGGAATATAAGTACCAGTGGAATTGCAATGAATGATGATACACAAAAAGTATATGTTGAAAGGTGCAAAATCATCAATCAATACCAAAAAAATTAACTGATGCTAGGGGCAAACTGAAACCATCATATATATATATATGCAAGCATGCTCTTTTCTTAAATGCGTGCTACCATGCTTCAGTCGGTGTCCGTGATGTCACATGCCCATGTTGTTCAGCTTTTTCCTTCACACTTGCAAGGATCATTGCAACACCTGGAACTGCAATCCAGACTGCAGGTACTGCAAAGGAGTACATTTGCAATCTAAATTGCTTGGAATAGCAACCCAAAGCACCAAAAATAGCAACCCATATCTACTCGATATTCAAAACATAATATCTGACATGCCCATGTTGTTCGGCTTTTTCCTTCACACTTACCAGGATCACTGCAACACCTGGAAGTCTGGAACTGCAAACCAGACTACAGGTACTGCAAAGGAGTACATTTGCAATCTAAATTGCTTGGGATAGCAACCCAAATCACCAAAAATAGCAACCCATATCTACTCAATATTCAAAACATAAAATCTGATGAAAAAAAAAAGTGATAAGAAATTGATTTTTTTTCCCCTTGTTTTTTGTATGGAAAACCACAAGATCTAACAAGAAAGAGAGGGGGTGGGGGGTGGGTGGGAAGTCAGTTTTGTGAGTCTTAGAAGAATGATTAACAGCTTTTGTGCCTTTGGCCTGAGAGTCATTGATTTCTGCTGCCTGTAACATCCGACTGTCAACTCCTTGGAGTTACCGTTGCCATGGGGAATTTGAATAACATGTCACAGAGAGGGATTGAGAGTTGTTACTGGAGAGGAAGAGATAGAGGGGGGAGAGTGGGAGTCGGAGAGACAATGAGCAACATAACTTCCTCATTTTTCTTTTTTTATTTATTGTTTTTTAAATTTTATGACTTTATGGAAACAAAAAAGGAGGGGAGGCCAACAAAAGGACAGAAAACAAAAAACAAAAGAGGGGGGGAATGAAGGTAGCTGATATATTTTTTGAAAATTGCAGAGTGTTTTGGGAAATTAAGTCTGGTTCCTACTTGGTTTAGTTTTGATTTTGATAAATTACTCCTTGAGATGTTTCTTCAAAACTCTGTAATATATTGATTGATTGTTTTTTAAAAAAATTCAACTTTAATTTTGAGTTAATATCAATGTTACGAGTAGAAGAATTACATATTAATTTGATGAAAAGGAACAGAAAAAATTCGTACAGATTAACTTAAGAATGATAATATAGATTTAGGCCATGTTTGTATAATACAAAAATCATAAACAATTATTCTGAAAAAGAAGAACTCATATCTGTTGATGTTTAGTTTAATGATGTATGGGTTGCCATGTTATTGTCACCTGTTTGCCATGTGGACATTTAGGTGTCAAACTTAAAATCTGTTTTGAGTTTTTCAATGACATGAAGAGGGCATTGGAAAGTGGCATCTTGGTTGGACCGAAGAAGGAAAAAAAGGGTCATGCACTTGCTTTGATCATGCATTATAAGCTGTGACTTTGTTTGATCATGCATTATGAATGATATAATGTTGCTACTTGCTACACGTGAAAGAGAATTTAAATTGTTAAAGAGGGCTGTCTAAGGGGTTGGAGTGTATGTGGAAGGGCAAGGGCATGGTCTGTTTAAAGTTTATGTTGAATCAACTGAGAATTTCTTTCTCCTCTCTTTAGTGTCTTCAGTTTTTTATATTGTTTACCTTGTTCTTTCTTGCTCCTTATCTCCATCCTTGTAGCACTTCATCTATGCTTCTCTAGTTCTATGCTTTCTAGATCCATATACCAGAACAAATTGGTGTTAGGTTGTACATATCCAAATTTGTATGTTTTGAAGAGAATTTATTGAAAAGGCATCAAGGGGATGCTGTCCCATAATGCAGAAAATCAACCACCCTGAAGGGTGTCACAAAAATCAAAGATTACATTGTAATCGTATGCTAGCTAGTAACCGTAGTAAACTCCTGCTCTTTGCTCATCTGGAGTGCTGAGGTTGAGTTATAAAACACTCTCCTCTTCCTCTCTTTCAAAATGCACCAGAAAATTGCGAGGGGAATGAGAGACAGCCTTGCCTTTCTATTCTTTTTTGATGTCTGAATCCCTTTTGAGGCCAAGAGTTCCCCTCCCACAGAGTTGGTGATGGCCCACCGTTCTCCGATCAAATTCAGATCCATATTCCAAAGATTCCTTGTCCAAGGCAATGAAGGAGGATGTGCTCAACAGATTCTGCATCTGTTGGCGATGGACGGCCCCCTTCTCTGCAAGTTTTCCAATGTCAAGATCTTGCCATGTGTTGCCTGCTAGGCAAGAAAGGCAACTTTGTGGGGTAGCTGTCTTCCAAATCTTTGTCTGAGGGAAATTATGAATGTTAACTCCAAAGGAAAAAGTTTCCTGTAGAAGGTTCTAACAGTGAAAACTCCTCTTCTTATCTAAGGTCGGAAATGGGTGATTTTTGCTAATTTGGTGCTGAGTTGTAAAGATAGCTGTAAGCTGGTGGAGTTCCAAGTCCTCCACATTTCTAAGGAAGGGGATGATCCAAAAGAGCACCTGATCTGAGGTTTGGAGGTGCTGGCTGATGCAGGCATCTTTATCACAGGCCAGGTTGTAAATGGTTGGAAATAAGACACAAAGGGCCTCCTAGTCGCGCCACACATCATGCCAAAAATAAATGTTGTCCCCATTCTCCACATGGGATTTAATACGAGACAAAAAAACATTCAAGCCTTTCCTGATGAAATTCCACATCCCAACACAGTGTCGTCCTCTGCTAGCCTGGGTTATCCAATCATTATGAAGTTTTAATTGAAAAAAGTGGGATCCACAAAGTTTAAATAAAATGCCAGTTTCCTACATGAACCCATGATATTTTTGAAAAATTTAAAAATGAAAATCTCCTCCCATGCCGCTTTCTTGATTTCCTACACCCAGGCTGCATTTTTCTTATTTTTATATTTTGCACAAAATTTGAAACCAGCAAATCTTATGGTCAAATTCAAATCCGTCATGCTAAACAGGGATCTTGCAAGCTGAAGTATAAAAGCTAGCTTGATCATCATGCTGGTCTGCTGCTATCGTTGTTTATGTGTACAAAGTCATTATTTTTCAAAAAATGAGTTTCTAATCAATATTATGTATCCAGGTTAACATATGTTTCATTTGTTTAACAATATTTAAGTCAAAATAGAGCATTCATGACTAGTGAGAATAATAATAAGTTTGAAAATATGAAAATGAGAATAAGTAGGAGCTTATGTGAGTTCTTTTTTTTTTGCCTGTAGCTGATGCCTGATGCATATTGTTGGATGCATGAAAATGAATTAGAAATTGTTGAAACCCAAAATATATTAGGCAGCTCAAATGAGATTGTTCTATTTTTCATTTTGTGTTGTGTTTCACGTTTGGAACTACTAAAATGTTAGGTAATTGTTTTGCCTGTGTGGCAGCATGGGGACTAATCTTGAAATATATTTCATATTAGTGACATCTGCGAGTGTTATAAATTTTACACTCCTACTTCCAACACCTATTGCAATGAAATGAACTCGTTTTTCCTTTCGAGCTGGATGGTTTCTTTTCTCTGTAACCATGTGAGGGGTCTGGGGAAAAGAAAACAATATGCTGATACAAATATAAAAACCTTTTGGTTATTTTCAATCTCTGATTTATACTGCATTTTTCATGTATTATAATTTAGACAATTTTGGTAATGTTGGCTTCTGTCTGTTGGACCGCTGGTAGCTGGCTGCTGGGTGTGTCTGTGTTTGTTATGCCTGAGTCTAGTGCATATTTATTTTATTTTTCATAAAAGAAGCTTCATTAAGAAGAGAAGAAGCACAATAAAGAGGGTAAGTTATCTTCTTTAGGCAGGGAAATAGAAAACGAAAAACACAAATTATTGAAGTAAAGGCATTCAATCTCTTTGCAAGTCAATCAAGGGCACTTCTCTAACCGCTAGAGGCTGAACACCAAAGAGAAGCAAGGAAAATTATTCCTCCCATAGAAGATCAACATACAAAGCTTGACCTTAAAAAATCCTTGCATTACAATTCAACCAAATACTCCAACAACAAACTAAGCCTAAGTCCCACTAGGTGGGATTGGCTACATGAATCCTTTTCCACCGATATACATGATTGTGGCAATTTCATCCAATAACTTAAGAGCTACTAGATCCTTATTCATTATCTTATTCCAAGTTATTTTTGGTTTACCCTTCCCCTTCTACAAGCACAATAACCTCCTCATTGGTGCACTATTTGGCCTATGCTGCAGATGTTCAAATAATTTGATATGCCATTCCCATATAGATGCTATCCCTAACCTGTTTATTCCTTAATTTATCTTTTGACGTTATACCATTCATCCATCTTAGCATTCTCATTTAAGAAACATTTACTTTTTGGTTATGTTGTTTCTTAGTTGCCCAACATTTCGATCCATATGCCATAGCTGGTCTTATGATTGTTTTGTAAAACGTCCTTTTAATTTTAATGGTATTCTAGGGTCACACAACACGCCTGAAGCTCTTCTCCATTTTACACACCTTGCTTTAACATGTATAACACCTTTTTGATTTCTGCTTCAACATGCATAACAGATCCAAGATATGAAAGTTAGTAGTGCTATTAAGTTCTTGACCATCATCAAGTTTAATATTTTTTTAAATATTCCTTCTATCACTGAAATTACATTTCATATATTTTGTCATATTCTACTTATCCTAAAACCTCTAGATTTGAAAGCTTCTCTACATACGTCTAACTGAAATTCTACCCCACCCTTAGTTTCATCAATCAAATCAATATTATTTGTAAACAACATATGCAATGGGACCTCATTTTGGGTAATCAAGTAAGTTCATCCATCACCAGTGCAAAAAAGATAAAGGCTCAAAGTAGATCCTTGAAGTATACTTATTGTGATTGGATATTCTCTAGACTCTCCACCTATAGCCCTAATACCAATCATTACTCTATTGTTCATATAGTTAATGATACCAGTATACCTACTACAACTCCCTTTTTCTCTAAAACCCACCATAGAACTTTCCTAGGTACCACTTTTTCAAAGTCAATAAAAACCATACGGAGGTCCCTCATCTTTTACTAAACTTTTTCATTTATCTTCTTAAAATATAGCTTTTGTGGTCAATCTCCTAGACATAAAATCAAATTGTTTTTTTGAGACCCCTGTTTCTAGTCTTAGTCTTTGTTCAATTACCCTTTCTCCACAATTTCATTGTATGATCCATAAGTTTAATTCCATGATAGTTATTACAATTTTGAATATATCTTTTATTTTTGTATTTAGGTATTAATGTGCTTTTCCTCCATTCATTTGGCATTTTCTTAGTTTTTATAATTGTGTTAAATAAATTAGTTAAACGATATACTCTGTTATCACCTAGATATTTGCAAACTTCAATTAGGATGTCATCCAACCCTACAAATTTTCCATTTTTCATTTTTTTAATGCACACTTAACTTCATTGACTCTAATTTTGTGAATAAATCTCAAATATTTTTGCTTTTTCCTCATTTATCTATTCTAAGGTTAAACCTTCTACTTTATTTTCATTAAACAACTTATTAAAGTACTTCTCCATCTTTCTTTTTTGTCTTCTTCTTTAACAAAGATACTTTCATCCTCCTTTTTTTAAAAAGATTTTACGCTACCTAAGTCCTTGCTCTTCGTTTCTCTAGCTTTAGCAAGTTTAAATGTCTCAATCTAGTATATAAATTATTATATGCTCTGTTTTTAGCTTCACTAAGGTTTTTTTTTTGCATCTTTCCGTGTCTTTTTTATACTTTTCTAACATGTTTCTATAGTTTTGCATGTTCTATACCAAATTATTTTGTCCTCATGGCTTTTTGGACATCTTGATCCCACAACGAACTTACTTTACGGGCCAAGAATCTTCCTCTATATTCACCTAAAATCTCTTTTTCTATCTTTTTATTATTATTATTATTATTATTTATTTATTTATTTAATTATTTATTTTAATTTTTTTTAATAGAGCTAGCTATCCTACACCAAAGAGTCTTAGCATTTATACTATCCCCCTCTTTAATCATTTTATTTTTAAATTTTATTCTATTTTTTTCCTTTAGGTTCCACTACTGACTTCTCTTGCATTGATTAATGTAACCCTTTCTTTTGCATTTTTTCATACATATCTAATACTATAACTCTATGTTGTGTAGTTAAACTTTCAATTGGGACAACTTTAAAATTCTTACTTGCTAAATGATCTGTTCTCCTAGTTTAGAAAAAATCTGTTTGACTTCTTGAATGTTATTAAGTGTTCTTCTCTCTTCTTAAAGTGTGTATTCATTGTAATAAGGTTGTGTGAGATAACGAAGTCTAAGATCATATTTAGACTCATTTTTTCTTTTTTCTTTTTTTCCATATCGATGCCCTCCATGTATCCTCTCATGACTTTTATTGGCCTTTCCAGTGTGTCCATTTAGATCAACTCCTATGAATATTCTCTCAGTCCTTGATATCCTTTGTATAATACTATCCAATCTTTTCAAAATTGTCTTTTAAGGTTTTTTGCTAGCCTATTTGAGGAGCATAAGCACTAATGACATTAATTATCTCTTGACCTAAGACTATCTTGATTTTTATGATTCTATCCTTGACTCTTTTAACATTTACAACACTCTTTCAAGTCTTTGCTTACAATGATTCCTGCCCCATTCTTATGTTTTCTTTTAAAGCGTACCAAAGTTTAAATCCTAATTTTTAAATTCCTCTAGCTATCTCCCCTACACACTTAGTTTATTGAAGGCAAATTATGTTAATTTTTGTTTGATCATTGTCTTAACTATCTCCATGCTTTTACCTTGTAAATGTACCTATATTCTACATTGCTAATCTAACTCTAGTCTCTTGAACTAACTTCTTTACCTGCCTACGTCCACAATAATGCCTGAACCCTCACATATTTAACACCGTACCCAAGCCCCGACATGGCATGTCGCTTCAGAGCAATGGCATAGCCCACCCTTGCCCATTTTTCACTACATTTGGGTGGTATAATTGCAACACGTCGCTTGTAATGGATGCCCCAAAGTATAATCGGTAAGGATCCATATCATGGAGATCTTATAAGTTTTATACTGGTTGTTAGCTACCTAATGCGACCCTCCTCCTTTACTTGGGCTTGGGACCGGGTTTGTGTGAAAAGATTTAGGACATTTAGTGCATCATGGGCAGAGTTAATCCAACCAAATACACTAATGAACCAAAAACAGCACAATGCCAAAGAACTGTGCCCTATTTGCTTCTTTTTAGGCACATGCTTTTGGGGTTTTGTTGCTGTCTGATATTCAAAGAGATTAGAAGGTTGCACTGAGAGATCCAATGAGAAAAAAAATGCAAAAAGAAGATTTTTTTTTTTTTTTAACAGTTTGTGGAATGGAAGCTCTGCCCTTTGGTTTTCCCCCGAAAATAACCTATTTTTTTTGAACTTATTTTTAAAGAACTCAAAAAAATGAGAAAATTGAAAAAGAAGCATTTTCGAACTAGAAAATTGAAAAAGAAGCATTTTCGAGTTCAAAAGGTTTTCAAAGAAAGAACAAAATGTTTCTAAAGGTCTAAAAAGAAACAAAAAAATGGATTATCAAAAGCATTTTAAGAAAGAACAATAAGAAAAACCTTTCAAAAGGAAACCCAATTCTATCATTTGGGTTGAGAGAAGTATATGAATAAGGTGAAACTAAGAAAGGAAAAGATTCTGTAATCGGTAATTGGATAATTTATGAATTTTCCATTCAAAATTGTCCATGGATTGGAAAAAGTATCTACTGACAGAGAAAAAAATAAAGGAAAGATCTGACTGATAAAACAAAAACAATCAGAAATCAAATAGAAATAATTATAAAAGACAAGAAAAAGGGATTTCTAACTCCAGAGATAAAGATTAGTCTTGACAACAATTTTATTTCACCCTTAAAGGAGGATCCTCCTTTTCTTGTAATTTTTTTTTCCTAATGAAATTGTTTTGTTATCTAAAATTTTTTTTTTTACCTCCTTCAAATTCCCTGCTAGTCTGAAGGAAATACCCCTCCACATAATAAGGACTCATCCACTGAGTGCCAAGGATTGTGCACTGCAAATATGAGAATGAATGCATGTCTAGTTACGTGTGAAATATTAGAGCTTGATACTTACATGGAGAGTTATGTTCTCTCTACTTTGTTTAGCCCTTGTATTATTTGCATTGTATTTCTTTTTCACTTATACCTTAAAAGGAAAAAAATGCCCTTTGATTTTACTGGTACCATGTATTGACATCCACTTGTAGTGCTGTTACGGAAGATGCAAACCGTGCTATTGAGCTGAAAAATAGTTCAAGTGTTGGAGGTCGGAAAATTGGAGTTAAACATGCAATGCATCGTATGCCCCTTGAGCAGCGTCGGTCAAAGGCAAATCAAGGTTAATATATGAATCAATTCAGTTTTGAAAGCTTTCCATGCTTTTCTGTTTGGTTTAACACAGAACATACGGACACATATTGACATTGTTACCAAATACTATTGCCCTATACAACTCACCCTATTTGATAGTTAACTCAGATGATAACACGAAGACGAAAAATGGTAAGGAAAGCTCTGCTTCTGGGGTAAACAAGCATGGGCCAGATCCAAGCTTGCACAAAATAGGTAGCCAACATTTGCATTTCCTTCAATTATGATCTGCATCTTTTTATGTTCCAAGAAAAATTCAGCTATTTTCAGTTGATATTCTATAAAATACGTAGAAAAACAGCCGGAACCTCGAAAAGCCATGATACTTCGCAGTGATCTAGCTGACAAAGAGAATTGCTCAGAAAAGCAAAGGTGCTTCACTCTACTTTCAGTCATGAGAAATTTGGCTATGAATTATAAGTTCACTTAGTTTATATAATTATTTCTATTATCTTTCATATTTCATATTTTTGTACTTTTCAGAATTGCTTGAATTTATATGTTTGCAAAAGTAATAGTACTACAGAAAATAGTCAAATAATTTTTCATAGGAATATTCTAAGCACTAGCAATTTCTGCTAGGGATATCAAAGGCAGGGACCCTGCCCTGCATACAGACAGAGCCCCTGTCTTGGCACACCATCTGCATTGGGTGCAATTTTACCAACCCATGTCCAGCTCATTGTTAAAGAATAATACCTGCATCTGCCCCTACTAGAATTAGAAAGCATCTACTCTTTGGCTCAATGGCAATGGCTTGTAATGAATTCCAAAATTTGACAAGCATAATAGCTCACAACAAATTTAAGAAAAATTTGAAAATACCAAAACACCATGTTTGGTAACGTGGATTTCAGCTGCGCAGGCCGGTTCAAAACTTGTGGGGTTCTTGCGAGACTGACAGCCCTTATTTCTGCTTTAAATTATTGAATATGGACTAAATCTTCCATGTTTATCTTTTCTTGTTTCCTTATTTGGATCCTCACTGGATATTTCTGAAAATCCTAACATGGGCAAAAACAAAAAAGTCAAAAAAATTCAAAGAATTCATAATTGACCGATTCAATTGTATGCATTAAAGTAGTACCATGCCTTTTCAAAAAAAAGTGGCCACTTATTTCAAAACAAAAGAACATTTAGAAGATAGAATGGTAAAATGATGGTGAAAATTAAGCAAATTAAACGAGTTGAAATAGCATCATGGCTTGCATCTATAGGGGCTTCCTGTTTGCTGCTTTGATGCAATAGTTTCAAATATTATATTGAATTATGTATGCATTTTTGCTGGGCTGTCAGATCAGGAAACCATAATGCACAAATGGTCTTCAAGACTGGAATAAAATGCATGTTTTTGTGGTGTTGTGGGAGTTATGGCTGATATAGTCATCGGTCCACTCCACATCTACGAGTGGTCTGTTTTTGGGTGGGAAAGGGGCAGTCTAGGTAGCCAACTCATGGCTTGAGAGGCTTTAATCATATATTGCTCTGTAATTTGTTTGAAGTAGTATTTTGATGTTTTTTTTCCCCTTTATTTTTCCAATCAATCGATCTTTGCTAATGCTAAATTTGTTTGCACATTTTTCTTGAAGTGCCAATTTTTTTCTAGTTCTTTATCTTGTAAGATCTTAATAGGACCAGTTTTTCAAACACTGATCTCATGATATATAATTTTGTTAATGTTATAAAGGGTTGCTAGGACCGTCATATTTGGTGGTCTTCTTAATGCTGATATGGCAGAGAATGTTCACCATCAGGCTAGGGAGATTGGCCCTGTTTGTTCTATAACTTATCCTCTTCCAAAACATGACCTTGAATCCCATGGTAAGAATTCTCTCTCTCTCTCTCTCTCATATTAGTGTTTATTTATTATATATTTAATTTTTGAATTACTTTATTTTTTTTTCTTTTTTGAATTTGAATTACTACTTAATTGATGGAATGTGGTGTGCTTCTTCTTCTTCTTTTTCTACTTCGAGTTTTACCAGTTGCATTTGTACATTGTATGGAAGAAGCTACTGCTGCCCAAAGTTTCAACCCAATATTTTGGTGTTATAATCACTTATAAAACAATGATTACACTTTCTCTTCCTCTTAATTACCAAAAAATCCTAGTTTCAAGGACTGAATATATGCTGGGTGGGTGTGGCTTGAGGGTGATTTATTGAGTTGAAGTTCTTCCTGGGACACTGTTAAAATGCATGCCGTATCAAACTCTGACACTGTTTAAATGTACATGGTATCAAACTTGTAAAGGTTCTGTTGTAACTGGACAGATTTCTTCAGCTTTATGACTTCGATTAGTCTCTTTTATTTTTTGTTTAGGGCCTGTTTGATAATTTTTTAGTGCATAAAGATGAATATATCTAGTTGTAATCAGTGTGTTTGACATGCTTTGCTGAAAAAAGTGTGTGAAATGGTGAGTCGCAGTTTATTTGAGAATCAATGAATGAAATTTTGTGTTCAGTTGCACTCCGTGTTTTCTGTGCTACAAAGAAAATAGAAATAGTTACAAACACTTTCAACTAGAAATCACTATTTAAAAAGAAAAGAAAAACTCAATTTCAGAACCAAGAGAGGAGAAGTGGCTTCTATTCTTGGACTGAAACTTTATGGTAGAACCTCTTGGATATTTTAAAGTACTAAATGCCAACATTATATTGAAAATCCTCTTGGATGGCTTTGACTGAGCTTTGTCTAATATGGGTTTTCATTCAAAGGACTAAACTTTTCTTTAAAAAAATTAATTCTGTGAGATTTGCATATATATGATTGCAATAAAGTTGTAATGCAGCCTTGGCACTTGGCTTTGGTGGTTGGTGTTAGCATTTGTCTTAAGAGTTTGATCCTTCCATCAATAAAAAATTAGAGAAAAGGAATTTTTTTTAAAATGCATCACTATTTCTACGGCCTTTTCTGGTGATTCCTTCCTGATGGATAGCTTGGTATGCATTGTTGGGACAACTCATAACAGCTTTCTTGACAATTTGTGGTCAAGAATTGTATTGGAGCTTTGGTTCCTAGTGTTTGTTAGGTTGACTCTTGTGATTTGTTTTTTCCTCACCCATTATGGCAGTTTTGCTTTTTATTTTGCATTTTGTTCCGTTTGTATTATGCACCAATTGAAGTTCAATTTGATCACTCTCCATGTGCTATCAGTTTAAGTTTTGTGTACATTCTTGTGGTTTGCTTGGTCACAATTGCTTAGTGTAAGTTGCCATTAAAGCTAGTATCATTGTTCTTCTGTGTCCATTTCTGTTGCATGTGGATTATTTGTTCTTTGCTGTTTGGATGTTTTCTGTTATAGATTTTAGCATAGATGCTCAACCTTTGAGCTTTTTCCTTTGTCCAATATTATCAAGCTGCTGTATTTTTTTTTCTCAGTAATATGAACAATTCTGACATGCATATTTGAATAGAGGTTTATAATTGTTTAACTGTCAAAAAAATGGTTTTGGAGTTGAAATGTCTCCAACAAACCTGAAGTCCAGAACTATATTATGTACTCTTAAGACTCATTTGAAGACTTGGACATTTTTCCAGGTCTGGCTCGAGATGGATGCAAGGAGGATGCTTCGGCTGTCCTTTATACAAGTGTTAAATCAGCATGTGCATCTGTTGCAATGTTACACCAAAAAGAGATAAAAGGGGGATTTGTTTGGGCACGTCAATTAGGTGGGGAGGTAAAGTAATGTACAAAAGCTTACTACATTTGGGAAGTAGCTGCGTTGTTCAGATTTATATATTGATTAATATTTCATTCTGAATGGATGCATTGACTAATTTCATGTTTTGTTTGCTGTTTCATTATGGTTTGAGTACGTTGTGCTACTTTCTAAGTTGTTGCATCTAAGTTTGAAAATCCGTGGTGCACAAGGAGTCAAATATATTTGATTTCGCAATTGAATTCTTGTAAATTCTAAATATTTTTCAAATATTTTTGTGGCCCAGGGATCCAAGACTCAAAAATGGAAACTTATTGTTAGAAATCTTCCTTTCAAGGTTGGATACGGAAGCTGCATTATCAATTCACCTGTTTTCCTGTTTGGGGAAGACATTTCTAATATAGTTTGTTGAATGTCAATGCAGGTAAGAGAAAATGAGATAAAAGATATGTTTTCACCAGCAGGGTTTGTATGGGATGTGTTTATTCCTCAGAAGACTGAGACAGGGTATATTATTTTTTTAGATGTTTTTTGTTTTTTCTCCTGTCAGTGAAATGCTTCTCTTTCTTAATGTTGGTGTGACCTTTTGCAGATTATCCAAGGGTTTTGCTTTTGTTAAATTCACATGCAAACAAGATGCAGAAAATGTATGGTTTACATACCTTATGCCAAGGCCCAAGAGTCGCAGTGTTTTAAGATTTTGTGGGTTATATATTGTTACATATTACTTGATATTTATTTTTGAACCTTTGTTTTTCAGGCTATCCAGAAATTCAATGGTCAAAGATTCAGAAAAAGGACTATTGCTGTTGACTGGGCTGTGCCAAAGAAAATTTATAGTACTGGCTCTAATTCAGTTTTTGCTTCAGAAGAAGGTAAGTGTGGCCCTTTGCCGTATGCCACTCTTTTCTAAAAACACATTTTTAATTTTTGTTTCTTTGAGTTCCTGTTTAAATCAGTCAGATTTGAACATTATGCTTTTAATTTTGGATGATATCAAAAGATAAATCATTCTTTTCGTTTATATTTGATGAAAATAGGATGACTGAGTGATTGACTTCTGGAGAAGTACTTGTGTTGCACCTTTGTTCTTGGCTTATGAAAAGAAATTAACAATAAAGGATATTTAGTGATTGAATCAATGTCCAAGCAGAAGTAATCTTTGGAAAACTGCCTCTGATACTTGTTTTAGACATGGTTTTTCAGTTGTAAGATCTATTTCCAATTGGCAGGGAGAAAAGTCCCAAATATTGCTTACAGAAAGGGTATTCTTAGCATTCTTTATCATAAAACAAGTTCTATATGATGCTTTAACACGTGTTGTGTTTTTCTTTTCTCATTTTTCTCATTTATTTTATTGACAGAGCCCTAAATCTGTTTTTTCCCCTCTTGTTATCCTTTAAAGCTAAATATTCACATTTTTCTCATTTATTTTATTGATTGAATCCTAAATCCACTTTCCCTCATTTTTATTATCCTTTAAAAGAGAATTATTTTGAGTACTATCCCTCTATCACGGAAATTTGATTGATGAATGCTGTTTTGATTATTATTTGTTCCTGTTTAACAGTTTCTTGTATGCTTACAATAGGGAATATGATGATTGCATTGGACGATGATTTGAAACACCACTTTTGGCAGAATTTGCTTTCATTTTCTTAGTGAATATTCTGCTGTAAATGAAGGCTGTTGGTTGGTTCATAATCATTTCTTATGGCATGAAACTTTTGCATTTAAGTGTATCTTCATGGGCAGCAATGATCGGCTCTGTGCCAGCAACAATAAAAAAGTAAAAGGATATATTTGATCTTTGCTTTTATTCTCCATCATAATCATTCGAACCTCCATTCTGCTAATATCTCTCTAATTACATCTTTCTGCTGAGCCTTAATTATGTTAGTGTTTTTTGATGAGTTACTGAGGTCAAGAGAAGGATATCCTGTAATAACACAGATCTGTAAATTTATAATTTACTAGTACATTTACAAGACCCTTTTCTCGTACCTATATTTATGTGTCTGGAAAAGGCTGTCTGTTGCTCGATACTGTCAAGTAGCCATACTGAATGTTGCACTCCAGCATATGTGAGAAATTTTTGATTGTATGAGAATATTGGCAATATTCCTTTTGTAGATTCCTATGATAGTATGATTCTGAGCATCTGGTGAAATTGAAGATAAAACTATTTGGGTGTGCTTGACGGTATTCTGCTCAGAATGCAGCATATTGTTTTAGACTGGTACAAGCAATTTTGCAGCCCTCTATGATTGGTATAGCTTGTGGTCTGGTAGTTTTTTTTTTTAGATGGCTGAAAATATACAATAATTGTATGGTTGATGTTATCTTGTTAATAACTGGAATGAAGGGTTGAGTTGTTATTGTTATTGTTGTTGTTGTTGTTGTGTTTTGTTTTGTTTTGTTTTTGTTTTTGTTTTTTTTTAAAGAATGTTTTTTGTGGTAAATATGATTATATGAACATTGTACGTGGATTTCTGATTGCATTATCAAGTTATATCAACTTCTTTGTTCATTGTCTTGGTTAAGATTTAGGGGCTTTAATATTTCTGATACTTGTTTTTATAATTATTTAAAAAAATTTAAAACTGCTGGTCAAGATGAACGTGTATTGCACTTCAAAATGTTGATGCGTGACAAAACTAAATTTGGGGCAAGTTGAATTCAGTTTAAGCTTTAAGTACATGTCCAATATTTGTGGACAACTGGATATCAAAATCTTAAAATAAAAATCAAATATAAAAAGTGGAAAAAATACTTTTAGTATAAGAAACTAAATTAGAAAAAAAAAAAGAAAAAGTGGATATTGGATAATAAGAATATTTTAAAATTGAATTTATTTTGATTATCTTATAGGTTGGTTTATGGATTGTAGTAAGTTTAATAATTAATTTTGATATTTTTAGTTGCAATTTTAATATTGAGATAATTGGATAAAGATCACGGATGTGATTAGAGTTCATATCGGATTAAATTGCATGCTTATATTATTTCACGGATTGGATGTGAATTAACCAAGTTTGAGAGCCATTGAGGGCACCGATAAAACAAAGTTGAGGATATTTTTGTCTAAACAAATGTTTCAGGGGCTGGATGTGGATTACACCCACTTTGTATCATAGCTAAGGATTATTATGATATTTAATATTATTTTCAATCAAATGATTTACACTTTTTAAAGGATTGTTACAACTATGATATTCGAGTTTGGGAAACAGCCTCACCCATGTGAAGGTAAGGCTGCATACATCATGCCTTCTCTAGCTATCTTATGGGGCTTTGTGCATTGGGTGTTGCTTTTGCGTTTTAAGGATTATTACAACATTTAAGATACAGTTTAAGGGTATTTTCTAATCAAATAATTTATACTACTTATACAGTTATATATTCTACAGAGGTAGATATTGATTTTTCCTAGAATTTACTATGATATGTATCTTAAAAGGGCTTTATTTGATTTGATAACTTCAATCTAGTCAGTAATATGGAGTTCTAATTGGTTTGGGTGGAGTAGATGACAGTTATGTGAGAAATTGTAGGATTATTAATTGTGTACAGTTTGATTAGATTTGCTAGCCTATCAATTTGAATATAGTAAAGGAATTGGGGAGGAGAAGAGGGAGGTAGGTTCTCTTAGCATTATTAATTTTGATAATTTTATTAGGGAGTGTGGGTTAAGAAACTTTCAAATGGATAATGCCTTAATCTCTTGGTCTATGGGTGGGAAGAGAGCATCTGTGAGTCGTTTAGATAGGTTCTTATTTTGTGACAATTGGGAAGATGAATGTCCAAACCCTTGTCAAATCGTTTTGTCAAGGATTATGGCTGATAATTTTCCTATTTTGTTAGGTTCTAGAAAGGTTAAGCTGCGCCTTTTAGATTTGAAAATATATGGTTGGATCATAAGTCCTTTTTCCATTTGTTGAGAGATACTTGGAAAGAGGAGGGTGATAGGGGTTTGGGAGGGTTTTAGGTTTATGAGAGAGCTCAAAACATTGAAATGGTGAAGAAGAAGTAGAATATTGAAGTTTTTGGAGATATTAGAATTAAAAAAGACAGCATTTTGGGAATTTGGAGATGTAGGTTATGGAGGGAAGAAAGGAATTTATTGGTGGAGGAGGAGGTTAAGAGGGTGTGTTTGAAAAATGACTTGGAGCAGGTAATTTTTTGGAAGTGGGGAGTTGGAGGCTGAAGACTAAATATAAGTGGTTTAGGAAGGGTTATTGTAATGCTAGATGCTTTCATTCTTTGGCTATTGGTAAGAGTAGGACTGTTTTTAGGGAGTTGGAGGTGAAGGAGGGAGAGGTTACTTCCAATCCTGTTGTGATAGCTAGTGACCTTATTGATTTTTGTGCAAATCTTTTCTTGATGAAGGTAGGGCAATGATGGGGGTGGGGTTGGAGTGGCATCCTGATCAAAAGTCTTGGTTGGAGAAACGTTTTGAGGAAAGTGAGGTTAGGAAGGTTGTGTTTTTAGGATGGATAGAGATAAGGCTCTAGGTTTTGATGGTTTGAAAATGGCTTTCTGTTTCTTTTCAGGATTGTTGGATGTTATTAATGGATTTAATGAAAATTTGAAGGAATTTTTCTTTAATGGAGTTCCATGTTAGAGTATTAACTCCACTTTCATTACTTTGGTGCCTAAGAAAAATAAGTCTATGAATGTTGCTGATTTTGGCCTATTAGTTTGGTTACCAGTGTGTATAAGATTATTGCAAAGGTGCTTGTGAATAGGAGCTTAGTGATAGGAGATGCAATTTCTTAAGCTCCAAGTGCTTTTTTGGGTGTGTGTGTTTGGCTTTTTTTGGAAGGAAAGGGGGGGGGGGGAGGAAGATGGCATCGGATGCCATTTTGTGGCTAATGAGGTTGTGAAACATGTGAGGAGTTGAGGGAGAGGTGTTGTGTTCAACTTGAATTTTGGCATATGATTGAGTGAATTGGGACTTGTCAAAATAATGATCAAGTTAATTGGAAGAGATTGGGTTCTGGGGAGGAAAGTCTGGGTATAGGTGGATGACTTGGATGAGGGGCTGTTTGTCTTATGTTTCATTCTCTATTGTTATAGAAATGTGGTTCAAGGCTTTGAGGGGTGCAAGGCAAGGAGGTCCATTGTCCTTGTTCTTGTTTGTCTTGATAGTTGATTATTTGAGTAGAATGATTGATAGGGTGGTTGATATGGGGCTTGTGAGACACATTGGTTTGGGTAGTGAGAGGGTCAATGTCTCATCTTCTAATTACATGATCTTCTTCTCAGTAGATCATAGGGTGGCTTCTTTAAATGTGCTTACCATTTTATTGCATTTTGAGTGTATTTCAGGGTTAAAAGTTAATTTTGGGAAGGGTGGGATAGTTGGTATCAATTTGGGCATATAGATAGATCTTTGGCATTGGCTTCTTTAGTGGGGTGTGCTACATTAGATTTGTCTTTGACGTATTTAGGGTTTTTTTTTGGGTAGTACTCCTGGGTCGGTGGGGGATTTTGGGGCTCCTAAGGTGGAGAGGTAGGATTAAGTGTCTAGATGGGTGAAGAGGCACTCTTTTTACTTCAAGTGGTCATCTCACACTTTTTTAAAAAAAAATTTTTGATCAAAAAGAAATTCATTAACAAGAAAGAGAAGAATTAAATCAAGATGGAGGATAAGGGAGCCTCCTAAAGAAATAAAAAAAACCAAAGGGATTACAATAATGCTCCCCTGCAGTTCCTCTGAAGATCTGACAAAAGTAGCCCTGAAAAAACCGAAAAGAATGAGCCCAAAAAGACACACTTATTCATTCTTGTTTTTCTTGCATTACTTTTTTGTCCATTTTTAAAGTTTGTGCGGGAATTCCTAGGTCTATAGAGTGAATAAGGAGCAGCTTCTTTTGGTGTGAGGTAGGGGGAAAAGAAGGATCCTTTGGCAAATTGGGAAGTGGTGTACTGGTGTGTAGGTTTAAAAAGGAGGGAAAGCTGGGTCTATGGAGTTTGATGTTTTTAAAAACATCGTCTTGATGCGTAAATTGTTATGGAGATTTACTTTAGAGGGGAACTTTTTTTGGCATGAGGTAATGAAAAAGTATATTGAACTTACAGTAGAATGGGTGGGGTACTAGTGTGAGGAGACCTTCTTTTGAGTCCTTGGAGATGTATTTCTCAGATCCTCAATTTATTTCCAGTACCAATTTTCTGGTGGGTAATGGGCTTCACATTTGTTTCTGGGAGGACTGATGGGTGGGTCTCTTCGCTCTTGTATATCTTTTCCTCTTCTGGATTGTCTTTCTTTGTTACATAATCTGTTTGTTTTTTTTTTTTAAAAAAAATTCATAATGGGAGTAATTTTCTTGAGATTTACATTTTTGTAAGCTCTAAATAAGAGAGAGGTGGTCCAGCTTGCATATTTGTTGAGATCATTGAAGGGTCCCTATCCTTTCAATAGGGGATGTTAGGTAGTGGAGTTTGGAATCTTTGGGGGATTTTTCTAGTGAATCATTTTTTGAGTTTTTAATCCAGGAAAATTTGTATTTTTATCTATATCATAGTAATTCAAAGGTAAAAGTTTCCTCTAAAATTAAGCCTTTTATTTGGTTGATTGTTCTTAATAGAGTTAACACTAATGATATGTTGCTTTAGGAGGCCTTGAGGCTTTATCCCCTGATGCATGTTTTCTTTGTTTTGATAGTTGTGATTCTGCCTGTCATTTGTTTTCATGTTATTCTTTCTCCTGGAAGGTTTGGAGCAGACTTTGATGTCGTTGGAGAAAGTAGAGTTTGTCTGGCGTTGGTGGAGGATGTGTTGGCCATTTCGGTTTCAGGTTTTGGAAAGAGTAAACACACATCAGTAATTCAGAGATGTGGGTTGCATGCTGTTTGTGGGGTGTTTGGTTGGAAAGGAACACCGTACTTTCAGGGGAAAGAAAACTTCTTAGTCTTTGGTTTGGGATTAAATTTAGTATTTGGCTTCTCTATAGGCTGTGCTGCTGGTTGTTTCAAGGCTTTGTCTTTTCAGGATGTTCCACATGATAGATGTGCTGTTAATTTCTTTTTGTTTTTCTATTATTGTTCTTTTGTTCTTTTTAGGAGTATTTCTTATTCTCTGATCTTGTGCATTCTTTCCCTATTAATATATTTCTTTTTATTTTTTGAAAAAAATAACAAAGATAAAAGAGTTTTGGAATGAATCTGTTCAAGGTCTTGATATTTTTGTGATTTTTGATTAAATGAATGACCTAATGCAAAGATAGGTCTCTTCCTCTATTTATAAAATATATCAAATACATTCTAATGACCATAATACCCTTACTATTCTCAGTATTTAATGTAACACTAACTCACTTAATAATACTTGAAGAATAAAATAACCATTAAAACTCCCCTTCAAGCTGGAGCATAGATATCATATGTTCTTAGCTTGTTACAAATAAATTTAACACAAGCACCCCCAAAGCGCAAACAAATCAGCAAGCTGCATATTGGACTTCACATTAGTAGTAGCAATGAGCTTGTGCACAAGTTTCTCCCGAACAAAATAGCAATCAACTTCAATGTGTTTGTTTGCTCATGAAAGACTAGGTGGGAGATTATGAAGAGCAGCTTGATTATCGTACATCAATTTCATAGTGCGGAAACCCCAATTCTTATAACTTGTTTTTTAATCAAACAAGCTCACATGTAGTGTGAGCCATGCCACTATACTATGATTTAGCACTTGACCAGGACTCTAAAGTTTGTTTCCTACTCTTCTAGGAAACCAAATTACCACCAACAAAGATACAGTACCTAGTTGTAGATCTTCTATCTAAAGGTGATTCGAGCCAATTTGCGTCAGTATATCCCTGAATATAAATGTGACCCTGATTTTGATATAAGCGGACCTCTCCTAGATGCACCTTTGAGATATCTCAAGATGCAAATACTGCATCCCAGTGACTTGCCCCTGGGGAATTTAGGAATTGACTCACAACACTTGTTGGGAAAGATATGTCCGGCCGAATGACTGTAAGATAATTCAACTTTCCAACTAGTCTTTGGTATCGTCTGGGATTAGGCAATAAAGTGCACCTATATACAACACTAACTTGCTATTAGGATCCATGGGTGTATCAACCGGTTTGGATCCCAATAGCCTAGTCTCATCTAATAGATCTAGAACATACTTCCTTTGTGACAAAACAATCCCAATACGAGATCTAGATACTTCTATACCCAAGAAGTATTTCAATGGTTCCAAATCTTTGGTTTGAAACTTAGTCTATAGAAAATGTTTGAGGCTCTAAATAGCTTGATCATCATCACCTGTAATTACAATATCATTTGCATACATAATAAGAAGGATACTACCCAACAAAGTATGATGATGAAACACGGATTGGTCCACTGCACACCATCAAAGGCCAAACTCAAGTATGACAACATTGAATCAGCTGAACCATGCGCTGGGAAACTGATTTAAACCATATAATGCCTTCTTGAGCGGACACACTCAGCTTGATTCCCTTGAGCAACAAACCCAAGTGGTTGCTCCTTATAGACCTCCTTCTCAAGATCACCATGCAAGAAGGCATTCTTCATATATAACTAATGTAGGCCAGTGATAATTGGTGGCCAAGGAAATGAACAGACATACCCATATAAGTTTGGTGACCTAGGAAAAAGTGTCGGAATATACCAAACTATACACCTAAGTATACTTCTTGGCAAGAAGACATCCAAACTATACACCTATGCATACTCCTTAGCAAGAAGATGTTCCTTAAGATGAGCCACAAAACTATCAAGATTGACTTTCACAAAATATATATAGCGACAACCGACCACAAATTTTTCAGGAGGAAGAGATACCAATTCCCTAGTATCATTGTCCTATAAAGCATTCATCTCTTTAACCATGACATTCTTTCACCCAGACTGGGCTAAGGCTTCTGAAACATATATAGGAAGGGCAGCAAATGATATGGCAACAAAACAATAATAAGAGGGTGATGAGAAGTTATAGCAAACAAAGTTGGAGATGGGATGTTTTGTACATGTGCATTTTCCTTTTTGCACAGCAATGGAGGATCCACATCATGGGGGATATTATCATCAAATGAGAAAGTCAAAGGCATGGTAGTAGAAGCTCGAGGGGACACTCTTCCTTGGAGCTATTGTCATGAATGCACGTGAAAATTAGGACAATCAAGACGATGAGAAGGACTCAAACTACATCAAGACATAGGCAGATGATTAGGTAAGGACATCAAGCTATAACTTGGAAGATTAGGCAGAGGAAGATCTCATTGAGATCAGAAGTACTTTGGGGCTGAGTGTAGTATGGTGTAGACTCAAAGAAGGTAAGATCTGTATAAACAAAGATGCGATGCATAGTAGGACTATAACAAAGATATCCCTTTTGAGTGTATGAGTAGCCAAGAAAGACGCATTTTATAGCACAAGGATCCAACTTATCTAACCTGGGAGTTAGTTGATGAACAAGGGACACACCTGAATATATGAGGAGTTAGAGAGAGTAGAGGTGAATAGAGGATGCATCCTGTTGATAAGATAGAAGTAGTGAGTACAACATCACTCTAGAATACTTTAGGTACATGCATTTGATAAAGTAAGGTGCGAGTGACTTCAAGGATGTCTATTTTTCCTCTCTACGATCCCATTTTGTTGAGGAGTGTGGGCACAAGATGTTTGATGAACAATACCAAACTGAGTCATATAAGTAGTGAATTGAGTATTGAAATACTCTTTAGCATTATCACTCCAAAGTATTTTAATTGGCAAACCAAATTGAGTCTTTATTTCAGAACAAAAGGCACAAAATATATGAAATAAATCCTAACGATCTTTTATTAAATGTAGTCCGATCATCCCTGAATAATCATCCATAAAGGTTACTAAGTACCGGAAACCCAAATTGGACACAACTCTACTAGCATCCCAAACATCAAAATGGATTAACATGAATGGACTTGCAGCTGGTTTATTAACTCGGGAAGCAAAATGGACGCGATGTTGCTTTCCCTATTGAAAAGACTCACAATCAAGATAGATATAGAACTCAAATCATAGACTAGACGTTTAAACTTTCCAACGAAGGATGACCAATGTGAGAATGAATTTGGAGAGGTGCGGTAGTTGTAGGGTAGGCGATAAAAGGAGATAGTAACTCAAAGTGATAAGTCTAGCAACTTCACGCCCTCTGCCAATCGTGTTCCTCGTCTTCAAATCCTGATTAACCATAGAATTGGGGAAAAATGTTACTGAACAATTCATGGATTTTGGTAATCTTGCTAATTGACGTAAGATTGAAAGAAAATTTGGAATATCTGGTTCAGTAGAAGTCCATGAATTCTCTAGATTTTAACTGATGCATGCTCATGGTTTTCGCAGGCCAGCAGAGTGGTAGTGATGAGGAAGATGATGGTAGCAGCGATGGTTTGGAGGACGATGTGTCAGATATCAACGAGAAACATCAACTCCCTCATGAGGTTTCTATTGCTCCTGGTGACACTGATATGCCAGAGGATGAAGTTATGCCCACTGAAGTTGATTTTGATGATGAAGCAAACATGACCAGAAAAGTTCTTAAGAACTTGCTCACATCCTCTGCAAAGAGGGCTTACTCTGTTGATGATTCCAAGATAGATGAAACTCTGAATGATGATGAACCTGTTGGTGTAAACAGCATTATTTCTGACAAGTCTGGAAAGTTATCAGATGTAACCATGAGTGGAAAGTCCAGCAAAGGCAAACTGAACAGTGCTGAACTTAGGGAGAAAGAAGATGATTTGCAGAGAACAATTTTCATAAGCAACCTTCCTTTTGATATCAGCAATGAAGAAGTGAAACAAAGGTTTTCTGGATATGGGGAAGTGCAATCTTTTCTCCCAGTGCTTCATCAAGTCACCAAGTATGAATTTTATTTGGTTTTGCATGCTTCTTTGCCAGTTATCCTTAACTGTAGTAGTATAATTCTATACAATTGCGTTGTGCTTGTGTAACAGGCGGCCAAGAGGAACTGGTTTTCTCAAGTTTAATACAATTGATGCAGCTGATGCTGCAATTTCAGCAGCAAATGCTACAACTGGTGTGGGGATTTTCCTGAAGGGTAGGCAATTGACAGCTTTGAAGGCTTTGGACAAGAAATCAGCCCATGACAAGGAATCAGAGAAGGCCAAAACTAAGGAACATGACCACCGAAACCTTTACCTGGCAAAGGTTAGTTCCAACAACATTGTGCTTGTTGGAGTTTCAGTTGGAATTGTTGTTTCCGTCATTTTTATGGTTTACATTCAGCATGATTTTCTACTTCTGAACTTTCAATAGGAAGGTCTTATTCTCGAGGGGACTCCAGCTGCTGAAGGTGTTTCGGCTAGTGATATGTCAAAGCGCCAAATGTAAGTGTATGATGGTGTATTTAAATTTGGAATGAACAGTGAGAAGCAGTTATCCTCGTACCTGTGGGCTGTGGCCTATTCACAGTGCTGCAGTCTGGATGTATGAAATTGACCATGTAGTGAACACCCTTTCTCTTTTATTTGCTTAAGTTGACCATTTGGCACCTCATTGGACCAATATGGAAGTGGGATAGGTCTACAATGATCATGAGTGGTATTTTTGGGTGCAAACATACCTCAAATGCTTGAGCTTGAAATACATGGGCCATGAAACATGGTTAGCAACAGTTATCTTTTTGAGATACCTATCACTAAGATATTGGCAAAGATCCACAACTTTAGTGTCTTCATTATTGTGTTGCTTTGGTGGGCCCCAAAATCTTTTGCAAGGTTTTCTTATGTGCAGTAGATGCTCTTTGCAGGTTGGAAAAGAAAAAGATGACTAAACTTCAATCTCCGAATTTTCATGTTTCAAGGACTAGGCTTGTAATACACAACCTACCAAAGTCAATAACTGGAAAAGAACTAAAAAAACTTTGCATAGATGCTGTTACATCGCGAGCTACTAGACAAAAACCTGTGATTCGACAGGTCAGCTATGATTATCAATAAAAAGAGAGTGGCATGATGCCACCTAGTTTTAAGTTAAGTTGTACATGACCTGACAGTTCCGAATGTTTGTGGTTGATGTTGTTCATGCAGATAAAATTCTTGGGGTTTTCTAAGAAAATAAAGGATGTTGCAATGAATAAATCACGTGGGATTGCTTTTGTTGAGTTTGCAGAACATCAGCATGCCCTTGTGGCTCTGAGAGTTCTTAACAACAATCCAGGTATTGCATTTCTTTAGTAAATTGTTTTTTTATTTCAGCTACAATATTAGTGTTTGGTAGGTTTTCTTGTACAAAGCAGCAAAACCATTTTACTTCTATTTCGTAAGCTGTTAAAGATGGTTTCACATTGGGAAAAAAACAGACGTCTCTATTCATGTACAATTTATAACTTCTATTTATGAACAATTTATGTCACTGGGAGTTGGAAAATTCGATGACGTTTGCTAGGAAAAAAAAACGAAATTGTATAGTTTTCCTTCAATTTGTACTCAACTGTAGTATGTTGCTGTATGTAGAAACTTTTGGGCCTGAACATCGCCCGATTGTGGAATTTGCTGTTGACAATGTCCAGACGTTGAAGCGACGGGAAGCAAAGCAACAAGCTCTGCAGCAAGGTACTGTTGATGATTCAGAAGATGATTTGCAAAATGATGACACACATACTGCAGATTCCAATCTGATTAAGAAATCAAGAAAAAGAAAATCCAGAGACAATGATAAATCATTTGAGGCTTCCAACTCCAATCACGATGGAGTTGAGAATGAGGCACCAGGAGCTGCAACTGAAGAAGGCAGAGTTTCCAAGAGGAAACAGAATAATCTGGCAAGAGAAAGGATAAACAACTTTTCATCAGTAGGAAAACCAAAAGGCCCAAAACAAAAGATTAAGGATGCTCATGATGATGCAAAGAATGATCTCGGTAGATCTGTGAAAGTTGAAAATAAGGCAACTGATGCCAGTGACTCAAGATTGAGGGAAACCAAAGCGCAATCAAATGTGCAGTTGAAAAAGAGGGTGCTGCAGGAGGATCCAGAACAACAGAAGAATGAGAAAGGTTGGAAGAGAAGGAGTGCTAAAAAGGAAAAAGACCAATTAAATACCCCAACTGATGCTGGTGAGTTGAGGTCAAGGGAAACAAAAGTGCGATCAAATGTGCAGCTGAAAAAGAGAGAGCTGCAGGAGGATCCAGGACAACAGAAGAATGGGAGAAGTTCAAAGAGAAGTGCTAAGAAGGAAAAAGACGCATTTAGGCATGAAATAGCAGATAAGCTTGACATGCTAATTGAACAATATCGATCCAAATTTTCACAGCAGAGTTCTGACAAGAACGATGGCGAAAAGAAAGGTTCCAGACAGCTTCGAAGATGGTTCCAATCATAAATTTATGTGAAACTGGTTTTTGTTCCTTGATAATGTTTGTATTGAAGCAAATTTTGACATTTTTGGGAGCTTGTATGCCATAGTGCAATTTTGATGTTGTGTAGCCTGTTTTCAAACCCTTTCTTACTTACAATATTTAGGGATTTCTGGGCATCTAAATGAATGACAATCTATGCAATATGTATTACTCATATGCCTCATAGTTAGGATATATCTACCTGAGAAATGCCGGGCAATTTCAGTTTATTTTAATTGCTAGTATTAATTAGATGCTTGTTTGGCTTTTGTCTGGTGTTCATAAAAATTGTTTTTGAGTCCAAAAAAATAAAAAATAAAAATGCAAGTCACTATTCATGAATGTTTCAAGAATTGTGATGGGTCGCTACAAAAATGGCATTAAATAAATCTCAATAGACGAATCACACTAAATTAGGGCAAGAGATTTTTGTTCTATTCTATAATCCCATAATGTGACGAAGTGTTTTGGTTACGATAGTGTTGTATTTCTAGATACTTTAGTAATTATAATGCTAATTATAATGCTTTTAGGTATGCAATCTATTGGTCTTCGTGGAGCCTAGTTGTGTTTGTGATGACCCGACTCGGAAAATTTTTTGGCCCATTTTATAGCCCATTGTGAATCTTGTGTGTAGAATATAGAAACGATGTTTTGGTAATTAGGGTTTTTTGATGCAGTTTTTGAGAAAGGAAATGTGTACTACCGCACCCTGTATTTTTTCTTTGATAATAGTGAAATTTTTGCAACTCTGTGGACGTAAGTAAATTATTGAATCCTATAAATATTGTTTTATGTGTGTGATTATTTTCTTTTTCTTTGGCGTATGTTTTTTTTCTATTTAATTTCTCACAAGTTTTTTTTTTTTTTTTTGGGAATTTCGTGATAATTTCCCTCCAGAAAGGATAGCACATGAGATGATTTATTAATAATCTTCTCTCTTTGAAGATCAATCACAATAGAGGATTGCTCTTCAGAATTTTTTAATTTGCTTAGTTTGAATTAAGCTCCAAAATTCTTTTATTTCGAGATAAAAGAATTTAATCTCATCTTTAGAACAAAAATTAGGTAATTAATGCAATTTTTTATGAGAATTGATGGTTTTTATTTGCTAGAAATTAATTGTGGGAAAATAATGCTTTATTGGCATAATGTATTATCATATTTATTGTCACATTGTTCATTTATTAATATGAAAATAAACTGGGAAATTGAGTTCATCATGGTTGAATATGAAATTAATGCAAGAACTAAGATGACTGGGTGTGCTCTTTTTTTTTTTGATCAGTAAAGGTAAATTAAATTGATCAAAGGAATATGTACAGATAAATCTGACACATACACTGAAAGGGGAGGCCAAAGCTCCCAAACACAACTAGGAAAAGCCTAGCAACAAATACAAACAAAACTGTGCAACCTAGGGCACAGAGCAAACAATCAAGTAGCAACAAAATTAGGAAAAACCTAGAAACAAGTACAATCAAAATTGGGCATACCCAGAAAACAAAGGGAGTGTAATATCAAGCGAGCTCAGGAGGCTTAGGCCCCTTGTTGCAATTCTTCCTTTTCACAATTTGGAACTCTTTATCCTGCACCAATGCACTCCCATAGGAAATGCCACTGACCGATGGCCCAGGAGGGGCAATTCCTTTGTCGATGATCTTTCCAGCATCATCCAAAACAGCACGGGAAGCGTTACCTTTTCCCCTAACCAATTTAGATTTTCTCCCCCCTTACAAGGAAGAAGAAGCACCAATCTTTATTGCACCAATGGACCCTGCAATGTTAACTTTCACAACATTCTTGTCATTGGACCTACAGGAGTCCAGGCAAACATCCAATGGCTCTTTATTTGTATCAGAGTCTTTCTTCTTTTTTCCTTTCCTCTGTTCAAGCTCTTTCTTGTTTTTACAATTTACTTTTGCATGACCAAGCATATTACAAAATTTACAAAATTTTGGTACATTCTCATAAGAAATCAGTTGATCAAAAGTTTGCCCAGTAGGCATACGAACTCTCACACTATACTTTAGATCTTTGGCGACATCAATCTCCACCAATGCCCTGACAAAGGAAATATTCTCCCTGTTGGTGGTTAGTTTATCAGCGTGTACATGCCTTCCTAACATAGAACAAATCTTTCCAAGAGAATTAGGAGTCCACAATTCGAGAGGAAGGTTTTTCAATTGAATCCACATAGGCACTATGCTCAGTTCCTCATTATTAAATTAAAATACGTTTGGCCATTTTTTAAGAAACAGAGGCCTACCATATGCCAGAAAAGGACCACCTTGCAGCACTTGAAACATGTCCTCTACTTTGTAGAACTTGAAAATGATCTGGCCACTCTTTGCTTCTTTTAGAGAGAGAGAGAGAGAGAGAGAGAAGAAAAAGAACAGAAAAGTGAGAAGAAAAAAAAATTTAAGTAATCTTGGACTATCACAGCAACAAAAATGATCATCTTGGATCACTCTTATTTTGATATATATATATATATATATATATATATATATATATATATATCGATTTTTTAATTATTTATTATAATATTTTAGTTAGTCTAATAAAATAATTCTTATACGTTTACGTGCCCAAAAAAAGAGTAATTCAAGACTACCATGATACGATAATTCTTGATTATACATTTTTTTCTTTTTGAAAAATGTATCGGAAAGAACCCTAAAACTCATTTTTTTTTTTCATTCTTTTTTTCTTTTGGTATATTTCCTTATTTTCTCAATTTACAATGTGTTTGTTTTGGTTCATTTATTTCTCTTTCATAGAAATTTTATTTTTCCAAAATATATCCTAATTTTTATTTTTAGCCGAACTCTTCTCGATTCAACCTCCAATCAACAAGATATATATTGGTTATATTTCATCTCTTCAACAAGTTTAGTAACGAGAATAATGACCCTATTGTTCCTATGAACAAAAATACCTATAATTAGTTTTTCAGAAAATTCCCATGTGTCACAATTGATTAATTAGACTTATTTCACATGCACACAAATTAAATTTGGGCATGCACCAAAAGTGTTTGGATTGATTTGCAAGCAGCATGCATGTGACTTCCTAGGCTATAATTAATTTATATATATATATATACCCAATAATTAATATGCAGTCACGGATTTGTCCTGCACCAAAATTTAATTGGCTTGTGATACCACATATACATATGCAGAAGAAAAGCGTGGCCATATAAATATTATATTCTAAGGAACGTGGAATTTGGAATTTTTTTTTTTTAGATTTATATAGATTTAAATAAATTTAAATTTAAATTTAAATTTAAATTTTGAAATTTATATTCCTCTGTAAATGTTTTTAGAAGATTTGGTTTAAAAATTATTTTTGAAATTCTTGAATTTCAAGTATTATCAAGTTTACAACAAATTTTAAAGCTCCGCAAAATCATATATCAATCTATTAATGTGATCACCGATAAATCCTTCTCTGTTTGGATGTTCTGAAACTTGCTAAAATACTATAATGATGTGATTAATTAATTATCTTCCATGCAAACTTAGTTAAAATAAATAAATACTTTAAAAATTTAAATACAATATATTCACATTAGAAGTCCTCATAGTTTAAATTTTAAGATGGAACAAAAAGATAAGATAGGAGAAAAATTCTTCCATACGATAGTTTAAATCGAAAATATTAATATCTCGAGATTATCAAAATGGATTTGAATATAGAAAAATTATGAATTTATCTCGAAGACTTAAAATTAATTTAAGAATACTTGAAAATAATAAATTTAACCTAATAAATGTTTCTTCAAATTTATGATAAGAGTTTACTAATGGAACTAAAAAAAACTCAATTGTTATTATCAATTTATTTGTTCCATTACTCAAAATAGAATCAGGAAAGTTTCTTAACAATAATTTTTTTTTCACAAGTCTATTATTATTTTGGTCTATTTAGAATTTTATTAGACCAGAATTACGAGGAACTTTCATTCCAAATTCCTTCACACTTTAAAAAAAAAAAAAATATGACTTGAAAAATTACAAATTATTTATAAATAATAATTCAAGGAGGAAAATTATGATCTAATAATTGAAAAAATTTTTATTTTCAAAAATAAAATGGACCTCCAACGACTACTAGAAAAATTAAGATAGATACAATATAATCTATAAAAGGAGCGTTTAAAAAACTTATCACATAAGTATATTTAAAGAAATAAGATTAAAGATAAATGGTCAAATAAAGAAAAATATATATATAAAAAAGCAACTCTCTCAACATGTTTCTATTGGATTCGAGTGTTCTATTCCTTTCTCGTGTGTTACCTCCATTAGTAATTATGCGTCAATTTCATTGAGATTATTTATATAATTTAACCTATAACCAATTACCAAAAACTTGATTTAATATTGATTGAATCTCTATAGGCCCCGACTTGACTTGGTAAAAAGCATGGCAAAAATACTAATTAGCGACACCCTACTTAAAATTGCAAATATGTTAAACCGAAATTGATTTCTTGAAATGAATAATTAAATAAAATTGAACTATATACTTTTTACTATTTATATAAAACTATCATACGTTGTGCCACGATAAAAAGTGTCTCACATTTGAGCGAATCAAAATTGTGAATCTCAGCTCTCCTATTTTAAAGAAAATATCCGTGGCTACAAATTTATTTTTTATTTTTTTTTATCAATTATCGAATTACTTGACTTAAAAATATTTTGAATTAACTGCCCACGTCAAAAAATTCTTCAATTGGTGATCTTAATTCAGGATGTTACGCATCGCAAAATATTATTAAATGATATTTTTTTTTTCTCATTATCCTATTATCCTCCTCTTTAATTTCTAAGGAGAGTTCTTTATTTGTCTAGAAAACTCTTTAACTTCTCCTTTAATGTGCTAAACTTTTAACTGACTAGAACATAAGCTTTGGCCTTTGTGTTTTACTTTAATATGCTGAAAAAACTATAGTTCAAATATAAATCACAAATATAAAAATTAACATATTTGTAATTGTAGACATGTGAGAAACAAAATAGTTCCTTGAGCCTCTCTTTTGGGGAAGTTTATTCTATCTAGGAGTCTTTTAAATTTTAGTAGGCAACCTGTAAAGATAATCTAGAGTGGAGAGAGAGAACCCATGGAGATGAGGAGTCTTCAATATAAATAAAGCTTTCTTCTTTTTGCTCTCAAATCTTTATTTATTTGAAAAGATTTCTTGTTGATGCAATCCATCTTTTTGAAAGATTTCTTTTTATAGAAATCCCCTGCAGACATACATTCCTCGCCACCCTTTGAGCTGATTAGTTATTGTTAATCTCCATCAGCAACTGCAAGCAAGGATTTTTAGAAATATTTTTCTTGCAGTTGGGTGTTTTGGCCTTTGGGTATTGTATATATTTGGAATGATGAAACAAAAAATTGTTTCTTGTTCATCATTCCCAGGTGCCCCCCTTTCTCTCTCCTGATTCCTCTCTCTCTGCAGATAGAAAGGAGGGAATGGAAGCTATCTCGGTTTCCAAGTGGTGTTTACTGTGTGCGTTTCTGTTTTTGGGCCTTCAGCTGGTTCATAGTAGTGTTAGCTATGACAGGAAGGCTCTTATCGTCAATGGGCAAAGGAGGATCCTCTTCTCTGGCTCCATACACTACCCAAGAAGCACCCCTGAAGTACTCCCTTTTCCCATTCTTTCCTGCACTTTCTCGGGAAACTGTGGAGTTGTTTTTGTGTGGAATTTTCTGGGCATTCTTGTTTTGTGACATGCATAATGAATGTAATGCAGATGTGGGAAGACCTTATACAGAAAGCCAAAGATGGAGGGTTGGACGCCATTGACACCTACGTGTTTTGGAACGTTCACGAACCATCTCCTGGCAATGTACTTCGATTCGTTCTTTATATTTTCTTTGCTGTTCTTTGTTGTCCTCTGTTTTTTTTTTTTTTTTTTTTTTTTCTGTTTTCTTTTCATTTTTTTATTATTTGTGGGCATTTTTTTTTAAAAAAATTATTTTTTAAATAATTTTTCGTTTTTCTTTTTATGGGTTTTAGTATAATTTTGAGGGAAGATATGATTTGGTTCGATTCGTAAAGATGATCCAAAAAGCAGGGCTCTATGTCCATCTTCGCATTGGGCCTTACATTTGTGCTGAATGGAATTTTGGGTACTCTTATTTTCTTTTGGATGATATTTTGTAATATTGAAGAACAGTTCTCTTTAATCACTTTTTTTTTTTTTTATAATTATTATTCTGTTTTTAGAGGCTTTCCTGTTTGGTTGAAGTATGTTCCAGGAATCAGCTTCAGAACCGATAACGAACCTTTCAAGGTCTCTCTCTCTCCCCCTATCTAGAAGTTCAAACTAAGAAACAAAAAAAAAAAGAAAAAAGGGATGGAAATGTGTATATGCAGATTGTACTCTATAATTTATTGCCTTTATTTCCGTTTTCGGGTAATTATTCATGCATCTTAAATCATTATTTAATGTATCTTCTGCTGTTCAGATGGCAATGCAGAATTTTACCCAGAAAATTGTCCAAATGATGAAGAATGAAGAGTTGTTTGAGTCACAAGGTGGTCCTATCATCATCTCTCAGGTTTGATTTGAGCTTTTTCCAATCCTTTTTTATGCTTGCCAATGATATCTTGCTTCAAAACCAAATTTTGCTCGGCGTCTGCAAAATGTGTTTAGCAAATTTAAGTCTATATCACAGTGGAAAATAGGAAAAACCAACAACTCTCCAGGCACTCACGGACTAGAATTTACTATGTTGATCCAAGCTATATATACATATATTGTGTATGTATGTATGTATGTATGTGTATATATATATATATATATATATATAATATTTGTTTTGAATAGATTGAGAATGAGTACGAACGAGAAAGCAAAGCATTTGGAGCTGCTGGCAAAGCATACATGAATTGGGCTGCAAAGATGGCTGTAAAAATGGATACTGGGGTCCCATGGGTTATGTGCAAAGAAGCCGATGCCCCGGATCCTGTGGTAAGCAAACTCATGCTTCTTAACCCATAGCATCTTGCTTGGCTCTTCTAGTTCTTTCTTATGAAATAAGGAGGACATTTAATGATTTTTGTTCCCTTCTATTCTCTCTCCTGTTTCCCTCTCTCTCTCTCTCTCTCTCTCTATATATATATATATATATATATTTATTTATGTATATACACACACACACACACACACATGTATGTATGTTTGATGTGTATATAAAGTTTATTATGTTATGAATTGCCTATATAAGAAATTTTAATCGGCCGACAGCTAAAGCCCATCACAACTGCATGTCTGCAACAAAAAATTTCCATTCTTGTTTATGTTTTAGCTGTTGGGCTATTTTGAGTTGTTATGAACTACTCAGGTATTTGCTTAACTTTGCTAACTTGTGAATTGGCAAAGAGCATCTTTTTGTGTAGTTGAAATCCTTATTACCTTGATTCATGGGAAGAAGAATCTGAAATGAAAGAATAGAATATGACCAGTATTTCTTGGTCTCAAGCCTAATGTTAGTATATTTTTGTTGTTCACTTTTATGTAAATTTTGGTGACAGATAAACACATGCAATGGCTTTTATTGTGACTATTTCTTTCCAAACAAACCTTATAAACCCACAATGTGGACTGAGGCCTGGAGTGGCTGGTAAGTTCTTTGTGCACTATTATTCTTAAATCCAAATTCTATGGAACATAAATTTACATACTTTCTGTGTCCATTTTAAAGGTTTACAGACTTTGGGGGGCCAATTCACCAACGGCCAGTTGAAGATTTGGCATTTGCAGTTGCCCGATTCGTTCAAAAGGGAGGTTCTTTTGTTAACTACTACATGGTTAGTTACATGGTTCTTC
This sequence comes from Malania oleifera, assembly GCF_029873635.1. NCBI lineage: Eukaryota > Viridiplantae > Streptophyta > Magnoliopsida > Santalales > Ximeniaceae > Malania > Malania oleifera. The sequence continues at coordinate 8,155,809 of NC_080421.1, read as the reverse complement.
AATTTAGTGGCTTCTCCTCCCTCACACTACTCTTTACTTTCCGCTTAAGCTTCTTCGCCAATTTACTGTTTCTACATTTGGTTTGATGGGAAATTAGATTCAATAAAGTGGATAAATGCCTCAAAGAACTCCCAATGCCATTGTGCTAGAAGCATGTAATGGCCGGTCCAATCTGGCCAAAAAAACAAATAAATAAAATGTAAATTTCCTTTCTTAAAACAGTTCATGCAGGGTATGACTGTTACAAAAACCCAAGTTCTGTTTATTTTCGAACAAATTTTTAAAAATATGTGCTGGCTATATATATTCATCACAGAATCTGCATTAATCAAATGGTCACGATGAGACAGACACCACAGGTAAATTCAGAAAAATAAACTTATGTTCGTATTATTTTCAATTTTAACAGTATCATGGGGGAACCAACTTTGGAAGAACGGCTGGAGGCCCTTTCATCACTACGAGCTATGACTATGATGCTCCCATTGATGAATATGGTGAGAAAATTAATAGCCAGAATTGTAAATGCTAGTTTTCAATGTGTCTGTTGGACTTGTAACTGAGCGCTTTTCTGTTTCTTTTTGACAGGCTTAATCAGGCAACCCAAGTACAGTCATTTGAAAGAACTCCACAAGGCAGTGAAATTGTGTGAGAAAGCTTTAGTTTCTGCTGATCCCAATGTCACTTCATTAGGAAGTTATGAAAAGGTTCATAATTTTCTCTATTCTATATGTGTTTTGTTGTCCTAGGGGAGCAACTTTTACTTGAAAACTTAAAGTAACCCCAACTTGAATGGATCATGCACAAGACTTCTGTATGCATTCTGTTTAATTGCTCAAAAGGAGTCTCGCTGTTGCACAATTCTTAAATATAAAGAGAGAGAGAGGTAAAAAGCAGCCATATGAAGGTTGTTAAAAACAAACTATGTTGAAGCCATGATTGATTTCACTTTTCACATGTTCATCCCTTTTATTAGTGGCAGTTAGAATAGGCCATTGGAAATCATTTTAACGGCTATCGAAAGATATTTGTGTTTGAAGTTACCACATTTGCCTATTTCTTGCTTTGGTTACTGGTTAATTTATATTCAAACATCTAAACCGTATTGACTCTTGACATTGAAAATTTCAGGCATATGTGTTCTCTTCCAATACAGGGGATTGTGCAGCTTTTCTCTCAAACTACAATTTCAAGTCAGCAGCAAGAGTGACATTCAACAATAAACAATATGAGCTTCCACCTTGGTCCATCAGCATCCTTCCTGATTGCAATAATGTTGTATTCAATACAGCTAAAGTAAGTGACAAGAAGAAAAAGCAATTATTGAAGGCTGCATTTGGTTAAGCAGAACAGAAGATCTTCCAGAAAACCTCCTACTTCTGTGTCCAGGACTCGATGGAAACTGGTCCTTCATTGAAACCCAATTTAATAGTTTCCTGGAATGTAGGAAAATGGTTTCGGTAAAATTTTTCTGGGAAGCATATTTTTCAATGAAGAAATCCTGTATGATGCCAAGCTTGTGTGAACAAATGCAGCCAACAAGCAAATTGATGCAAATGCTTTAAGAGATATTTGAAATTCATGGCCAATGATGACCTCGGGTTCATTTCTCCATTGTAGGTTGGAGCTCAAATGTCCCGGACGCAAATGTTGCCCACTAATGCAAAATTGCTTTCATGGGAGACGTTCAATGAAGACGTGTCTTCAGTTGATGATAATTCTGCAATCACTGTTCCTGGTCTTTTGGAGCAGTTAAACGTGACCAGAGGCAGCAGTGACTATCTCTGGTACACAACCAGGTGAGGATTTTCAGAGAAGCATTTTTCTCATTCTGTTTTATATATGAATAAAATTATCTAACTGTTTCAGTCTCACTTCTTTCCAGAGTTGATGTAAGTTCATCTGAACCATTTCTGCATGGAGGCCAATCTCTCACTCTAACAGTGGAGTCAAGGGGCGATGCTTTGCATGTGTTTGTAAATGGACATCTTTCAGGTATGCTCAGAGAGAGAGAGAGAGATAGTTCTACTGGATGACTTAATAGTTCTAAGAAAAACATAGAAGCTGCCTGGTAAACTGAAAAAAAATTGTTCTTGTGCTCCAACGACAGGGTCAATGTTTGGGACTCGGGCAAACAGGAGATTTACTTTTACAGGAAATATTGACCTGCAAGCTGGAATGAATAAAATTTCGCTGCTTAGTGTGGCTCTCGGACTGCCAGTTAGTTATCCAATTTTCATTATATCTAATTCTCATTGGTTGAATTCAAGAAAATGCTAACATAATGACATGATTTTGAAGAAATGTCTGAGAATTGGTTGTCAGACAATAGCAGTAACTGATGCCGAATTCAATGATTTTTTCTTCTCCACCTTTCATTTGTTTAGCCAATTTCAGCTTATTTCTTTTTTGTTTGTTGTGTTTGAAGAACAATGGACCACATTTTGAGACATGGAACTCAGGAATCCTTGGACCAGTTGTTCTACATGGTTTAGACAAGGGAAAGAGGGACCTATCCGTGCAGAAATGGTCATACAAGGTGAATCTTGTTTCTTTAAGTTTTATTGATGCATCAACACTTCTACCAATTCTCTTTGCTCCATTGGGCATTTGCCGTACAGGTTGGGCTCAAAGGAGAAGCTATGAATATTTTATCTCCAAGTGGAACTACATCGGTGGAATGGATGAAGGGCTCCTTTGCCTTGCAGAGACAACAGCCACTTATGTGGTATAAGGTATGCAAACAAGGAATATATGACTTAATAGTGTCTATTACTCTTTGCCATCAGGAATGCCAAATGACCTATCCCCCATGCTTCCCTTAGGCATGATGATTTTGTGTAGGGTAAAAGCGTAGTTGCTATTGTTCTGCATTCACAAGGACCAATTCATTTTATCTTAGAGGACAGGTGGTGTGAGTACCTGCCTCTTTCAGAATCGCATCAGCACCGGAATTACTTGAAATTTATAAGCTGGACCAAAACTAGAAACTCATGATTTTGTATGAAGGTCAAGGGTAGAACTATGGTTTGGAAATTTTTTGTTTGACAATAAGAACTAATGGCCATGCAAATGAATTTGATATCCAAATTTTGATGTCTTCATTAAAAAGAGGTTAGAAAATGAAGTCAACAAAGAGTAACTTCATGTGGTTTTGGAAGTTTCTCCGAAGAGGAACTGAATTTTTGGAAGTTATAGACTGGAACATATGATCGAAAATACAAGTCTGGAGTAAATTTTAAAATAGAGGAGGTGAAGTTGGTGTTTGCAAGATTGCTTAAAATAAGGAATTATTGAACATGACTCCTGCTTATGAATCAAGTCAAATAAATTCTCTCCCCCCTTCATGAGCAGATACCCTCATTCTGTAAAATGAAAGGATAATCCCTACAGTTCACGATCTTTAATTCTCTTTGAGTAAAATTTAGGCATGAATCTCTGCTAAGCATTGTTAGCGGTAACTTGCAGGCTTATTTTGATGAACCTGAAGGAAATGAGCCATTAGCTTTTGACATGAGTAGTATGGGGAAGGGTGAAATATGGATTAATGGGCAGAGCATTGGAAGATATTGGACTACTCCTGCTAATGGTAACTGCAGTCTGTGCAGTTATCCTGGAACATTCCGACCCACGAAGTGCCAATTTGGATGTGGCCAACCAACACAACAATGGTTAGAAGTTCTGTTGAAAATTTTTTTTTTTTTCTGGAACTTGTAATCATGAATCAAGTAACATAGATGCATGCTTATGGGCTTTATGTTCAAAATTCCTTATAAATTTTGGTTTCAGGTACCATGTGCCTCGGTCTTGGTTGAAGCCATCCCAAAATCTATTGGTAGTCTTTGACGAATTTGGTGGTGATGCATCTAGGATTTCTCTTGTCAAAAGGGAGGTCGCTAGTGTCTGCGCTGAGGTCTCTGAGTTCCATCCAGGCATTTCAAATTTGCATTCTGAGAGCTTTAAGAGTACAAAAGCACTAAACAAGCCTAAGGTTCATCTAAGATGTGAATCTGGGCAGTCAATTTCTACTATAAAATTTGCAAGCTTTGGAACTCCATTGGGAACTTGTGGGAATTTCCATCAAGGAACCTGCCATGCACGCACCTCGTACAATGTCTTAAAGAAGGTATCGAGAACTCTGCATTCTATTTCTACAGCTCATTTGGATCACAGATTTAAATTTCAACCATGACAATAAATTTTGAACCCAGTTGACAGAACCAAAGAATAAAAAATTACTCTTATTACTAGCTACTGCTAGAAATAATTTTTTAGGTGGTGGAAATTTTTTTTCTTAATGGCTTTTGTGATTGAGATCTCAAATGTGCAAAAAGATGAAAAGGGCAGACATAAAGTGCCAACATTATACAAAGTTTCCAAACTTAATGGCGAATTGATTGAACCCTCATTTTCTTTTCCCATTTTTCCTGGCTTGCAGATGTGCATTGGGCAACAAAGTTGCTCAGTTACAGTATCGAAGATGACTTTTGGCGCAGACCCATGTCCAACCACACTGAAGAAACTATCGGTGGAAGCTGTTTGTGCCCCTACTGCTAAAAAATCTCAACCTGTTCGGACAGTTTGAATTTATGCTAAGGAAGTTGAACTCGATCCGAACATTGGAATTGTTAGCATATCTCCCTAATTAAGTTGATTGACCAATCTCCATGATTTGGTCAATCTCCATGATTTGTGTAATTAGCATTAATGTCATTCATGATTTACCTTTGAGAGCTTGCCTCCTTCACCTATAAGAGGATGACCCTTGTACAGTTTTATACATACAAAGAATACAGAAGTTATTTACAATTCTTTCTTTTTTTTCTTAGTTTTAACAGGAATGATTGCATTCATTTTGACAGCCAATTGGCATTATCTGCATCTGAAGGAGCAAGGAATGAACTGATTAAACCACAGGAAAGCAAATTTTGAGTTACATCTGTTAATTGTCACATTTAATGTACAGAGATGTATGATCTATATCATTTAGGCATTTATTTATATATTTACATAGATTTGTGCGCTCACTTGAAATGGGCTGTCTGCAGTTTACCTCAGGAGCTCTTGGCAGAAGCTAGATCCTAGTCCTTGTTTTTTTTTTTAATCAGGATTTAGAAATTTAAAGAGTGGCTTTACTTGTTTTTGCTTCATTAAACATGGTAAACTTCTGAATTACATTATTGAAGGAGATTCCAGTATGGATGGATGACTCCTATGAGCCACTGTAGGGCATTGCCATTAGATTGAAGGCAAGTGGCTAATCCCGACAAGAAACCTAATGTGGGGCTTGTCCTACGGACAGCGCACTGTGTCCAGTCATTTTCTAATGCTAGTGGATATTTACCAACACATTGCCGTAAAGCAAAAAGGTGAGGTTGGAATTCAAGCACCAAAAAGTGAAGGACCCACTTGCACTCAGAAAGAGCAAGCTTCTGTAAACTAACTTGCTCAGAGCATCTTTAGGCATTCACATTTTAAACCAAGATAATTTTATGCTAATCCCTTTTTTTCCTTAACTAATTTTTATCACTCAATGTTGGTCGGACCTACATCAGGCGTAGTCCTTCTCCTATCACACGCCACTTCTTTCCTCTCAAGGTTCAAAATCTGAAACTTTGAAGATAAAAATTCAAAGCTCTACCCATTGAGATATTTTCAAGTAGTTGTTTGACTAGACAAATTCTATTAGTCATAATTCCACTCTTTTTTCAATGAGACTTTGAATTTAAATTTGTATTAGATTTAGATAGAATGTAATCTAAATGTAACTAAAATTTATTCAAATTCATTTAAATCTAAATTGAAGGTTCAAAATCTATACTCCCAAACACAACTTTTAGTTTTTTCTTTGACAATAATTTTCATTTTTAAAGCATACTCTCAAAACTTTTTACCACATTTGCATATCATGTTGTTAAATTACCACTTTACCTAAAAGTTTAAACTATTAGGTTGTGAGTCAACAATGTATATCAAGTTTTAACACTCCCTCGAACGTGCGACCCAACAGCACGTGGAGAGATAAACAAATGATAAATAACATCACAGAATAAAAGCAGACGACAAGACTAGAACCTAGGACCTCCTAGTAACCAGAACTCTGATATCATGTTAGATTACCACTTGACCTAAAAGTTTAAGCTATTAGGTTTTGAGTCAACAATGTATATCAAGTTTTAACTTGTCAATGAACTGATGTAGAAATCCCGAGTATCTTCGTGTATCTTGAGTAAATTAGGAAATTATGTAAATATAGAAGATTGTATATTATTGAGAGTGATTCTGTTAGGAGATTGTTTCCATATCTGGAACTTTCGATTGTATTATATATATTGTAAATTGAGTTGTACAAAATTATTCAAGAAATACAGAAATTCCATTTCGTTTTTCATGGTATCAGAGTTAGGGTTTCTAAACCTCAACAGTAGAGGGTCGAGCTCCTCTGAAAATCTCGATGGAGACTCTGAAGCCACATCCATCGTGGGTTCGAATGGGCTAGACAACTCGGCCTTTCCACTCTCGATGGAGAAAATGAACGGAAAAAATTTCGTGAGTGGGCTCAGTCCATCAAACTTGTGATTGAAGGCAAAGGGAGGTTAGGATATATTACCGGCAAGAGGAAGAAGCCCACCTCAACCGATGTTGCAACCCCTGCAAAAATGGAAGTTCGAAAATTCCATGGTGATTGCGTGGCTTGTAAACTCGATGAAGCTTTAATCGGAAATATTTATCTGTTCTTACCAAGAACGAAGGATGTTTGGGACTTTGTTCACGAGGCGTATTCCGATGTCGAGAGTGTAGGAACCCAAACCAAGAAAAATAAAATAAAAAGGAAAAGGAAAAGAAAGAAAGGAAACGGTTTGGGATAGGACCAAACCGTCGACGGTTTGAGGAACCTCGGGTTAGGTATGTTATGTATGATTTTTGATTGAATCGGGCATATGAAAATGAGGGTTTTGGTATTATTAACGTATTTGGGGAAAACTAAAGTGAGTAGGGTAATCATCTTCTTTTTTCTATAAATCATATATTTTGAATTAAATTAAACCGTAAGGAGGATTATACCTTTATTTTCAGCAAAATATATTTTCGTCGGGCAGTTTATTATATTATGATATATCACTCAAATCGTGTGGCATGAGAAGATTTATGGTTATTGCATAATTAAACTTGATGGGTTATGGTATTATACAGAATTATGAAATGATGGTTTTTATACCGAGTTATGATATGACAGGTTCTATACAAAATTATGAATATGACGGTTTTATACCGAGTTATGAACATGACAATTTTATACTGAGATATGATATGATGGTTTTATACCGAGTTATGATATGATAGGTTTTATACAGATTTATGAATATGAAGGTTTATACTACTTTATGAAAATGAGATCATGTTACTGTTTTACTATGTAAATTATATATATGGTTTATGAACCCTAAAGGACTAACTCTTATGGAAACTCGGTACCGCAGCTAGTGAAAGTGTTAATGTAGCCACACTATAGTGGAAGTGTAGGCCATGGGGATAGTCGATTTGGCCGTGAAGAGTTGTTGTAACCCCCTAGAGTCCGGACCAGGTTGGGTAGGCAAATTGGACTTACAGACGTACATGTTTGACTTAGCTTGGTGGTAGGCCAGCTATGGCTAAGTCCAGTTTTTGGACCGCACAACTTAATCATAGGGATTATTCATGATGTTATATGATGACCCAATAAGGAAGGTTCTCTATTCATATATGTAATTTATGAAAAATGGGCTATATTGAGCCGAAAGTATGTTATCAAGGAAAATGTATGTATTTTCAATTATTAAGGTGTGAGTATAGGTTTAAAAATGCTATTTCACGTATAGTTAAATAAAAGAATGTGTTATGTTCACACTAAAACTCATGTTAACCACTCAACGATAATAATATAATCCGTCTTATTGAGAAGTGTCTCACCCCAATATCCAATTTATATTTCAGGTCCTACAGGGAATCGAGCCTAGCATGCTACGGGGCTGGGTTTAGATTTTGTAGTTATTGTAAGTGTAAGCGAGACACTTGTTTATTATGTTTATTTATTTTGGGATGTAATATATAACATGGAGATACATATGTGTAACTGGGATGTTTTAGAACTCTAGTAAAGTATTTTGAGGTTAAATTATCTTCCGTTGCATGTTTTATATTGAGTTATGGACAAGAACACCCGGGACCCCCTTTCGGCTTCGGGTCGTTATAATTATGGTATCAAATATATATATATATATATATATATATATATATATATGTTGGGAGTCACAACCCGGAGTATATAGTCTAGAGGGGGGTGAATAGACTCTTTTCGCGGAATACATATTTTTCTACAAAATAAAAACTCTTGGCAAGATAGAAGAAATTATATCGCAATATAAATATAAATCATGCACAAGATATAAAATAAAGAGTGTAAGGGAGAGAAAGAACAACACCGGTATTTTTACGTGGTTCGACACCAAGCCTATGTACACGCCTTAGCACCAAGCCAAGGATTCCACAATCCACTAAAGATACTCCTTCACCGGCGGAGAAGCCTTACAGCTCGAGAACAAATCCCTACACTTGGGAACAAACCCCTACCGCGCTCACCAAGAGCCTTCGCTTCGGTTCACAAAGAACCTTACAACAATGGTTCACAAAGAACCTTACAAGAGATTGGAAATACAATTTAATGCTCCTTAAATGAGCCAATATGAAACATAACCAAATCCTCACTCTATTCTCTCAAGCAATGAATCTTATAAGATAAGTGAACAAGAGAGGATTGAGCACTTGTGAAGAATAACTAAAATGCAAAGGGCAAAGTGCTTAGGTTTTGGATAAAATGATATTTTTCACAAATATGATCAACAATGCTCAAAACCATATTAATACAAGTCTAAAAGCTTGTATTTATAGCCCAAGAACCTTAGGAGCCGTTAACTAGCTGTTGGGGGAAAGAAAAAATACTTTATTTGACAAACTAGCCGTTTTCCGCCCGTTGGGGCGCTTCTGCCCATAATTCGTCGACGAAATCTGAATTTTGTCAACGAGGTCCCTGAATCAGAAAAAGTAACCAAAATGAAAGTTGTGGCATTTTGTCTTAGCTTTCCAGGTACACCAAGATTGTCCCATTTGAACTTTTTTAGAAAAAAGTTATGCCCAAAATATCGTAAGGTGTTCAAGACTCAAGATTGCACTACGGTAGTGACGATTGCTTTTGTTTTTCCTTGTCAAAAAACATTTTAATGACTTAAAACATTCTTGGACAAAAGTATATGAAATATATTGAATCTAATGAAGATTAAAACTTGTCCAAGTGAGTTTCCCCATAAATATAAGATATCTTGTTTTATGAAAACATATTTGAAAACTTGTTTCGATATCTTATATGCTTAGTATGTCCTTTATTGAATATACTTGACTTTCTTTGAACCTTTAGGACATTAAACTTGTTTTAACACAATTGGGACTAAGTATAAAAATGTTCTTAAAATTAGGATGTTAAAAACTTGTCCCTTTGAAAACATATTTGAGTTTTAGGATTCATTTGACAAATTCTTGTTTTAACTTAGAAAGTCATGAAAGGTGAGTTTGTGTTTATGTTTTTAGTGTGATCCTATAAACTCATGTGTCCTAGTATGCATGTGCTTTGCTCAACTCTTGCTCAGAAATCATGCAAGAAACACACTTACAAGAGTTACAAAACGTACTACCTCACACAACCCTTATTACAAATAATTCTCCAATTAAGCTTCCTTTGGTTGTGCTTGGGTCATTCCGAGTACGTGTCCATTTGATCTTTCCTTCTTAACGTCTACTCAGTCCGATCTTTGCCTTCAATCCAATAATTCATGTATGAGTACCTATAGTAAACATGATATGCAAAGATAGGAAAACACTAGGAACAATATATAGGTTAATATCATCAAAACACATTAAACAATGATGGTGTAGCCACTAAGGCTAACAATATATATATGGAATAATAGCACTCTAAGCCCCACCGGGTTCAGGGCGCTACAATTGTGGTATCAAAGTCAGGTTGATAGGTCCTATAGACTTTGACAGATGATCTTACCAGAGTATAGGTTCGAGTTAGGATAAGGATAGGAACGAGTAGATGAGCATAATGGTAGGTTATTTTGAGTTTTGTCTCATAGTTTGGAGGTAGAAATCCCTTGACGGTCTTTTGTGTTTTTCCTCGAACGAAGGTTTCAAGAAAGTCATGGTAAATCCATTGACGGTTTTTGTTTCTGGGTGGGTGAGACTGGAAATTGAAGAATTAGAATTGGAACGTTAAGTTGGTTGGATATGTCATAATTTCTGTTGTGGTTAAAGGATGGTACCCTGAAATGACTAAACGTATACATGAAAAGGGATTAGTAAAGTTTTCTGGGGCCAAACCGTCGACGATTTTCTATGGTGTTCACAAATCGTCGACGGTTTTGTGTCTGAATAGTGTGAATGAACCTTAAAATTGAGAACTTGGACTTAAAGTTGTTTTAGTTAAATAATTGTAGTCATGTTAAGATATTGGAATTTTAAATTCATTTATGTCCTATCTTTAGGATGGATCCCAAGGATAACAATGTGAATGCCAGAGGAAGTAGCAACGAGGGGGCATCCCACAAGGACGACATTGATTCTACATTAGTGCTGCGTGGTTTTTCCCAGTAGTTCATGACCGAGATCATGCAGAGTTCTAAGGGGCAGAATTGTCCCACCACTGACTTGGGTTGTACCATTGAATAGTTTACCTGCATGAATCCTCCAACCTTTGTGGGAGGTGTCAACAGTTGTGAAGCTACTTGAGGAACAGAGGCCAGCACCCGCAGCTCTGACATGGAACCATTTCAAAGATATTTTCTATGATTGTTACTTCCCCACCTCCACCAGAGATGTTAAGTCGGAGGAGTTTATAAACTTGACCTAGGGGCACTTGGCAGTTCATGTCACACCTCGAACCAGGCAATGGGACCCAAGGTGTGATTTAGTAACCTAACCTGTCTCTGTATCATACAAACATCTATGATACTTCACAGAATGAGGGTTCGACCCCGTAGGGTTCACGTATATCCTATACACAATCACATACACAATATACGTAGCGGAATTATTCAAACTATTACATACAATCCATACCATACCAGAGTCTATACAATACTAGAATGAACCACAACATAACCCCGGGTGTCTACATAACTCAAAATGACTCCCCAACCACAGTTCATTACTTACACAAGTACTTATACAATGCTAACCAACAGCCACGCTCCCAACTCGCTAGAACGCTAGTTTTGACTACTCAAAGGACCTGAAACACATTTGTATGATTGGAGTGAGACACTTCTCAGTAAGGGGGAATTGGGTTATATTAGTGTGTGGGCATATAAGTGTTATTTCAACAGTAAAACATAAAATTTCAAAATTCCAGTATTTTCACAACACAGTTCCAGTATATTCACAACACAAATCAATCGATCTATCCAGTGTCATCACACTCTTTGGCCTAAGCCGGCCGCATGATATGGCACCCCCGGTAACCTAGTATAGCATAAGCCTCCATAGCATTGAACCGACACAAATATAGTGTCTCACACCCTTCGGTGATAAATCTGAATAATTGGTGGTATTTCACACCCTCATCCAAAGCCGGATCTCTCAGCCTACGGTATTATTTCGACTCGACTCAATATCTCAGCCTACGATATTATTCCAACTCGGCTCAATATCTCAACCTACGGTATTATTCCAACCCGACATCAATATTTCAACCTACGGTATTTGTAATGACCCCGACCCGCCACGTGGGTCCGGGGTGCAATTTTAGTGACATATGTGTACATGATACCTTATTCATCAAATATAATACACATATACGTAGCAAAAATAAAACAAAAAATCCTCAAATTACATTACTAGAGTTCTAACTATCTTTAAACACAAATATATCCATTTTCACTTAATTACAACCCATAAAATTTCACAAAAATAAATTCTCTGTCCATACACACTACCTACATAAATTTACACTGCTAGTCTGGCTCCTCTAGCCTGCTAGACTCGACTCTGGGGTTTCCTGAAAAAGATAGTTGTAAAGTAGGGATGAAGCACAATTCAGTAAGGGAAAGACTAAGTTAATGTTAGTATGAGACCAGCATGCATTTAGTTTACAAAAAATAACCAGTTCACTAAGTAGATAAAAACATTTATGAAAACATTCTTATCTTACACTCACACACACAATTAGCCAAGGATAGGGAAGATTACCTACTCATACAAGTAGTTTCCCACTGCTCTAATACCATTACTGCTACTAGGGCACTTGCATTTATTAAAAAGCCCTCAAAATTATCTTATTAATTATTCGTATTCACATAAATTAACAGATATGCATATAAGATACTCCTTATGACAAACACGTCATTTACTTCCCCCATGGCACGGGTTGTGCAGCTCGAAGGCTGGACTAATGTCATGGGGGATCCACCCAGACAATAGTCATTTGTACTCTCCACTAACATACTCCGCGGGTATATGCAGCTCCAACTGCTGATCTGATTGCCCTCACCTAGGGGGGTACATTCACCTCACGTAGGAAAATTGGATAAGGCCACCCTCCACCTCTCAGCACAGGTGTGGGTGCACATGGCCACATAACAAATCTCTAGCAACGGTACCGTGCTCACAATACATTGGTTCCTAGGGTTCCTAAAGCATATCATGCAATTTAGATAATAAAAAATACAATTTAAAACATCAATTCACATATATTTCCTATTATTCCAAAAACCTAGCCCCCGACCACAAAATACAACCCGGTGTATAGTTGTCAATTAAAACACGGCCCTCGTCCGTCATACCAAATTCTTGCACTATTCACAAGCAATTCTAGTATTTTTCGCAACATTTCCAGTATTTTCGCAAACAATGTCAAATCCAGTCAAACAATAAATCCTACCAAATAATCATCGGCCACACAAATTTAACATTTAAACAGAACCATATAAACAACCAAACTTTCCACCGTTCGTTACTATTCAAAATACCATACCATATATCCTAGGTTTGTAAAATCCATTTCGAACGGTTAGTTTTCGAAATAACCTTCAAATTCTTAAATAAATAAATAAATATATATTAATTTAATTATTTCAAATTAAATAAAATTCCTAACTTAACTTAATCTCATTACTTGATTCCTGAAAAGTCCAATAACACCCTAGCCTACGCCTCAAGCGTTTAAAAACCCCTGAAACCCTGAAATTCAAATTTAACCACATTATTCATCACAATCTCCAGAGTAATTTTCCCTAAAATTTCACTAGGTTCTGAATACCCTAAATAGCCTAATAAAACCAAAATTATTAAACTTACCCCCCGATTTAAGGTTGGTGCCCCAGAGCACCAATTCAAAAACCCGCTCCGGTTAGATTGTTAAAGAATCTCCCCACGAGTCTCCCAACAATTTTCATTCATTAATTGGGCTTATGGTTTAATAAAAATGGAGGTAAGAGTGAAAATTGGTCTTACCCCAGCATATGCCGCTCCTTCAACAAATTCGCTCCAGTAGGATTGTCGGTGGCGGTGATAGGAACCCAACAATATCTTCAGATTTTCGATCGGCTGAATATTGGAGACGAGATTAAGGAGAGTGGAAGAGAGAAGAAGAGGAGATGTACACTGCAGTGAGAGGCTGAGAGAAAAAAACAGAGGCATTGGCGTAGGAAGATTGAAGTAAGAAGAAAGAAGCTTCCTGTAGAAGCTTAAGTTATTATATATATATATATATATATATATATATATATATATTAAACTTTATAATATATTCTTATATTATATTATTTTAATTAATAATTATTATTTAATTAATAATATTAATTAATTAATTAAATTTAATTAATTAATTAATTTTTTAATTTTATTTTATTTTAGGATTACTACATTCTCCCATCCTTACAAAAATTTCGTCCTCAAAATTTATTAACAATTAGTAGTCACATTCTTAACTCACTATCCTTGTCTATAGAAGAGTCGGTAGCCACCCTCAGAGCGGCTCCGTCCCACGTTTATTAACTACCCTCACTTGTGACGGAGGAACACCGTGGTTACAATACTACGTTTGGAAAATTACAATAACCATAAAAATTTTTCCCAAAGAATCCATAATTAAAACTACCAACAACTAACTACACAACCTACTCTAATCCATCCATATACAACTTTACCCTTACCCGTCTGGCACTAGCCCTCGCTAAAGAGCTGCGAATACTTCTGGCGTATTTTCGTTTCTAACTCCCAAGAAGCCTCCTTAACTGCATGATTTTGCCACAACACCTTCACTAACAGTATATCCTTAGTACGAAGTTCTGATATTTTACAATTTAGAATCTGAACTGGTACCTCCTCGTATGCCAGAGTATCCCCGATCTCCAACGATTCATAACTGATCACATGTGACGGGTTTGGAACGTACCTCCTTAACATGGACACATGGAACACGTCGTGTATCCTGGACAGCGCTGGGGGTAGTGCTATCTTGTACGCCGCCAAACCAATCCTCTCTAGAATCTCGAACAACCCAATGTATCTAGGGCTCAACTTGCCCTTCTTTCTATACCTCATCACCCCCTTCATCGGAGCAATCCTTAAGAATATCATATCACCTACCTCAAATTCTAGCTCCCGTTGGTGAGTATCTGCATAACTCTTCTGCCGACTCTGGGCTACTTTAATCCTTTCCCTGATAAGCTCGACCTTTGTAGAGGCCTGCTGAACAAGTTCTGGCCCCAAAATCTATCGCTCGCCTACTTCATCCCAGTACAACGAAGATTAGCACCAATGACCATACAAAGCCTTATATGGTGCCATTCCAATGCTAGCCTGGTGACTGTTATTGTATGCAAACTCAACCAACGGCAGATATCGGATCCAACTGCCCCCAAAATCTAACACACATGCCCATAGCATATCCTCGAGAATCTGAATGGTTCGTTCGGACTATCCATCCTTCTGAGGATGAAATGTAGTACTGAAAGTGAGTTGAGAACCCAACGCTCCTTGCAGACTCTTCCAGAACCAAGAGGTGAATCGCAGATCCCGATCTGAAATGATGGACACAGGCACGCCATGCAATCTGACTATCTCCTGAACATAGAGTTCTGCCAGCTTATCCATGGAGTAACTGGTTCTAATTGGAATGAAATGGGCAATCTTCGTCAATCTGTCAACCACTACCCATAAGGCATTCTACCCATGCAACGCTTAAGGTAATCTCGATACAAATTCCATTGAGATATGCTCCCACTTCCACGTAGGGATGTCCAGTGGTTGAAGTGGTCCCACTGGCCTCTGGTGTTCTGTCTTCACCTGCTGACATGTCAAGCACTGACCCAAAAATTTAGCAATTTTCCCCTTCATGTTACTCCACCAGAATGATTCTCGCAAGTCTCTATACATCTTCGTGCTACCCGGGTGAACAGTATAGAGATAAAAGTGAGCTTCCCCAAAATCGTCCTCTTTATCTCTGCGTCATCTGGCACACACAATTAAGTGTGAAATCTAAGAACTCCATCCTTAGCAACATTAAAGTCTGTGTGTTGCTCATCTTGTATCTTCTCTACAATCTCCATCAACTCTGCACCTTTCAACTGATCTATTCTGATTCTCTCTTGTAAATATGGTTGAACAACCAGAATAGAAATGAACACCTGATGATTCCCTTCTACCAATTCTACACCCAACCTCTCCAAGTCCATCATGATCTGATGCGAAGCTATAACTGCTGAGACTGACGTACCCCCAGATTTCCGGCTCAATGCATTGGCTACCACGTTCGCCTTTCCTGGGTGATAGCTAATGGTGCAGTCGTAATCCTTTATCAACTTGAGCCATCTATGTTGTCTCATATTCAACTCCTTCTAGGTGAAGAAGTACTCAAGACTCTTTTAGTCAATAAAGATATCGCACCTTACCCCATAAAGGTAGTGTCGCTAGATCTTCAATGCAAACACAACTGCTGCCAGCTCCAAGTCGTACGTAGGATAGTTCTTTTCGTACTCTTTCAACTGGCGAGATGCATATGCATTGACTTTCCCCTACTGCATTAGAACGCAATCAAGTCCCTTCTGCGATGCGTCGCTGTAGATTAAAAATCCACCCTCACCTGATGGAAGGGTCAACACTGGGGCAGTGACTAGATGCTGCTTCAACCCCTAGCAGCTCTGCTCGCACTCGTCAGTTCAGTCAAACTTCACATTTTTTCTCGTGATTCGTGTTAAAGACCCTAATAATCTAGAGAACCCCTTGACAAATTGGTGATAGTATCCGGCAAGACCTAGAAAACTTCTGACTTCTTGCATTTTCTTCGACCTTGCCCAATCAGCTACAACCTCTACTTTGCTCGGATCCATTGAAATCCCTTCCTTGGACACCACATGACCCAGAAATGCAACCTGCTCTAGCCAGAATTCACATTCTTAAGTTTAGCAAATAACTTCTTTTCCCTGAGCACCTGAAGTACTAGTCTTAGATGAGCTTCATGCTTCTCAGGGCTCCTTGAATAAACCAAAATGTCATCTATGGACACAATAACAAACTGGTCTAATTACTCGTGGAATACCCTGTTCATTAGATCCATAAATACCACTAGAGCATTCGTCAACCCGAACGGCACAACCAAGAACTTGTAATGGCCGTATTGAGTCCGAAAAGCAGTCTTCGCTACATCATCTGATCTAACCTTCACCTAATGATATCCAGATCGTAGATCAATTTTAGAGAAAATCTACATACCCTGAAGCTGGTCAAACAGATCGTCAATTCGGGGTAATGGATACCTGTTCTTCACTGTTACTTTATTAATTTTCGGTAGTCAATGCATATCCTCATCGACTCATCTTTCTTCTTCACAAACAACACCGGTGCACCCCAGGGCGATACACTCGGTCTGATAGACCCCCTATCTAGAAGCTCCTTTAGTTGCTCCTTTAGCTCCTTTAGTTCAGCTGGAGCAATTCTGTATGGGGCTTTGGAGATTGGCACTATCCCTAGGATCAGATCAATTGCAAACTCCACCTCATGATCAGGAGGCAACCCTGGTAAATCCTCTGGAAAAACATCAGAGAACTCCCTTATCATTAGGATACCTTCCAACTTGAGCTCCTCCTTTGGCGCTTCCTTCATCACTGCAAGGTAACCCTGACATCCCCCTAAAAGTAACCTCTTCGCCTGGAAAGTAGAAAGGATCCGCGGTGCCGAACGCACACATGACCCAAAAAATACAAACTCCTACTCCCAGGAGGTCTAAATACCACCTCCTTCCTGCTACAGTCAATGCTCGTGTAGCTGGATGCTAGCTAGTCCATGCCCAGAATAATGTCAAAACCATGCGTATCAAGGACTATCAATCTAGAAGGCAGCACTCTCCCCTGAATCTTTACTCGATAATCCCTGATCACCTTGCTACATATTAACACTGACCCTATCAGTGTGCCCACTACTAATTCAGTCTCTAATAGTTGAGCCTCTAACCCATATAATTTAACAAATCCCCTCCAATCATAATATCTTTTCCCCTGGATTCCACCCTGTAAATAGGATATAACCTGACTTTGAAATTTCGCATTTAACATAATTAATGCAAATATGGAATAATGGAATTGATATAATATACGGGTTCTAATTTAATAATTCATATTCCAATTCTATCACAAAACTAGAGGTAAAAATCTCCATCCTAACATTAACTTCACACACATACCCACTCATCCTAACATTCCACCCTAAATTTTCTGAGTTCCAGTCCCTCAACCTAGAAACAAAACCATCGATGGATTTACCATGGTTTTCTGAAACTCGCGACTGATTCAGAAAATCACAAAAGTCCGTCAATAGATTTCTGCCTCTAAGCTTCCAGACCAAAACCCATCTTAACCTACCCACTCCTATCCCTATCTTATCTCAACCTATACTCCAATAATTATCAATCCTCAAAGTCTGCAGAACCTAGCAAACCTAGGCTCCAATACGACCTGTAACAACCCCGATCCGCCACGTGGGCCCGGGGTGCTACTTTAGTGACATCTGTGTACCTGATACCTTATTCATCAAATATAATACACATATACGTAGCGGAAATCAAATATAAAATCCTCAAATTACATTAACAGAGTTCTAACTATCTTTAAACACAAATATATCCATTTTCACTTAATTACAACCCATAAAATTTCACAAAAATAAACTCTATGTCCATACACACTATCTACATAAATTTACACCGCTAGCCCGGCTCCTCTAGCTTGCTAGACCCGATCTCTGGGGTTTCTTGAAAAGATAATTTGTAAAGTAGGGGTGAGGCATAACTCAGTAAGGGAAATACTAAGTTAATGTTAGTGTGTGACCAGCATGCATTTAGCGTACAAAAAATAACTAGTTCACTAAATAGATAAATGTATTTATGAAAACATTATTATTTTATACTCACACACACAATTAGACGAGGATAGGGAAGATTACCCGCCCATACAAGTAACTTCCTCTGCTCTAATACCATTACTACTATTAGGGCACTTGCCTTTCTCAGTAAGCCCTCAAAATTATCTTATTAATTATTAGTATTCACATAAATTAACAGATATGCATATAAGATACTCCTTGTGACAAACACGTCATTTACTTCCCCCATGGCACGGGTTGTGCGGCCCGAAGGCTGGACTAATGTCATGGGGGATCCACCCAGACAATAGTCATCTATACTCTCCGCTAACATACTCCGCGGGTATATGCAGTTCCAACTACTGATCTGATTGCCCTCACCCAAGGGGTACATTCACCTCACATAGGCAAATCGGACAAGGTCTCCCTACACCTCTCAGCACAGGTGTAGGCGCACACGGCCACATAACAAATCTCTAACAATAGTACTGTGCTCACAATACACTAGTCCCCAGGGTTCCTAAAGCATATCATGCAATTTAGATAATAGAAAATACCATTTAAAACATCAATTCACATAAATTTCCTGTTATTCCAAAAACCTAACCCTCGGCCACAAAATACAACCTGTCGTATAGCCGTCAATTAAAATATGACCCTCAACCGTCATACCAGATTCCAGCATTATTCACAAGCAATTTCAGTATTTTTCGCAACAATTATAGTATTTCACAAACAATTCTAGTATTTCCCAAACAATTTCAAATCCAGTTAAACAATAAATCCTATCAAATAATCATCAGCCACACGATTTTAACATTTAAACATAACCATATAAACAACCAAGCTTTCTACTGTTCGTTTCTATTAAAAATACTATACCATATATCCTAAGTTTGTAAAATCCATTTCGAACGGTTAGTTTTCAAAATAACCTTCAAATTCTTATATATATATATATATATATATATATATATATATATATATATATTTAATTGCTTCAAATTAAATAAAATTCTTGACTTAACTTAACCTCCTTACCGGATTCCTGAAAAGCCCAATAACACCTCGGCCTACGCCCCAGGCGTTCAAAAACCCCTGAAACCCTAAAATTCAAACTTAACCACATTATTCATCACAATCCTCAAAGTAACGTTTTCTAAAATTTTCCTAGGTTCTAAATACCCTAAATAGCCTAATAAAGCTTAAATTATTAAACTTACCCCCGATTTAAGGTTGGTGCCCCGGAGCTCCAATTTGAAAATCGGCTCTAGTTATATTGTAGAGAATCTCCCCACGAGTCTCTTGGAAATTTTCATTCATTAATTGGGCTTATGGTTTAAGAAAAGCTGAGGTAAGAGTGAAAATTGGCCTTACTCTAGGAGATACGCCTACGTCACTCCTACGACAAATCTGCTCCAGTAGGATTGTCGGTGGCGGTGATAGGAATCCAACGGTATCTTCGGATTTCCGATCGGTCAAATATTGGAGACGACATTGAGGAGAGTGGGAGAGAGAACATGAGGAGAAGTACGCTGCAGTGAGGCTGAGAGAAAAAAATAGAGGTACTGGCGCAAGAAGATTGAAGCAAGAAGAAAGAAGCTTCCTATAGAAGCTTAAGTTATTATAAATATATATTAAACTTTATAATATATTATTATGTTATATTATTTTAATTAATAATTATTATTTAATTAATATTATTTATTTATTTTTAATTAATTAATTAATTAATTAATTTTTTAAAATTTAATTTAATTTAATTTTTTGTTTGTTTTTTCTTTTAGGATCACTACAGTATTATTCCGACTCGGCTCTATATCTTAACCTACAGTATTATTCTGACTCAGCATTTTTCACAAAACTTGGAACATTTTGGAACTCCTGTTCCTATATCTCATTTCAACATTTCACAACACATATCATTTCAATAAACCATCTCAAGCCACACTCATTTGGGTAAATCAACAATCATAATTTCGAAAGCCCCTACGGGATTTGGGCAAAAGCCACATAAAGGGAGATTATGGTGTGAGCACTGTCGCAAGCCAGGCCATTCAAAAGATACCTATTGGGAAATTCATGGAAAGCCTGCAGATTGGAATTCGAGGAAAAATAAAAAAGATCGTGGCTATCAAGCTACTACTGATAATTCAGCTGGGAATTTACAAGGTGAGAAAAATAACAATACCACTCCAAGTGGCGTATTTAGTCCCGAGCAGTTGGAAAAACTATATAAAATGTTCTTCTCCATTCAAACATCGAGTTAGTCTTCCACTGGTTCTTTAGCCCACTGAGGTAATTTTTTGTCAGCCTTAAATACTATATCCCATTACAAATCACCATGGATAATTGACTCGGGTGCCTCTGATCATATGATTGATTCTTATCATTTGTTCTCATCCTATTCACCATATGCTGGAAATTTGAAAGTTAAAATTGCAGATGAATCTCTCTCATCTATTGCAAGCAAAGGAAGTATTCGAATATTTGATTGTATAACTTTAAAATCTGTCCTACATGTCCATAAGTTGTCTTGCAATTTGCTTTCAGTAGCCAGTTGAAAAAAGATTCCAATTGCTCTGCTAAATTTGTTTCATCTCACTGTGTTTTCTAGGACCTATCATTGGGGAAGACGATTGGCAATGCTAAGGCGTGTGAGGGACTCTACTACTTTGAGGAGGAAAATACAAGTGAACAATGTAATATTACAATTTGTGATTCTGCATCTATTTCTAGAGATGGTGAAATTTTGTTATGGCAATCTAGGATGGGTCATCCAAATTTTCAATATTTAAGACGTTTATTTCCTTCTATTTGTTCAAATAAAACGTCTTCAGATTTTCAATGTGAAATTTGTGAGCTTGCAAAATACCAGCGTAATTCTTTCTCAAAGTCCACATGCAAACCGTCCCGCCCATTTACTATAATTCACAGTGATTTATAGGGGCCCTCACGCTCTTTTAATCACACTCATATGAAATGGTTTGTTACTTTTATTGATGATCATACTCGTATTTGTTGGGTTTACTTGTTAAAAGATAAAACTAAAGTCTGTTCCATTTTCGTTAGTTTCCACTCCATGATTCAAACACAATTCCAAACTCACATCCAAATTTTACATACTGATAATGGTACGAAATATTTCGATGATATCTTGGGATATTATCTTCAAGAAAATGGAATTGTTCATCAAATTCGTGTGTGGATACCCCTCAACAAAATGGGTTTGCTGAATGTAAAAACAGACATATACTTGAAGTAGTTCGGGCATTGATGTTCACTACAAATATGAAAAACTATTTTTGGGGAGATGCCATTTTAACAGCTACACATCTCATTAATCGAATGTCGAGTCGAGTTCTTTCTTTTGCCACACCTCTCCACAAATTCCAGGAATATTTTCCCACCTCTCGACTCCACTCCAATCTCTCTCTGAAAATCTTTGGATGTACTACATTTGTTTATGTTTGTTGGAATTGGTGTGATCCCAAGAGGGGAGGGGGTAAATTGGACATTTAAAGCTTTTTCCCTAATTTAAACAATTACGCCGATTCACCATATCTCATATCTCATTCGAAATAAAACATGTATGTAAAGTAAGTAAGCAATGTGTGCATACATACGCGTGTACTGCATATCTCATTTAAATTAATTCTATGTGCATACAAGATGGTTATAACAAAACATGAACAAGCATACAAATACAGAAATTAAAGAGCGGAAAGTAAATGAGATGGGGAGAGAGAGACACAGAATATTTGTTATCGAGGTTCGGCCAAACCAACCTACATCCTTTGTATCACCCCAACCCTCTAAGTGGGCCCGGAGTGCTACTAATCCATTCAATTACTTGATAATCCACATTCTATTATCATTTATGTAGCGGAAAATATAAAACCAAAGTTTTCTACATCCATCTACATTCTAACATAAATCATACATCAACCTGTATTCACATATATACATATCTCCAAAACATAACCTACACTTCCAATATTCACATACACCAGTATGTTTCACAACCATCCATTTCTTAGAAGATTTAAAACATAAAACATAAAATATTTACATCCCAAAATATTATCAAAATTATACTTTTTTTCTCAAAAGTGTTATAACAGCTCGAGCTCTCTAAACTCGATCTCGTGGAGGTCCTGAAAAAGATTAGTTCATATTCAGGTGAGACACATCTCAGTAAGGAAAAAAATAATATATTAAAACAGTGTGTGGCTAACATGAGTTTATATAATAACATAATATTTAACATTTAAAAATAATTAACATAATTTTTGAAATCATTTTCTGATCCTATTCAAACACATGCAAGATAAATTACCCACGAGATTACCTAAGGATATAGGTGTTTACCCGCCCACATAAGTAGCACTCCTCTGCTCTGATATATTAGGCAACTCAAAGGTCACAGCTAAAGCATACCAGGGCACTTACCTTACTCAGTAAGCCCTCAAGTGATAAATTAATCTCGTACTCACACAGTTCATACAAAAGTTTACCGGCGAAGGCTCCCGAGAATAGGAAAATTTACCCACCCATACAAGTAGTTCCCTTTGCCCTAGCACATTATGCAGCCTACTGCTATACCTGATACAACCAGGGTACTCGCCTTTCTCAGCAAACCCTCGGGCGAAGAGTTTGCCTCTCCCAAACATAACATGTTCTACTAGCATCAATACTAATAATACCATAATACATTATTTTTTTTTCTATTATTCTGCATTTCTCAACTGTTCATGTTTCCGTCTTTTATTTTTCATTTCATTTCACTTTACGTGGCTCTTTTCCATTTTACATTGTTCACATTTCACATTTCATTCATTTCCATTTTCATTTCATTTCATTTCATTTCATACCTAACATCTTTTAGCTGTTTTACCCAGCATCATTCAGCTATTTTACCCAACATTTTTCAGCTGTCATACATTTATCCAACATTTTTCAGCTGTTTTACCCAACATCTTTCAACTGTTTTACCCAGTATTTTTTAGCTGTCATACATCTACCCAACATCTTTCAACTGTTTTATCCAACAACTTTTAGTTGTTTTACCCAACATTTTTCAGCTGTCATACATTTACCCAACATCTTTCAGCTATTTTACCTAACATTTTTTAGTTGTCATACATTTATCTAGCATCTTTCAGCTATTTTACATGGTTGCATTAACACTCATATGCAGTATATTTCATATAACATTTTCATACTTAGTTCATTTCCAGTATATTCTGCATCTTATAAATATCATATATTTCCACACAACATTCCTATTTACTCATGCCACACTATTTAGTAATGAAATTCATATATATTCCCTACAAAATAAGCCAACCCACATTTAACATTCACATACTAAAAAAATACCTTTAATTTCTTGCATAACTATTCTAAAAAATATCTCACTTTCATCTGTTCAATTTCACATATAAGTATTTAATAAATCAGCCCTAGGCTCAGAAAACATAATTTAAAGGGTTGACATTTTAAACCAAAACCGAAACATATACACATATATATAACACAATTCATTTTTCATTAAATTCATAAAAATTCTGATTTAATATATATTTTTCCCCTTACTTGATTTCTTATACTATGCCAACAGGGACCCCGAAAAGATACCTGCGGCGCTCACCTGGACCCTGAAATTAAAAATTCTAGTTCCATTAAATTAACCATAAATAAAATATTATTTTAATATTTCCTAGGCCAATGAAGTCCAAATCATTAATTATACCCTCAAATATAGTCAATTTACCAAATTTTCCAAATCCCACTCTCACTTTGGAGTGAGGCCTAGAAAACCCCAATTGGAAATTTACTCCAGACAAAATGATGACGATCGCAATTAGGACACCGTGATGGTTCCCAATTGCAATTTAATGGCAGATTTTAAGCGAAATTGAGAAATTAGGGAAAAGTTGCCTTACTCCAGGAATAGTGCCTAAGCCACTCCCACGACAAATCCGCTCTAGTAGAAATGTCGGTGGCTGAACTAGAAATCCAATGACACCTTCCGTTTCCCGATCCACTACAAATCCGTCGAGAAATTGGACTCGGGCGCAGGAACGCTCCGGGGGGGTGGTGGCATTCTCTACTTGAACTCTAATGGATCCTGAAGTTGGAAGCTTCAGGATCCTTTACCAATTTACTTATACCCCAAGGATTATACTATCCCTGCTTACTTAAACCGGCGGAACAGAAGCCGTTACAACTTTTCCATACGGGGCAAGGTAAACCCCAGTTCAATTATAAGACTGAGCCCAACTTGTCTTACTTACGGGGCTAAGACTCCCTAGTTCAAATTTCAGGCTGAATCTCACTTATGAGGTTGAGACTCCCCAGTTTAATTAATGGGATGAATCCAACCGGTACAATAAAAATCATTTTTGTACATATTAAAACACTTCTAAATGCAAGCATGGATGTACACATTAAAGGCTCAAATACATGCACTCTCTAATGATATGCATTGTACTCAGTAGAGTAAGAGTGCTTTTCTAAAAATAATTTTGCGATCTTTGAAAAGAATGTATATGATAAAAAGTTTCAAAGATTTAAACCCTACAAAAGATTTTCTCTAAACAATATTTTTCAAGAACAAACTGGAGAACTTAGGGTTTTGGTTTCAAATGATTTTGCACAACAAAAATGCCTATACAAATTACTCTCTCATAAAAATGATTTTCAACTAAATAAAAGAGAGTTTTGGAGAGTAAAAGATTTGCCCCAAGAAAAGAGTTTTGCAATAAAAAAGTGTTTTGGGGGAACTTTGATTAGGATAAAATTAGAGAGAAAAGTTGGCTAATCAAAGTTGCTAATTTAAGTTATGAAAGAGGTATTTATAGTTTTTCAACAAAATATGACCGTTGGGGGACCTATTGATAATTTTAGAAAATTTTAATTAAAATTTAATCCCAATTACCCTTAATTATCTGCAGTAAAAATGTGGTAACCCGAGAAGTTCAGTCGCCCGATCCTTAGGGACGGTCGCCCAAAAAGACACAAATAGAAAAGTTATTTTTTTAAGTTTAGGTGCTTGAGGAAAGGTTTGGGTGGTTGGGTTAAGGCAATTTTCCAAACACTCGAAGTTCGGTCGCCCAGTTATCAGTTCGATTTGCCAAACTTCAGACTTCAGTTTTTTGAGCCTATTTTGAACTAAACGTTCGGCTGCCTGGGGACAGGGGAAAAGTGACCTTTAAGCATTCGGTCAACCAGGAACAGTTAGTTCATTTTAGGTTCGGTCGCCCAAGCCATGGTCAACTGTTGACCCTTTGCACATTCGGTTGCCCGAACCATTTTTAACACTCTAGGTTTAGTTAGTTGAATCCCTATTTTTTGTCCTATTTGAGGTTAAATATTTACCCCTATTTTCATAGATATGACTTGTAAGATAGAGGGGATTTTCAAGTGATGTGCAAGGACCTAGGGTTTTAAGTTAAGCCCAAAAATTCGGCGTTGCCGGACCGATCCCTAAGGTCAATCTATGGTTTTGAGCATTAAAACATATCATGCAAATGCATGCAATATTACAAACCAAAATAATAATAAAAATAAATGCAATTACAAAAAAAATATTATGTCTTCTTCTTGTCCTTTGCTCTTTGACATCATGGAATACGCCAAATTTGAGCTTTAAGTCCTTTCTTGGTTTCCATGTTCTCTTGATCTTATGTGTGATCTGAATTATACATGTTCACGCACTAAAACACACACATAAGAGACACTTGTATTTGTCAACATCAAAACAGAGATCAGACTCAAAAAGTCAACAATGTTCATGCTCACAATCGAGATAAATTGGCACCTCGTGCCATTAAATGCATCTTTATTGGTTACTCTCCTACTCAGAAAGGCTACAAATGTTATGACCCTATCTCAAAAAGAATGTTTGATAGCCTTGATGTCACATTCTTTGAAACCACTCCTTATTTCCAAAAGCCCTCTCTTCATGGGGAGAAGTGGAGTGAAGATTAGTTCTTTGATTTCTCTACTACTGAATCTGTGCCATCTACTGAGTCTCCCATTGCATCATTCCTAGACCGATCTATTGAGTCTCCCATTGCATCATTTCCTAACCTATCATATGCAAATAATCACTTAAACTCAGGGGGAGATGCAGAAAAACAAAATAATAAGGAAATACTTGTTTACTCAAAAAAGCCAAAAACAAAGAACAGGGAGAATCTCATACCTGGGGCACCAAAATAGTTGAAATCGGTGATAGCTCCGAGCAACCATGAGTCCATGCCCAGTCCCAATCAGGTAATAAATGGCCATGAACTTCCTTTTGATAAGTCTGCAACTGATGACATCAATTTACCCAATGCAGTCAAAAAACAAACTAGGTCATGTACTTTATATCCCTGGTTAAAATACATGTCTTATGAAACTCTGTCTACTGGGTATCGTGCTTTTACCTCTAACCTTGATAGGATAAAAATTCCAAAGAATACTCAGGAAGCCCTAGAAATTCCTAAATGGAGAGAAGCCATCATGGAAGAAATGTGGGCCCTGAAAAAAAATAGAACTTGGGATGTTATGAATTTGCCGAGAGGAAAGAAGCCAGTAGGCTACAAATGGATCTTCACAATGAAATATAGAGCTGATGGGACAATTGAACGATATAAAGCCAGACTCATTGCAAAAGGGTTTACACAGACTTATGACATTGACTACACTGAGACATTTGCACCAGTGGAAAAATTGAACACAATTCAGGTCCTCCTGTCCTTGGAAGCTAACTTAGATTGGCCACTGCAACAACTCGACATTAAAAATGCATTTCCAAATTGTGAGTTAGAAGAAGAAGTCTACATGACTATACCACCAGATTTCAACCACAAAGGTGAAAAAAATAGAGTATGTAAACTCAAGTAGTCATTGTATGGACTTAAGCAATCTCCCAGAGCATGGTTCGATAGATTTGCAAAAGTGATAAAGAATCAAGGATATCGACAAAGGCAATCAGATCACACTATGTTCTTCCAACAGTTTGAAAGTGGTAAGAAAACAGTTATGATAGTGTATGTTGATGATATAATACTAACTAGAGATGATACAGTGGAGATGGAAAGATTAAAGAAAGTCCTAGTTGCTGAGTTTGAAGTTAAAGACCTGGGATAAATGCGGTACTTCTTGGGAATGGAAGTTGCTAGATCAAAAAAGGGTATCAATGTCTTTTAGCGAAGTACATCCTTGATCTCCTAACCGAAACTGGCATGCTTGGTTGCAAACCTAGTGAAACCACGATTGAAGCCATAAAAAGGTCGAAGACTGCGGAATACCAGTTGAAAAGGAAAGGTATCAGAGATTGGTTGGTAAACTAATTTACCTATCACATACTTGACCTGACATTGCATTTGCGATAAGTGTGGTAAGCCAACACATGCATTCACCACAAAAAACTCACCTAGATGTTGTGTATAAGATCCTCAGGTACCTCAAAGGTTCTACGGGTAAATGACTCTTCTTCAAGAAATGTGAAAGCAAGGAAGTAGAAATATTTAAAGATGTTGATTAGGTAGGATCAGCGGAAGATAGAAGGTCTACCACTGGATATTGCACCTTTGTATAGGGAAATTTGGTAACTTGGAGGAGCAAAAAACAGAATAGAGTGGCTCGAAGCAGTGCTAAAGCTGAATTCAGGACAGTTGCACAAGGGATATGTGAAGGATTGTGGTTATGGAAACTCTTGGAAGAATTACAAATCCCGGTGAAATTCTCTATCAAACTCTATTGTGACAACAAAGCAGCCATCAGTATCTCTCTCAATCCAGTTCAACATGACAGGACTAAGCATGTGGAAGTGGACCAACATTTTATCAAAGAGAATGTTGAAGAGGGAACCATCTATAGGACTTATGTATCTACCAAGGAACAAACAGCTGACATATTTACTAAAGGGTTAGCCCGACAAAGCTTTGATGATTTCATTGGCAAGTTGGATATGATCAATATCTATGATCCAACTTGAGGGGAAGTGTAGAAATCCCGAGTATCTTCGTGTATCTTGAGTAAATTAGGAAAAGTATGTAAATATAGAAGATTGTATATTATTGAGAGTGATTCTGTTAGGATATTGTTTCCATATTTGAAACTTTCGTTTGTATTTTATATTTATATATATATAATATATATGTATATATTGTAAATTAGGTTGTACAAAATTATTCAAGAAATATAGAAATTCCATTCTGTTTTTCAACTGGCCAAGGCATCATTCATTCAAAAGTTGAAGCTAATTATAGATGTTGTATATAATTCACTCTTCCTTCACTTTTTTTTTTTTTTTTCCTGTTTTGCAATTATTATGTGGAACAGCTCACAAGTGGATATATTTCTAATAATGTAACTCTAGCATTCTATTTGAAAGGGAACTCTCTCTCTCCCCATTTTAGCAAGCTCAGATCTCCAATAATAACCAAAGTAGGCTTTACTTCTACATCTTATGCACTTTCATTCTTACCTTTCCTGTTGGAACCCCATTTTGATCCGTCTATATAAATAAAATGATCCTTATATGGCCTTCATCTCATAGTTGGTTTTAGCATGTTAGGAAAACAACACTTGTCTGTCACCTCCCCAAAGTTATGATGCATTATCTCTAATGTTACTTGTTTGTATTTGGAAGGTACTTGCAAGTAGGCTTGACCCAACAACTTAGGTTTTCAATTCGCCGACATATTTAAGACACCTTCTTTCATTAAATTTTTTTTAATGAGTCACAAATTGATAATTTTAACATTTTTTTTTTCATTTACAAGTTTAGGGGTGATGAGATGATATTAAAATTTTAAGTGCCTTTTCGCTCTTTAGAATTTGTAGTGTTGGATGGTATATTTTACATTTGGAGCCCAATTCTTAATAGCTTGGGCGTTTTTGAATCATTGGTGAAAATATGATGTCAAAACTTAAGTTGTAAATTTTGCTATTAGGATGTGGTTGTTTCCTTCATATTCTATTTGTAATAATGTCATGTGTCTTGCGTATATTTGCATAACTACTATTGACATTTTTTTTCTTAGGAGCAATTTATTAGAATTAGAGCAATCCTTGATTAACTAGGCAAACAACTAGCAAATATAAAAATTCAAAGTAGTTAATTAAAAATGTTTGGCTTGTTTGTCCAATTTAGACGTAAGTGCACAAATATCGGCCTAGGACTCATTGGAGTACCCCCCAAATTGGGTCTTATTTGTTTTGCAAGTTAAAGGATTTAAGCAATCTATACAAATTAGAAAACTTAAATCATGTGAGATTGTGTGTGCAATGGTGCCTTTCCACAAATATGGAATTCAAAATTGTGTGTTCCATTTAGCCTATGCGGCTATGCTAGAGCTAGAAAGGAAACCGGCACAAACCCTAGCTTAAGGTATATAGAAAGAGAGCTTGAGGGGCTTGAGGATACATAGGTTTTTGGAGGAGAGAGTATACAAGGCAAAGAGGTAATTGAGAGAAAAAGACGCATACTTGGAGAGTAGGCTCAAGTTATCATTGCAGTTTTTGGTGAGTCTTGGAATAAGAAATCAAGGTACGGCTTTCGAATCTTTTCTCTTTAATGTTAAGTAGTTGGTTCTTTTTAATACTTAATTGGCTTTCCTATCTTCTTTTTTTTTTTATAAAAAAAATATTTATTAGTTGTTATGGCTTTGAATGAGAATATTGTTGAGAATTCTACTTGTGAGTTTATCTCACATTGGAAAAATATAATGGATTATGCATGCTTATATACATAATTAGGTCCAGGACCTAATAGGTTTAAACTTTTGAATCAAGTTGATGCTCACTCATGTGTATCAAGTCTACCCATGAACTCCTCTAGTGCTAACAACTGGTATTAGAGCTGACGGTTTGTAACTTTGGACGAGCGACATCGTAAAAAGTTGAGGCCTAAAGCTAATTCTCTCGATGTGCTAACAGTTGAAGGACTAACAATTGAAAGACCAAGTGTGTGACTAAGGCCAATAACTAACAGTTGAAGGATCAAATGTGTGATCGAGACTGATAAAGGTCATCTAGGCCTAAAAGATGGATCCAAATAATATCGAGAAGTGGGAAGTAGGATTGATTCGGAGACAACGTGGAATGCAATCCAAGACATGTAAGACGTAGTAGTAAGGCCCTCTTGAGCAACTATTGGATAATTAGGTTTGATCCCACGAGGGAGATGATTTCAGTTCAAGGGAGAGTAGTTGGAACTCATGTTGAGAATTCCACTTGTGAGTTTGTCCCAGATTGAAAAAATAGAGTGGATCGTGAGAGCTTATATACATTATTGAGTTCAAGATCCAATAAATTTTAGTTTTTGAATCACTCTGATGCTCACTCATGTGTATCAAGTCTATCCATGGACTCATCTGGTACTAATAAATATCAAATCTTATCATATTCACAAAGCATTGGATAAACAAATTTCTTGTAAATTATTTTTTTTATATTCACATAAACTTTTATTCTATTTTTTTTTTTTTTAATGCTAGTGTGTGAAACCCTTTGCACACTCGACCAAAATAATGATATTTTAAAAGGATGATAGTAAGTGGAATAGAAGAGAATTTCTTTTGCATATAACATATAAAATTTTTTTATTAATTTTAATATTAACTTTCGTCGTTGACTTTGTCTTTGTTGCTTTCAATTCTTTCAAAATAACTAGATAAAAATTAAGCAGCATTAAATTAATACCTATTGATCATTTTAAAATACCTTTCACACACACACACATCCACGTGAACACACTCCATATAGGTAGCTTTTTAAAAGAAATCTTAGTACCATAATAGAGAAATAACCAATTCTTTATGTGCTCTAGGAGAAAAGATAGCATATCATAGTTATTTTAAGATGTAGCTTCATATTATAACATTTTTTTTTTAAATTGTCAATAAGTCAATTCTTTTAAAAGAAGTCTACGCAGGTCACTCGCTCCAAAATATTTTTTTGATATTCCGTTTAAATTACTCTTGCTCCTATAAGTTGATCTTTTATGTCAAGAATTTTTTTGAGTGGAAATAACTAATAGTGCACCAACTTTTATCAACTATAGTAACAATTTACAAATTAAATTTGTTAATTATCACATATTGATCATTTACAAAAGTGTAGAACCATTGCCTACTCAACATGTTTCACAAAATATTAAAATTTTATGATATTTCATTTTAGCATTCAATGGTTTAATTTTTAAAATTAATTAAAAATCCAACTCCACTTTTAACTACTCCACTAATAATATGCAAAATAATCCATCTGGGCGTGATTTAGTAATTAGGGTAAAGAGAGGCTTAAGGAGCCCATGCCTTTGGTTCTCTATTAAAAACTTCAAGATAGAGTTTAATTTCATGGGAAAAAATTAGGTCATTCGAGAGGACCAGCGTGGTCCTCCTACCATGCCTTCTCATCCAATGAAAATACTCCAAACAGTGGACCTCATCAGATTATACGTGAGGCATTATTATGTGAGATTTACTATTTAGAGTTTTTTCATTGAATGATAGGGCTTGATAGGAGGATCACGTTAATCCTCCTAAAGGAGCTAATATTTTTCTAAATTTCAAAACTTAAATTGAAAATTTTGAATAAAATTTATATAATTTAATATTATATTTAATTTAAATTTCCATAAGTCCATATTTAAAATTTAAAATTCATGTTTCCAAACCTAAAATTAAATTTCTCGATATTAATTGCTCCCCATAAGGAGATAAGAATACAAAAGCGAGAGAAGAAAAAAAAAAAAAAAGGTGCATTGTTTGTAGAGGCTATTAAATAGCCGAGCTATATTTTGGGTATGTGGTCATATAAGGTCTATGTAGAGTTTGAGGTGTTGGGAAGAAGTCTTTTTGTAAATTCAAAAATAAAATTAATCGTAATAAGTGGGTGGACAGTAGAGTTAGTGTTATATTATGCAATTATTAATTTCTTCTTTTATACTAATAGAGTAAACTTTCATTTGATGGCTTTTTTTTATTAGGAAAAAGGGATAAAAGACTGAGTTTTAGAAAAATTTTTGGTCTTGTAGAGCTCACCTAGTATTAATTATACAACGAAAGATAACTCATCTGCTATTTCATATTGTTTCTCGTTGTACCCAAAATCAAAACATCAAACATATAACAATTAAGTTTCGAACTTTTAACTACTAGAATGTTAATGAGAGAACAAGTGTTACTAAAGATAAAAAACGACCCATAAACATGAAATCAATCAAGTCAATGTAAGGAAATGTGGAAGATTGAGAATTGTGAGATGAGGAGGTTCCTATAATCGCGTACTTTAAATTCTTACATGAATCGAGGGATTGTTATTAAAGTTGGGAAAATCCTTGATTATACGAGACATAGATTAATTAATATAATAGCTCATAACTTGAAGCACGTAAATTCTTGCGTTTATTAAGGAAAGTTATTAAAAGTGGTGATAATAGTTTTCTTAAGAAAATTTAATGAAGTTGAATTGATCAAATTAATTAGCAGTAGTTTGGATACATTTTAAGTAATTTATGCTCAACTTATAACTGTTTTGTTGCTATAGATTTTAGTGCATAGCAATTTTTCAACAAAAAAGTTAAAGCTTTTTTATGACGACTGATATATAACAACAGATATAGGAACAAAGTAGGGTTGGAAAGTGCCACCAAACCTTTTGTCCTTTTTTACTAGGAGCTAACTTTTCCATAAGATCCATAATTGTGTTATAACTTTTTTGCTCATTGGCAATATGGATTCAAAATTGCCCTTCATCCTCCTTCTGAGAGCATAAGATTGATTTTGTTGGCACTTCATAAGTCATAGTTTATTAGATTATGAACAATTGAGATGCATGCGGCTGGATGTACCAAGTTGTGGGTATGATATTGACAATTTTGATTCACATGAGATCATGCTCTTGTTGGAGATGTTTGAATGTTATGATCATGTGATCTCAACTTATTGATGTTTAAATAATATTGTATCTCACTCCAAGATTTGGTGAAGGGTTACTTTAGTACCTGCAAATCAAGAAAAAGGTTTTAGGAGGTTTTGGTAGCCTCTTGTAGGAATTAACACGAAATTCCCAAATCTTGTGAGAAACAAAATAGAGAAAAAACACATGCCAAAGAAAAACAAATCAAACGCACAAGACAATATTTACGTGGTTAAACAATTTTGCCTACGTCCATAGAGTTGCAGGGATTTCACTATTATCAGGAAGAAAATACAGAGAATACGACAGTACAATCTCTCACTCTCTCTCAAACTGCGATAGCCAATTAACCCTAATCACCATAACAACGAATTTAGATCTTGCGCACAACAATGGGCTACAAAAGGGGGCCAAAATTTTTTTTTCAAGGGTGGACCCCCAAGAATACGGCCCCTATGGGCCCAATCCTTCGCTCCATGGATTAAGCCTTAGGATAAAAATCTCTCATTAAAAGACTACGCAATATTACTTTAGATCGAGTCATCATCCGGATCAAACACAACTAGACTCCACAAAGGCCAACACCTCTCGAGGGGGGGTGGAATCTCTCTGATCCTAAATCGATGGATTGATCTAGAGAATTAACAAACAAACAAAAAAAAAGATTGAGAGTTCCAAATTTGGTTGTGTACTTATGTCCTCTAGGATAGAGTCCTTCCACCTTTGCGTTGCCCTTGTGTCTTGTTCACACAATAGGGCTTAACTACCCTTTGAATGTTTGTGCATGGGTATCTTACCTCTAATGTGGGTGGTTTTCTGTGTCGAGCAGATAACTATTCACCTATGATTATTCTATGTACTAGATTTATACGTGACCACAATTGTTTTTGGTCATGGCAACTAGGTGGTTTCTGCACATTTGATGTGAGGATTGGCTTCTCTTTGGCCTATTCCCACATGTCTTGTACATGGATGAGGTGAAGTTGATGTACCCTTGATAGTTTTTTTATTTCTTGTTTTTTACAAACTTTCTTTTTCTTTTGATGATTTATGATTTCTAAGGGATTGATCAAATTTTTTGTATATTTTATGAAATATTTCATTTTCATAGTTTATGGATCAATTATGTTTTTTGGGATTTTTCAAACTGTTCTCATTTTAGGGTTTTTTGGAATTTAAATAGTCTTGTAACATTGTTAACCATCAATAACACTTTGAATAAAAAATTCCACTTTTTCTATTGTACTTGTCCATACAAGAAATCCTAAAATTAATGAAGAACATAATAAACTATTGATGTTTATATCTTAAGCACCTTTAGATTTCAAAAATGTGTGGGAGGTTTATGTTTGATTTTGAACATGTTAGGAAATTTAATAAAATAAAAAATGAAAATAATAAAACTTAAACATAAAAAAAATACAAATATAAACACGATTTATAAATAGGCTAAGACACAGACATCCCACTTTTTTTTTAAGGAGATTCAAGCCCTCTACAATTTTTTGCTTAGCCCACGAATCAGTGCAGTAGAACTCCTTAAGACTTGTCTCCCCTATGATACAACTGCTTGATTTGAATCATATGACTCTTTTCAATTCTACAAAAACGGAGGAGTCTAAAATTCCACTAAAAAACACCTTTCTTTACTTGTCAAACTCTCTAAACTCAAAAGAATGATGATAGAATGAGAATGAAGAAAAGAGATTGGTGTGTAGTGTCAATGCCTTAAGTGTAACGACCTGCTTAACTTATCAAATAATAAGCATATTTAAATATATGATCAACCCAAACCCATGGGCAATGGGGATAGACCATTCATAAACAGCGGAAACCTAAGCAGCAATAAGTATAAAATTACAACCATCCAACCATAAAACATAATACCATAGTCCACTTACACCAAAATAACATACATATATGTTCAATCTCCTATAACATTCCAAAACAATTAGGATCTCACAACAAAATAATCCTGATCCTAGTACAAAATTTTACCCTCCTAGTAGGGTAACTTAACAAACTCAACGGCGGCCACGACCCACCAATCTCTCAAGGTCTCCTGAAAAATTAATTAAATTCGGGTGTGAGACACTTTTCAGAAATGGAAAATAAATTAAATACAGCTGTGTGACAACATGAACATTTAATACAATTATACATATACAGTACATTTTATATATCTGTAAACATTCATCATATCGTACAGAATAATCATGTACTTTCATATTTGCTAATAAATCATATTGCTCATAAAACGTCTGTTATAGCTTATAATACTGAAAACATACCCAGGTTGAATAGCTAACTGGTGTTTTGTATTACCCCCCATGACGGGTTGTGCAACCCGAAGGCCGGACCCGACAATGGCTGGCCGACCACTGCCGACTTAAAAATGTCTATAAGTTTGATGAGGCTGCCACACCCTGGTCCGGACTGCTAGGTGGACGTCTACACTCTACACTGAAAGTCACATTGACTATCCATCTCCCACCCCCTCGTGGGGTGGTTAACACCAATCTGATCATAAATATCTTATTTATAAGCTACGGTACCGAGCTCTTGAAACTGAACTAAACTAACATCCGGGTTCTGATAACATATAACACATGATATTATAGCATTTTTCATAATTTCATAAATACGGCCTCGCGCCGAAAATCATTTCATAAATACGGCCTCGCGCCAAAATCATTTCATACACATCATTCTAAAGATAATCAATTATCATGTACTTATCAAAATCATCATAATATACTGTATCTTTTCATAACTCTTGGAAACATGCTTCATTCGTAAAATTTGTCATATCATTACTTTTCATGAAAAATAACATTCATGCCACACAAAGTTGAATAATTCCGTACATTTCATTC
Source organism: Malania oleifera (assembly GCF_029873635.1). Classification (NCBI taxonomy): domain Eukaryota; kingdom Viridiplantae; phylum Streptophyta; class Magnoliopsida; order Santalales; family Ximeniaceae; genus Malania; species Malania oleifera. Next base: position 8,119,558 of record NC_080421.1, on the reverse strand, counting down.
TAAAATCACATTTTCCGTATAATAGCAATATTTTCCAAATAACATACATTTTCTCAATAATATTCAAATATCATGCATGCTTTCTTGAAAATTAATTTACCGATAAATAATAATAATACGCGTGGAAAATAACTATTTTAATTTATTCCCTTACCTGGCAGCTAAAAAGCCCCCTATAAATTCCTAGACTCACACCCGTAGGATTTCCTGATCAATACCTTGAAAATGAAAACTTCAAGTACTAAACTTCATTATTTTCATGTGAATATCATTTCCTATAACTATGAAAAGATCAAATTCGGCATAAAAAGTCTTACCTTGATTCGGGGACGAATTTCAACTTGCTCCCACCAATGATCTGCTCCGGTAAAAATGGAGAGAACTTCTCCAGAAGCGTCGTGGTGGTTTCAGATCGTCGAACAGGCGAAAATCCGGCTCAAAATCAAAGAGAGAGGAGAGAGGAACCGTAGAGGAGAGAGAGGGTGAGAAGATTTTTTATTTTTCTACGTTTAATCCAAGTTTTACACTATTTATACTAGTGGCTTCGTCGACGATCCATGTCACCTCATCGACAAGGTCAATAGTAATTTCGTCGACGAGCTCTTTCCTTCGTCGACGAAATTCAGAGCCGCCCCAAAAACCTCTCGGTATTTTCTCATCGACGAAACCTGTCTTCGTCGACGAGGCCCTCTTGTACCCTCGTTGACGAGTCCCCTGCTTTCGTCGATGAGGACCTAATAATTTTCTTGGTTCATTACTTCCCAAAATGCAACGTCGTCGACAAAGTCGGTAGCCTCCTTCTGTTACTATTTCCATTTCCCTCCTTCTTTATTATTTAAATATCATAATTTCTCCGGGTCATTACATTAAGGGTCTATTTATAGGCACAAAATGACATTTCATTTTCCATGTACTTAATAAATAAGATGTATATATATAAATTTAAATAGGCACACACATAGATATAAGGTACACTCATATAATTATGCATTTATAAATTACATGAATGAATGACCTAATTAAATGTAAATACATAACCTGATATACCCCAAATATATAACCTACCCTAAAGAGAAGGCATGTGTCCAGCATTAATGGGGGAAATCACCTACAATGTCAATCGCTCGATCAGAGCCATTGACGTCAGCCATATATTGACCGGAGTGATCCACACCCGCGCTATAATGATCAAAGTGATCTATGCCAAGGGCTATAAATGACAGATCTACTAGGGTCAAACTTGGCCAATATAAAAAGGGTACTACAGAGAGGCTAAGGTATCTCATTCTAACCCAATTTCACTATTGATTACAGCTTCTCTAAAGCACTCCCTTACTTAGGCATTGAAGAGATCACTTAGAGTACACCCCGAGTCCTCCAAGTCGCGTTTTTTTTTTTTCCTTTTCTGGTGATCGGGATCAGAAAGCTCGCCGGAGGTCAGATCAACATTTTTAACAGCAATAGTTAGGGCCGTCTGTGGGAACGCTTCTGAGAGGTTTTAAATTTTTTATCATCGATCCCTGCATCAAGACAACAACCACCAATTCCAGGTCCAACCTAGCTGCGGGTGATCAATCACCCAAGTCCGTTCATTCTGCACCCAGAGATCGTTCAGGAGTGACAAAGGAGGAATTCCTTATCTTCCAAAGAAGAATAGAAGCCTCCCAGAAGAAGATGGAGGACATGTTCAACATGCTCTTGCAACAAATGAGTCATGGAGAACTTGCCCCCCGCCAGCAGTTGGTTGATCCCGACTCACAGAAGAAAGCAGAAGACCAAAAGGAGAGTAATTGAAAAACCAACCCCACAAAGAAGGTGAAGGACGCGAACAACGTGGGAGTCAATGAACAAAAAAGATCAAATGAACTGGAGGATAGGATCAAGAAGATTGACCAAATAGAAAAGATGATGAAGGAGGCTCGTTCCAACCCATCCAGCAAGGAGACCTCGTTGAAGTCTTTAGATCCACCCTTCATCAAATAAGTGATGGAGGTCACGTTGCCAAGTAAGTTCAAAATGCCTACCTAAGAAAGGTATGAAGGCTCGATCGACCCGGTTGATCACCTAGATACCTTTAAGGTGTTAATGCAACTGCAAGGCGCACTAGATGTTATCATGTGTCATGCGTTTGCCGCCACCCTTAAAGGGAATGTCAGGGCATGGTACTGAACCCTAAAACCTGGATCCATCAAATCCTTCTCTAAGATGGAACAACAATTTGTCGAACACTTCATCAGCCGCCGCAGGATGGCAAAAACCTCAGCTCATCTATTGAACTTGGTCCAAGGAGAAAGAGAAACGTTGAAAAAATTAATACATCACTTTGTCACTGCTACCTTTGAGATTCACAACTAGGATCATGGGGTAGTATTGGCAGTCCTAACCACGACCCTCCAACGTGGGGACTTCTTGTACTTCCTAGGGAAAAGACCTCCAGCTGACATAGAACTAATGGCACGGGCACAGAAGTATATCAATATGGAAGAATTAAGGGACACAAGGAGAGACCGAATTAATTTGAAAAGAAAAAGCTCACGGGATATATGGGAGGCCACCAAAATAGGAAAGAAGCAAAAGAGTAGTAAGCTGCAGAGTAGCCCTAGGGGGTTAGGACATACAAGTAAGTTCTAATCCTACACTCCCCTAAGTCTCGCAAACCAATGCCCTAGGGGGCTTTGACCCAATCTAGCATGCCCAGAAAAGAGATTGTTTCATAAAATTGCACCTATGTCAGTCATATCTTTGAACATTTTGTGTGCCTATATTAAATTATCAAACTTTGTGTACATATCTATAAGTGCATTCTATGTCGCACTACTCGATTTTAGCACAAAAGATTAGCACAACTCATTAGGTAAAATAAAATTGGCCCAATTAACGAACAACGCTCATGAGGTCAGAAGACTACCCAATAGATGAGCATAAATCATGAGGCAAAATCGGCTGAACTGACGAGCAACGCTCATGAGGCCAGAATACTGCCCAACAAATGAGCACAACTCATTAGGAAAAATCGGCCTAATTAACGAGCAACGCTCGTGAGGCCAAAAGACTGCCCAACAAATGAGCATAGGTCATTAGGCAAAATCGGCCCAATTGATAAGCAACACTCGTGAGGCCAACATATTTGTTCGGAAAGAATTCTTCACCAAGGGCAGTTCGGCAAGAATGCCTCCACTAACGGCAGCTCGGTAAAAATGCCACCAGAAGAGCAGTTCAGTAGTCGGAAGAATTCCCCACAAGGGACAATTCAAAAAAATACCACCAGAAAAGCAGTTTAGAAGAATTCCCCACAAGGGATAGCTCGGCAAAAATGCCCACGAAGAGCGGCTCAGTAGCTCGGCAAGAATGCCCATGTAGAGCAACTCAGCAAGAATGCCCATGAAGAGCAGTTCGATAAGAATGTACATGAAGAGTGGCTCGACGAGAATGCCAATGTAGAGCTGCTCAGCAAGAATGGTCATGAAAAGCAGCTCGGCAAGAATGCTCATGAAGAGTAGCTCGACAAAAATGTTCATGAAGAGCAGCTCGGCAAGAATGCCCACAAAGAGCAGCTTGGCAAGAATTCCAAATGAAGAGCAGCTCGGCATCATGACAAGAATCACTATGAAAAGCAACTCAGTAGCTCGGCAAGAATGCCCATGAGGAGCAGCTCAGCAGAATTCCCATGAGGAGTAGCTTGCCAAGAATTCCCATGAAGAGTAGCTCGGTAGTTCGGCAAGAATGCCCATGAGGAGCAGCTCGGCAGTTCAGTGGAATTCCCATGAGGAGTAGCTCGATAGCTTGGCAAGAATGCCCACGAAGGGCAGCACGGCAGCACGGCAAGAATGCCCCATGAAGAGTAGCTCGACGGCTCGACACGAATGCCCCACGAAGAGCTACTCGGCACGAATGCCCCACGATGAGCTGCTCGGCACAAATGCTTTATGGAGACCTACTCGGCACAAAATGCTTGAAAAAGACCTGCTCGGCATCATCGGCTCAGGTGAGCCAAAAAACTTCGCTCGACATGACTTGCACATAGAAGCATCAGCTCGAATAAGCTGACATGTTAGTACATTCCCCAAAATTAACATAGAAATATACCATTTTCTTTTTCTATTTCTCAGTAATGCTATAAAAACCTCGAACTTTCAAAGCTCGATCTCAAGGAAATCCTAAAAAAAAAAAAATTCATATTTGGGTGAGACATAACTCAGTAAGGGAAGAAATCATATATTAAAACAGTGTGTGGTCAACATGAGTTTATATATAACATAATATTTAACATTTGAAAATCTTTAACATAATTTCCGAAATCATTCCCTGATCCTAATCAAACACATGCAAATGTTTAACCCACAAGATTACCCGAGGATAGGGGTGATTACCCGCCCATACAAGTAGCACCCCTCTGCTATGATACATTTAACAACCCGAAGGTCACAATTTAAGCATACCAGGGCACTCACCTTACTCAGTAAGCCCTTAAGTGATAAATTAATCTCATACTCATGCATTCAACAATAGTTTACCGAAAAAGGCCCTAAGGATAGAAATTCTACCCGCCCATACAAGTAGGTTCCCTCTGCCCTAGTACGTTATGTGGCTACTGCCACATCTGTAGCTACTAGTGCACTCGCCTTACTCAGTAAGCCCTCAGGCGAAGAGTACGCCTCGCCCAATCGTAACATGTTCTACGTACATACATACTTCTAATGTCATAATACATCATTCTTTTCTGTCATTATACATTCATACACATTCATTCCTATTCATAACTTAGCTTTGCATTTCATTTCACTTTAAGTGACTCTTTCCCATTTACATCATTTACCTTTGTCATTTCATTTCATTGTCATTTCATCGTCATTTCATTGCATAGCATTTCATTTCATTACTTCGTACTACAACTGGTCTTTAGCCATCATCAGTTAGTCTACGTAGAAACGTGCTAGATCTGCTAACACAGCTCATTTTAGCTGTCATCAGTTAGTCTACACAGAAGTGTGCTAGATCTACTAATATGGCTGTCTTTCACCTGTCTTACATTTACATGATTGCATTTAACATACACATGCAACATTATCCATATCATATTTTATTCTCACTGTTTTACTTACTTAGCCTGAATCTCATACATTTAACATATATTTGCACAGATTCTCATGTCACGCAATTTAACAATAAAATTTATACATTGCCTGTAAAATAAGTCAACCAACATTTAATGTCTATATACTAAAATTACATTTCATGTCTTACATAAATATTCTGAAAATATTTTTCCACTTTCATCAGTTCATTTTCGCATATACATATCTTATAAACAATCCTAAACTCAAAAAAATATAATTTAAACAGTTGGCATTTTTCCCATACCAAAACATATACACGTACATATAACACAATTTATTTTTCCATTAAATTCATAAAAATTCTGATTTAATATACATTTTTCCTCTTACTTGGTTTCTTGAACTACGCCAACAGGGACTCCGAAAAATACCTGTGGCGCTCACCCGGACCCTGAAATTAAATTCCGAATTCCAATAAATTATTCATGAATAAAATATTAATTTAATACTTCCTAGGGTCATAATTCTTAAATAATTAACAATATCCTTAAATTTAGTCAAATTGCCAAATTTTCCAAGTCTCACTCTCGCTTTGGAGTAGGGCCTAGAAAACCCCAATTGAAAAATTACCTACGTTAAAATGACGATATCGACGACTAGGACCCCGTAGTGGTGTCCATTCGTCGATTTAGCCACATATTAACTGAAAAATTGAGAAAATGGGAAAAAATTTCTTTTCCCCAGGAACAGTGCCAAAGTCATTCCCATGGAAAATCTGCTCCAATAGAAATGTCAACAGCGGAACCAGGATTCCAACGACATCTTCTATTTCCCGATCTGTCGTAAACTCACCGAGTAATTGGGAGAGAAAGAGACGGAGATGAAGGTGGACACAAGAAAAATAAAAACATTCAAGAGGGGTGGTGGCCGCTGGCTCTTCTTCTTCTTTCTTCTTCTTCTTCTTCTTTTATCTTCTATCAGTTACTTTATATATATAAATCTTATCTTATGCTTATTATATATATATATTTCTCTTATTTCAATTAGTTTTTTTTTAAATCCAATGTAAAAATATTTAATTTAATAACTAATTATTTAATTTATCTTAATTTAATTTAATTTCTTTAATTTTAATTTTTTTTCTTTTCCCACGTCATTCCTTTTATTTATTTAACTGTTATTTTATTTTATTTTTTTCAAATTATTTTAATCTTTTTAAATTTTCGGGTCTCTACATTCTCCCTTAAAAAAATTTCATCCTCGAAATTTGTTACTAGGTCTTTCATTCCCATAATTCCTTGATTTACTATATCGCACATCATAATCTCAACAATACAATTATATACTTTAAATCTAATACATATCAAAGTTCTCCATATAAGAACCAGTCTAACGGCTAAGAAACATCACCGTCGATAGATTTACCGTGGTTTTCAAACACTTTCAAATGAATCAGAAAATCACAGAAGTCCGCCAAGGTATTTCCGCCTCCAAGTTATAAGACAAAATCCTATACTTCCCTACACCACATCTACTTCTCAACACCTAACCTAACCCATCCATTTAGCATCTTCATCCTAATTGTTTCCTATACTCTGGTATAAATCATCTCTAACCTAATACTCTAACATTTCCATATCCAGGTGATGTGAAATTAATTACACTTCCGGCTGGACGTTGCTCTGATACCAAATGAAACGCCCCGAATGCTTAAACCTGGGTACGACGCGTTATACCTGATCATATCCCTAATAAATCATGACCCATAATATACGTAGCGGAAAACATAATCATAATCTCCATATAACATAATCCCAGAGTTTACTAATGCTAACTATAATCCATAATAAATTATCAATCACCTGCATTTCCATAATTACATATATCTTCAAAACAATTCAGTATTTTCACAATCATTCCATGCTCAATATCCTTAAAACATAAAGGCATAAAACTTAAATATTTACATTCCCCAAAATTAACATAGAAATATACCATTTTCTTTTTCTATTTCTCAATAATGCTATAAAACCTCGAGCTTTCAAAGCTCGATCTCGAGGAAATCCTGAAAAAAAATAAATTCATATTCGGATGAGACACATCTCAGTAAGGGAAGAAATCATATATTAAAACAGTGTGTAGCCAATATGAGTTTATATATAACATAATATTTAACATTTGAAAATCCTTAACATAATTTCTGAAATCATTCCCTGATCCTAATCAAACATATACAAATGTTTAACCCACAAGATTACCTGAGGATAGGGGTGATTACCCGCCCATACAAGTAGCACCCCTTTGCTATGATACATTTAGCAACCCGAAGGTCACAATTTAAGCATACCAGGGCACTCACCTTACTCAGTAAGCCCTCAAGTGATAAATTAATCTCGTACTTACGCATTCAACAATAGTTTATCGGCAAAGGCCCTAAGGATAAGGAATTCTACCCGCCCATACAAGTAGGTTCCCTCTGCCCTAGTACGTTATGTGGCTACTGCCACATCTGTGGCTACTAGTGCACTCGCCTTACTCAGCAAGCCCTCAGGCGAATAGTACGTCTCGCCCAATCGTAACATGTTCTACGTACATACATACTTCTAATGTCATAATACATCATTTTTTTCTGTCATTATACATTTATACACATTCATTCCTATTCATAACTTAGCTTTGCATTTCATTTCACTTTAAGTGACTTTTTTCCATTTACATCATTTACCTTTGTCATTTCATTTCATTGTCATTTCATTGTTATTTCATTGCATAGCATTTCATTTCATTACTTCGTACTACAGTTGGTCTTTAGCTATCATCAGTTAGTCTACGTAGAAACGTGCTAGATCTGCTAACACAGCTCATTTTAGCTGTCATCAGTTAGTCTACACAGAAGTGTGCTAGATCTACTAATATGGCTGTCTTTCACCTGTCTTACATTTACATGATTGCATTTAACATACACATGCAACATTATCCATATCATATTTTATTCTCACTGTTTTACTTACTTAGCCTGAATCTCATACATTTAACATATATTTGCACAGATTCTCATGTCACGCAATTTAACAATAAAATTCATACATTGCCTGTAAAATAAGTCAACCAACATTTAATGTTCATATACTAAAATTACATTTCATGTCTTACATAAATATTCTGAAAATATTTTTCCACTTTCATCAGTTCATTTTCGCATATACATATCTAATAAATAACCCTAAACTCAAAAAAATATAATTTAAACAGTTGGCATTTTTCCCATACCAAAATATATACACGTACATATAACACAATTTATTTTTCCATTAAATTCATAAAAATTCTGATTTAATATACATTTTTTCCCTTACCTCGTTTCTTCAACTACGCCAACAAGAACTCCGAAAAATACCTGCGGCACTCACCCGGACCCTGAAATTAAATTCCTAATTCTAATAAATTATTCCTGAATAAAATATTAATTTAATACTTCCTAGGGCCATAATTCTTAAATAAATAATAATACCCTTAAATTTAGCCAAATTGCCAAATTTCTCAAGTCCCACTCTCGCTTTGGAGTAGGGTTTAGAAAACCCCAATTGAAAAATTACCTACCCCAAAATGACGATATCGACGACTAGGACCCCGTAGTGGTGTCCGTTCATCGATTTAACCACATATTAACTGAAAAATTGAAAAAAATGAGAAAAAATTACCTTTCCCTAGGAGCAGTGTCTAAGTCATTCCCATGAAAAATCTGCTCCAGTAGAAGCGTCAACAGCGGAATCAGAATTCCAACGGCACCTTCCGTTTCCCGATCCGTTGTAAACTCACTGAGTAATTGAGAGAGAGAGAGAGAGACGGAGACGAAGGTGGACGCAGGAAAAGTAAAAACATTCAGGGGGGGCGGCCACTGACTCTTCTTCTTCTTTCTTCTTCTTCTTCTTCTTTTATCTTCTGTCAGTTACTTTATATATATATTTCTCTTATTTCAATTAGTTTTTTTTTTAAATCCGATGTAAAAATATTTAATTTAATAACTAATTATTTAATTTATCTTAATTTAATTTAATTTCTTTAATTTTAATTTTTTTTCTTTTCCCACGTCATTCCTTTTATTTATTTATCTATTATTTTATTTTATTTTTTTCAAATTATTTTAATCTTTTTAAAATTTCGGGTCTTTATAATTCATCATTCTCAATAAAACAATTTTACCACTTTTCATCATTTCCCATATTTCAAGTCCCAAACATCAAAATTAAATTAAATCATATGCTACACAATTTTATCTGATATTCGTGTCATAATAATTTCAGGCAAAATATCATATTCTCATTTTCATGTAATAATTCAACCAGTAGTTCTCAAAATAACTGTTATAATTTATTCCCCTTACCTGACTTACTGAGAGGCTTGCTAACAACCCTAAATCCATGCCCCACGGCGTTCGAAGCTCAAAACCTTAAAATTCATATTTTCTTAATTCAATCAACTACATCCCAGATGCAATGTCCCGAACCCGAAAATCCGGTCCGGTACGTTAGACCTACTTAAGTCATGCTCTGTGGAGCCCCGAACCCACCTGATGGGACCCGAGTGCCACGTCATACATTTTCCTGTACTTGTTATTCCATTAACAATTACGCAGTGGAAAACATAACTATAATTCTCAACCAATATAATACCAGAGTTTTCTACATCTATCTATATTCCAAAATAAACTATTCATCTACTTGTATCCACATGTATACATACCTTCAAAAAACATAATCTACAACTTCCAATATTCTTAACTCTGAAGACTTAAAATATAAAACATAAAACATAAAACTTATACATCCCAAAAGTATCATTACAGTTTATACCCTTTTTCTTTCTATATCCAAAAATGCTATAATAACCCCGAACTCTTGAAGCTCGATCACATAGAGGTCCTAAAAAAGATAAATTTGTATTCAGGTGAGACACATCTCAGTAAGGGAAGAAACAATATATTAAATCAGCGTGTGACCAACATGGGGTTTGTCAATAACATATGTATATGTATTTATCATTTGCTAATCATTATCATAATTTTTAAAATCCTTTCGTGAGTCTGATCAAACACGTGCAAGGTATTTTACCCACGGGAATACCTAAGGATTGGGGTGATCACCCGCCCATACAAGTAGCACCCCTATGCTCTAATACTTTAGGCAACCAATGGTCACAACTAAAGCATATCAGGGCACTTACCTTACTCAGTAAGCCCTCAGGTGAAAAAGTAATCCCGTACTCACACAGTTCAAACAATAGTTTACCAGTAAAGGCTCCTGAGAATAAGGAAATTTACCCTCCCATACAAGTAATTTCCCTCTGCCCTAATACGTTATGTGGCTAACCATTACATTTGATACCTACTGGAGCACTCACCTTTTTCAGCAAGTTCTCGGACGAAGAGTTTGCCCCACCCATATAAATACATATCATACTAGCATGAATGCTGATACTACAATAATAAATTTCTCTATCTGTGATTTATTCTATATTTCTCATCTGTTTAGGTTCTCAGCTTTGACATTTCGTAGCATTTCACTTTATATAACTCTTCCCATTTTACATTATTCACATTTCACATTTCAATTCCATTTCATTCCCCTTTCATTTCATTCTTTCCATTTCATTTTCTGCATTCATTACTACAGCTCCTTTCAGCTGTACATCACTTAGTCCACATAGATATGTGCTATTCTACTACTATAGCTCCTTTCAGCTGTTCATCAGTTAGTCCACACAGATATGCGTTATTCTGCTACTACAGCTCCTTTCAGTTGTTCATTATTTATCCATGGTTGAATTAACAATCACATGCAGTATAATTCATAATACATTTTCATTCTCTTTGCATTTCCTGTATAACCTGCATTTCATACATATAACATAATTTAACATAAAATTTTCATTTTACTCATGCCACACAATTTAGCAATATATTTTAAACATTTTCTGTAAAATAAGTCAACCCTCATTTATTATTCATATGCTAAAAGCATACCTTTGATTTCCTACACAATTATCCTGAAAAATATTTCACTTTCATCAGTTCATTTTCATAAATACATATCTAATAAAACAGTCGTAGGCTCAGAAATTATAATTTAAACGGTTGACATTTTAAACCCATACGGAAATATATACATATATACATAATATAATCCATTTATCCATTTAATTCATAAAATCTAGTTTAATATATATTCCCCCTTATTTGCTTTCTTGAACTACGCCAACAGGAACCCCAAAATGATGCATGTGGTGCCCACCCGAATCCTGAATCAAAAACTCTAATTTAATTAGATAAACCTCAAATAACCCACTATTTCTGCATTTCCTCAACCTATAAACCTCAAATAAACATTTAAAATCCCAAAACTAAGAATCTTAACCCTTACCTCAACTTTGGAGCGTTTCCCGAAAAGTTCAGTTTAGCAATTTGTTCTGCTAGATGTATAGAGAATCTTCCCTCGAACACCATAGCGGTCTTCATTTTTTCGATTCAGACTGAATCTAGGCCGGATTTGAAGAGAGAAGGCAGAGAAAACGTTCTAGAGAGAGAAAGAATGGAGGAAAAATAATTTTTTCGCGAGGAAGCTTCCTCCAACCCTTTTATACAAGGTGTTACCACGTGGATTCGTCGACGAACTACAGAAGGGAATTCGTCGACGAGAGGGTACATTCGTTGACGAAACTTAAAATCTAAAATTTACTCACTCGAGATCTCTTCGTCGACGAGGGACAGAACTTCATAAACGAGGATAAAACATTCGTCGACGAGGTCTGCTGTTCATTCTCTTTTAAATCTTCCCCCTTTTCCCTTATTCTTTATTTATCTATTCCATTTATTATCTTCCTAATTATTTAGTCATTATAATTTTCTGGATCGTTACACCAGAATTACAATTATTTTAACATTTCCTAGGCCCACACACTCCCAATATTAATTAAACTTTAAAAATAATTCACGGATACAATTCCATTCCTAGCCTTGGAGTAGTGCCTAGGAAACCCAAATTAAAAATCTATTCCGATAAAAGACGAGGATCGAAGCTAGAACCTCGTGGTGGTGTCCGATCGTCGATTTGGCTAAAGATTTGAGGAAAAATTGAGGAGAAAGAGAGAGAGAGTTTACCTTACCCCAAGAGTGGTGTCTACGTCACTCCTACGATAAATCCACTCCGATTAAAATATCGGTGGTGGAGAATGGAACCTAGGAGTATCCTCCATTTTTTTATCAGCGCACGTTTGGCCGAGGAAATCGAGAAGAGAGAGAGAGAGAGAGAAAGCAGAGAGAGTGAGAGATGACATTGGGACAGGGCGTGCGCAAAGTGAATTGGAGGGGGGTCTTTCAATTTTGTTTTCAAATTAAGCGGAGACTTCCTGAATTAGTTTATATATAAAATATTATATTAATATATTATATTATATTATTTAATTAATAATAATAATAATTTATTTATTTATTTATTTATTTTATTTTAATTTATTTTATTTTATTTTTACACTTCCATGCATATAATTTCCTAGGGCATTACAACATGTGTCCAACATTAATGGGGGAAATCACCTATAAAGTCAATCGCTCGACCAGAGCCATTGACACCAGCTATATATTGATCGGAGTGATCTACGTCCGTGCTATAAATGACAGATCTACCGGGATTAAACATGTCTAGTATAAAAGACGTACTACGGAGAGGCTAAGGTATCTCATTCTAACCCAATTTCACTGTTGCTTACAACCTCTCTAAAACACTCCCTTACTTAGGCATCAGAGAGATCCCCTGGAGTGTTACGACCCTGTGAGCAATAAACAAGCACTAGAAATTGAGAGACACTAGAAATTTACGTGGTTCGATCAAGATCGACCTACGTCCACGAAGCACACCACAATTCACTAAACCACAGGGAAAGAAAATACAATCTCTCAAGCCTATCTTTTCTCTTCCTCACTCCTCTACACTCTTTTCTTCCTCTATGTTCTGTATCTACCTCTCAACAGCTCCTCTATTTATATATAGCTGGAATAAATCACAATAAATAAAAATTGAGGAATTACATTCATCTAAAATAAATTGCTGCAGATTACAGTTGCGAACGCGTCTCCAGCTTGCAGATCACAGCTTACGCATCTCCTGGCTTTAGCGCAACAATCTTCCACTTGGAGATAGAGATGCCTCCTTAGCCAATATCAGTATATGAATAAATGATGTGCTCAAAATATGTCTTCAAGCATGAAGACCAACTGAAGTTGAACACAACTTCAGCTTCTCTGTAGTCACCACCTTTGTTAACACATCTGCCGGATTTATGCTACCTTGGATTTTTTTCAAGTGTCAACATGCCGTCCTTTATCATAGATCTGACGAAGTGATAACGCAATCCAATATGTTTAGTTCTGGAATGAAATGTGGAGTTCTTTGCCATATGTATCGCACTTTGACTGTCACTGTACAAAACATTCGTCTCCTACTTTAATCCAAGTTCTATTAAGAAACCCTGAAGCCAAATCATCTCTTTACTAGCTTCTGTCACTACTACATACTCAGTTTCTGTAGTGGATAGAACAAAAATCTTCTGTATTTGTGACATCCAACTAACAGATGTTGTGCCAACAGTGAATATATACCTGGTGGTGCTTCTGTGATGATCAATTTCACTTGCAAAATCAGCATCTACAAACCCTTGGATTTTCAAATCACTTTTGCTGAAACATAGGAACTTATCAATAATGCCACATAGATATCTCAAAATCCACTTCACTGCTTCCCAGTGTGTCTTCCCTGGATTCGACATATACCTGATGACAGCTCCCATTGCTTGGCCAATATCCGGTTTAGTATCAACCATAGCATACATTAGACTTCCAACGGCCGAGGCGTATGGTACCCTAGCCATGAAATCTTTTTTCTTCATCTGTTTGGGGAGACTATTCCTTAGAGAGACGGAAGTGACCTACCAATGGTGTATTTATAGCTTTGGCGCTGCTCATGTTAAACCTTTGTAAAACACGACTGATGTACTCTAACTGAGATAACCGCAACATTCCTTTTTGCTTATCTCTAGAGATCTGCATCCCAAGAATCTGCTTTGCAGGACCCATGTCTTTCATATCAAATTCCTTTGACAATTGCTACTTCAATTTTTCGATCTCTTCTATTTCTTATCCTGCAACTAGCATATCATCAACATATAACAATAGGATAATATAGCTAGTATGATACCTCTTGAAGTAGCAACATTACTCGACATTGCACTTTTGAAAATTGTTCCTCTGCATACAACTGTTGAATTTCTTGTACCACTACCTAGGAGCTTGTTTGAGACCATACAAACTCTTCTTCAATTTGCATACAAGATTCTCTTTACCTTTAACTGAGAAACCTTCTAACTGTTGCATATAAATTCCTTATCAAGATTACCATGAATAAATGTCGTCTTCACATCCAACTGCTCAAGATGTAAACCCTATGGGGCAATAATACTCAAGACAAATCTTATGGTTGTCAGCTTCACAACTGGTGCAAAAATATCAGTGTAATCAATTCCTTCCTTCTATTCAAAACCTTTGACTACTAACCAAGCTTTATACCTCTTGTATCCATCATGCTCTTCTTTGATCCTGTACACCCATTTGTTGTGAAGAGTCTTCTTATCATTGGGCAACTTAGCTAGTTCCCATGTCTTTTTGGAGTTAAGAGACTTCATCTCGTCTTTCATTGCAACCTCCTATTTACTTGAATCTCCTGACTGACATGTTTCAACATAGCATTCAGGTTCTCCTCCATCTGTAAGAAGTAAATGATTCACATACCTCCTATTTGGTACATGCTACCGAGAAGATCTCCTAAGCTCTGGTGCTAGAGTAAGAGGTGGTGGTGCAACAATCTGCTCCACAGGTTCCTCTGCCTGAGGATTCTCGGTGTTTTGCTGAGGATTGATGTTCCACTGACGTGTCCTTACACCTTCTAAGACATCATACACATCTACAAAGGTTGTTTCAAACTTTGTAGGTTCTGTAGTGTGTCTATCTTTGTACGTTACCTTTTCATCAAAAATAACATTTCTACTTCTGATCACCTTTTTGTTTTCATCATTCCAAATGTGATACCCATATTCATCTCCACCATAACCAACGAAGGAGCATTTTT